>NC_133327.1:572806235-573406235 GCF_042186555.1 Aquarana catesbeiana
ATATGTAACAGAATACATATTGGCCTGAATTGATGAAGAAATTAGCTTTCTTTATTTCTATTTTTTATTTGATCTTTTAAAAGATTGTTTGTCTTTTCTAATGTTTTATAGTGTAAAAAATATAAAAAACGCTGTCGTGATCAAATACCACCAAAAGATAGCTCTATTTCTGGGGGGGAAAAAAACAACACAAAATTGTATTTGTGTACAGCGTTGTATGACAACACAATTGTCAGTTAAGGTAACGCAGTGCTGTATCGCAAAAATGGCCTGGTCAGAAAGGGGGGTAAATCTTCTAGAGATCAAGTGGTTATATATTTTCTGAAAGCAGAGGTCCTGTAGAATAAAGTTATGCATTATTTTTGTGTTGTGCCATATTAGTGCAATTGTCTATCAATCTATATTTTTCAGAAAAAAAAATACACTAACATTTATTTTGCAAACCCCCCCATTTTTTTCTTGTCGCTCAAAAATCTTCTTTTGGAAATCCACAAGTTCTTATTTCTATCAATAGAATGATGAATGTAGCTATGTCCAATTACTGGGTGACCATACTACCTTCGTTAAATATTAGATGCTCATTAAACTATTTGACATGGTGCATCTCATAAAATTAGAATATCATCAAAAAGTTAATTTATTTCAGTAATTCAATATTCAAAAAGTGAAACTCCTATAGTATATAAATGCATTACACACAGAATGATATATTTCAAGCATTTCTTTTGTTTAATTTTGATGATTATGGCTTACAGCTAGTGACAAGCCAAAATTCAGTATCTCAAAAAATTAGAATATTACAGAAGACCAACAAAAAATAAAAAGGATTTTAATACAGAAATGTTGGCTTGGTGAAAAGTATGTCCATGTACAGTATAGTATGCACTCAATACTTGGCTGGGGCTCCTTTTGCATGAAATACTGCATCAATGCGGCGTGGCATGGAGGAGATCACCCACACACACGTCCTTGTTCTGCCTTTCGTGCCTGCGATCGCGTGTGGCCGGCAGTCATCGCGACCGCTGGCCACAAGCTTTGGCACCCCTGCAGTGCAGCGGGCGCGTGTCTGCTGTCCAACTTAAAGGAGCAGACATACAGCTACGACGGCTCGGGGGATGGTGCTGACCTGCTGCAGTATAATGATGGCGGCTGGTCGACAAGCAGTTAAACCACTTCAGCTCTGGAGGGTTTACCCCCTCTTCCTGACCAGGCCATTTTTAGCGATGTGGCACAGAGTTACTTTAACTGACAATTGCGCGATCGTGTGATGCTGTACCCTAATAATTTTTCCCACAAATAGAGCTTTCTTTTTGGTGGTATTTGATCACCTCTGCAGGATTTTATTTTTTGATCTATAAACTAAAAAAAGACCGACAATTCTGAAAAAAAAAAAAAAAAAAAAAAATTTTTTTTTTTACTTTCTGCTATAAAAAATATTCAATAAAAAAAATGTAAAAAATCAAATTTCTTCATCACTTCAGGCCAATATGTATTCTGCTACATGTTTTTGGTAAAAAAAAAAATCCCAAAAAACGTATATTGATTTGCGCAAAAGTTATAGCGTTTACAAACTATGGGAATTTTTTGACAGAACAACGATCTGCCTTGTTTACATAGGCAGATTGTTATTCTGCCTCTCTGTCTAATCGGCAGGCGCCAACGGACATCAAGTACCAGCCGCTGGGTATATTAACATCAGGAGGGGATCGCCGGTGGCGAGCACCCCATACCCAGGAGTGTCAGATCACGTACCGACCGCCCTGCTGCTGTAAATGTGTGTGGGGCGGTCGCTAAGCAGGTAATTTGCTTTAGATGTCAGGTGGTGGTTGTAAGAAAAACTCGAGGGGAAGCTGATATTGGTAATGGACAGACCCCCATATTTTTCTGAGCCAGCCTAGGGAATACATTTCCAGATCAGTAATGAGCTATATGGTGACATCTTCTTCCTTTTAGGTTCTGGCGGAGCGCACCAATGTGGAGCCCTGGGTTTGCGATCATCTGATTCAGCTGTTCCAGGCGGAGAACACCATTTCATTTATTGCCCGCTACAGAAAAGAACTCATCAGCAATCATGATGCCGATGTACTGCGAGAAATACAGCAAGCCTTGGAGGAATTGAGGTAAGATTTTTTCTTTTCCAATATTTTTATTCAGAGTTTTTCCAAAAGATATAAAATTCAATTTTTACATATTTTGTTTGAGGTATTAGAACAGATAACAAGTTATTTATATATTATAAACAAAAAAGAAAGAAATAGGGAGGTTACACAACACATAATCACATGAGGTAAGATTTTTTAAATCGGTTTAAATTTGTATTGTAATCGAATATATACACTGATCAACCATCACACATGACCATCCTAACCTGTCGAGACATGGACTCCGCTAGACCTCTGAAGGTATGCTGTAGTATGTGCCACCAAGATATCCTTTAACCCCCCCAGTTATAGTTTAAAATCGCATGACAAGTCGCACACTATTGTCCGCAATAAGCAGTCCAAATAGGTTCAACTCCGACTCCACCGATTTTGAAAGTAGTTCTTGCACTACTTTTTCCAAGCTCAGGTGCAACTGTGCACCAAGTCATACAGATGTCTTCCAAGTAGCGCTAAGGCCCTTTTCACATTTGTGCGACTTGTCCTGTGACTTGGGACTGCAAAGTTGCATGACAAGTCGTACCCCCATGATTTCCAATGAGTACCATTCATATCTGTGCAACTTCAAGTTGCACCGATTTCAAAGTAGTCCCTGTACTACTTTGGTCTGACTTTGATGCGAGTTGAGGTCTGTAGACCTCAAGATTGCACAGGCGTTCCCTGAAATCATGTCAAAATCTTGGCCGCGAAATTGCAGCCAAATTGCGCAACTTTCAATTCGCAGCAGTCTGAAAGGGGCCTAAGTAGTATGACTTTGAAATCGTGAAGAATCGCACAATTTCAATGTCTCGATTGGTGTTAGGCTTAACGTACACGGGACGTTTTACAACCTCTCCTGAACGTTTAAAAATGCAGTTTTGCCGCGATTAAATGCCGCGTTTGCGTTTTAGAAGCGTTTTTTTTTTCTTTTCCAAATAGTCAAAAATTTAAAACGCCTGTAAACGAAACGCGGCTAAACGAGAGTTACCGCGTTTACAAGCTGTTACAGGCATTTGGCGTTTCAAATGCCTCTGAACATCCCACCTGAACAAATTGTTTTGCTTTCCAAAAAATGCTTCTAAACTCAACTGCCTAGAAATGACTATAAACGCCCCTGTGTACATGGACTGATGAGATAACAGAGGAGAGTTCAGGGGCAGCTGAAGAAAAAACACAAAACTGCTCCTAAACATCCGTTTACCAGCAGCAGTGTACATGAGGCCTAAAAGTGATTTGTTAAGATCACCTTATAAAACAACCCATTCAGTTTAACCACTTGCTGACCAGGCACTGTACATAGACTGCAGCAGGTTGACTCTATTGCGCGAAACTCTGTTCCTGTACGTCATTCCGTGCAATAGGCAAGGGGGGGGGGGGGGCGCACGCTAATTGGCCAAAGGGAGAGCCAATCAATGGGTCTGGTGGACATCCACGATCGCTTCCCAGAGACACAGAGGACGGTGGTCTGCTGATGTAAACAAGGCAGATCGCCGTTCTGTCAGGTATGAACAGAGTGATCTTTGTGTTCCTGCTGTTCATCCAGTAAGCACCGCCCAAGGACACACTTAACCCTTTGATCGCCCCTGGTGTTAACCCCCTCCCAGCCAGTGCCATTAGTACAGTGACAGTGAATATTTTTAGCACTGATTACTGTATTAGTGTCACTGGTTCCCAAAAAGTGTCAGCGTCCAACTGTCCGCCACAATATCACAGTCCCACTATCAGTCGCTGATCTCTGGCGCTGCCATTACTAGTAAAAGAAATAAAAAAATTTAAAATGGGGGAAAAAAAGAAATAAAAAATACCATAGTTTGTAGAAACTATAACTTGGTAATCAATATATGCTTATTGAGATTTTTTTTTTTTACCAAAAATATGTAGCAAAATTAACCACTTGCTTACTGGGCACTTAAACCCCCCTCTTGCCCAGACCAATTTTCAGCTTTCAGTGCTCTCACACTTTGAATGACAATTACTCAGTCATGAAATACGGTACCCAAATTATTTTTTTGTCCTTTTTTTCTTACAAATAGAGCTTTCTTTTGGTGGTATTTGATCATCTCTGGGTTTTTTATTTTTTGCGCTATAAATAAAAAAAGACCGAAAATTTTGAAAAAAAAACGCATTTTTCTTAGTTTCTGTGATAAAATTTTGCAAATTATTAATTTTTCTTTATAAATTTTGGCCACAATTTATACTGCTACATATCTTTGGTAAAAATAACCCAAATTAGTGGATATTATTTGGTCTTTGTGAAAGTTAGAGAGTCTACAGGTTATGGTGCAAATCATAAGAAATTGATCACACCTGATGTACTGGTGGACTGATCTCATTTCTTGCAATCCGAACAAGTCAGGAAAGTACAAATACCCCCCAAATGACCCCTTTTTTGAAAGTAGACAATCCAAGGTATTTAGTAAGATGCATGGTGAGGTTTTTGATGTTGTCATTTTTTCCCACAATTCTTTGCAAAATGAAGATTTTTTTTTTTCCCCACAAAATTGTCATTGTAATAGGTTATTTCTCTCACATGACATGTATATACCACAAATAACACCCCAAAATACATTCTGCTACTCCTCCTGAGTATTACGATACCACATGTGTGAGACTTTTTCACAGCCTGGCCACATACAGAGGCCCAACATGCCGGGAGCGCCATCAGGTGTTCTAGGAGCATAAATTGCACATCTAACTTGTTGACTACGTATTACACTTTTGAAGGCCCTGGAGCACCAGGACAATGACATGTGACACTGATGACAGATGGCACTGATACGTGGCACTGATGACAGATGGCACTGATACGTGGCACTGATGACACTGACGTGGCATTGATGACAGATGGCACTAATATGTGGCACTGATGACACTGATGACAGATGGCACTAATACGTGGCACTGATGACATTTGGCACTAATACGTGGCACCGACAGATGGCACTAATATGTGGCACTGACAACATTTGGCACTAATACGTGGCACTGACAGATGGCACTAATACGTGGCACTGATGACACTTGACACTAATGACACTTGACACTGATGACAGATGGCACTAATATGTGGCACTAATGACACGTGGCAGTGATGACAGATGGCACTAATACGTGGCACTGATGACGGATGGCACTAATACGTGGCACTGATGACACGTGACACTGATGACAGATGGCACTCATGACAGATGGCACTAATACGTGGCACTGATGACACGTGACACTGATGACAGATGCCACTGATACGTGGCAATGGGGAGGGATGGCACTGGGGAGGGATGGCACTGTGGACAGATGGCACTGGGGAGGGATGACAGTGGGGAGGGATGGCACTGTGGACAGATGGCACTGGGGAGGGATGACAGTAGGGACGGGTGGCACTGGGGAGGGATGGCAGTTGGGACGGATGGCACTGGGGAGGGATGGCAGTGGGGACGGATGGCACTGTGGACAGATGGCACTGGGGAGGGATGACAGTAGGGACGGGTGGCACTGGGGAGGGATGGCAGTTGGGACGGATGGCACTGGGGAGGGATGGCAGTTGGGACGGATGGCACTGGGGAGGGATGGCTGTGGGGACGGATGGCACTGGCGACAGACAGTGGGGAGGGATGACAGGAGACACTGACGACTTTTTTTTAGTTTTTTTTTTTTTTTCCCCCACTCACCGCTGCAGCGGTTCGCTCTCCCTCCTCACACGCTGTCTCTGTGTGAGGAGGGAGAGCCGGCGATGAGAGATGATCTCATATGTTTACATATGAGATCCTCTCTCATTGGCACCGCCGATCGCACTGTAAACGGCCGCTGTCATTGGCCGTTTACGGCGATCTGTGACTGGCTGTGTCCGAGGGACACGGCCAGCACAGAACTTCCGCGATGCGCGCCCGCGGGAGCGCGCATTGCGGAAGTAAACAGCTGGACGTCCAGGGACGTCCACCCAGCAGATAGCGTCCGCGCTGCAGCCGTCTTTCGGCTATAGCGCGGGCGCGAAGTGGTTAATATTGGCCTAAATTGAAGAAATTTTGATTTTTTTTTTCTTTACACATTTTCTTTTTTATTGCATACGTTTTATAGCAGAAAGTAAAACAATATATTTTTTTTCCTTTCAAAATTGTTGGTTTATAGCGCATAAAATAAAAACTGCAGAGACGATCAAATATCGCCAAAAGAAAGCTCTATTTGTGGGAAAAAAAGGACGTCAATTTTATCTGGGTACAAGGTCGCATTACTGCGCAATTGTCAATTAAAATAACGCAGTGCCGTATTGCAAAAAAAAAAAAAATGACCTGGTCATGAAGGGGGGTAAATCTTCCGGAGGTCAGGTGGTTAAATTCTGTCGAAAATATGCACATGAATAATTGTATAATAACATTTGAAGTAAAACACAGGTGACCTATAATAATAATAAAAAAAAATTACATCACATTATTATGCAGATTAAGGATTAATTAAAGGATTAAGATGAGTGATCGTCACATCATGAATTATTTCTGGTCTAATTGTTTGACCTTTGACACCTTCCTGTAGGTCTGTAGCTAGAAAGGCTCATTCACTGATAGAGAAGCTGAGGAAAGAAGGGAAGCTGAATGCCGGCCTACACAATGAGATACTAAACTGCAGGACCTTGGATGAGATCAAGCATGTGGTCAGGATTTCTAATAATAGATTATATTTCTCTATAAAATATGTTTTTGGTATATATGGAGTGGAGCCTCTCGCTGTCTTCTCTCGGGGTTCTAGTAATGATCTCCAGAATAACTGAGAGCTGAAGTGAAGATATCAGTTTTGGATGATTGGTCCTTCACTACTTGTGGACCAGCGACTTACCAGAACGTCGCTTGATTTTCAGTGGTTATACCTATATAGTTTCATTAGTTAGTCTGGTTTAAAAAAAAGACAAAATGTCCTCCCAGTTCAACCAGTAAAAAGGAGACAGCAATACAAAATTTATTTTTACAATTCTATATGCACAATCCCATACCCACAGTTGATCCAGAGGAAGGGAAAAAAAACCCCTGCAGGCATCATCCCTGTATTGTTTTTTTTGTAAGCTGTCTTACTTGTAAAAAAAGCAATCCTAGCAGCCAATTAGCCACTGGATTGCTTTTTCAAGCAGCAGGAGGGGACCACTTCCCACCCCCAACCCCCTGCCACCTTCTGCGACCCGTCCCACTGTTGAAGCCAAGAGTGCAACCAGCAGACTGGAGCGACTCTCATCATCTCTATGGTCTAAGACAGTGGTCTCCATACTGCATTCCGGGGGCTGGATGTGGCTTATCTTTATCTGGCCATTGGGGAACTTCCCTCTGATACAAGGTACTATTCCCTCCACTGACATCAACAATGGAACATCATTTCTGCCACTGACACCAACAATGGGCCATTATTTCTGACATCAACGATGGGGCACTTTTCCTCCCACTGACATCCATGATGGGGCACTATTCCTCCCACTGACACCAATGATGGGGCACTATTCCTCCCACTGACACCAATGATGGGGCACTATTCCTCCCACTGATACCAATAATGGGGCACTATTCCTCCCACTGACACCAGTGATGGGGCACTATTCCTTCCACTGACACCAATGATGGGGCACTATTCCTCCTATTGACACCAATGATGGGGCGCTATTCCTCCCACTGATACCAATGATGGGGCACTATTCCTCACACTGACACCAATGATGGGGCGCTATTCCTCCCACTGATACCAATGATGGGGCACTATTCCTCACACTGACACCAATGATGGGGCACTATTCCTCACACTGATACCAATGATGGGGCACTATTCCTCACACTGATACCAATGATGGGGCGCTATTCCTCCCACTGATACCAATGATGGGGCACTATTCCTCCCTCTGACACCAATGATGAGGCACTATTCCTCCCACTGATACTCATGATGGGGCACTATTCCTCCCTCTGACACCAATGATGAGGCACTATTCCTCCCACTGATACCCATGATGGGGTCCTATTTACTCTTACTGACTCCAAGACACTTCTTCTCCCACTGGCCAGAGTCTGGCCCCTCTAAAGCCTATAGGACAGTAAGCCGGCTCTTTGTTTAGAAAGTTTGGAGACCCCTGGTATAAGAAATTGAAGTGATGAGCATTTCATTACTTCTGGTTTTGCGGTTGTAAACAAACCCTTTGTGTTTTAAAAAGAAGCATCTTGGGATGACCAGAAGCTTTTAGTTGCAGAGGAGAGATCTGAGGTCTCAATCGCCCAATTAACACAATCGGGGAAATCCATCCAGCAGCACTATTGTATTTTACCAGTGGGGGGGGGGGGGGGGGGGAGCCTTCCTGGATAGCAGAAAACAGTGGTTTCTGCTGGTGGCTACAGCCGTTGGCAGTAATAGCATGCCAAAAAACATGACAGGCTGGGTGTACCTTATTCTATCAATGGATTGACTTGGGTACAATCAGCCTGCTCATACATGGATTGAATTTCAGCTGGTCCCTGCTGAACTGGCCCAATTTCCATCCATGTATGGCCGGCCTCAAGGAGAGGTATAACCAAAGATATTTTGGCTATACTACTTCTCCTTGGGATTACAGGAGTTCGTTCTGCACTCCTATGACCCATATTCAACCAACAACAGGATAAAGTCCTTTGTCAGATAACGTCACTGAGCTGGTCCAGGCTATGAAAAGATCCTGACCATATGGGATCCACTCGGCAGTATAGACTGGCACCTGGCTCAGCCTCTTGGCGATCTGCTGAAAGCCTGAGCCGGACTCTTCTACCCCTCCACAGCCCAGCGCTCCGGAGAGTACTGGAGGGGCAGAACAGCTAGCCAGTGACTCAGTCATCGTTCTCTTCTCAGAGCAGGAGAACTGAGCAATCAGCGGTGTTTGATCGCTCGGTTCTCAGTCTTAGAGCTGGCAGGGGACATTGGATCGATGCTGCATCCACCTAGGTGAGTATTGATATCTATTTTTTTTCCATAACCCGTTCTTCTCTTATTATGATTGAGAGCCGTCGGGACAAGTTCCCAATCACGTTACCACTAACAGCCAATTACAATGTTTACGTGATTGAGAAGCCCGTCCAGTCGCCCCCCGTGTGTTATGACCCAGTTAAAAGGGCCACAGCAAGTGGGAAGGGATTAATTGATCTCCACTAATTGTTCTGATGTGTATAGATAAGTGTAATGGAGGACTGACTCTTCTTGTGTCTTGCACAGTACGCACCATTCAAAACTGGAACCAAAGCGCAAAGAGCCAGACAGCTTGGACTTGAGCCCGCCGCCAAAGCTCTGATTGAAACTCCTCAGCAGTTGAACTTGCAAATGTATATAAAGGGCGACACGGAAGGTACAGGATATGGATTGTTTGGATTTTTGTCTTTTAACCACTTGCCGATCGCCCTATAAGAGATTTACTGCTACAGGGCGGCCGTTCTGTGCAGAATCACCTATATATACGTGATTCTGCAGTTCTGCATAGGGAGTGCACATACCGCTTCTACTGTCATTAATCACAGCAGAAGCCGATCAGCGGGTGCCGGCCAATGGATGACCACTGGCAACCGTGGATTGTAGAGGAGAGAGAAGAGATGGAGCAAGGCAGAGCTCCGTCCTGTCAGCAGGAATGTGGTGGATTTTGTTTCCCTGCAAGGCAGGAAATAAAATCCAGCACTTCCCTTAGTAAAAACACCTCCCTGTGTACACATAAACACTGGCTAGGCACACGGTTAACTCTTTGATCGCCCCTTAACCCCTTCCCAGCCGGTGTCAGTACAGTGATAGTGCATATTTTTAGCACCGATCACTGTATTTTTGTCACTGGTTCCCAAAAAGTGTCAAAACTGTCAGTGTTAGACTGTCTGTCGCAATATCGCAGTCCCGCTATAAGTCACTGATTGTCGGCATTACTAGAATTTAAAAAATAAAATCATTGCAGTATATATCCCATGGTTTGTAGCAGAAAGTAAAAAATTATATATATATATATATATATATATATATATATATATATATATATATATATATATATATATATATATATATATATATATATATATATTTATTTATTTTTTTACTTTCTGCTATAAAACATATCCAATAGAAAAAGTAAAAAAAAAAAATGTAATTTCTTCATAAATTTAGGCCAATATATATTCTGCTACATATTTTTGGTAAAAAAAACCCCAAAAATCCCAATAAGCGTATATTGATTGGTTTGTGCAAAAGTTATAGCAAATACAAACTATATATAATATATACTGCAATGATTTTATTTGTTTAATTCCAGTATTGCCGGTGTTCTGTCGAGAAGTGCTCCCCATCGGATAGTGCCTGGGCTGAAGGGCACATGATCAATGCATGCGCCGTACGTAACGGCACAACAGCTGATTTTAACATCAGCTGTTGTGACGGCGGGATGGCGCAGGCGCACATTAGCCGACAGATTTTTATGTCAGATTGTGCCCCGCGCTCCCGTGGCGAGTACATGTCTGTGATGGGCGGATTGCTACACGTTGTGGGCGGAATTTGATGAGCAGTGCTACAAAAAAATATAACTTTGTGGCGGGCGGATTTTTACATTATGAATCTGAAAAAAAAAAAAAAATCCTTTACTTCTCTTTTAAGGGGGTAAAACCTTCTGGGGCTTAAGTGGTTAAACAAAAAAAGAAAAACATGAAAAACGCGTCAAAATGTGGTGGCTTGTTTCAAGGCAACCAGTAGGTCATTTTTGAAGGCAGAGTATATGTTTTTGTATTAAACAAAACAAAAACTATATTATATATATATATATATATATATATATATATATATATATATATATATATATATATATATATATATATATATATATATATATATATATATATATAATATTTTTTTTTTTTTTTTTTTTAATACAATTTAAAAATGTATAAGTTGTAATATTTTAGGTAAGAATAAATATTGGACCTGGCACAGTGGTTTGCAAAGGTTATATTGGGGCTTGAAATGCTTTATTCGTTGTATTTCCATGGAGTCTGTTCTTTACGTGTCGGCCAGTAGAGGGCAGTGTTTCATAACTAACTGACAACCGTCTTCTATATTTGGGTTCAATATTACAAAAAATTGTTCTTTGTAATTCCTTAGTAGTAACTGAAGACTTGTTCTGTGTGCAGCACTGTATAACATGACTGCAGAAATAGCTGTGATTCCGGTTATTGTTTCAGCTGCTTAGTCATGATTAAAGAGAACCAGTCATCACTTTAAATCCTCTATAGGAGCAACATACATGGGAAACAGACATAAGAGTAATGCCTGCAACTTATTTTATAGTTCTGTGTTTTAGTACCTCATCTGCGCTTTATTAAGCGCCTGTATGTCACATATTGGGGGAGATTCACTAAAACTGGAGAGTACAAAATGTGGTGCAGCTCTACATGGAAACCAATCAGCTTCCAGGTTTTATTGTCAAAGCTAAATTGAAGAAGCTGAAGTTAGAAGCTGATTGGCTACCATACACAACTGCACCAGAGTTTGCACTCTCCAGTTTTAGTAAATGAGCCTCATTGTATCTTGCATTACCCCCTGCAAGCTCTGACGGCAGGGGGCACTTTTTTTTTTGGCAGATCTCAACTAGCCATGGTGGCCAAGCCTGGGTTCCACTCCCTCAAGGCTTCCCAGATTTACTATTGGTCAGCAAAGCAACCAGTAGTTATGATGTCTGTTTCCCTTTGGCATGATTTGCTATTTACCAGCCATTCAAATATTAGTGTGGTTGCCTCGAGTTTTATAATTGCAAAGGTACCCAGATAATGGCCATAAAACTATTTACAAATTTTCTTAACAAGCAAAAAAAGGAGCTTTAAGGTTCGGTTCACACTGATAGGATGCAGGAAACGGAAAGGAATCGCTGTGTTTCATGCCATCTGCTGCGGGTGTCATTTAAAAGTTATCACCCCCAAAAGCTGGTCGAAGAATGTAGTGTGTTTTGCTAAAATTGGATTGCAGGGGTATGAACACTCATGAGATCTGATTCCAGTGCGACAATTTGCAGCTATACAAAATGATGGGCTCAAATCGCACTGCACAAAATCACTTGGGATCTGCACAGGAATGCAGTGCGATTCCTGTGCGACTCACATGTAATGTGATGCTTAGGGCTAAGCATGCGGATTACATTTTTTGTGGGGGGGATTTTTACTGACACATAATACTCATACATTTTGGGGAGGTGCAATTTGGCATGTTCCCCTGAGATCTACCTGACCTTGTTCCGGCACTATACAGCACTGTAGGCAAGAGACAGTTCAGCTGGGGAGAAAAGGGTAGAAGAAAGCTAGACATCCTCCAGCCAAATAATGAAGCAAACTCTAGAAGACTTACTGAAGCTTCTAATGAACACTGTGAGAAGCTTGCAGTGTACAGTGAAATCCCAGTAATCTATCTCCGTACAGAGGAACCTGTACTACTGTACAATACAGAAGGTGATGCTGGAGTTTGGCTTTATAGTAATTTGCAGTGCTCTATATTATATGATTGCTTTATACATATACAAACATGCATACCAGTTCATCCTTTTAATGTTTTATTTTTCTGTTGAAGGTTTATTCACGCTTCAAGAAATTGAGATGGGAGTGCAGCACATTCTGGCAGACATGATTGCGAAAGACAAAGACACGCTGGATTACATTCGAAACCTGTAAGAGTAAATTGTCATTCCTCCCGCCATTCCTTTCTGCTATTCTCCCCACCAATCCCCCCACCATTCACCATTCCTCCCACAGTTCCTCCCACCATTCACCATTCCCCCCGCCATTCCTCCCGGCTTTCCCCCACCATTCCTCCCACCATTCCTCCCCCCCCCCCCCACCATTCCCCCCCCCGCCATTCCATTCCTCCCCCGCCATTCCATTCCTCCCACCATTCCCCTCCCGCCATTCCTCCCGCCATTCCTCCCGCCATTCCTCCCGCCATTCCCCCCACCATTCCCCCCCCACCATTCCCTTCCACCCCGCCATTCCTCCCGGCTTTCCCCCGCCATTCCTTCCGCCATTCCCCCCGCCATTCCTCCCACCATTCCCCCCCCCGCCATTCCCCCCGCCATTCCCCCCACCATTCCCCCCACGCCATTCCCTTCCACCCCGCCATTCCTCCCGGCTTTCCCCCACCATTCCCCCCCGCCATTCCCTTCTCCTCCCGCCATTCCTCCCACCATTCCCCCCTGCCATTCCCTTCCCCCCCGCCATTCCTCCCGGCTTTCCCCCACCATTCCTCCCACCACCCCCCCCCGCCATTCCTCCCGCCATTCCCCCCGCCATTCCTCCCGCCATTCCCCCCGCCATTCCTCTCGCCATTCCTCCCACCATTCCTCCCGCCATTCCCCCCGCCATTCCTCCCGCTACCCCCTCCCACCATTCCTCCCGCCATTCCCCCCCCCCACTATTCCCTCCACCACTCCTCCCACCATTCCTTCCGCCATCCCTCCCGCCATCATCTGCAGATTGTCGGGCATGGTGTCCTGTCTATTACTCACTGAGGCCATGGCCGTCTTGGCGCCAAAGCGCCGCTCCTTTTAGCAGTGCTTTATCGCTGTTTAAGTGGCTCTTTTCAGCAGCTAGCAGGGCGCTTTTAACCCCAAAGAAGGAGTTAAAAACACCCGTGTTACGGCGCTTCCGAATCGCTTTTCAGGTGCTTCCGAAGCGCTGCCTATTCATCCCAGTGGGCAGAGGTGGGGTTAGGCGTGCTGTATACAGCGCTCCCAAACCGCCCCAAAGATTCTGCTTGCAGGACTTTTCCTAACGTCCCACAAGCGCACCGCCCCAGTGTGAAAAGCCACACCGAAATGAATAGGAGGCGGTTTTCAGACGCTATTTAGAGACTATTTCAAGCACTAAAGTGCCTGAAAACTTCCTCAGTGTGAAAGGGGTTATAGGGATCCAAAACCTAGAGAGTCTCTACCTGTGCATCTGTAAAGCTGATTTCCAGGTATGGCAATGTTTACATTGTTCTATTGGTCCAGCTTAGTAGTATGTATATTCCCCGTGGAAGTTGGCAATCCCTTTAGCAGGCACCACTACTACAGTAATTGCAGCTTCCTCCCGAGTCTCGGGTCCAGCGGCTTCACAGCTTGCTTGCTCTTCACAGGCGCCATTCACAGAGCACTTCCCATTTGCTGAATGAATGCAACATGCTCTCTGATTGGACAAGGTGGAGATCATGACTTTGCTACTCTGCCTCTCCCTCATCCAATCAGAGAATACTTTGCTTTCATTTGTAAGATGCAAAGGGGTTGGCTTACTAAACCCTGGAGAGTGCAAAATCTGGTGTAGCTGTGCATGGTAACCAATCAGCTTCCAGGTTTTTTGTCAAAGCTAAGTGAACAAGCTGAAGTTAGAAGCTGATTGGCTACCATGCACAGCTGCACCAGATTTTGCTCTCTCTGGTTTTAGTAAATCTCCTCCACAGTGTTCTCTGAATGGCACCCAAGCCGAGCAACGTCCTGTGTTCACAATGCAGCAGGGCCAGCCATTCAGCATGGGACCTGGAAGCAAGTGGACATCACTGTAGTAGCATTGCCTGGTACTGAGATTTCCAGCTTCCATTGCTACAGGTATAACACAAACATACATACTTACTGGTCCAAGCTGGATCAATGTAACTATGTAAAAATTGCCATACCTAATCTCATACCTGAATCCTTCCTTTCCTATTCCTGGGGACATTTGTCCCCCCTATTTCTTGTCCTGGCATCACAGGGACAGGAAATGAAGGAAAATCTCTCCAGTGGGGTCACAGTCACAAATTAAATTCTGCTAACCCTCTCCTACTCTATTAGAAATGGTTGGAGTTGAGCTTTGTTTTTACACTGATGTTGTAATATCAGATTCACATAGTAGGATGGCTACAGATGCAGCACGGTTCTCACTTTTTTTTTTCTCTTATTTGGAAAGTTCTTAAAGTGATTGTAAACGATCACCTTGTAATTTTAATCCATTCAGTTTAAAATAGGAATGAAGGCAAAACAAAAAAAAATTATAAATTCCTTTTTTCCCTCTTTTTATAAGTGATCACATTCCCTCTGTCCTCAGCTGCATACGACCCGGGGAGAGTAGAAACCACAGCACACCGAGCTTCCCAGTAAATAGGTGTGCAGCGGGGGGCATCTCAGGACAAGTCTGATCATTGGAGGAGAGTACATGGAGTTCCCAGCACAGCTAGAGAACTGACCACAGTGTGTTCTCCTGCTTGGTGTGGTCAGTTTTTAATAGCAAAGCAGAGGGACTGGCAGGAACACCAGGGATTTTACATAAAGGAAGCAATACAAAGAGAACAGGAGACTTTCTCATACAAGTACATGGTGCAGCAGCCACATGTCAGGAATATGAAGTGTTGGGGTAACAAACACTTTAAAGTGATTGTAAAGGCTATTTTTTTTTAAATAACAAACATATCAGACCTACCTCCTCTGTGCAGTTGGTTTCGTACAGAGCAGCCGGGATCCTCCTCTTCTCGGGTCCCTATTTGCTGCTCCTGGCCCCTCCCTCCTTTGAGTGCCCCTTAGTCAGCAGCTTGGTACAGGGGGCACCCAAGCCTAGTCAAAACTTCATGTATCCATTCACACACGGAGCCCCGACCTGGCCCTGCCCCCTCTCTCCCCTGTTTGGCTGACTGACTTTGATTAACAGCTGCGGGAGCCAATGGCGCCGCTGCTCTGTCTCAGCCAATCAGGAGGAGTGTACAGGATGGCTGAGGAGATCGTGGACATCGCTGGAGAGAGAAGGGGCTGAGGTGAGTAATTGGGGGGTGCTGGGAGGGCTGCTAGACACAGAAGGTTTTTTATCTTAAAGGGGTTGTAAACCCTCGTGTTTTTTCACCTTAATGCATTCTATGCATTAAGGTGAAAAAACACCTGGCAGTCACTGGCCCCCCAGCCCTCATGTTTTACTTGCCTGAGCCCTGGAATTCACTTGGCGGTGATGCGCTGTCCCTCTCTCCACGGGTCTCAGCTCTTGATTGGATAGATTGATAGCAGCTCAGCCATTGGCTCCTATCAATCAAATCCAATGAAGCGGGGGGCGGGGCCGAGTCCGCCATTCGTGTCTATGGACACAAATGCTGGACTCGAGAGCGCGCCTGCAAGGTAACTCCATCGGGAGAGCGCTTCTCTTCACTGACAGGGGGATCTGTCAGTGTAAACAGACAGTCCCCCTTCTGACAGAGAAGTAGAGAGAGATCAGCTGTTCTTAGTGATCGAGAACAGCGATCTCTGTGTACTCCCAGTCAGTCCCCTACCCCCCGCAGTTAGAAACACCTCCCTAGGGAACACCTAACCCCTTGATCGCCCCCCCTAGTGTTAACCTCTTCCCTGTCAGCGTCATTTATACAGTAATCAGTGGCTATTTTTATCTCGGATCACTGTAATAATGTCACTGGTCCCAACAAGTGTCCGATCTGTCCGCTGCAATGTCGCAGTCTCGCTAAAAATCACTCACTGCCATAACTAGTAAAAAAAAAAATTTTTTATAATAAAAATGCCACAAATCTATCCCCTATTTTGTAGACACTATAACTTTTGCGCAAACCAATCAATATACACTTATTGCTTATTGATCAAATGTAACCAAAAGAAAGCTCCAGTGTTGTGGGAAAAAAATATTGTATAAGTACAGTGTCGCATGACCGCGCAATTGTCAGTTAAAGCAATGCAGTGCCGTATCGTAAAAAATGGCCTGGTCATTAAGGGGGTAAATCCTTCCGGGGCTGAAGTGGTTACGTTAAAAAGCCTTTTTTGTGCAGCAGCCTCCCCAGCACCCCCTAATACCTGAGCCCCATCTCTATCCAGCGATGTCCACGAATCCCTCGGCAGTCCGGGACTCTCGCTCCTGATTGGCTGAGCAGCGGTGCCATTGACTCCCGTGGCTGTCAATCAAAGTCAGTTGTCCAATTAGGTGTGAGAAGGGGCGGGCCGTTCAACAGCTCTGTGTCTGAATGGACACATGGAGTTTTGGTGCCCCCATAGCAAGCTGCTTACTGTGTGGGGGGGGGGGGGGGGGCGGCACTCGACAGGAGGGAGGGGCCAGGAGCACAGAAGAGGGACCAGAGAAGAGAAGGATCCGGGCTGCTCTGTGCAAAACCAACTACAAAAGAGGAGGTAAGTAGAACATGTTGTTTTTTTTTTTTTTTTTTTTTTTTTTAAAACAGACTTTGCAATCACTTTAAGGTTAGTAAAGAAGGTGAAGCTGTGTTCACTTCAACCATCCTATCACATGCTAGAAAACATCCAAATTTCTCATTTGTGTAATTGGGTATTCAAAGTGAACACAACTTTCTAAACTTGGTGAACATATGCGATCAAAATTGAATGTTTATTTTTCCCTGGTGAAGTCTCCACCTTTTTAAGGCTTGTTCTCACATGTGGCAGCCCTTGCCACCTCTCTGAAAAACTGTCTGTGGTGGGTTACTTTTCAGAGTGAGTTTGACAGGCGAATACCAGAGCACTCGGTATCTGGTGCATACAGAACATAGTAACCAATCCACTTCTAACTTCAGCTTGTTCAATTAAGCTTTGGCAATAAAACCTGAAAGCTGATTGGTTTCTATGTAGAGCTGCTCCAGATTTTGCACTCTCCAGTTTTAGTGAATGATCCCCAATATGTCCTGTTTTAACCCTAAAAAGGCTGAACCTCTGTGCCTCAACTGCCTGCATTGCATGTACTTGCAGGGTTGATAAGACACGCCCATACATTTAAACGGGACACATTTTGGTGGTCCTGACTGCCAAATATGAAATGTGGTTTAAATTTTGCCTCTAAGCAAAGCATCTTGGCCGCAGCATGTGTTCAGCCGCGAGTAGCTGCATGCCCTTCTTTAGGTGGTTGGTCAGTCAGAGTTGTGGCAACCGACGCTCAGCTGCCTGTTTTTACCACCCCCTGGCCACCAGTGTAAACAAACGCTAACCAGCCTTATAGACTTTCATAGTGCTAACTCTTTTTTTTTTTTTTTTTTTTTTTTTACTTTTAGGTGTACACAAAATGACGTCACTATCAATTCGACATTGGCTAAAGCTACAGGCAAGGAAAAGGAAAAAGAAGGAAATGTAAAAGATGTGGACAACTTTCATTTATATCACAACTTTTCCTGCAATATAAATAGAATTAAACACCACCAAGTAAGTGCAATGGACATCTCATTGTGTTTTATGGTGACATTACGGTGTGCACTGGTTCCTCCTGAGCTGAATTTTTTTCTATTTTTTTTTTTTTTTTTAAAGTGGAACTAAGCCCCGGTTCACACTGATGCGGGTTAGAAATCGTTCAGCTGAACTCACACAATTTCAAGCCAGCAATGCAGGCCGACTTAGGGGGCGAATTGACAAACATCTATGCGGGTTCATGCACAGATGTCTATTCAAATCGTCTCTGAAGTCGCCGAAAGTAGTACAGGAACTACTTTTGGGAATCGGTGCAGCGCCGCAGCGTCACACCAATTCTGTCGGTTTCATTGCCGGTGTCTTGCCGAGAAAGTTCCCCCGGCGGATAAGGACCCCCCTCTACTGTGCAGGCGCAGCACTTGCGTAGTACGAACGACTAGGAGCCGCCGAAAATAGCCAAAGATGAAAATCTTCAATCAGCTGTACACGGCGCCTGTGCCCTGGGTCCAGGTTGAAGCCCCACCATCCAAGTGGACCTAGAGGGGGAATAAAAAAGTGCCGAGCGAAGCGAGGCCGTGCCCGAAGCGTGGCGAGCGGCCCTCTTACAGGCGCCGTGTACAGCTGATTTCTATTCTATTCGGCTATTTCCGTCGGCTCCTACTGCGCAAGCGCTGTGCCTGCGCAGTAGAGGGAGGTCCTTATCCGCTGAGGGGAACTTTCTCGGCAGAACACTGGCAATATCCGTCGATTTGGCATGCGATTTGACCTGTGAAAATCGGCCCAATGTGAACGTGGGCTAAAAGTGTCAGTAAATGGAGAAAATAAAAACTTCCAGGCCCCCTGCAAGATAATGTCATAATGTGCTAGTATGCAAAAGACTTACCTTAAAATGAAGCCCTCCAGCGGCGTGCTGTCACCGCTGACAGGGCTTCCATCTTCACTCAGTCTGACTTCTGGGTCTGCGGACTCCCGCTGTTTGACTGGATGAGCCGCGATGACATCACTTCCACATGTGCACATGGGAACGGCGGAACAGTACGTATACACCGGTGCCATCACCAGCTGCAGAAGAAGTGAATATCTCCTAAACGGTGGATGTTTAGGAAATATTCACTTTACTTACAAACAAGCTTTATTATAGGCTTACCTGTAGGTAAAAGTTGCTGGAAAGGATTACTACCACTTTAAGGCAGCATTTTACAAAATAATTGCAAGGTCCATAAAGACTTGGATGAGAGAGTTTGGGGTGGAGGAACTTCACTGGCCTGCACAGAGTCCTGACCTCAACCTGATAGAACACCTTTGGGATGAATTAGAGCGGCGACTGTGAGCCAGGCCTTCTCATCCAACATCAGTGCCTGACCTCGTAAATGCGCTTCTGGAAGAATGGTCAAACATTCCCATAGACATACTCCTAAACCTTGTGGACAGCCTTCCCAGAAGAGTTGAAGCTGTTATAACTGCAAAGGGAGGGCCAACTCAATATTGAACCCTACAGACTAAGACTGGGATGCCATTAAAGTTCGTGTGAGTGTAAAGGTAGGCGTCTCAATACTTTTGGTAAGATAGTGTATGTATGAATGTGAGTTAGGGACCTGAGATTGTAAGCTCCTTGAGGGCAGGGACTGATGGAAATATGCAATACATTTGAAAAAGGCTGCATAAATTGACGGCGCTATGCACGTACCTTTAATAAATAAAAATATATATAAAGAGCACCTGTCACAGTCAATGGTATTACAAGGGATGTTGTTCATCTCTTATAATAGCAATAAAGTTGATTAAAAAAAAAAATAAAGGTACTGTGTAAAAAAAAAAAAAAAAAAAGAGAAAGAAGTAGTGCCCTGTCCCCTTTGGTTTATGTGCAAAGGCGCATGTTCAGGTAGGTCCCTGGCGCATATTATGTAAACAGCAATCGTATCACACATGTAAGGTATTGCCGCAAATGTCAGAGCAACAGCAATATTTCTAGTGTCAGACCTCCTCTGTAGCTCTAAACTGGTTACCTTTTAAAGCATCGCCTATGGAAACTGTTGGGCTCCATTCACATCTTGGCGTATGGGGGCGACAATCGCGGTAAAATCACGCAAATAGAATCGCGGGTCGCCCAAAAGAAGCTCATGTACTTCTTTTGGGCGACAGGCGTCCTGCCATTCTGTTCGGACGATTTTACCGCAATTGACGCCTGAAGAATTGTGGGAAAATCGCGCCGCATTTGGGGTGCTATTGAAGTTGACAGGGAGCGCATGGGCGTCGATTTTCCGTAATTGCGAATCGCGAGCAGAATCGCGGCGATTCGTAACACAGAGATGTAAATGCAGTCTAAGGTACTGTAGTTTGGTGCCTTCCATGGGCGTATACAATTATAGGTATCTACAGTGCCTTGAAAAAGTATTCATACCCCTTGAGATTTTCCACATTTTGTCATGTTACATCCCAAAACATAAATGTATTTTATTGGGATTTTATGTGATAGACCAACACAAAGTGACACATAATTGTGAAGCGGAAGGAAAATGATAAATTTCCAATTTTTTTTACAAATAAATATGTGAAAAGTGTCGGGGGTGCATTTGTATTCAGCCCCCCTGAGTCAATACTTTGTAGAACCGCCTTTCACTGCAATTACAGCTGCAAGTCTTTTTGGGGTATGTTCCTACCAGCTTTGCACATCTAGAGAGTGACATTTTTGCCCATTCTACTTTGCAAAATAGCTCAAGCTCTGTCAGATTGGATGGAGAGCGTCTGTGAACAGCAATTTTCAAGTCTTGCCACAGATTATCAATTGGATTTAGGTCTGATCCACACTTATGCAAGTTGCATTTTGTGTTTTTTTTCAATACAAGTCTGTGGAATCAAAAACCAGAAAAAAAAAAAACATGACCCTTTCCATAAAATGCACAGGTGTGAACTACATCCAAAGGAATCCAACCATGTTAAATGGACTGTACTGTGTTCTGGAAAACTGAAAATGCACTAAAAAAATGCATAGGTGTGAACCAGGCCTTAGGTCTGGACTTTGACTTCTAACACATGAATATGCTTTGATCTAAACCATTTCATTGTAGCTCTGGCTGTATGTTTAGGGTAGTTGTCCTGCTGGAAGGTGAACCTCCATCCCAGTCTCAAGTCTTTTGCAGACTCTAACAGGTTTTCTTCTAAGATTGCCCTGTATTTGGCTCCATCCACCTTCTCATCAACTCTGATCAGCTTCCCTGTCCTTGCTGAAGAAAAGCATCCCCACAACATGATGCTGCCACCACCATGTTTCACAGTGGGGTTGGTGTGTTCAGGGTGATGTGCAGTGTTAGTTTTCTGCCACACATAGCATTTTGCTTTTAGGCCAAAAATTTCAATCTTGATCTGACCAGAGCACCTTCTTCCGCATGTTTGCTGTGTCCCCACATGGCTTCTCACAAACTGGATTTTTTTCAACAATGGTTTTCTTCTTGCCACTCTTCCATAAAAGCCAGATTTGTGGAGAGCACAACCAATAGTTGTCCTGTGGACAGATTCTCCCACCTGAGCTGTGGATCTCTGCAGCTCCTCCAGAGTTACCATGGGCCTCTTGGCTGCTTCTCTGATTAATGTTCTCCTTGCCCGGCCTGTCAGTTTAGGTGGACGGCCATGTCTTGGTAGGTTTGCAGTTGTGCCATACTCTTTCCATTTTCGGATGATGGATTGAATAGTGCTCCGTGAGATGTTCAAAGCTTGGGATATTTTTTTATAATCTAACCCTGCTTTAAACTTCTCCACAAGCTTATCCCTGACCTGTCTGGTGTGTTCCTTGGCCTTCATGATGCTGTTTGTTCACTAAGGTTCTCTAACAAACCTCTGAGGGCTTCACAGAACAGCTGTATTTATACTGAGATTAAATTACACACAGATGGACTCTATTTACTAATTAGCTGACTTCCGAAGATTTTCCCATAGATTTTAGTCAGGGGTATACAAATGCACAACAAACGTTTCACATATTTATTTGTATCATTTTCCTTCCACTTCACAATTATGTGCCACTTTGTGTTGGCCTATCACATAAAATCCAGATTAAAGTACATTTACATTTTTTGGTTGTAACATGACAAAACGTGGGAAAATTCAAGGGGTATGAATACTTTTTCAAGGCACTGTATTTACTCTGTGTAACATCATCTTCTATGTTTTACAAAAAAACCCCTGGGTATTATATTGTGTTTGTGTGCACTAAAATTCAATACATTTTAATTTTTTCCCTAAAAAATTGGAAAAACCGCTGCGCAAAATGGTGTGACATAAAATATTGCAACACCCAACCATTCTATTCTCTAGGGCAGTGATGGCGAACCTTGGCACCCCAGATGTATGTTTTGGAACTACCTTTCCCATGATGTTCATATGAATTGCAGAGTGCATGAGCATCATGGGAAATGTAGTTTCAAAAAAATCTGGAGTGCCAAGGTTTGCCGTCACTGCTCTAGGGTATCTGTCTAAATATATAATGTTTGGGGTTTTTATGTCTTTTTTATTTTTTAGCAAACAAATTATGCTTTTTTACATGTATGAGAAATGTCAGAATTGGCCTGAGTGGCATGTGGTTAAAGTAAAACTAAAATCCGCTCTACCCGCCTGTACCTCCCTCACAGTGCGACATTCGAGAGCTTCCTTAACTGGCCACACATCCTCACCCAGTCTGTTTCCATTAAGGTCATGGTGAGGTTGGTACAAATATATGGTTTAGCTTCACGTTAAGGGGACCAGAGGAGTACATTGACAGGTGAGAAGCGAGGGTCACAATGGCCCGACTAATGCAGACGCTGAAATGGAGCCCAGATCCTTTCTGCTTTATCCGTGACCCTTTGTGGGTCTTCCTGCTCTCTCCTCATCCTCACGTCTCTTGACATATTGGAGTGTTTCTGGTGTCAGGACCCATCACCTTTTCAAGTGGGTGCCAAGTCGGCTCAAAGCATTAGGTTTGGTTGCAGTGGCAAACATTTTAGCCCAAGACTCACACAAAAGAAAGCTTTCTAATTAGACTTCAGAATCTATTTTTTTTTTTTTTTTTTCTGCTCACTATATTACATTTCAGGCTCTTTCTGGGAAGGCTGCCAGCTGAAATACATTTAATGTGCAGGTGTTAATAGTATTGACTCATTAGTTTGCAGTATTCGCTTATACTGAGGAGTTGTTTTTCTCAGACTGCTCACCTCAGACATGACCTCAGTATTACTGAGTTTGATGAGATTCCACGTAAGCGACAACACGGTTCATATTCTAGATGCAGATCTTTTACTGCAAATAAATCATTACTTGGGATTTGTTCTTTAATTGAAATTCTGCATTTTTTTTTCTTTTAGTGGTATTTTTTTCCCTTTATAACCATAGTGATTACTGTTGATTATATTCTAGTTTTAATATCAAGTGGCATTTCTATTATAATAAAGCCGGAATGCAGTTAAGCCTTACAATGCCCGGGCTTCTCTATTGCATTCACAAATTACTGTGGTGCCCACCATTCTTATAGGGAACTATTATAGTTTCTCTGTAAGAATGGGGGGCACTACAGCAGATTGTGAATTAAATACAGAAGCCTGGGCATTATAAGGCTTAAAGTGGAACTAAGCTCTCTCAATCCACATGAACTATTTTTAATACCTATGCTGCTAGCATTATAAAATAGATTGGACATATCAGGATATGGATCACCTGCTGGTGGCACTGTGTTCCCTGGGTTGTAGTTCCATTGTCCACCAGCGGGTGTCTCCTAGCAGATTCCAGTAATCAGTTTTCACCTGATGCTGGCTGCTGGGAGGATATGTAGGCCCTCCCCTACCAGTGCTTCTCACTGCAGTGTTTTGCTGCCAATACTGTGTGCGATTTGTTCTGACCCTGATCGTGCTCTTGACTGCATCCTGTACCCTGCTGCCTCCTATCTGCTCCCCTTGTTCCTGATCCCAGTCCTGCCTCCCCCTTCCCATTTGCTCCCTGCATCTGCGGTTTACCTTGTTTATCTGTGTTTCCAATTTTGTATATATTGTGTATAGTTTATTAGTTAGGCTTTTGTCACTCAGTCAGTTTTTTAGTTAAAAGAGAAGTATGGTAATGTTTTTTTTTTTTTTCAAAATCATGCTGACCTAGGTGGATGCTGCATTTGCTCCCCGCCTATCACTCTGTTCTCAGAGCTCCCTGTGCAGAGAGCTGGTGAAATGTCAGTGGCTCTCTGCTACCCAACCCCCCCCCCCGCATTCACTGGAGTGCTGGGCCGTGAAAGGGGCAGGAGCGGCCAGATCAGGCTCTCAGCGGCTCGCTGAGAGGCTGAGTTGGGTAGGAGGATCCCGACCATATGGTTACGATCTTTCCCGAGCCTGGACTGGCTCTGTGATGTCAGTGGGCTTCAGCAGTCTGTTGAAAATGAGTCACAGGAGTGCAGAGCGAACTGAACTCCTGTGGTCCTTTTTTTCTATTACAAGGGATGTTTACATTCCTTGTAATAGGAATAAAATTGACACCGTTTTTATTTTTTTTTTTTTAAATGTAAGTGTAAAAAAAAAAAAAATAAAATAAGGAAAAAAAAAAGCGAGAGCAATAATTCTAGCCCTATACCTCCTCTGTAACTTAAAGGCACATTCACTTGAGCAAGTAAACTGAGTCCAGAAGAACCACGTACGTTTGAATTTTTCCTCTTTACACTGAAGCGAGGCTGTGATATTTTCCATGGAGTAAATTTTAGTAAACCACATGGAGACCGATGGGGACTTATCCAGTTTCCAGAGAAGCGGTATGCATGCCCGGGCAGCATTCACTAAATGGATCACCAGAATGTTTTTATATCGTTTCCTAGAAAAGTCAGAGTGGTGCAGAAGATACCTGGCTGGGTCACCCCCCAAATCAACATCCGTCAACTGTTCGATATTCCCTTTAACATGAGACCAGAAGTTAGCTTACTACAGGACCAAAATATATGTAAGATTGATCCTTCCTTCCTCCTTGCAACGCCAGCAAGTATTCATCGATGCATGGTAGAGCTTTCCCAAAAGGGATAGAACCCTGTACCATCGGGTAAATATTTTATACCCCAATTCTTGGTATTTGCTTGCCCTGGAGGAGTGGTGAGCAAAGTACATAAAATGGTCACTCTGTTTTGCCGAAAACTCTCTGCCCAAATCTCGTTCCCACTTTAGTAGATACGGAGGTACAAAAGAATCAACCAGTTGGCTTAGAAGTTTATAGGTATCAGACACCGCATGGGATGGGGGGTCTGGGATCAAACCAAGATCCTCAATGAAGTATTAGGGCAGTCGTTGATTCTACAACATGATAGAGTATTGAGAAAGTGAACAAGCTGCTGTAGCCGCCAGTCCTCTAAAGGCGGCGAGAAGATCGCAAAGTCGGTAGATGCCACGGAAAATCAGTTGCTTAAATCTCACATCTGTTAACCCTGGGTAGCCCCTATCAGAGGTTAATTATTAAGGTCCCGCAAATTGGAGAGACCAAATCATGGAAGGCACAAGATTCATAGGCACAAGATTTGCTTAGTGCATGATTTACTCCATTTTTTACACTCATGGATATGGGAATAATAGTATGATATTTCATACCAGCATATTCTATTATTTTCCTAGTCACCTAGCACCATGCACCTTTCTTGCGTTTTTGCACGTTTTTATATGTAGATTACACATGTGAATGTGTTTTTTAGTAGATGGCTTATTATTATTGGTTTTGAATCTGTTTGGTGTACACTCAATATTATATGCAAAAGATTTGTCTAGTATAATACTTGCTCCATTGCACTTTTATGTATATGGGAATAGCGGCATGACATCTTTATAACAGCATCCCCTCAATTAGTCGGACTACCCTTTCAGGGATTCCTCACACTCTTGTTTACCCGCTTGTTAATACTTCTGGTTAGCGCAGCACCCTCTTCCTTTATCTTATACCCTAGAGGCAACAAACAAAGAGATAGGATTTTGGTGAAAATCTTTAGATCCGTTTAGATCCGTATTTAACAATGAGATAGGTCAATAATTTATGCATTGGGAGGGGTCTTTACCATCCTTCGGAATAACTGAAATATGAGCTCTCAAAGAGTCCAATGGAAAGTTATGGCCCTCAAGGATCGAATTGAAGGCTGAAACGAACCTGGGAGCTAGAATGGGGGGGGCCTTTATAGTATGCCCCAGTAAAGCCATCTGGTCCCGGAGCCTTATGTGATTTAAGGTATTTAACTGCCATTAAGAATTCATCAGTGGTCAATGGGACATTAAGCTGATCAGTTTGGTCAAATGACAACATAGGAAGTCCAGAATCAGTAACATATGAGCGAATTTGGTGTTTGGGTAGAGGTCATGGGAGCATTGAGGTTATGAAGAGCGGTATAATAAGAGCGAAAAGTATCCACAATTTCCCGTGAGGTGTGGCTGCATTGGCCTAACCCTTTGTCAACAAAGGGAATATAGTTCCTGAGGGCTAGTTCCCGAAGAGAGCGATCCAATAATCTTCCTGGCTTATTACCCTGTTCATAGAATGCATGGCGAACTCTATGAAGCTTAGTTTTGGTATCATGGAGAAGCATTTATGCGAGTCTTTTATGCTGCAGACAAAGATCTTCCACCACAGTTTGAGAAAGAGACTTTTGGTGTATTCTCTCTAGACTTGCTACTAGGTCAAGCTGGTTTTGGAATAGTGCTAATCTATTTTTTTTCAGCGCTGTTGCTTTCTGGATCAATTTTCCCCACATCACACATTTGTGTGATTCCCATTGTGTAAGTGGGGAAACATCGTCCGTGTCATTCTCTTGAAAGATTTGTGCCAATGTCTGGGAGAGTTCTTGCTGGATAGGACCTTCCTGCACTAGAGACTCATTCTTCATTCTTTAAATCTAAAATGACAGGAGCATGGTCCAAAATGGTTTGTGTGGCTATCGTAGCTCGAGTAACCCCTGGAAGCAAAGATTGGGATACTAAAATGTAATCTATCCTAGAGTAACTGTCACGGGGGTGGGGAGTAAAAAGTATAGTCTCGGACATTAGGACATAAGAATCCGCCACGCATCAACCAATCTGAGAGACGACAGAGCCTTTTTGACTCAGAGGTAGGGGTAGGAAAGATGAGAGATGGACCTGTATCTAGCAGAGGGTCGAGGGCAATATTCAGATCTCCCCCTGGGATCACAGCCTCTTCCATGAAAGTCTGGAGGATTATCAGTATGTCTTCCAGATAGGTCAGTTGGCCATGGTTAGGCAAGTAGACCGAAGCCAGGGTAACTGTTCCCATCTAAGTCACCCTTCAATATTAAATATCGTCCCTCAGGGTCAATTTTCTGGTCGACCAAAGTCCAGGCCACCGCTCTGGAAAACGGGATACTTACCCCTCTTGATTTAGAATTTGGGGTAGTGCTGTGGTAGATCAGAGGGAACCTAAAATTTGAAAATCTAGGGGACATTTCTATCTGAAAGTGGGTCTCCTGAATGAAAGCAACTTGTGCTCTAAGACACCATAATTCACGTAGTAATGTAGCTCTCTTCTCTGGAATGTTCAGCCCCATAGCGTTCAGGGAAATACAGCGGTGAGAGGTCATTCTGTCATGCATCAAAAGGGGGGACAGAGTGTGAAGATGAGGAGAAAAAAGAGAGGAGGGGAAAAAGAGAAAAAAAAGGGGGGGTGTTGTGAAGTGGGAAAGGGAATAGAGAAAGTCGGAGGAGAGACAAAGCGAACAAAAGGACAAAAGCAGACACTGCAAAGCTAAAATGAAATGCAAAGTAGCAGAATCTAAACTTGGCTCCAAACGAGCCTACCATCCCTGGTGGTCCCCTAACGATAATAACCGATAAGGGGAGCACCGGAGGAGGCAAAACATGTGGGGGAAGTAGTACGCACCCAGTGAGGGGGAGAAGCACAAATTCCCACCGCAAACAACCATATATATCGCATTCTGTTCCCACCACCACCCCAGACTTGAAGGAGCAGACAATGGCGAGGTAGCCCACCAAGATCAAATTAACAGACCTAGTGAATATCATGGTGAGAAAGCTTTGAAACTATACTTGTGAAGCCCCACAAGCTGGCATAAGCAGCTGCCTTACAGCCGCAAGGCAACCAATCATAGCCATTCGTACATATATGCTAGGAACCATATCAACAAACAACATAGAACATCCCCATTACCTTCTCCAGCCGGAGAAAAATTTGTTCTATTTACACGTTTGTCATTTCTTTCCACTGAGGTGATAAAAGCACTTAGTTACATGGGCGCAAATGGAGAAGGCGCTCAAGCTCTGAGTTATCATTTATATAGAAGGTATTAGCCCTTTTATAACGGCCTTTGTAATAACCAAGAAAACAAAAAAAAAATTTAAATAAAAAACCACCACAGAAAGAAAAAACAAAACATGTACAAATTATGCAGCCTATATAAGTACTTCGAACTGTAGGGGAAAAAGAAAATTTAGATATGATTCAAAAACATAAAAGCAACATAAAGTAGTGAAAATGCTCAAATTCTTGCAAAGTCTAAAGAACCGTTAGGAGCTCAGATCAAGGAGCCAGAATGGCTGCAGAGGTAGCGATCTTCACTAGACATTAGCACTCGGTCATTAGAAGGAGACCTAAAATAAGATAAAATGTGGAAGAGTAGGGGGCCAGCAAGCCCAAGCAGGACCTCCCATAAGTAGAGCTTTCACTGTTCCCTTCCCCGGGGATCCGAGCTGGCATTTCTCTGGGTATTTCACTGTGATGATGTTGCTCTGGACCTCTGTGGCCTTGGAGGGGGCACCGGGGACATGTCCAAGGCAGTCCAGTCCGTGACAGGAATGGGGGAATCTCCAACAAAGCAAACAGGTCTGGTAGCTGAGAGGGGATGCGAAGCGCCATGGAACATCCCCCTTTCTGAACAGACGGATGAAATGGGAATCCCCAGTGGTAGTTGGCTTCAGCCTCACAGATTTTCTCCAAGAGTGGTTTCAGATTCCTGCGAAGTTGTAAGGTATGCTTGGAAAGATCAGGAAGAATTTGGACCATTGCTCCATCAAAGTCTATTGGACCCCTGCTCCATACTCTACGTAGAATTTCTTCTTTAATGATATAGAATTGTACCCTACACAAGGTATCGCATGGCTGACCATCCCCTAGGGTAACCGGACCTTGGGTTCTGTGAACCCTATCGAGTTCCAATTCTGCATTTGGTTCCTTATCCAGGACAGGATTAAGAATCACGGTTATTGTTACCCAGAGGTCATGGGGAGATGTTGCCTCTGGAATGCCCCTTAATTTGAGGTTACTCCTCCTACTCCTGTTCTTCAAGTCGTCTTGATGAAGGCTTAGCAAATATAGGTGCTGACGATACTGGGAGAAGGTGGGTTGTCTTATTTTTTAATTCCGAAATGTGTATTTTTTTCCAGAAAAAGTGCACTTGTAAGACTGCTGCGCAAATGTGGTGTGACAAAGTATTGCAACGACTGCCATTTTATTCTCTAGGGCAGTGATGGCGAACCTTGGCACCCCAGGTGATTTGGAACTCCATTTCCCATGAAGCTCAACTACACTGCAGCGTGCATGAGTATCATGGGAAATGTAATTCCAAAACATCCTAGTTGCCAAGGTTCGCCATCGCTGCTCTAGGGTGTTAGAACCCCCAAACGTTATATATTTTTTTTCCAAGTAATTTTCTAGCAAAAAAAATGATTTTAACTTATAAAAAATAGGCCCGGTCCTTAAGTGGTTAAGTACAGTGCCTTGAAAAAGTGTACATACCCCTTGACATTTTCCACATTTCGTCATGTAACTAAAAACGTAAATGTATTTTATTGGGATTTTATGTGATAGTCCAACACAAAGTGTCACATAATTGTGAAGTTTAAGGAAAATGATAAATGGTTTTCAACATTTTTTACAAATAAATATGTGAAAAGGGTGGCGTGCATTTATTCAGCCCCCTTTATTCTGATACCCCTAACTAAAATCTAGTGGAACCAATTGCCTTCAGAAGTCACCTAATTAGTAAATAGAGTCCTCCTGTGTGTAATTTAAGCTCAGTATAAATAAATCTGTTCTGTGAAGCCCTCAGAGGTTTGTTAGAGAACCTTAGTGAACAAACCTCATCATGAAGGCCAAGAAACACACCAGACAGGTCAGGGATAAGGTTGTAGAGAATTGTAAAGCAGGGTTAGGTAATAAAAAAATATCCCAAGCTTTGAACATCAGACGGAGCACTGTTCAATCCATCATCCGAAAATGGAAAGAGTATGGCACAACTGCAAACCTACCAAGACATGGCCGTCCACCTAAACTGACAGGCTGGGCAAGGAGAACATTAATCAGAGAAGCAGTCAAGAGGCCCACGGTAACTTTGGAGGAGTTGCAGAGATCCACAGCTCAGGTGGGAGAATCTGTCCACAGGAGAACTTTTAGTTGTGTGCTCCACAAATCTGGACTTTATTGAAGAGTGGCAAGAAGAAATTTAGAAGCATTGCAGTTAGTCTGTACTTACCTATGATGCCTTGGTTTTAACTTTTCAATAAAGGTGAATATTTGGAGTGCGGCTATCCAGACATTCATTTTTTCCAGTGGCAAGAAGAAAGCCAATTGTTGAAAGAAAGGCATAAGAAGTGGGGGACACAGCAAACGTGTGGAAGAAGGTGCTCTGGTCAGATGAGACCAAGATTGAAGTTTTTGGCATAAAAGCAAAACGCTATGTGTGGCGGAAAACTAACACTGCACATCACCCTGAACACACCATCCCCACCGTGAAACATGGTGGTGACAGTATCATGTTTTGGGGATGCTTTTCTTCATCAGGGACAGGGAAGCTGGTCAGAGTTGATGGGAAGATGGATGGAGCCAAATACAGGGCAATCTTAGAAGAAAACCTGTTAGTCTGCAAAAGATTCGAGACTGGGATGAAGGTTCACCTTCCAGCAGGACAACGACCCTAAACATACAGCCAGAGCTACAATGGAATGGTTTAGATCAAAGCAAATTCATGTGTTAAAATGGCGCAGTCAAAGTCCAGACCTAAATCCAATTGAGAATCTGTGGCAAGACTTTAAAATTGCTGTTCACAGACGTTCTCAATCCAATCTGACAGAGCTTGCAAAGAAGAATGGTCAAAAATGTCACTCTCTAGATGCGCAAAGCTGGTAGAGACATCCCCAAAAGGACTTGCAGCTGTAATTGTAGTGAAAGGCGGTTCTACAAAGTTTTGACTATACAAATGCCCTCCACACTTTTCACATATTTATTTGTAAAAAATTTTGAGTTTTTTTTTTCTTGGGAGGGTGCATGTAATCAGCACAGGGCCAATCGGCTCTGTCCAGACAGAGGGTCAGGGATTCTGCAGCCTCATTGACAATCAGTAGAATAAAAACTCCTACAAGCTTTAACCAGACACTGATAGAAGTCACAAGACTGCTCGAGCTGCTGATGAGAAAAGGTATTTAGCAGTTTATATTTACTAAAATAATTGCATTTCCATGTTCTGTGTACTGTGGGAGACCAGATATAGTGAATGCCGGGTCCTGGGTTTAGTAACACTTTAATTATAATATATTGTCAAAAAAAAAATTAAATGACCTTGCTGGAGCTTATTTAACTAAAGACCTGATCTATTCACAATTAATCAATAATCATAGGTCTTTGATTACTTGAACAGTAGCAGGTGAGGGCTAAAAAGATTTTCTTTAATAAACTTGTAAAAAAAAAAACAAATCTTTTTTATTTTTTTTTGTAGCCGTCAGACTTATTATATAAGGATGCCAGTGTGAAAAAAGTGTATCCTCTGCCGGATGACATTTGATTTGGCAGCCTTTGTAGCACATGCTATAGAATTTCACATGAGATTTTCATTCCTAACTTTCTTGTTCAGTGATATGTCAGGCTTAGTATGTCAGCGGCACTGTAAAGTTGAGGAATATAACTTGTTACTGTGTCCCGGGGAGGTTTAAAATGTTGCATTTAACATATGTGACATGTCTGAGTGAGCCAGTGATGGAATTAAAGCTCGTGATTGACGCAGCTTGGCTGGTAGTGACAGCGCTCTGGGCTTATGTGCACAGTTGCTGGTCCAAGGGCAGGGGCAGCGGGTGCTGAATGTGGATTTTATTTTGCGATTTTTTTTTTTTCTCAGTGCGACCAGAATCGCTTTTTTAAAAATGTGTCCTCGGTTTGGTAATTCTTTGAATCCAAGATGTAAAGTGAGAAACGCAAAATAGAGTACATTGTAGGTGATAAAACTACAGTGAAAATCCATTTTTTGATATGTATTCAAAGGTAGTGCTGTAATTAAAAAAAACGAAATAAAAGTATTACGAGATTTGTAATATAGCCTGTGTAATATCAATACCAATATTAAGTAGATTAAAGAAAAGTACATTTCTCTTCCTTTACCAAATTCTTATTTTTATTTTCTAAATGAAGCTAAAGCCAACATTGATATGGTTCTATTGATTTTATATATATATATATATATATATATATATATATATATATATATATATATATATATATATATATATAGGCTGTAGCTTCATTTAGAAAATAAAAATTAGAATTTTTTTTCTTTTGCTCTTAAAATGAAAGCGCATTTATATAAATGTAGTTTATTATTAAATTTGATTTTCAAAATTTGTTGACCTGGAAATTATCATTTTACTGTTTATTCTGAGTTACTACGTTTTTTTTTTTTGTCCACTTCACTAAAGGTATTACCATATACAATAGATAGATTTGCCCAACTTATGTAATATACAGCATGCTGGGTAATGTATTGATTTTCTTTTTTTTTTTGTTTTTAGGTATTTTGACTGTAAATGTCAATGCTTCTATGTTTTTTTTTTTTTTTCCCTCAGTCATTTTGTGACCTCGGGTCATTAATGTTTAGATGCCCCAGTCAAGCTTGGAAGCATCAGTATGCCTTGTTTAACCTAAAACAACTGTGTCTTTAGTGAGATATATCTATCTATCTATCTATCTATCTATCTATCTATCTATCTATCTATCTATCTATCTATAGCTATCTATATTTTAATTTTTATTATTATCCCTTTCATGACTAAGCCTATTTTTGACATTTGGTGTTTACAAGTTAAAATCCGTATTTTTTGCTAGAAAATTACTTGGAGCCCCCAAACATTTTATTTATTTATATATATATATATATATATATATATATATATATATATATATATATATATATATATATATATATATATATATATATATATATATATATATATAAATAATATTCTTTAGCAGAGAATCTAGAGAATAAAATGGCGATTGTTGCAATATTTTATGTCACACGGTATTTGTGCAGTGGTGTTTTAAACGCAACTTTTTGGGAAAAGGGACAGTTTCATGAATTTTTAAAAAAGATACATTAAAGTTAGCCCAATTTTTTTTTTTTTTGTAATGTGAAAGATGATGTTTTGCCAAGTAAATAGATACCAGACATGTCAAACTTTATAATTGCACGCACTCGTGGAATGGTGACAAACTTCGGTACCTATAAATCTCCATAGGCAACGCTTTAAAAAATTTTTACGGTTACCAGGTTAGAGTTACAGAGGAGGTCTAGGGCTAGAATTATTGCTCTCTCTCTGACTATCGCGGCGATACCTCACATGTGTGGTTTGAACACGTTTACATATGCGGGTGCGACTTCGTATGCGTTTTCTTTGCTGCGCGAGCTCGCGGGGATGGGGGCGCTTTAAATTTTTTTTTTTCTTATTTATTTTATTTATTTTTATATTAATAAATTGTGTTTAAAAAAAAAAAAAAAAATTTGATCACTTTTATTGCTGTTACAAGGAATGTAAAGATCCCTTGTGACAGTAATATCTGGTGACAGGTACTCTTTATGGAGAGATCGGGGGTTTAGAAGACCCCCGATCCCTCCTTTGAACTTCAAAGTATTCAGATCGCCGTTTTTGGCGATTCTGAATACTGTATATTTTTTTTAAACCGGCGCCAGTGGCAGCCGAGTAATGAGGAATGACGTCATGACGTCGCTTCCGTGTTTACAATCAGGAGACTGTAACGAAGCCTTTGTGCCAGTCTGTCCTTAGCCGCCGGAAGTGGCGGATTGTCGATCGGGTCTCCCGTGGGACCGCCCCCTCCCGCTCCTCCGGTATAACAGCCAATCGGCTTTTAGCCGTATCGGTTGTTATCCCTGGAAAGCCGATCATCGGCTTTAAAAAACGGTACTGGGATGATGCCTGCAGCTGCGGGCATCATCCTGGTATAACCAACGAAAGCCGAGGCCGCACATCTGCGTACGCTCGGCGGGAAGGGGTTAATATATATGTATTTTGCAGTCTGTCACTTAAATGGTCACAGCCTGCAGACTGCTTCTGTGCATCTTTCTGTGCAAAGCATGATGACAATTAAGACCCCTTTCACACTGCCACGACTTGAAAGTTGCGCAAATTTGTGCCCACGATTACAGGGAATGCCTGTGGACCTCAACTCACATCAAAGTCGGACCAAAGTAGTACAGGGACTTCTTTGAAGTCGGTGCGACTTGACGTGGCACAGATATGAATGGGAATCATGGGGTTTGTCATGTGACTCTGATGCCCAAAGTCGCAGGAAAAGTCGCACAAGTGTGAAAGGGGCCTCAGCTGCCTTGCATTAGCTTGTTTGTAAACAAAGCTATGTGATCAATATTTTGGCTCTAAATATGATCACGATTAGCGGGAACCATGCCTGAATGGTTCCTAATCACTGTATCTGATAGGACAGCTTTCACAGAGTTAGCAGCAGTGTTAATTTCGTTGACTAAAACATTTTAGTCAACTAACTTAATACCATTTTAGTCGACTAAAATATGACAAATAAGACTAAAACTAAAATGGCATTTTAGTCAAAAGACTAAATTGGGACTAAACCTAAAATGCCATTTTAGTCAAAACACTAAGACTAAAACTAAATTGAAATTTGTCATCAAAATTAACACTGGTCTGTAGTGCATGTTCATTCCTCAATACCATAAATATTAACATTGCATTTTTCACTCCAGCAGTATATAATGAGTTTTGAAATTGTAGAGAAATTATTAAATAATGCTTTACAATTTAACTACACCCATTAGGTTTTAGATGACTAAAATGATTTTACTCGACTAAAATGTACTGGAGATTTAGTCGACTAAATACGACTAAAACTAAAACAATTGCAGAAGACTAAAATGGGACTAAAACTAAAATGCCATTTTAGTCCTAAGACTAAGACTAAAACTTAATCGAGATTAAACCACTTAAACCCCCCTCCTGACCTTCTGGGCTGCATGCTCGGATAGGGGCCTGGTATGAATTTTGGGGGGAGGGAACCTATGCTGTTTTGTTTTTTTTTGGCATGGGATTTCCCTTCAAAATCCATACCAGGGCCTAGCATGGTCTGGGGGGGGACCCCACGCTGTTTTTTAAAAAATAATTATTTTGGCATGGGGTTCCCTTTCAAGATCCACACCAGACTCAAAGCGACTGGTACGGATCTGGGGTGGGGGGAGGACCCCACGCCAGTTTTTTTTTTTTTTTTTTTTTCCTTTTTAATTTTGCCATGAGCTCCCCCTACAAGGTCCTCAGAGCACAAGTGGCATTCCACAAGTCGGGTCATTATGATCCGACTTGGATGTGTCTTCTATTCAAATCAATGAGCTGGAAGCCGGATCAGTTAAAGCAGAGTTCTGTCCACCCCTTTAAAAATTAAAAGTCAGCATCTGCACAAACAGTAGCCGCTGACTTTTCACATTAGTTCACTTACCTGTCCTGGAGTCCGGCGATGTCGGCACCGCAGCCAATGTTTACATCAGCTGGTTGGGTGCTGCGGCCCCATTGCTGGTAAGGGAACCCATCAGTGTAGCCTTTCGGCTTCATGGCTGGGTCCCTACTGCACATGCGCAAAGCACGCCGCTCTCTCTCACTGGCCCAGCAGAAGGGGAGAGAGGAGGAGGGGGGCCGAGCTGCTGACGTACTTCGCCGCGGCCCGGTCTCCCGGAAGTGGGGACCTGTAAAAAATAAAAATAAAATAAACACTTTTGGGTGGAACTCCACTTTATGACGGCTCTCATAGGGAACCTTTGAATTGAATAGAGGCAGAGAAATGCTGCTAAAAGCTAATGCGGCTAAACGCGCATTAACACCCATGCAAAAAGCTTCTTAACCACTTCAACACCCGCCCAATGTCAAATGACATCCGCAGCTGGGATCTCCCATCCTGGGCAGGCGTCACATGATGGCCTGGGCTTCCCGGCCGTCTAGGGGGCGCGCGCGAGCGCCCGCCGCGTTGCTCGGGACCTGGTGCGTGTGCCCAGCGGCCGCGATGTCCGCTGGGCCCCTGCGATTGCCCGTTAACGGAGCAGGACCGTGGATCTGTGTGTGTAAACACACAGATCCATGTCCTGTCAGGGGAGAGGAGACAGATCTGTGTTCCCAGTACAGAGGAACACCGATTGGTCTCCTCCCCTTGTGAGTCCCCTCCCCCTACAGTTAGAATCACTCCCCTAGGAAACACATTTAGCCCCTCGTCTCCCCCTAGTGGTTAACCCCTTCCTTGCCTGTCACATTTACACAGAAATCAGTGCAATTTTATAGCACTGATCGCTGTATAAACGTGAATGGTCCCAAAAATGTGTCAAGTGTCGGCCATAATGTCGCAGTCACGAAAAAAATTGCAGATCACCGCCATTACTAGTAAAAAAATAAATAAAGTTTTTTTAAAAAATGCCAAAAATCAATCCCGTATTTTGTAGACGCTATAACTTTTGCGCAAACCAATCAATATACGCTTATTGCGATTTTTTTTTTTTTTTTTTTTTACCAAAAATATGTAGAAGAATACGTATCAGCCTAAACCGAGGAAAACATTAAAAAAAAAAAAAAAAATGGGATATTTATTTTAGCAAAAAGTAAAAAATATTGTGTTTTTTTTTTTCCAAAATTGTCCCTCTTCTTTTGTTTATAGCGCAAAAAATAAAAACCACAGAGGTGATCAAATACCACCAAAAGAAAGCTATATTTGTGGGAAAAAAAGGACATCAATTTTGTTTGGGTACAACGTCACATGACCGCGCAATTGTCGTTTAAAATGCGACAGCGCTGAAAACTAAAAATTGGTCTGGGAAGGAAGGGGGTGAAAATGCCCTGTATTGAAGTGGTTAAAGCGCGTTTTCCTGACCTTAGTGTGTAGGGCTCACTGCTCCGTCCCCTCTTCGTGATGTAATGAAAGGCATATGAGGAGGGTGCAGCCCCCCCCCCCCCAAATAAAAAAAAAAAGAGCTGCAGCCCTCTCTTGACCTGGCCCTGTTTTATGTGTTATTAACATTGTCAGACATAAAATAAATAATAGTTGTTTTTTAACACTTATAATAGGTATATAATTGCAATTATGTGTTATTCTGATTATTACTGTTATTTTTTTTTTTGTTGTTATTGTTAATGAGTAATTATCACTGTGTTGCTGTATATACCTGCCGGTAGAGAAGCAGCACAGGCTCTTGCGGATTGTCATAGAAAGCACTTGTATGGATGTTGACTTGATAAGTTTATCTTTTGGGTATTTATGTGTCATCTGTCTGTGCCATTTTTTTTTTTGTCACACAAATAGAACTTTCTTTTGGTGGTATTTGATCATCACTGAGTTTTTTTTTACTTTTTATTATATATATATATTATTATTATAATGACAAAAAAACCCAGTAACTTTCTACTATAAAACATATTTAATAAAAACATTTAAAAAATCAAATTTCTTCATAAATTTCGGTCAGATTGTATTCAGCTACATGTCTTTGGTTAAAAAAAAAAAAAAAAAAGAAAACCATCCTAATAAGTGCATATTAGTTGGTTTGCGTGAAAGTCATAGCGTCTGCAGACGATGGTATATAATCTGGCCAGTAGAATGGATTTATGCTCAGTACCATTCTGGCAGCAAAAATCCAGGATTTATGGGGCATACGTTCATATGCCCATGTACACAAGGCCTACATTTCAGGAATGGATGGGCAGGAATGCAAACCCTTTAGCAGAAAAGGCTTCTCATATTTTACTGGTGTATTTAGGTGTTTGTCTGGAGTTCAGCTAAAAAAAAAATAATAAAATTGCGTTTTCTTTTTTTTTTTAATTAAATAAAACATAATCTCTTTTAATTTATTTGATTAGACCTATGGTGTTAGAACACATTGCAAGTGAACAAAATACCTCTATTTCTCCACTATAAAGGTGTCATATTTTATTTATTTATAAATGTATGCATCCATTGTTAAGCTTTCTGTAAGTTTTCTGAATCAATGTTTTCAAATAAGGAGCAGCTATAAACCTCCATATTTAAAGGTTACTGTAGAATTATTTACCTGTTAAAAAATTCTTATGTCATCTTTACATAAAATACCTCACTGTCAGGTCTGGTTATGAACCTTTCATAAATTAAATATTTTTTATTTACATTTTAGTACGCTTAGAGTTTTTTCTTTTATATCTAATTTAGAAATGTAAACCTTAATTGGGCTGTTTTTTGCTGAGTCCTTTTTTAGATGGTGAGAGAAATTTGATTACCTCACATTGAGTTGTTAATGTTTTCAGACTGCATTCATGGCAGCTGCCAAAAAATCGAGTCCGCATTTGTAGAGATTTGTTTTCAAAAGGAAATGTCAGAAAAGATTTTACTTCTAATTGACTGTACATGTTCTCTTATAAAGCCATCATTGTATGAGGCCAATTAATGCTTTCTTTGCTCACTTGAAAAAAAAAAAGGAAAAAAAAATAATTTCAGATCTGAACCCTGACGTTTTCTTTTTTTTTTTTTGCCCTATACCTATTTAAATAATGCACGTACCTTTATCTATTGCTAAAAGTGGAATAACATTTGTCATGTTCTATGAGAACTCTTTGGAATGGGAGTCATTCACCTTATATAGCTAGGACAGCATTCAGAGTAGCTTCCTTTATTAGGTCCAAGCTACATAGCTTGATTAATATTAAACAGAATTTTTATATTGCATACAGTTGCTTGAACATTATTATTGTGAGACGATTATTAAAGTAAGATAATGAAATTGAACTTTTTCTTTCATGTTGAAGCCCATTGTATCGTGTTGTACCCACACCTATACAGACTTATGCCAAAAAATGGAATACAAAGACAAATTGAAATAAAAAAAAAAAAAAATTATATATAGATATATATATATATCTATATATATATATATAGATATATATATATATCTATATATATATCTATATATATATAGAGATCTATCTATCTATATAGATATAGATCTATATATCTATATCTATATCTATATCTATATCTATAGATATAGATATATATATATATATATATATATATATATATATATATATATATATAATCTAGAAAGATATATATATATATATATATATATATATAGCGCTATATATATAGAGAGAGAGAGAGAGAGAGAATTACATACACATTTCTTTTTAAGATAAACTGTAGAGCCTAATTATACATGTTTTCACTCAAGGTGCACATAACATCATCAAGTATTAGCATATTTTCTAATCCAATTCAATTGGAAAAATGTAAAAAAGCTATTTGTATTTTGTGTTAAAACATTTATAAATAGACCCCTTTATTTTTTTTTTTTTTTTCTTCTTCTGCTACTTCAGCTTTTGTCGTTTTGAGGTACTTTAATCAACTTTTCCGTTCATTTGTTTCCCTCACAATTACATCATAGTAGCGCTTTTTTTCCCTTTTTTTTTCTTTTTCCTTCCTCCCTTTTTTTTTTTTTTTTTTTTTTTCCCTTTCCCTTCCCTTTTCCTCCCTTTTTTTTTTTTTTTTTTTTTTTTTTTTCTGCTGCAGTCTTCCCTTTCCCCTTTCTATATACCTGTCAGTGGTCTATATCATCAGTTAGCACCTTCATTTTCCCAACCCACCTTACCGCGTATCCCTCCAACCCCACCCCACCCCCCCCCCCAACCCCATCTCCCCCATCTACCAGTCGCTTTTCTGGGCCTTTCTCTCGGTTACTCCTCCGTCTTCTGGTTGGGTTGTCTTCTAGTTTTTCTCCTCTTCCCTGATGCTTACGTTCTCCTGCTTCCTAAGCTCCCACAACTTCAGCGTATCTCAACGTTTGTTTAAATTTATCCCATTCTTGCCATTTTTCCCCATAAGCGTCCAAGCCCTCCCCGTCACTATACCTCAAGTACTCTAAGTTTTGAATCTCATTAACTTTATTACACCAACTCCTCATTGTGGGTCTTGTGGGTTTCTTCCAATGTCGGGGGATAAGGCTTTTGGCTGCGTTTAACATTGGCGGCAATAAACTTTTCAAATATTGTTTATTCGGGATGTTTATCCCGTGGAACAAGCAACTCCATGGGTCGTCTAGTAGCTTTAGATTAGTTATTTCTCCTATTATTTGCCTAATTTCCTCCCAGTACCTTCCAACTTCCGGGCATTGCCACCATACATGGGCAGTTGTCCCAATCTCTTTACACCCTCGCCAGCAGTATTGTGATTTTTCTTTTTGAATTTTATGCGCTTTGTCGGGGGTAATATGCCATCTCATCAGGCATTTATAATTCATCTCCCTCATGTTGCTGTTTACTGTAGTAGTGTGTACCCTACGCAATATTCGACTAATCTCTTCCTTCTTCAGACTAGTTCCTAGTTCGTTTTCCCACTTAGTAATATGCGGTGGAATATCTGGACCAGACCTATCTATGAGTATACTATAGATTTTTGAGATCACCCTCTTTTTTCCCTTGTCCTCACATATTTTTTCTAAGGGGAGCAAGTTTGCTTCCGATCTTAATGGCTGGGGCAAATACTCTGTAAAGTGTTTTAATTGATTATACTGCCATTCGTCAATCAATCTCCAAGATCTCTAGAAAGATATATATATATATATAGCGCTATATATATAGAGAGAGAGAGAGAGAGAGAGAGAATTACATACACATTTCTTTTTAAGATAAACTGTAGAGCCTAATTATACATGTTTTCACTCAAGGTGCACATAACATCATCAAGTATTAGCATATTTTCTAATCCAATTCAATTGGAAAAATGTAAAAAAGCTATTTGTATTTTGTGTTAAAACATTTATAAATAGACCCCTTTAGTTACCTTAAGAATATATGCATGCGATTGATAATTCAGTATAATATTTATATGCATTGTCTTGGTTCCTTATGGGGGGTGTGTGTGTGTGTGTGTGTGTGTGTGTGTATGTGTATGACTTCTTGTGAGATAAGACAGGGGGACGTGGCTCTTTATGAGGTAGGACGGGGGGGGTGGACGTGGCTCCTTATGAGGTAGGACAGGGGGACGTGGCTCCTTATGGGGTAGGACAGGGGGACGTGGGTCCTTATGGGGTAGGACAGGGGGACGTGGGTCCTTATGGGTAGGACAGGAGGACGTGGGTCCTTATGGGTAGGACAGGCCATGCCCCCCTGTTCTTCCTCATATAAGAAATTATGTCCCCCTGTCCTACCTCACGAGGAAAAACAGGAGCACATGACTGCTAATGAAGTAGGCCAGGGGGACGTGACTACTTATGAAGTAGGCCTAGGGGTCGTGGCTCCTTATGAATTAGGCCAGGGCTCCTTATGAAGCAGGCAAGGGGGATATAACTCATTTTAAAGAAGAACAGAGGGTTGTGGCTCCTTATGAGTGACATTTGGTTACTATGACATGATTACTGCTTCCAGCCCAGGTATAAGTGCAGGCAATGTATGAACACTGGCTCTGTTTGGGTTTCTCCATAAATGCACCATGAAATGACTGGACTGGCTCTACCCTGAGGAAAATTTTTCCACCCTGATGAGTGGCAGAGCAGACCATGCCCTCCCGAGAGCAGCATCACTTCCATAAGTGCTTCGGGAGTCTCTGCCCCACCCCCTCCTCTCTAAACCCTCAATGTGTGGTTGCATGCAGGTTGTAGGACACTCCACCATCTCCATTGTGGCCCTGTCCCCTCGTCTCGTCTCCCCTTTTGTGTTAGTGTGTAGGGCTCACTGCTCCGTCCACTCATTGTGGTGTAATGAAAGACATATGCACCCCCCCAAATCAAAAGAAAAAAGCCTCAAGAGTTGCAGCCCCCCCCTTGACCTGGCCCTGTTTTATGTGTTATTACCATTGCCAGACATAAAATATATAATAGTCATTTTTTAACACTTATAATAGGTATATAATTACAATTATGCGTTATTCTGATTATTTTTGTTATTGTTTTTGTATTATTGTTAATGTTATTGCTGTAACTGTTTGTATTTTATTAATCATTTGATGAATTAGATAAGTAATTATCACTGTGTTGTTGTATATTCCTGCCGTTAGAGAAGCAGCACAGGCTTTTGCGGATTGTGGTAGAAAGCACTTGTATGGATGTTGACTTGATAAGTTTATCTTTTGGGTATTTGTGTGTCATCTGTCTGTGCCATTTATGTTTCTGCTCAGATTCTGGCCATTAACCGTGGGGAAAATCTAAAAATCCTGACAGTAAAGGTCACCATTCCTGACAGGGTGAAGGCTTTGTTCTGTAGATGGTGTGCCAATGAAAGGTCTGTATACATTCTTACTGAATCCTTTTTTTTTTTTTTTTTTTCTTTTTTTTTTTTTTTTTATTCTGCTGCTGAAATGAATCATCAATGTCCCCGTGCATTATAGAGACACGGTGTTAAAACAACTTAAGCCCTATTAAGTTTTTTTTTTTTTCCTTTATTCCCTGACAGGAGACAGGTCTCTGCAGCTCGAAGCTGTTTTAGTATTTCAGAGTTTTTACTGCAGCAGAACCCGTCAAATTTAGATTTGGTGTATTACTTCAAAGGGCCAAAAAAAAAACATGGGTTTTCGCTTTCTGGAATATTTAAAGGTTAAGTTCACCTTTAAAAAAAAAAAATCACATTTTTTTTGCAGGTAAAAAAATGTGCATTCCAATTTTTTTTTCCCTTAGCATTGCACCCATGAAGCTGTTTTAGTATTTCTGAGTTTTTACTGCAGTATAAACTGACAAATCTAGATTTGATGTATTACTTCAAAAGGGCCAAAAAAAGAAAAAAAGGGTTTTAGTTTTCTGGAATATTTAAAGGATAAGTTCACCTTTTAAAAAAAAAATAATACATGCACATTTTTTTTTTTTTTTTGCTGGTACAAATATGTGCCTTCAAATTTCTTTTTTTCAAGGAGGCTGCAAAGCATTGCACCCATGATCAACAGATTAGGGGTGCAGTGTCAGGCTCCTGCAGACTGTCTGTGTAGCTGTCTGCCCATACCTCATACGGGCTGCCAGTTACTGAATAACAGGAAGATCAATGAACTGAGTGCTCATCAGAACCCTGGTAGTTCATTGAGAACCACAAGCCGTCAGCCGCAATGGCTGCCGATACTTGTAGGCATTCGTTTACTGTGTGAATGACGAGGTGTAGCGTCACATATGACGACCCATCACATTTTGCTACCCGCTGGAGTGCGCATGCGCGACGCGGCCATATGTGCTCCAACACCTTTACGTCAAAACTCCACACCCCTCGCTGACTCGCTTCACTTGCCACGCTTCGGGCACGACCTCGCTTCGCTCGGCATAATTATAATCTAACTCTGTGTCCACTTGGATGATGGGGCTTGAACCTGGACCTAGGGGTGGAGTTTTGTCGTAAAAGTGTTGGAACGCATATGGCGGCGCGCATGCGCACTGCAGCGGGTAGCAAAATGTGATGGATCGCCATATGTGATGCTACACCGGCTGTGTGGGTGGAGCACTCTTTTTGAATTGTGACAGCGAGTGTAGTGAGAAGGTCCCCCCCGCCTGCTGTCACAGGGAGGGGGCGTTTTGGTGGGTGAGGTGGTGGATGCTTAACATATTATACACTAAATATGGGTGTAACATGTTCACAAAGGTGAACTTATTTTTTAAAAGAGTTGTAAAAATGTATTTTTTTTTTACATGTAATATTTTAGGTAGAATTCATACTTTATTTTAAAAGTAATGGTCTTTTCAGGTGAATATGCTGCAGTTTAGTGTCCAGGCAGTGTAAATGGGCCCTTATAGTTCCCTTTGATTATAGCGCAACTGTAGCAAATTTAAAAACATTCCTTTGCAGTGGGACTGCGCTGCTATTTTGTCCGCAATTACAAAGCTCTTCGCCCAAAAAAAGGTGAAGGAAACTCTTTTGCGCATAGGGCAGCTCATTCAAATGAATAGGCTTCCCTATGGGTGACACATGTTTGGTATCTATTTACTCAACGTAACATCATCTTTTATATTTTGCCAAAGTATGGGGTTCTGCATTGTGTGTGTTTTTTTTTTTTTTGCATTAAAATTCAAATGTATTTTTTTCCAAAAAATTGCGTTTGAAAAGCCGCTGCACAAATACCGTGTACATAAAAAATTGCAAAACACACTAATTTATTCTCTAGGGCCTCTGCTTTAAAAAAAAAATGTTTGAGGGTTCTAAGAAATTTTCTAGAAAAAAAATACTGATTGTTTCATGTAAACAAAAAGTGCCAGAAAAGTGGTTATTTAGCACTGTTATTATTATTAGTTTTGGAATCTAAGGCTCTCTTCCCGTCTAGGTGTCCTGGATCGCGGGCAGAATCGCCACAATTCTGCCTGCAATTCGGAATCACGGCAATTCGCGGGACACCCTTGCGATCCCTGTCCCTTCCAATGGCACCCTGATCGCGGCTCCATTTTGTTGCGATAGTCGCCTGACGCACTGCGGTAAAATCGCACAAACAGAATCGTGGGACGCCTGTCGCCCAAAAGAATACAAGAGCTTCTTTTGGGGCGACAGGCACCCCCCCCCCCCCATTGTGTTTGCGCAATTTTACTGCGATTTGTCAGGAGACAAAATCGCGCCGTGATTGTGGGGGGGGCTGGGCTGGGGCGGGGTGGCATTGGAAGTGACGGGGATCACACGGGCATCCCGCAATTAGCCATGATTCGCGATTGCAGGCAGAATAGCAATGTTTTTGCCTTGCGATCCGAGATGCCTAGATCTGAACAGAGCCTTAAAGAGGAGGTCCGGCGTTTTTTTTTTTTTTTTTTTTAAAAGTCAGCAGCTTCAAATACTGCAGCTGCTGACTTTTAATAAGGACACTTACCTGTCCAGTGAGCCTGCGATGTCGGCCCCGCCGAGGCCGATCCGTCCATCCTAACTAAGGGAAACAGGCAGTGGAGCCTTGCCAGTTTCCTACTGCGCATGCGCGAGCGGCGCTCTGTGAATGGCCCCCTGGTTTTCTGGGAACACACACAGTTCCCAGAAGGCAACGGGGCCGCTCACCGAGGAGCAGGACACTGTTCTTAGTTCAGTGTAAATGTACTTTCTTTTTGTCCTTTGAGGGATATGGGAAGTCTTGAGCTTAGTTCAGTGAAATTATATCATTTTTGACTAGTATTAACTTTTCTTTTTTTTTTTTCCCTGAAAGGTGGAGACCAAAGCAGTATGCGAGGCTGGAGTTTCTGATAATTCTGCGCAATTCTGTAGAAGATTCCTACAAGCGCCTCATTTATCCTCTTCTCTGCAGAGAGTATCGGTATGTAAATACTTACACCAAAGTAAAATGTGAAACTTTATACATCCTGATGTTTTGTCCTATGAAATGCAAGCCCTGATGTTTTCTCCTGGCCACTCTCAATGCAGGAAGTTACGACTTCATCAGAACATTGACTCTGCCCATTTCCTTTTTTGCTGAATTTATATAGGCCAGATTCACAGCTGTTTTTTTCTTTTCTTTTCTTTTCAAGGTACCCCAGTAGATTGAAGTAGTTGTGAACGATCACCTTGTAAAACAACTCATTCAGTTTAAAATAGAAATCAAAAGGCAAAATATTTTTGTATAGATATAAACAAAAATATTATAAATACATTTTTTTTTATCAGTGATCACATTCTCTCTGTTTTCAGCTGCATAAAAACTGGGGGAAGGAGAAGCAGCAGCACACTGAGCTTGCCAGTGAATGGGGGGGAGTGTCAGGACAAGTCAGATCATTGGAGGATTGCATGCTGAATTCCCGGCAAAGCTAGAGAACTGACCATACTGTTCTCTCCTGCTTGGTTTGGTCAGTTTTTAATAGCAAAGCAAGGAAAGACAGCAAGGGGACTAGCAGAAACACCATTGATTTCATACAAAGGAAGCAATACAAAGAGAACCGGATACTTTCTCATACACGTACATGGTGCACCAGGCACATATCGGGAATATGAAGGGTAACAAACACTATAAGGCAACCCCCCTGTATTGCAGTTCATCATAACATATTGTAATGCACTACCGTGTGTTGTGGTGGTCTGCTTTGGGAAAAAAAGGGGAAAAGTGCTGTTTTGTGTCTGTTGTTATTTATTGGTAGTTCAAATGAATGGGCTGCCCTAAAGAATACGTTACCCCAACATTTCATATTCCTGATACGTGCCTGCTGTACCATGTACTTGTATAAGAAAGTCTCCTGTTCTCTTTGTGTGGCTTCCTTTGTGTGAAATCCCTGGTGTTCCTGCCAGTCCCTCTGCTTTCCTATCAAAAACTGACCATACTAATAGGAGAGCACAGCGTGGTCAGTTTTCTGGCTGTGCTGGGAACTCAGCCTGCTCTACTCCAATGATCAGGCTTGTGCTGACACGTCGCTTCTGCACAGCCTTTTACTAGGAAGATCAGTGTACTGCTGTTTTTCCTCCCCTAGGTCTCTGAGCTCCTAATGCAGTTGAGAACAGAGGTTATGTAATCACTTATAAAAAGGGGAAAAATGTATTTACAATGTTTTTTTTTATACGTATGCACGCTTTTTAACTTTCATTTCTATTTTAAACTGAATGGGTTGTTTAACAAGGTGAGGGTTTACATATACTTTAACATAACGTGCCTTATCTTTTTGCCAACCGCCCCACAAACATTTACTGCAGGGAGAGAATCGCGTACAGGTAAGTGATGCTGAACTTCTGAGTCTGAGGCGTGCACGTGTGCCGCCGGCGACCCGCTTCCGATGTGATTGGACACAGCGGGAGCCATTCAGTGGGTTCGGGCGGACCCAATGTCCGCCAGTACCTGCCCATCGTTCCTGACAGAGGCAGAACGGCGATCTGCCTTGTGTACATAGGGAAGAAGACCGAGATCTTGTGTCAGACAGCAGGACTCGGCCCCCCTCCTGTGTTACTTTATTTGATTGACAGCAGCGGGAGCCGATGGCCCCTGCTGCTATCAATCTATCCAATGACGACCCGAGACAGCAGCTGGAGCTGCACTACAGAAGGTTTTTCACCTTAAGGCATCGAATGCATTAAGGTTAAAAACCAATGAGGGTTTACAACCCCTTTAAGTACTTTGCTAAGAGAGACTCATAGCTGTTACTGTTCATCGTCACCATCACAGGAGGTAATGGTGTAGATAAAACCTAAATATTCTCCCCCCTCCCCAAAGCCATGCATTTTTTTAACTTTATTTTTTTTTTTGTTTCAAAGCAGAATGTTTTTTACCCACCTATAAATCAGCCCTGTGATATTTTTTAAAACATACTAAGAACACACAGTTCCTTGTGCGGGTGCAATAGTTTATTATTTAGTGACAGGTGGAAAAAAAAAAAAACCTCAGAGATTGGCAGAATTACTGACCGCATGCCGCGCTTGTTATTTCATTATATTTCTTTACCCCGCCTCGTAGGACGCAGATTATCTTTCACGGCTGAAAATCTTGTTGCACTTGGCGCCTCTTAGCATGTTTTTGTAGGATCTTTAAGCAGATAAGACTATGAAGTTTATAGCGAAATATCTTGGCTTTCAACTCGTCAGATCTTGCCATATTAGTGTCCTTTGCTGTGTCAATAATGGTGTTATGGGATACAGGAGGAATTTTCACTCCATGGTTAATATGCAATTTGCAGCTGTAATGATTTCAGGCTCAAATATTAAAGAGTCCTTGCCATGCACAAATATTTTTTTGTTAGGCCAATATATTTTTTTAAAAGGAGTATTGAGGCTGCCATTTATATGAGTAGAATGGCTGTGTCTGGCCTTCATACTTTTTTAAAGGAGAAGTATGGCCAAAGCTCTTTTGGCACTACAGTTGAACCTTGGAATACGAGCATAATCCGTTCCAGGACAATGCTTGTAATCCAAAGCACTCGCATATCAAAGTGAGTTTCCCCATAGAAGTCAATGGAATCGAAGATAATTCATTCCGCATTGACTTCTATTACATGCAATACTGCATGTGGCCAGAGGTTGGGGGGGGGGGGGGGGGCGCCGGAGAGCCTTGGAAATACTCGGGGACAGCTCGGCTAAACTCGGAAAGCTTCAAAAAGGCTTGCAAACACTCTGGAATGGAGTATTTCCAAGTGTTTCCGAGTATTTCTGAACGGCTCCAAACCATTCCGAGTGTCCCCGGCGCCCCCACACCTCTGGCCAAATGCGGTACTGCATCACCCATTAGCTTGAATTCTGCTCGTTTTGCGAGACAACACTAGCAAACCGAGTCAGAATTTAAAAAAAAAAAAGTTGCCCGTCTTTCAAAACACACGTTAATCGTAAACCAAGGTTCCACTGTACTTCTCCTATGGATCACAGGAGTGCAGTTAGTTCTGCACTCCTGTAACCCGGTTTCAGCCAACAGCACTCAATTGGTCCAATTGCTGGATCGATCCTGACCATACAGTCAGGATCCACCAAGATCGAAACAACACAACACAATCTCCTGCGCTCAGGAGCTTATTCAATGTGTAAGTGGTGTGGCCAACCCTTCGGATAGAATATGGAATGTCAAAGGTCTTGCTGCCCTCCTCAGAACAATGGGTATCCTTAGAGCTGAAACATATAGAAAGACAGGGAGGGCACACCGACCTTTTGCATTACCAAAGAAAAAAATTATTTAAATAGTAAAAACAATAGTAATACTCACAAACAAACATTTAAAAGAGGCTTAACATTGCTTCAAAAATTCGGAACCGTGTCTTCTAGACACCTGCAACCTGGACCAGATGTTAGGAGGAATGCCTGACTGGCAGCTGGCTCAGCCTCTCAGCGAGTCTCTGGGCAGAGCAGAGAGCTGGTGAGTGAGTAACGGGTCTCTACTCACTAGAGAATGAGAACTGAGCGATCAGCAGTCATTGACCCCTCAGTTCTCGGTCTTGGGCTAGGTTCACAGCTATGCATTTTTCCCTGTGCATTTTGCTTTTTTCTTAAATGCGTTATTTATGTTTTTTGTGTTTTTGGAAGGTGTCTATTTCCATGTGGGAGAAACCATCAAAAACATCTGAAACGCATAAAAACCGCAAGCACAGCCACTCCCGCCCCCTCCACAGCCCGTCGCTCCAGTGGGGGTGGGTGAAGCAGAGAGCTTGTGCCTGACAGTCACAACTCTCTGCTCAGAGCGGAGGGGAGAATTGAGTAGTCAGCAATGTTTGCTTGCTCAGTTCTCAGTGCAGAGCTGGCTGCATCCACCTAGGTAAGTATAACGTGCATCCGGAAAGTATTCACAGCTTTATTCCAAATTAGATTCAATTTATCTTTTTTCTCAAAATTCTACAAACCATATCCCATAATGACAACGTGAAAGAAGTTTGATTTGAAATCTTTGACAAATTTATTAAAAATAAAAAATGAAAAAATCCCATGTACATAAATAAGTATTCACAGCCTTTGCTCAATACTTTGTTGAAGCACCTTTGGCACCAATTACAGCCTTAAAGGGGTTGTAAAGGTAATTTTTTTCTTTTTTTAAAATAACAAACATATCATACTTACCTTCACTGTGCAGCTCGTTCTGCACAGAGTGGCCCCGAACCTGGTCTTCTGGGGTCCCTCGGCGACTGTTTCAGCTCCTCCCCGCAAGCATTTACCACCTTAATGCGAGCTCCCTCGCATGGTGGTGAGTGCTTGCGGGCGCGCTCCCGTGATACAGCCGGCGGCTATAGCCGCTCGCTGTATCACTCGGCCCCGCCCCCCGGCGCGTCACGTCATCGGATGTGATTGACAGCAGCGCGAGCCAATGGCTGCGCTGCTTTCAATCCATCCACTGCAGCCAATCAGCGACCAGGCTGAGCTGCAATGAGGACGAGCAGCGAAGATTCGAGGCGTCAGGTAAGTAAAACGGGGGGGCTGGGGGCGGCGGTACTGTCAAAAGTTTTTTCACCTTAATGCATAGAATGCATTAAGGTGAAAAAATTTTTATCTTTACAACCCCTTTAAGTCTTTTTGACTATGATGCTTGACACACCTATTTTCCAGCAGTTTCTCCCAGTATTCTTTGCAGGACCTCTCAAGCTCCATCAGGTTGGATGGGGAGGGTCGGTGCACAGCCATTTTCAGATCGCTTCAGAGATGTTCAATCAGGTTCTGGCTGGGCCACTCGGGGACATTCACAGAGTTGTCCCGTAGCCACTCCTTTGATATCTTGGCTGTGTGCTTAGGGTCATTGTCCTGTTGGAAAGATGAACCTTCGCCTGAGTCTGAGGTCCAGAGCGCTCCGGAGCAAGCTTTCATCAGGGATGTCTCTATACATTGCTGCATTCAACTTTCCCTCGTTTCTGACTAGTCTCCCAGTTCCTGCCGCTGAAAAACATCTCCACAGCATGATGCTGCCATCACCATGCTTCACTGTTGGCATAGTATTGACCAGGTGATAAGAGGTGCCTGGTTTCCTCTAGACATGACGCTTGCCATTCCGGTCAAAGAGTTCAATCTTTGTTTTAGCAGACCAGAGAATTTTGTTTCTCATGGTCGGAGAGTCCTTCAGGTGCCTTTTGGCAAACTCCAGGCTGGCTGTCATGTGCCTTTTTCTGAGGAGTGGCTTCCGTCTGGCCACTCTACCATACAGACCTCATTGGTGGAGTGCTGCGGAGATGTTTGTTCTCTGAAAGGTTCTCCTCTCTCCACAGAGAAACGCTGGAGCTCTGTCAGAGTGACCATCGGGTTCTTGGTCACCTCCCTGACTAAGGCCCTTCTACCTGAGTGCTCAGTTTGGCCGGGCAGCTCACTCTAGGTCCTGGTGATTCCAAACTTCGTCCATTTATGGATGATGGAGGCCATTGTGCTCATTGGGACCTTTTAATGCTGCAGATGTTTTTCCGTACCCTTCCTCAGATCTGTGCCTCGATACAATCCTGCCTCAGAGGTCTACAGACAATTCCTTGGACTTCATGGCTTGGTTTGAGCTCTGACATTCTCTGTTAACTGTGGGACCTTATATAGACAGGTGTGTGCCTTTCCAAATCATGTCCAATCAAATGAATTTGCCACAGGTGGATTCCAATCAAGAAATGGGATGCACCTGAGCTCAACTTTGATTGTCATGTCAAAGGCTGTGAATACTTATGTACATGTGATTTTTTATTTTTAATAAATTTGCAAAAGATTTAAAACAAACTTATTTCATGTTCTCATTATGGGGTATTGTTTGTAGAATTTTGAGGAAAATAATGAATTTAATCTTTGGAATAAGGCTGTAACATAACAAAATGTGGAAAAAAGTGAAGCGCTGTCAACACTTTCCAGATAAACTGTTTATTTTTTCAGATCCCATAGTTCTCTTTTAAAGCCTGTGTACAGTGCTTTGAAAAAGTATTCATACCCCTTGAAATTTTCCTTATTTTGTCATGTTACAACCAAAAACGTAAATGTATTTTATTGGGATTTTATGTGATAGACCAACACAAAGTGGCACATAATTGTGAAGTGGAAGGAAATTGATAAATGTTTTTCAAATTACTTACAAATATCTGAAAAGTGTGGTGTACATTTGTATTCAGCCCCCCTGAGTCAATACTTTGTAGAACCACCGTTCACTGCAATTACAGCTGCAAGTCTTTTTGGGGATGTCTCTACCAGCTTTGCACATCTAGAGAGGGACATTTTTGCCCATTCTACTTTGCAAAATAGCTCAAGCTCTGTCAGATTGGATGGAGAGCGTCTGTGAACAGCAATTTTCAAGTGTTTCCACAGATTCTCAATTGGATTTAGGTCTGGACTTTGACTGGGCCATTCTAACACATGAATATGCTTTGATCTAAACCATTCCATTGTAGCTCTGGCTGTATGTTTAGGGTCATTGTCCTGCTGGAAGGTGAACCACGCCCTAGTCTCAAGTCTTTTGCAGACTAACAGGTTTTCTTCTAATATTGCCCTGTATTTGGCTCCATCCATCTTCCCATCAACTCTGACCAGCTTCTCTGTCCCTGCTGAAGAAAAGCATCCCCACAACATGATGCTGCCACCACCATGTTTCACAGTGGGGATGGTGTGTTCAGGATGATGTGCAATTTTAGTTTTCCGCAACACATAACGTTTTGCTTTTAGGCCAAAAAGTTCAATTTTGGTCTTATCTGACCAGAGCACCTTCTTCCACATGTTTGCTGTGTCCCCCAAATGGCTTCTTACAAATGGGATTTTTATGGCTTTCTTTCAACAACTCTTCTTGCCACTCTTCCATAAAGGCCAGATTTGTGGAGAGCACGAATAAAAGTTGTCCTGTGGACAGATTCTCCCACCTAAGCTGTGAATCTCTGCAGCTCCTCCAGAGTTATCATGGGCCTCTTGGCTGCTTCTCTGATTAATGCTTTCCTTGCCCTGCAGATTAGGTGGACGGCCATGTCTTGGTAGGTTTGCAGTTGTGCCAAACTCTTTCCATTTTCGGATGATGGATTGAACAGAGCTCTTTGAGATGTTCAAAGCTTGGGATGTTTTTTTAGAATCTTACCCTGCTTTAAACTTCTACACAACTTTATCCCTGACCTGTCTGGTGTGCTCCTTGGCCTTCATGATGCTGTTTGTTCACTAATGTTCTCTAACAAACCTCTGAGGGCTTCAGAGAGCAGCTGAATTTATACTGAGATTAAATTACACACAGGTGGACTCTATTTACTAATTAGGTGACTTCTGAAGGCAATTGGTTCCGCTAGATTTTAGTTAATGGTATCAGAGAAAGGCCCCTTTCACACAGGTTTTCCGATCAGGTCCGCCTTTCAGTTTTTCAGGCGGACCTGATCCGACACTTTATTCAGCCCTATGGAGCGGCGGATGTCAGCGTTGACCTGTCAGCTGACACCCGCCGTTATCCGATCTGATCTGCCAAATCCGTAAGGATGGTGACCCTATTTTACATCTGTTTGGAGGATCGGATGAAAATGCCCAGGCGGTCCATTTTCATCCGACCTCCTCATAGAGGACAGCGGGGCTCTGACAGGTCCGTCTCTGTACAGTGAGCGGAGACGGACCTGTCATCCGCCTGTTCAGTGGGAGATTAGCGGATCGATCCCCCTGCTGAGCAAGCGGAATCCATCATACAGACAAGCCTGTGTGAAAGGACCCTAAAGGGGGCTAAATACAAATGCACGCCACACTTTTCAGATATTTATTTGTAGAAAATTTTGAGAACCATTTATCATTTTCCTTCTACTTCACAATTATGTGCTACTTTGTGTTGGTCTATCACATAAAATCCCAATAAAATACATTTGTGTTTTTGGTTGTAACATGACAAAATGTAGAACATTTCAAGGGGTATGAATACTTTTTCAAGGCACTGTACATGGGCTATTGCATGCTTCAGAGCTGTTTTCTCCCAATACAAGTCAAGGGAAATGCAAAAGAAGATTGATTCCGCTTAGGAAGAAGTATGCAATGGTAGCATGTTCAGAGGGAGAAGGTAACTATGGCAGTCTCCGTGTTTGCCCCATGACAGGCCTAGTTCCAGGTCTGTACCTTTAGTATTACTTTAAAAAGTGGACATTCACCTGGTGTAAGTAATACTTTGATATAAACTCAAGAAAAAAATATAGTAGTTTGTAATAGTCAAACCTATGTTATGTTATGTTGTGTAGAAGAATTAAATGTCATACATGTATATTTATGTTTTCTTATGACAGATCCAAACTAACCTCAGATGCAGAAAAGGAGTCTATAATGATGTCTGGAAGAAACCTACGCCAGCTGCTCCTCGCAGGCCCTGTCAGAGGGCGCACAATAATGGGCGTGGATCCAGGGTATACGCACGGCTGTAAGCTAGCTGTCATTTCACCCACCAGTAAGTTTCTCCCTGGCACTGTAGATTTTTTTTTTTTTTTAGTAACTCCGCGTAAGGTCATCTTTAATATTTTACCAAAAAAAAAAAAAAAAAGGTTTTGTGTTCACCAAAATTCATTAAAGTGTATTTTTTTTTTCAAAACAATTCGCGTTTGAAAAAGTGCTGCACAACTACCGTGTGACATAAAAAAAATTGCAACACCCACCATTTTATTCTCTAGAGCCTCTGTACAATTTTTATAATGTTTGGGGGTTTTAAAGCGGAGCTCCAGTCATTTTTTAATTTGTTTTGTAAAAAACATCCCCGTGATGGTCGCAGTTTATCTAATTTAATCTGGCATATACTGTACATGTAATCTTTTTTGTTGTTTAGTTGTTAAAGAGGAGTTCCCATTTAAAAAAAAAAAAAAAAAAATTTAAAAGTCAGCAGCTACAAATACTGCAGCTGCTGACTTTTAATTGGACACTTACCTGTCCCAGGGTCTAGCGATGCGGGGGATTGAAGCCCCGCTCGTCTCCCCCGTCTCCCCCTCCGTTTGGCGGCGCCGGCATTGCAACTGTGGGCGCCGGGCTGTGGCTTCACAGCCGGGCACCCACTGCGCATTCGCAAGCGGCGCCGCGCGCCGTGATTGGCCGCTCAGTCATCTGGGACCTGTAATGGGTCCCAGATGATTGACAAGAGGGAGGGAGGAGAGCTGAGCCCTTGCTGTGCCGAGGGGAAGTGATGTCACCAGCCCAGGCACTGAAAGAGGCAGACTACGAGGGACCACCTAGCAACAGGCATTCAGAGGTAAGTTAAAAAAAAAATTCCAAATGCTTTTTTTAAATTTTTTTTTTTAGGCACATTCATGCATTTTTTTTTTTTTTTTTTTTTTTTTTTTTAGGGTGGAACACCACTTTAAATTTACTCACTGTAGCCTCTGTGACATGCATGCTCCCATCTCCATTGCGGGCATCTGAAGCTTCTTCCGGGATACGGTGCAGCTGGCTACCCAGCATGCACCCCCTGATCTCATACCTGCGCACTGTGTACAAAGCGCGGTGTACTTGTTGCATTGCAGGTTGCCATAGAAAATGGCGTTGGAGGAAGTTCCAGCCCTTGTTGTTATGGCGACTTGTCAATCAATATAGGAAACCCAGAAGAAAGCTAGCATACCACGCTGCTCCTGGGATTAATGACACTTATATCCCAGGAGCCAATGGGTGGCAGCATTTGACGTACTTTGCCGCGGCAAGGTACAATGGAAATGGGGATTTCTATTTATCCTAGAGGGTAATATGCTTTGGAAAAAAAAAAAAAACATTTCAAACATTCATTGTAATGTGATCAGCAACGCCAGGGGCCTAAGATCAAAAATAGGGCGGAACTCCGCTTTATGAAAATTTCTAGCAAAAATATGCAGATTTTTACATGTATAACAGAATTATCAGAATTGGCTTGGGAAGCTAGTAGTTAAATTCAAGTGAGTTCAGGTGTAGTTGAAAAGAAATAAAACAGAGCAGTGAGAAAAGAACTTCTTTGGTAATGATTCAGAAAACATTAGGAAAAAAATAAAGGAAAGGAAATAGAAGGAAAAGAGGAAGGAGGGAAAGCGTAAGGTCTCTCTACAACACTTGTACTTACACAACATCTAAGTCTGGTGACCTTAAAGTAGAACTATAGGCAAAACTTTTTTTAAATTTTGGATAGAATAAGGGGGGGTTATATCCCGTTTGTCCCCCATCTGTACCCCATTGGGGAGATTTCCCTTCACTTCCTGTTCCATAGCCAAAACAGGAAGTGAGAGGAAATCCCTGCAAATTAGCAGAATCCTTTGGGGACCCCCAGAACTAGTGTCCCCATTTGAACATTTCCCCTCTATTATTTTTCTGGGGACAACCCAAGATGTGGGGTTTCTTTTTACTTTCACTTTCAATAAACTTTTCAGTAAGGCTTCATGCACAGGAGACGCCGGTGCAAACTCTGCTGAACACATGTTTTTAAAAGCTGAAACCGGCATTTAGAAACGCCTATTTTGCCGCATTTGCATGCCGCGTTTAGCGGCGTTTTACCACGTTTACATCTAGAGGCGTCTGCAGAGAATGTTATTTGGGGCCCCGTATCTCAGGGCCACTTAGTGCTAAGAACCCCAAATTTGGATATGTTGTAGTGCCACTTCCACTATGTTTGCACACCAAATTTGGGGTTCCTAGCACCAAGTGGCCCCAAGATATGGGGCCCCAACATCGGGTCGCAAAATGTCATTCTCTGCTGCAGAAAAGTGCTTGACATTTTGCAACCCGAATTTGGGGCCCCATATCTCGGGGCCACTTGGTGCTAGGAACCCCAAATTTGGATATATTGTAGTGCTAGTTCAACTGTGTTTGCACACCAAATTTGGGGTTCCTAGCACCAAGTGACCCCAAATTCGGGTCGCAAAATGTCATTCTCTGCTGCAGTTTTCCATCATATTTCTGTGTTTTCTGGTCCAAAAAATAGGGTTCCTTTAAAAACACTTATAAACGCAAACGTGGCTAAACGCTAAAACGTGGAAAACTTTTGCATCTGAACCCATTTTTTTTGCTTCTGGAAAAACGAGGTTAAACACAACTGCCTAAAAACGCCAAAAAACGAGACTGTGTACATGGTCACATAGGATAACACTGAATGAGTTCAGGGGCAGTTGAAAAAAGTGTCCAACTGCCTCTGAACGCGCGTTTAACAGAGTGTCATGTGCATGAGGCCTACATGGTAAAAGAAGAAATAGAGAGGGTGAATCTTCCTAAAAGGGGCACAGGCATCAATAAAAACTGACAGGGGTTCTAATCCCTCTCCACTCTATCCAAAACTAAAGAAAAAGTTTTGCCTTTAGTTATACTTTAACATAGAGTTGTTACCTTTACAAATTGTCATCAATGTACCATAAGTGGCTTAAGCATCTATAGTCTTTATGTTCTGATGGTTCAAAAAAATCCTGGAGTAATTGTTTATATAATATCCAAGCCAACCAAACCTTACAAAACTGTTCAGTGGTGTCTTCAGCCACCAATCTCTCCATATACTTTTATATAAGTCTCCAGCTATTCAGGTAGGGAAGGGGGTCCTACTAGACTTCCAATGTCAGTTGGTGAGCAGCAAAAGTACTGAACAATTTTACAGTCATGAACATATTAATTGTGTATTTATAATTTTCCTATGGTCATCCATCTACGAAATTTCACTTATTTGAGTTTTCTTTTTCAGACCAGATCCTTCATACGGATGTTGTATATTTGCACACGGGACATGGCGGCTCGATGAACGATGCTGAGAAAATTAGAAGACTTCTGCTGAATTTCAAGTAATTTGGTTTTATACAAATACCTGATAGTGCAGTGCTTGTAATAGCTATGAACGGAACATGACAAAGATATATATATATATATATAGAGATATATATATATATATAGAGATATATATATATATAGAGATATATATATATATAGAGATATATATATATATATATATATCTATATATATATATATAGATATATATAGATATATATATATAGGTCCGTTTTTCATACATCAGTTTATGGATAAAAAACGGACATCAGTGTATCTCTATGGAAAAACGGATGTACATACAGTGCCTTGAAAAATATTTATACCCCTTGAAATTTTCCAAATTTTGTCATGTTACAACCAAAGACATAAATGTATTTTATTGGGATTTTTGTGATAGACCAACACAAAGTGGCACATAATCATTAAGTAGAAGGAAGATGATAAATGGTTTTCAAAATGTTTTACAAATATGTGAAAAGTGTGGGGGGTACATTTGTGTTCAGCCCCCCGGAGTCAATACTTTGTAGAACCGCCTTTCACTGCAATTACAGCTGCAAGTCTTTTTGGGGATGTCTCTACCATTTTGCACATCTAGAGAGTGAATATTTTTGCCGATTCTTCTTTGCAACATAGCTCAAGTCAGATTGGATGGAGAGCGTCTGTGAACAGCAATTTTCAAGTCTTGCCACAGATTCTCAATTGGATTTAGGTCTGGACTTTGACTGCGCCATTCTAACACAGGAATATGCTTTGATCTAAACCATTCCATTGTAGCTCTGGCTGTATGTTTAGGGTCGTTGTCCTGTTGGAAGGTGAACCTCCACCCATACCTGAAGTCTTTTGCAGGTTTTCTTCTAAGATTGCCCTGTATTTGGTTCCATCCATCTTCTTATCAACTCTGACCAGCTTCCCTGTCCCTGCTGAAAAAAAGCATCCCCACAACATGATGCTGCCACCACCATGTTTCACAGTGGGGATGGTGTGTTCAGGGTGATGTGCAGTTTTAGTTTTCCGCCACACATAACGTTTTGCTTTTAGGCCAAAAAGTAAAATTTTGGACTCATCTGACCAGAGCACCTTCTTCCACATGTTTGCTGTGTCCTCCTACATGGCTTCTCACAAACATTATTTTTATGGCTTTCGTTCAACAACTCTTCTTGCCACTCTTCCATAAAGGCCAGATTTGTGAAGTGCACCACTAATAGTTGTCCTGTGGACAGATTCTCCCACCTGAGCTGTGGATCTCTGCAGCTCCTTCAAAGTTACCATTTGGCTCTTGGCTGCTTCTCTGATGAATGCTCTCATTGCCCAGCCTGTCAGTTTAGGTGGACGGCCATGTCTTGGTAGGTTTGCAGTTGTGCCATACTCTTTCCGTTTTTTGGATGATGGATTTAACAGTGCTCCATGAGATGTTCAAAGTTTGGTATATTTTTTTAGAACCTGCCAACGTTATCGCTGACCTGTCTGGTGTGTTCTTTTGCCTTCATGATGCCGTTTGTTCAATAAGGTTCTCTAAAAAACCTCTGAGGGCTTGACAGAACAGCTGTATTTATACTGAGATTAAATTACACACAGGTGGACTCTATTTACTAATTAGGTGACTTCTGAAGGCAGTGGGTTCCACTAGATTTTAGTTAGGGGTATCAGAGAGAAGGGGGGCTGAATACAAATGCGCGCCACACTTTTCAGATCTTTATTTGTAAAAAAAAATGAAAACCATTTATAATTTTCCTTCCACTTCACAATTATGTGCCACTCTTGTGCCAGATCTTTACTAAAAGCAGCACACTTTACACACATTGCACATAGTTGGGCACATTTTTAACCCCTTGATCACCCTAGATGTTAACCCTTTCGATCCTGTGTCATTAGTACAATGGCAGTGGTATAGTATTATCACTGATCACTGTATTAATGCCACTGGTGATGTCAGTGGCAGTCGGTTCCCCCCACTCGTCAGTGTCAGGTTGACCACCGCAGTCCCATTATAAGTCACTGATCGCTGCCATTAGTAGTATAAAAAAAAAAAAAATTCTAGTATATATATCATAGTTTGTAGGCGTTATAACTTTCATGCAAACCAATCATTATACACTTAGGCCCCTTTCACACTGGGGCGGTTTGCAGGCGTTATTGCGCTAAAAATGCCGCCTGCAAACTGCCCCAAAACAGCCTCCGCTGTTTGTTCAGTGTGAAAGCCCGAGGGCTTTCACACTGAAGCGGTGCGCTGGCAGGAGAAGAAAAAATCTCCTGTCAGCCACATCTTTGGAGCGGTGAAGGTGCGGTGTATTCACCGCTCCTAAACCGGTCCTGCCCATTGAAATCAGTGGGACAGCGCGGCTATACCGCGGCAATACTGCGGCTATAGCCGCGCTATACGAGTGGATTTAACCCTTTTTCGGCCGCCAGCGGGGGGTTAAAACCGCACCGCTAGCGGCCGAATTCCCGCCGGTAAAACAGCCCCCTACCACCCCAGTGTGAAAGGGGCCTTATTGGGAATTTGTTTATCAAAAACACGTAACAAAATATATTTTTGGCCATAATTTATGAAGAAATTCGATTTTTATTTTCCATTTTTTATTAGATAGGTTTTATAGCAGAAACTAAAAAATGTATATTTTTTCAAACACATGTCTTTTTTTTCGTTTTTATTGCACAAAATAAAAAACCCAGTGGTGATTAAATACCACCAAAATAAAATGGTTAAACTAAGCATTTGATAAAAGAATGATTCGTTAATAATTAGACAGATAGAAGTGACCACCACTGCAATCAGAATGGTTTATTAACCACTTGAGCCCCGGACCATTATGCTGCCTAAGGACCAGAGGTCTTTTTCCAATTTGGCACTGCGTCGCTTTAACTGCTAATTGCGCGGTCATGCAATGCTGTACCCAAACGAAATTTGCGTCCTTTTCTTCCCACAAATAGAGCTTTCTTTTGATGGTATTTGATCACCTCTGCGGTTTTTATTTTTTGCGCTATAAACGGAAAAAGACCGAAAATTTTGAAAAAAAATGATATTTTCTACTTTTTGTTATAAAAAAAATCCAATAAACTAAATTTTAGTCATACATTTAGGCCAAAATGTATTCGGCCACATGTCTTTGGTAAAAAAAATGTCAATAAGCGTATATTTATTGGTTTGCGCAAAAGTTATAGCGTCTACAAACTAGGGTACATTTTCTGGAATTTACACAGCTTTTAGTTTATGACTGCCTATGTCATTTCTTGAGGTGCTAAAATGGCAGGGCAGTACAAAACCCCCCCAAATGACCCCATTTTGGAAAGTAGACACCCCAAGGAAATTGCTGAGAGGCATGTTGAACCCATTGAATATTTATTTTTTTTGTCCCAAGTGATTGAAAAATGACAAAAAAAAAAAAAAAAAAAAATATTTACAAAAAGTCGTCACTAAATGATATATTGCTCACACAGGCCATGGGCCTATGTGGAATTGCACCCCAAAATACATTTAGCTGCTTCTCCTGAGTATGGGGATACCACATGTGTGGGACTTTTTGGGAGCCTAGCCGCGTACGGGGCCCCGAAAACCAATCACCGCCTTCAGGATTTCTAAGGGTGTAACTTTTTGATTTCACTCTTCACTGCCTATCACAGTTTCGGAGGCCATGGAATGCCCAGGTGGCACAAAACCCCCCAAAATGACCCCATTTTGGAAAGTAGACACCCCAAGCTATTTGCTGAGAGGCATATTGAGTCCATGGAATATTTTATATTTTGACACAAGTTGCGGGAAAGTGACACTTTTTTTTTTTTTTTTTTTTTTTTTTTTTTTTCATAAAGTTGTCACTAAATGATATATTGCTCACACAGGCCATGGGCATATGTGGAATTGCACCCCAAAATACATTTAGCTGCTTCTCCTGAGTATGGGGATACCACATGTGTGGGACTTTTTGGGAGCCTAGCCGCGTACGGGGCCCCGAAAACCAATCACTGCCTTCAGGATTTCTAAGGGTGAAAATTTTTGATTTCACTCTTTACTGCCTATCACAGTTTCGGAGGCCATGGAATGCCCAGGTGGCACAAAACCCCCCCCAAATGACCCCATTTTGGAAAGTAGACACCCCAAGCTATTTGCTGAGAGGCATGGTGAGTATTTTGAAGCTCTCATTTGTTTTTGAAAATGAAGAAAGACAAGAAAAAACATTTTTTTTTTTCTTTTTTCAATTTTCAAAACTTTGTGACAAAAAGTGAGGTCTGCAAAATACTCACTATACCTCTCAGCAAATAGCTTGGGGTGTCTACTTTCCAAAATGGGGTCATTTGGGGGGGTTTTGTGCCACCTGGGCATTCCATGGCCTCCGAAACTGTGATAGGCAGTGAAGAGTGAAATCAAAAATTCACGCCCTTAGAAAGCCTGAAGGCGGTGCTTGGTTTTCGGGGTCCCGTACGCGGCTAGGCTCCCAAAAAGTCTCACACATGTGGTATCCCCGTACTCAGGAGAAGCAGCAGAATGTATTTTGGGGTGTAATTTCACATATTTCCATGGCATGTTTGAGCAATATATCATTTAGTGACAACTTTGTGCAAAAAAAAAAAAAAAAAAAAAAATTTGTCTCTTTCCCGCAACTTGTGTCGCAATATAAAATATTCCATGGACTCGACATGCCTCTCAGCAAATAGCTTGGGGTGTCTACTTTCCAAAATGGGGTCATTTGGGGGGGTTTTGAACTGTCCTGGCATTTTATGCACAACATTTAGAAGCTTATGTCACACATTACCCACTCTTCTAACCACTTGAAGACAAAGCCCTTTCTGACACTTATTGTTTACATGAAAAAGTTTTTTTTTTTTGCAAAAAAATTACTTTGAACCCCCAAACATTATATATTTTTTTAAAGCAAATGCCCTACAGATTAAAATGGTGGGTGTTTCATTTTTTTTTTTCACACAGTAATTGCGCAGCGATTTTTCAAACGCATTTTTTGGGGAAAAAACACACTTTTTTTAATTTTAATGCACTAAAACATGCTATATTGCCCAAATGTTTGATGAAATAAAAAAGATGATCTTAGGCCGAGTACATGGATACCAAACATGACATGCTTTAAAATTGCGCACAAACGTGCAGTGGCAACAAAATAAATACATGTTTAAAAGCCTTCAAAAGCCTTTACAGGTTACCACTTTAGATTTACAGAGGAGGTCTACTGGAAAAATTACTGCACTCGATCTGGCCTTCGCGGTGATACCTCACATGCATGGTGCAATTGCTGTTTATGTTTGACGACAGACCGCCGCTTGCGTTCGCCTTAGCGCGAGAGCAGGGGGCGACAGGGGTGTTTTTTTTTTTTTTTTTTTTTTTCTTTATTATTTTTTTGCTTTTTTAATCTTACTTTTAAACTGTTCCTTTCATATTTTTTTTTTTAATCATTTTTATTGTTATCTCGGGGAATGTAAATATCCCCTATGATAGCAATAGGTAGTGACAGGTACTCTTTTTTGAAAAAATTGTGGTCTATTAGACCCTAGATCTCTCCTCTGCCCTCAAAGCATCTGACCACACCAAGATCGGTGTGATAAAATGCTTTCCCAATTTCCCAATGGCGCTATTTACATCCGGCGAAATCTAAGTCATGAAATACTCGTAGCTTCCGGTTTCTTAGGCCATAGAGATGTTTGGAGCCACTCTGGTCTCTGATCAGCTCTATGGTCAGCTGGCTGAATCACCGTCTGCATTCTCAGGTTCCCTGTTGAGACAGGAGAGCCAGAGAAAAACACGGAAGACGGTGGGGGGGGGGGGGGGGGGCATTCCCTCCCACGGCTTGTAAAAGCAGTCTAGAGGCTAATTAGCCGCTAGGATTGCTTTTACATGAAAGCCGACCGCTGGCTGAAAAGAATGATACCAAGATGATACCTAAACCTGCAGGCATCATTCTGGTATAACCACTCAAAGTCGTGAATGGCGTACCTGAAGACAAAAAAAATGGTTAACAATGGTTAACAATAAAGCACAGTAAAGTGTAAATAATTACACACCTGAAAAACAAACATGATAAAACATAATAACAATAACAATAACAATAAAACATTGCAGAATAGAATACAGTAAAAAAGAGCAGAACAATAGAGAGAGAGAATAGAGAGAGAGAGAACAATAAAACAACAACTATTTTTTTTTATTTCATATTTTTTTTTTTTTTTACACTTTTTTTGTAACTAACTTTTATAACTGTAACCGGTTCCAGGTTCGGGTCTCTCAAAATGCGATGGCATCTTGGGAGACCCTGTGAAAGTGTGCCTAGTCTGTGCAATGCTGTACCCTACGCTAATACTCAACTAGTGAATGGTAGCGTTCAAAACATTCACCAATGCAAGACCAGGATTGTCAGGACAGGAGGGACAATAATAGCGGGTGTCACGCCTATATCCGCGCTTGCTGCAGACACAACATCTTTTTTGGGGGGGTTCGTTGGGTAGGGGTACTCGGGAGGACATAAAAATGCCTCTCATGCAGCCGACTGCATTTGGTTGGGGATGTGAATGGGGGAAGTACGGGCGCTGCAGAAGCGGTGGGTTCCCAATTAGGATTGGCGAATGCAGCAGGAAGGGCACTATGGGCACGACGGGCCTGTGTTTGTCTTTTTGGTGGCAGCGGGACACTACTTGTGCTTGCCACCTCACCAGCTTCAACTGCACTTATGGGACTCGCCACGTCACCACGTGTTACTGCAGTGCTGGTTTGACTACGACCGGGGTGTACTAGGCCGCTGGCGCTTGCCAGTTCACCAAAACGCTACCAAAAAACGTTAGCGATCGCAGGGATCAGGCCTGACTCTGCGAACGCTGCAGTTATGCGTTTAGTGTTTTGTAAGTGTCAGTGATCGATCGATACTGCACTTGGGTGGGCTGGGCCGGGCCGGGCGGAGGGGCAAAACGCAGGTGCTAGCAGGTATCTGGGCTGATCCCGCTAACACTGCGTTTTTGGGAACCCTAAACTGCTGGGGACGCTAGTATAGATCTGATCGGATCAGATATTGATGCGATCAGATACTATACCACTAAGGGAGGTGTACGGTGCGTGCGTGGGTGTTAGCGGTACTGGCGCTAATCTGACGCTGCCTGGGGCTGGTGCTTGCCAGTTCACCAAAACGCTACAAAAAAAACTGTTAGCGATCGCAGGGATCAGGCCTGACTCTGCGAACGCTGCAGTTATGCGTTTAGTGTTTTGTAAGTGTCAGTGATCGATCGATACTGCACTTGGGTGGGCTGGGCTGGGCCGGGCGGAGGGGCAAAACGCAGGTGCTAGCAGGTATCTGGGCTGATTCCGCTAACACTGCGTTTTTGGGAACCCTAAACTGCTGGGGACGCTAGTATAGATCTGATCGGATCAGATATTGATCCGATCAGATACTATACCACTAAGGGAGGTGTATGGCACGTGCGTGGGTGTTAGCGGTACTGGCGCTAACCTGACGCCTGGGGCTGGTGCTTGCCAGTTCACCAAAATGCTACCAAAAAAACTGTTAGCGATCGCAGGGATCAGGCCTGACTCTGCGAACGCTGCAGTTATGCGTTTAGTGTTTTGTAAGTGACAGTGATCGATCGATACTGCACTTGGGTGGGCTGGGCGGAGGCACAAAACGCAGGTGCTAGCAGGTATCTGGGCTGATCCCGCTAACACTGCGTTTTTGGGAACCCTAAACTGCTGGGGACGCTAGTATAGATCTGATCGGATCAGATATTGATCCGATCAGATACTATACCACTAAGGGAGGCGTATGCTGCATGCGTGGGTGTTAGTGGTACTGGCGCTAATCTGACGCTGCCTGGGGCGACACATATCACCGCCGGGCGATCAGGGGGCTAAACCTTTATTCGGTAATAAACGGCGGGTGCCCTGACACTATAAAAAATAAACGAACTAACCAGCGTCACCCGTAACACTTATACGGTGATCAGTGGTGAAAGGGTTAACTAGGGGGCAATCAAGGGGTTAAAACATTTATTAGGTAGTATATGGGGGTCCCTGTCGCTATAAAACGCTGACGGCGAACCTAAATATTTACCTCACTAACTAGCGTCACCAGCGACACTAATACAGCGATCAGAAAAATGATCGCTTAGTGACACTGGTGACAGGGGGTGATCAAGGGGTTAAAACTTTATTAGGGGGGGTTAGGGGGGTACCCTAGACCTAAAGGGGGGTAATACTAACTGTCCCAACACTGTAACTGTCACAAACTGACACTATGCAGTAATCAGAAAAAAAAAAAAAAAACTGCTGGTGTCAGTTTGTGACGGGGGGGTGATTGGGGGGGGATCGGGGGGCGATCGGGGGGGGATCGGGGTGTTTTGTGTGCCTGGCATGTTCTACTGTGTGTGTGTGTGTTGGTGCACTCACATAGATGTCTTCTCTCCTCGGGCCGGAACGGAAAATACCGACCCGAGGGGAGATGACATCACTTCCTTTGCTGCTGTTTAGCATACAGCAGCAAAGGAGTGTTCTCATTGGCCGGCGGCGATCGCGAGGGGGGGGCCACGAACGGATGGTCTCCCCCTCATCACCGATCGCCGCTGGACAAAAGACGACCGCCTCGGGCACCGGGGGGGGGTCCGATCGGACCCCCCACCCGCGGAAGGCAAATCACGTACCCTGTACGTGATTTTGCCTGTCCGTGCCACTTTGCCGACGTACATCGGCGTGAGGCGGTCGTCAAGTGGTTAATTAGTAAAACTGGGTATACACCAAGTGTTTTTTTGTTTTTTTTTTCCAACTAGTGGTTTGAATGGTTTTCCCACCTCCAGACAAGCAATGTTGAAGTAGGAATCTCCTCCGCTGCGCTATTGTATTCTGACAGCGTGAGCTCCCCCTTTCAGAATACGCATCTAGTGCTTACCCCTGCAGGAGCCGTTGGATATGATGGGTTCTCTGTTTTGCCACAATTCTTTAGGCTACTCGGTCTCCACTGACACTCCTGTGTAACTTAAAGAGGAGTTCCACTGGTTGTTAAGTTTATTAAAAGTCAGCAGCTACAAAAAGTGTAGCTGTTGACTTTTAATAAAAACACAGTCACCGGTCCAGCGATGAGGCCGCCCGATGGCTCACTCCTCTCCTCGCTCCTCTCCTCAGCCCCAGGGGTGAATTGCCCCCTTAATGACCAGGCCATTTTTTGCGATTTGGCACTGAGTTACTTTAACTGATAATTGCGCAATTAGTGATTTTTAGCGGGGCTGCGACATTGCGGGGTACAAATGGAACACTGAGTGACACTTTTTGGGGATCAGTGACACTAATACAGCGATCAGTGCTAAAAAAATGCACTGATCACTGTATAAATGACACTGGCATTGAAGGGGTTAACATCGGGGGCGATCAAAGGGTTAAGTGTTCCCTCAGTGTGTTTACTAACTGTGTGGGGGATTGACTGACAGAACACAGAGATCACTGTTCCTGATTACTAGGAACAGACAATCTCAGTGTACTTCCCTGTCAGAACGGGGATCCGCCTTGTTTACATAGGCAGATCCCCATTCTGCCTCTCTGTAGATCAATCGTGGGAGCCTGGCGGACATCGGGTACACCGGATCCACTCATTGTCTTCCCCCTATGCAGCGGGCGCTTGCCCACAGTATCTATTACACAAAACGACATACAGGTACGTTGTTTTGCGCAATAGAGCCGCCCTGCCGCAGTATATATGCGATGGGCGGTCTTTAAGTGGTTCCTGTTACTAAACCCACAACAGTAAAATCAGTCTGTATATGCAGTAAAGCATGCTTGTTATACTCACTGTGGAACCTAAGGGGTTAATCCTCTGCGTTGTGTAAAAAGGCTGTTTGATCCTGTCTTCTCGGATCCATCCTCCTTCCACTGACACCTAATAATTTCCTCATAACACAGAGTCTATGGAGTCAGGCTGCACATGCTCAGTTTGGTGTGTATTGCTAGAGAGGTTGCATGTGATCAGCACAAGGCCAATCAGCATTGTCCAGAGGGTCAGGGGTCTTGCAGCCTCATAGCACAGTCGGAAAACTCCTCCTACAAGTTTTAACCAGTACTTGGCTGGGCACTGATAGAAGTCACAAGACTGCTATATACTGCTGGTGAGAAAAGGTATTTAGCAGTTTAGATTTACTAAACTTATTGAATTTCCATGTTCTGTGTACTGTGGGAGACCAGATATAGTGAATGCAGGCTCCTGGGTTTAGTAATAATTTAAATGTTAGTATGTTACCACTTTATATTCATACACAGAAAATAGGCCACAAGCAACTTGGTGGCAGAATAATTAGATGAATTATTGCAATGCAGATGAACAATGCATGAAACAATAAACAGTTAAACATGTTTAAAGATGCTGTGCTAGATAATGAGCTCTAACCCCTACGGTAGCAATGAACTGAAACGTAGTGACACTAAACCAAATTATAACTAGTGTAAACAGGGTTAGACGTATTGACATCAACTAACCCAAAAATAAAGTGCTTGTGCACACTACATGTAAGGCCCCAATAGTGGGTAGGTGTATGTGTTCCTGACAAAAGGGGTACCCCTGGAGGTGGTTGCTAGTAACTGACGCGTAATTGTCAGTGTAAAGCCTAGTACGCATGGACCAAATGTTGGACGGCATCAGCCAGCTCAATAGAAAGTGTCCGTTATTCTGCCCTTTTTTACTGCAGTTGGTCCGACTAAAACTGGCCATTCGGCTGGCTTCTGTCGAAAGAGCATGACCGAAAAAGGTCTGCCGAACAGGTCCCATTGGCTGAAAACGCTGACAAGCCCTTTTGTCAGAACACAATAGAACTGCAGGGGAGATTGCTGTACCAACGTTGGATAGTTAATATAGGTCCTCCTGAGCTGCCAGTTTTTTTTTTTTTCGTTCAGCCCAGCTGCGTTGAACAAAAAAAAAAAAAAGAAACTTTAGCCAGCTTTCATTGGGGCCCTTCTGTAAGGTGGTGCAGGGTTAGCTGTCCCTTTTAAGAGTATATAATGTATAGCTGATGTATAGTGTCAATGTTGAGATAAGCATAGATCAGTGATGGCAAACCCTGGCACCCCAGATGTTTTGGAACTACATTTCCCATGATGCTCTTGCACTCTGCAGTGTTGTTGAGCATTATGGGAAATGTATTTCCAAAACATCTGGGGTGCCAAGGTTCACCACCACTGGCATACATGGTTCAGCTCACCCTTCTTGGTACACAGGAATCTGGTCCAGATCACTTGGTGGTTTGCTGTCCTCAGGTACACTGGATCCGCTGGCTACTAATGCTTTGGAGATGCCCCTGATTCTGGAAAGCCAATTCAGTTAATGGCCTTCCCCAACCACCCCCCAAAGATTTTCCATATTTGTTACAGCATCTGTTGTATTTGCATTCTCATGGTCAAGAAAACTGTTCTGAAGTGCATAGCTATGCGAGTTGTTATTGACAGCAAGTAGTTCGTCGGGGAGGAAGTGGCTGTCAACGACCACCTGAATGTAAAGGGATTCCAGTAAAGAACATGGTGTTGGGTTAGAAGAGTCAGTGGTTTATACAAGGTTTTATAATACATTAAAATAGCGTTCGTTATAGGTTAAATATAATGTTTTCTTGAAGACAGGTTCACTATAATAATCATAATAATAATAATAAAAAATGTATAAATATCTGCACTTTAGATATAACTTTACCGCATAGATATTTCCTTCGTTAGGGTAGAATTCACAGGCACATCCACTATTCAGCCAGTATATTACATTTATAACGCTGACGAATAGAAGAAGCAGTAAAATGTCTGAGTACATTGTCTGGCTGATAATTAGAAATAGGTTAATTTGCAGGACTATACATAAAAGTGCGTTAATAATTACATCTCAGGTAATTACCGTTTTTCATGGCAATACCTATCAAAGTGCGTCGCTGGAGGGATAATTGGAGAGAGGTTAATTGATCAATTATATGTTAATTGTATTGACATGTAGCTTTCTTGGATGAATCCCCGGTAATTGTGTTTGCCTAGCAAGGTCGTGAAAAACTAGGTCTTTTTCACAATTTACTTTTTTTGTTTAAAATGGTGTGGAGGTAATTATTTCTGTTGCTACTTTGTGAAAATGTCTGTTATTTAACAAAGCACAGGGGGATGCCTTAGACCAGGGGTGTCAAACTCAATTTCATCGTGGGTCACATCAGCATTATGATTGTCCTCCAAAGGGCCGGTTGTATCTGTAAGATTAGATGTCCAGCGCATCTCCTTCCCTTACATTAGATATCAAGAACCACCCCACCATCAGAAGTTGAGTCCCCTACTCTCCCTAACATCACAGTGCACCCCCTTTCCTTATGCTGCTTCTGGGAAGAAGCTGGATGCATTGCTTGAAAGCAGAAGGTGGGGGTCTGGAGGTGGACCAGAGGAGGGCTGGAGCTCTCCTGCAGCTGCTGGAGAGGTGTGAGGGCCACATGAAATGGCCTGGAGGGCCAGATTCGGCCCGCGGGCCTTGTGTTTGACACCTGTGCCTTAGACAATTGAAGATGGTTGGATATGTAGGCACAGTCAGACCATCCATGGCCAGCTATCTTTGTGTGTGACCCTTAGCACACGTGGTTACCTTACATTTTCGGGGAGAGGTGTGCCGTACACACTGGCTTCTCGCCAAAAAACAAATGGTGTTCTCACATTTTTCTAAAACCTCCAATTGTTCTCCCACCAGAGAACCTCAAACTAGAGGTGTCTGAGGGTGCCCCATAGACATTACATTTTTACCGGACCTGGCTGTTTTTTGGCAAGATTAATAGACTTCTGATATTTGTCATTTAATATCTATGGGCATCTTAAAGCAGTATTAAACCAAAAAACAAAAATGTAATCTAGTGCAGCTCCTTTAGATGTGTTGATTGCTTGATTGTTTAGCACCAGTATCATCACATGAGGCAAGGAGAGAAACTTCAACCCTGTCTAAGGCTTGCCATACACGTGCAAATTTTTTTCCTGCAACCCAAAGAAATTTGCACGATTCCCCCATTAACACAGACAGTGCCGACAGGCACTATAGTAGCCGCTAGCGAGAATCGCAAGAGAATCTGGCAGGCTGGTTGCACACAAGTTGATCGATTGATCAACTTGGTACATTCAGCCTGCTCATTATTGGTTCAAATCTCAGCCAGTCCCCGCTGAGCCGGCCAAGGTTTGAACCGTGTATGGACGGCCTAAACCAAAAAGTCAGACTTCTGGTCTTTGTTCCCTATGGCTGAACTCAGCTGCAGAGCAGTGAAGGTAAACTGATCATTGGCTTCTGGAGGGGCAAACATTAAAGTGAACCTGTTGCTTTATGCTGCATGGTATCTTTTCATGTGACAACACTGAAGAAATGACAATGTAAGTGTACAGCTTGTATAACAGTGTAAATTTGCTGTCCCCTCAAAATAACTCAACACACAGCCATTATTGTCTAAACCGCTGACAACAAAAGTGAGTACACCCCTAAGTGAAAATGTCCAAATTGGGCCCAATTATTCACTTTCCCACCCCGGTGTTATGTGACTCGTTAGTGTTACAAGGTCTCAGGTGTGAATGGGGAGCAGGTGTGTTAAATTTGGTGTTATCGCTCTCACTCTCTCATACTGGTCACTGGAAATTCAACATGGCACCTCATGGCAAAGAACTAGACGTATGAGTGCTGCCAGCATTTCTGCAGAGGTTGAAGGGGTGGGGGGATCAGCCTGTCAGTGCTCAGACCATACGCCGCACACTGCATCAAATTGGTCTGCATCGCTGTCATCCCAGAAGGAAACCTCTTCTAAAGATGATGCACAAGAAAGCCCACAGTTTGCTGAAGACAAGCAGACTAAGGACATGGATTACTGGAACCATGTCCTGTGGTCTGAGGAGACCAAGATAAACTTATTTGGTTCAGATGGGATCAAGTGTGTGTGATGGCAGCCAGGTGAGGAGTACAAAGACAAGTGTGTCTTGCCTTCAGTCAAGCATGGTGGTGGGAGTGTCATGGTCTGGTGCTGCATGAGTGCTGCCGGCACTGGGGAGTTACAGTTCATTGAGGGAACCATGAATGCCAACATGTACTGTGACATACTGAAGTAGCAGAGCATGATCCCCTCCCTTTGGAGACTGGCCCACCAGCAGTATTCCGACATAACGACCCCAAACACACCTCTTAGATGACCACTGACTTGCTAAAGAATCTGAGGGTAAAGGTGATGGACTGGCCAAACTGGTCTCCAGACCTAAACCCTATTGAGCATCTGTGGGGCATCCTCAAACGGAAGGTGGAGGAGCGCAAAGTCTCTAACATCCACCAGCTCAGTGATGTCGTCATGGAGGAGTGGACGAGGACTCCAATGGCAACCTGTGAAGCTCTGGTGAACTCCATGCCCAAGAGGGTTAAGGCAGTGCTGGAAAATAATGGTGGTCGAATCAAAATATTGACACTTTGGGCCCAATTTGGACATTTTCACTTAGGGGTGTACTCACTTTTGTTACTATCGGTTTAGACATTATTATATATATTTTATATATATATTTTATACCTACCTATTTTTTAACCCGGTCCAGTCATGTGATTGGTAGCTGCAGGAGAGAGGAAAGAGTATAAAGGACAGTTGATACATGGGAGACATTGATGTCACGGCTCCTGGAATTCACAGCCGTTGTCGAGTGCTCCCTTAAGCCAGCCATAGATGAAGTGATTTTCTTTCCTGCAACCACAGGCTGCAGAAAAGAAAATTGCTCAGATCCCTCCCACGGAGCCATTGTGTTCTCCCGCCATGGGGTCGCTTGAAGCCACCCAATGGCTCTGTGGGAAGGGATTCAAGTTATTTTCTTTCCTGCAACCCCAGAAAATCACTCTGTCTATGGCCGGCTTAAGAGTGTACTCGACAACGGCTGTAACAGCTGCTAGCAATAATCGCATGTAAAATCCGACAGGCTGGTTGTACCGAAGTTGATCAATCAACTTGGGTACATTCAGCCTGCCCATACATGGTTTAAATCTCGGCTGGTTCAGCAGGAAGGGGCTGAGATGCGAACTTTCTATGGCCGGCTTTACACAGACATGGCTGGACCGGTTTCAAAATCAGTTAGTGCGCAGATCTTTTCTACAAAGGATGGGTAGGAGGAGGGGGGAGGGGACTTTTTTAAAAACAGTTTGGGTTAGGCTCTTATAAGTAGAGCAGGTATTCATTGAGTATACGCTTTTACTGTTTATTATGATTTTATGCAGTTTATTATTCAACCTTTACACTACACTCCATCACTATTTGTGGTTGCAGACTTTTAACTCGCTCCTTGTTTCATATCAAGTGCAAATCAAGTATATGTCATAGTTGTGCCAGTACAGATACTCTTTGTTTAATAACTTACGACCAGCTCTCTCCACCCAAACGACGCGCTATACATCATTGTATTGTACAGTACAGAATTTTCATTTGTGTTCTGTACTTATGCAAATTAACCACTTAAGGACCGATCCTCTTTTTGAGATTTGTTGTTTACAAGTTAAAAACAGGTTTTTTTTCTAGAAAATTACTTAGAACCCCCAAAAACTATACTTTTTTTCCCTAACACCCTAGAGAATAAAATGGCGGCCGTTGCAATACTTTCTGTCGCACCGTATTTGCGCAGAAGTCTTACAAGCGCACTTTTTTTTGGAAAAAATACAATTTTGAATTTAAAAATAAGACAACAGTAAAGTTAGCCCAATTTTTTTTATAATGTGAAAGATAATGTTATGCTGAGTAAATTGATACCCAACATGTCACACTTCAAAATTGCGCCCGCTCGTGGAATGGCGACAAATTTTTGATAAAAGTGATCTCGCGACGAATCCGCCACAGAGACCACTATTATCGTAAACCAACCAGACTGCCGGCCAAAGAAGAGGATACCGGGGTTATGGTAGCTAGCTGCTGCCATAACAACCATATTCCTCTTCAAAGTTTGGTCGTATATCGGCATGCGGCAGTCCGTAAATGGTTAACACAAAGTTATTGAGCTGAAGCTTTGTGTTTATATCTTTTTTCACAATACAGTACAGTAGTTAAGAATTCTTATAATATTGATTACTTGTGGCTCCTCGTATAGCAACCAATTCGTATAACGCCCTGGTCGTTGGAACGGAATCTGGTCGTTAAGTGAACAGAGCCTGAAATGTATTCTTATAACTGTACAAAATGTTAGTCTTTAGATTCACCACAAGGGCTTAGACCAGGGGTCTCAAACTGGTGGCCCTCCAGCTGTTGCAGAACTGCAAGTCCCATCATGCCTCTGCCTGAGGGAGTCATGCTTGTAACTGTCAGCCTTGCAATGCCTCATGGGACTTGTAGTTTTGCAACAGCTGGAGGGCCGCCAGTTTGAGACCCCTGGCTTAGACCAACATCTCTAAACACGTCTAAATACATTTGTAGATTGGCCTCCCAATCTGGGGATCCTCAGCACAGTCCTGGACTCTCTCTTTGCGTCCACGGCGGCTACTGAAGCTCCATTTAGCTCCCAATGAGCCCCTGTCCCCTGTGCCACCCTTGTTTTCTTTCAACACCCTTAATAACTTGTGTGCAATTCTACTGTTCAGATGGAACATTGCTTCCACAATAGTGGTGATGCAGATATTGACAAAAGGAGACAATGTGTAGGAGTTTTTAACCACTTCAGCCCCGGAAGATTTACCCCCTTAATGACCAGGCCATATTCTGCGCTGCGCTGACAATTGTGCAGTCGTGCGACACTGTACATAAAATAAAATTGATGTCCTTTTTTTCACCCAAATAGAGCTTTCTTTTGGTGGTATTTGATCACCTCTGCGGCTTTTATTTTTTGCACTATAAACAACAAAAGAGGGGCAATTTTGAAAAAAAACAAAACTTTTTTTTTTATGCTATAAAACACATCCAATAAAAAAATGACGACACTGGAAGGGAAGGCGTTAACATAAGGAGTGATTAAAGGGTTAAATATGTTAACTGGCAGTGCTTGCTAACGGTGTGGGGGATGCTCTGACTGGGGGAAGAGAGAGATCAGTGTTCCTGCTTAGCAGAAACACAAGATCTCTATCTTCTCCCCTGTCAGAATAGCAATCTTCCTTGTTTACATAGGCAGACCGCCGTTCTGCCTTTCTCTGGAACGATTGCGGGTGGCCGGCGGAGATTGGGTCCGCTGATTTGCTCCCTCTTTGTCCAGTCATAGGCCAATTGCACGAAACAACCTACAGGTACGTGATTAAAGTTTAAATAATTTAAATACCTAAACTAAAAAACATCAGTATACTGATGCATTTTATCATTTGACTTTATCAAAGGTCTTTTATTTTATTTTAGTCTTTTATTTAGTCAACTGACGAAACACGTCAGTGGGCACTGGGAGTTGCAGTGTCCTTCAGAAAGCCAAGTCCCAGGGCTGTGCTGAGGATCCCCAGAATAGGATGCTTATCTACCAAACTGTTTAGGCCCACACAAATGTAGGCTTAAGTGCTTGCTGTAAGTGCAGTGGACAGTGCAGTGGACGATAAGCAAAATTAATTTTTTTTTTTTTAACAAATACAATAATTATGAAGCTAAATAACCATGTTCGTACATTTAAACTGTTTTACATATATCTTTATATATAATCCCATGCCCTATAACAATAACTTTGCTTTTCTTCTTCTCTTAGTTGTTATACGATTGCCATCGGGAACGGAACAGCATGCCGAGAAACCGAGCGCTACTTTGCTGACCTGATTCAGAGGAGATTTTTTGCACCCCTCAATGTTGTCTACTGGTAAGAGTTTCCTAAATGTCCCCCATTTCTTTATTGTGTATGTGATTAGAGCATATGCCAACCTGCATTTGATAAGTTCAAATAAGATTTTCAAATCTGGGTATTTCTTTAACCACCTCAATACCGGCCACTTACACCCCCTTCCTGCCCAGGCCATTTTTCAGCTTTCTGCGCTGTCACACTTTGAATGACAATTGCGCGGTCATGCAATACTGTAACCATGTGACATTTTTATCATTTTCTTCACACAAATAGAGCTTTCTTTTTGGTGGTATTTAACTGGTTGCCGACCAGCCGCAGCATTTTCACTGCGGCAGAATGGCACGGCTGGGAGAAACAACGTTACCATATGTCGCTTCGCCTTTTGACCACTAGGGGGGCGCACGCCCGCGGCGTGTGCCTGGGCGATCGCTTGTGACAGCGAAAACCGGGATCTGTGTGTGTAAACACACAGATCACAATTCTCTCAGGGGAGAGGAGACAAATCGTGTGTTCATACTAAGTATGAACACCGATCTCTCTCTCCTCCTAGACAGTCCCATCCCCCCTACAGTTAGAACACACACAAGGGAACACCCCGTGATTGCCCCTAGTGTTAACTCCTTTCCTGCCAGTGACATTTATACAGTAATCAGTGCATTTTTATAGCACTGATTGCTGTATAATTGTCAATGGTCCCAAAAATGTGTCAAAAGTGTCCAATTTGTCCGCCGCAATATCGCAGTCTCGAACGCTGCCATTACTAGTAAAAAAAAAATTATAATAAAAATGCCATAAATCTATCCCCTATTTTGTAGACACTATACATTTTGCACAAACCAATCAAAAATATACGCTTATTGAGATTTTTTTTTTAACAAAAATATGTGGAAGAGTACATATCGGCCTAAACTTTTTTTTTTAAATAAAATGTGGGATATTTATTATAGCAAAAAGTAAAAGATATTGTGTTTTTTTTTTTTTTTTTTCAAAATTGTCGCTCTTCTTTTGTTTATAGCGCAAAAAAAAAAAAAACGCAGAGGTAATCAAATACCACCAAAAGAAAGCTCTATTTGTGGGGAAAAAAAAGATGTCAATTTTGTTTGGGTATAACTTGGCACGACCGCGCAATTATCAGTTAATGCGATGCAGTGCCGTATCACAAAAAATGGCCTGGTCATTGAGCAGCTAAATCTTCCCGGGGGTTAAGTGGTTAATTACTTCTGGGTTTTTTATTTTTTCCTAAAAAAAAAAAAGAACTGAAAATTTTGAACCCCGTCACAGCTAACCACAATAGTAAATACTGAATAAATTGATTTCCTTCAGTAAAACTGATTGCTTATACCAGTGAAATCTACTGGTGTAAGCAATCCTAATGTGTAAGAAAAAAAAAATCCTGCTAGTACAGTGCTATCTCACACCCACCTAACAACTGTCCCCGACCCACCCCCATCAAATCATTCCCCCCATCTATTACCTTTTGTACCACCACCCCCTCCCTTTAGAATGTAAGCTGTAGGAGCCAGGCCCTCCTGTCCCTTCTGTATTGAACTGTATTGTAATTGTGCTATCCCCCCTCTACATTGTAAAGCGTTGCGTAAACTGTTGGCGCTATAGAAATCATGTATAATAATAATAATAATTATGGTAACGCTGTATTGTTCTCGTCACAGTATTTAAAAAAAAAAAAAATTATATATTTTTTATTTTTTTTTTTTTACATATTGTCACAAGTCAGTGTCCCTGATCACCGCCACACCAGTTATATGATGACACTGTACTGCACTGGTGACAGTATGTAAATGTTTTTCATTTTCCAAAACATTGTGATAAAAAATAATTAGATCTTCAAAAAACTTGCCATGCCTCTTACTAAATATCTTGGACTGTCTACTTTCCAAAAAGGGTCAATTGGAGGGTATTTTGTACTGTCAAGAAATGAGATAGGCCATCAGTACATCAGGATTGATCAAGTTTCAGATACAGTGCCTTGAAAAAGTTTTCATATCCATTGAAATTTTCCACATTTTGACATTTTTACCCTTCGGCCGCTAGCGGGGGTTAAAAGCACCCCGCTAGCGTCCGAAAAGCGCTGCTAAAGTGTTGGTAAAGCACCGCTTAAACTAGCGGCGCTTTACCGCCAGCAGTGTGAAAGCAGCCTTAGATACAAGTCTGTTATCAGGCATCCCCTGCAACATAAATGTCATTTTTTTGGTGCGTGCTTCCCAATAGGAAATCATGACTAAAGGGATGCAGACCCTGCAATTTCCTCATTAGAGCCCTGCAGGTGCACAATTGATAGTTATGAAACCACTTCCATTAGATTCACTTATCACATGAACACAGGCATTTCTTCGGAATAACAAAATAAGAATCTGCAACAAAGGTTGTTAAAATCCTTGTAATGTACATAGATCATCCAGAGGGGAATGTGTTTTTTTTTTCCAGCAAAAGTGGAGTTACTCTTCAGGCAATGGGCCTACAGACAGCTATGTATAGTACTGCTTTCTTAACAGGAAAGTGCCTTTGTTATTTTATTTACCCCCATGACCGAAGTCACTATAAAGGGTTCGTTCACCTTTTACAAAAATTGGAGAAGGTGAACTAACTTACAACTCCCTCTCCAGCCCTCCAGCCCTTCGCTGCATGTACCTTTTATATAATCTGTGTAATAGCAGACTGCTAACAATGGTGAATGCTCTTTGGTAAATGCTGACCAATGAGGTGGAGAAGGAAAAAGATGGATCTCGTATTGGGTACATTTTTTCCCTCCTTGGCTCGAAAAGCTTTGACACTTGAACAGGTATACAGCAACCTGAAGCACAACTTGCTTACTACTGACCCCTGCGCTCTGTGTTACTACTGACCTCTGAACACTAAGCATTACTTACTACTGAAACGCGTAAGCGCCTAGCACCTGACCCATGTGCAGGTGGCACACAGACCCTCACACATCAATGAGGATACCCCCGTAACTGGATGTGAATATTCTGATTGTCTCGATCGGATCTCGGACATCAGGTTGAGCCCTTGCGGTGAACGCTGACGTTGAGCGTCTCTTTGGATTGCCTAACCCATTAGGTATGAAACGCCAATACGTTTGAACCCTGCGACTCACCCTACACCTTGCTGGAGGAGACCCGGAAGCAACAGCTCATGTCCATAACAGGCTAATACGCCGCATGAACGTGTCCTCAACCCACACTAGTGCGGCTATCAGCAACTCTCCTGGGCTTTATCACCTCTCTATTGAAGACGCCAGACGGTGAGCTAAACTGTACCTTTACATATAGGAGGCATCTCATTAATGGCTATTCTCCGTCCATCTTCTATGTACTTAATGTGAGCTTGCCCGCCCCCCCCCCCCCCCCCTTTCCCCTCTGAAGTTGCCATTTTTTACCAACCAACCAGGACACTCTTGCTTTTTACCTTGTCGGGTTTGACACACACATATGTCTAACTGGCTATTGGTTCACATCTGAAGGGACCCTCATCTATCATTAGCACTTGCACCTTACTCAAGAAGGACCGAAAGTCTATTATTCATGCAGCCACTCTGGCTTAGGAACTTTATAAAAATTGCACGGACCTGGGTCTTCAGTGACCTTTTTTGGATGAGTGTGAGTGCATGAATCCATGATGTATGTGTAATGTCTGTGGTGGCCACCAGCACACAATAGGACTTTTTTGCCCTATATTTTAAATATACATGGTTAGTGGATTATTGTTCTATTTAGCATTATGACACAATAAAGTTTTTTAGGTTCATAATAGTTTGTTCTTGAGTGGACCATCTTTTTTAAGGGGGCTTTCTCCTGCCCCCTTTCTTTTTCTCATTACTTACTACTGACCTCTGAACACTAAGCATTACTTACTACTGACCTCTACAATAGAAGGTTTTTTCCTCTTAAATGGGATTTTAGAGGGCGGAAGTCTCAAAGAATATATCAAAAAATATAAAAAAATATATGGTTTTATTATATCAAAAAGTTAAAAGCATGACACATATTAATGAAAAGCAACAATGAAAACAAAATGTATGCCAAAATTTACAAATAATGGTGATGCAAGACAGGTCGACAGAACTACATTTAACCCCACAGGAGCTGTTTCAGCAAAAAGAGCTAATTGACAGTGCAGGCCCGACGCGTTTCGAGGTTTTATAATGGTTGCAACCTCTTCTTCAGGGGCTGGAGGTGAGGTGTATATCTGTCATAATATTGCAAGATCAGCATCACATGGCATCCAGTTTAAGAGGGAGGGAGGGAAGAAAATGGTTAGCCACCGGGGTCCAGACCCGAATATCAGTGCCGCTACCACGAGACCAAACCCGTCAGCAGATCAGGACCGGACACAAAGGGCTTCACGTCCGTCAGCTGGTGACACCTCAGGTGTTTAGAGTTGTGAATTGTCTTGTCAGCTATTGGCGCATGAAGAGTGAGGTTATCTCTATGCTGGCTCCAAAAACGGATATCCGTCAAATGGTAACACCCCAGGTATTTGGGATTATAAGAGGTGTTGTAAACTAATGATACATAATGGGTAGTTAATCCCTGTGCTGGCTCACATACAGATGTTGTCTATGACGGCTGTTTGATCTCAAATGCCGTAATACACGAGGAAATAGCAATGGAGCGCCTATGGCCGGCGGCTTGAGAGATCACAGCAGCTGCACATTCGGTCCAGTGTCCTCTACACACTGGTAGGGACACCGGACCGAATGTGCAGCTGCTGTGATCTCTCAAGCCGCCGGCCATAGGCGCTCCATTGCTGTTTCCTCGTGTATTACGGCATTTGAGATCAAACAGCCGTCATAGACAACATCTGTATGTGAGCCAGCACAGGGATTAACTACCCATTATGTATCATTAGTTTACAACACCTCTTATAATCCCAAATACCTGGGGTGTTACCATTTGACGGATATCCGTTTTTGGAGCCAGCATAGAGATAACCTCACTCTTCATGCGCCAATATCTGACAAGACAATTCACAACTCTAAACACCTGAGGTGTCACCAGCTGATGGACGTGATGCCCTTTGTGTCCGGTCCTGATCTGCTGGCGGGTTTGGTCTCATGGTAGCGGCACTGATATTCGGGTCTGGACCCCGGTGGCTAACCATTTTCTTCCCTCCCTCCCTCTTAAACTGGATGCCATGTGATGCTGATCTTGCAATATTATGACAGATATACACCTCACCTCCAGCCCCTGAAGAAGAGGTCGCAACCATTATAAAACCTCGAAACGCGTTGGGCCTGCACTGTCAATTAGCTCCTTTTGCTAAAACAGCTCCTGTGGGGTTAAGTGTAGTTCTGTTGACCTGTCTTGCATACCTTTGTTGTATCACCATCATTTGTAAATTTTGGCATCCATTTTGTTTTCATTGTTGCTTTTCATTAATATGTGTAATGCTTTTAACTTTTTGATTTAATAAAACCATATATTTTTTATACTTTTTGATATATTCTTTGAGACTTCCGCCCTCTAAAATCCCATTTAAGAGGAAAAAACCTTCTATTGTATATGACTATAGGGATGCGGGCTGGTTGTCTCCTTCCATAAAGTCCTTGTCACCACCCTATGTTCTATACTACTGACCTCTGAACACTAAGCATTACTTACTACTGACCTCTACACTATGTGTTACAACTGAACCCTGCCCTCTACATAGTACTGACTTCCAAACTGTGGTACCTACTACTGACCCCTGAACTCTGCTACTAGTGATTCTTGCACTCTGCATTTCTTACTATTGACCCCTAAACTCTGCATTACTTTTTACTGACCTTTGAAATTAGACTGCTACTTTATTGGCCACGCCCCCAGGTGTTCATTGGGTGGCACACCAGACCTAATTTTTCCTGTTGTTTCAAGGCATCCCTCCGAACTATGAATTTATGTCTTGGTGTCTCTTATTTTACGTTGAAGCTGTTTTATTAGGTTTATGGTGCCTCTTATTTTAAGTCTATTTTTTTGTATTCCTTGAATGTCTGCCTCTTGCGCCAAAAAGTCTGTGACTAATTGTTTGAGGGTGTGTGAAAAATAAGGGTGTGGTTTTGTGGAAGGGAGGAGCCAGGTGACCTCAGAGCTGAGGTCTGGAAGCTCAGCAGGACTTGCAGTGCTGTTACTTGAGGTGCTATTGGTCTATTCCCTATTGCTTCCTCCTCCTCCTCCTCCTCCTTATTCTTTTTCTTCTTCACCTTCCTTCTCCTCCTCTTCCTTTTCTCTTTTTCTTACTTTTTTTTCCTCCTTTTTCTCCTCCTCCTTCTTCTCCTTCCTTCTCCTCCTCCTTCCCTTCCTTCCTTTCTTCCTTCCTTCCCTCCTTCCCTCCCTCCTTCCCTCGCTCCCTCCTTCCTTCCCTCCCTCCTTCCCTCCTTCCCTCCCTCCCTCCCTCCTTCCCTCCTTCCCTCCTTCCCTCCCTCCTTCCCTCCCTCCTTCCTTCCCTCCCTCCCTCCCTCCTTCCCTCCTTCCCTCCTTCCCTCCTTCCCTCCTTCCCTCCCTCCCTCCCTCCCTCCTTCCCTCCCTCCTTCCCTACCTCCCTCCCTCCTTTCCTTCCTTCCTTCCTTCCTTCCTTCCTTCCTTCTTCCTTCCTTCCCTCCTTCCTTCCTTCCTTCCTTCCTTCCTTCCTTCCTTCCTTCCTTCCTTCCTTCCTTCCTTCCTTCCTTCCTTCCTTCCTTCCCTCATCCTCATCCTCATCCTTCTCCTCCTCCCTCTTCCTCCCTCCTTCTGCCTTCTCCCTTCACCACCTCCTCCTTCACCCCCTCATTTTCCTCCTCCTTCCTTCACCCCCTCATTTTCCTCCTTCCTTCACCCCTTCATCCTTCTCCTTCCTTCTCCCCTTCATCCTTCTCCTTCCTTCACCCCCTCATTTTTCTCCTTCCCTCACCCCCTCATCCTCCTTCCTTCACCCCCTCATCCTCCTCCTTCCTTCACCCTCTCATCCTCCTCCTCCTTGCTTCTCCGCCTCCTTATTCTTCTCTTTCCTCTTCCTTCTTCCCCTTTCTTCTTCTCGTTCCTTCTTCTTCTCATTTTTATTCTTCCATATCCCTCTCCTCCTTATTCTCCTCCCTTTGGAGTGGCACAAGATGGCAGTTGTGCAGAGAACAATGATACAAATTTAAAAGGGCCAACACCGATTCAAGAGAAGCGCGTTTTCTTTTTCTGCCAATGGGAAAGCAATAATTGTGACAAGGGGTGGGGGCGGGGCTATATAGTGAATGTTAAGAACCCCTGTTCTAGAGGGATTCCACAGGTATAGTATATGCAGAGTTGCTTTGAGCTAAGCTGAAATAATGTGACTATGTATAAAATATCCATATCTGGAGTTCTCCTTTAAAATGTGGCTCAGCAAACAAAGATGTAAATGTCTTTCAGGTAAATCAATTCCTGTAAATATTTTCTAATCCAAGACATCTACACTTTACTGCTATATATTACTTGGATAACATCTCACCATATGGGCTGATTGATGTATACTGGGTGATTTTAGACATTGTACACATTTTTGATATAGAGAGCTTGTGGATCCTAAAGAAGCACTGGATTTATGCGAACCGCGTTGGTACACTAGGCTCTACATTATGTTATTTGCAAACCTTTATATATATAATATGTGTGTGTGTGTGTGTGTGTGTGTGTGTGTGTGTGTGTGTGTGTGTGTGTGTATGTACACACACTATATTACCAAAAGTATTGGGAGGCACATAAACTTTAATGGCATCCCAGCCTTGGTCTGTAGAGTTCAATATTCAGTTGGCCCACCCTTTGCAGCTATGGTTTAGGAGTGTGTCTTTGGGGTGGAGGAACTTGACTGGCCTGATCTCAACCCAATAGAACACCTTTGAGATGAGTTAGAGCGGAGACTGCGAGCCAGGCCTTCTCATCCACATCAGTGCCTGACCTCACAAATGCGCTTCTGGAAGAATGGTCAAACATTCCCATAGACACACTCCTAAACCTTGTGGACAGCCTTCCCAGAAGAGTTGAAGCTATTATAGCTGCAAAGGGTGGGCCAACTCAATATTGAACCCTACGGACTAAGGCTGGGATGCCATTAAAGTTTATGTATGTAAAGGCAGGCGTCCCTATACTTTTGGTAATATAGTGTGTGTGTGTGTGTGTGTGTAATATATATATATATATATATATATATATATATATATATATATATATATATATATATATATATATATATATATATATATATATATATATATATAGTACACACAGGTGCATCTCATAAATTAGAACATCATCAAAAAGATAATTTTTTTCAGTAATTCAATTCAAAAAGAGAAACATTTATTTTAAATAGAGTAATATATTTCAAGAATTTCTTTCTTTTAACCACTTGCTTACTGGGCCCCTAAAACCCCTTCCTGCCTAGACCAATTTTCGGCTTTCATCGATCTCCCACTTTGAATGACAGTTGTGCGATCATGCAATGCTGTACCCAAATAAAATTTTTATATTTTTTTCACACAAATAGAGCTTTCTTTTGGTGGTATTTAATCACTGTTGGGTTTTTTATTTTTTGAAAAAAAAATGAAAAAAGACAGAAAAAAAAAACAAAAAAAAAAACAGTTTCATAGTTTGTTATAAAAACAGGTAATTTTTCTCCTTCATTGATATGCACTGATGGGCACTGATGGTTGGCACTAATGGGTGACACGGAAGGGCACTGATAGGCAGCACTGATGATCGGTGGCACTGATGATGAGGCACTGATGAGCATTGATTGGCAGTACTGGTGGGCACTGGTAGGTGGCACTGGTGGGAACTTATAGTTGACACTGGTGGCACAGATTAGGCAGCCGCAGCTCTGTGTGGGGGACCGATGTCCCTCTGACAGAAGCCGGTGATCGGCTTTTTTCCCCCTCGTGTTGATGGCGTGAGGGAAAAAAAAAGATTACTGATCTTCTGTTTATATCACGTGGTTAGCTGTCATTGGCTGATAGCTGATCATGTGCATTTTATTTCCTTTTTTTCCTTATTTTTCCTTTTATATGATGATACACCAAACATCTCCCTACTCCAGGCTCCTTGATTGGGGACTCGAGGTTCTCTTTTTCCCTTTTGGCTATCTAGAAATTCCTTGTATATCGAGCGATTTCTGAACATGTAAAGTGCAGTGAGTGAACTCGCATTGCTCTGCATGCTGGTTGGTATTAAAAGTCTCTATTGACGACTTAGTGAGTTTAAACTGTTCTATTTTCCTTTCCTCGGTGATTTACTCAGTGCATGGCCAGCCTAAACAGCCTCAGGATCTTTCCTTTACCTACATCGCTCTCTGCCATCTCATTATTTATTAATACTGCTCACTGCTAAGTCGGGTCAGAAGGTGGTCACATGTTACAGGGGCCTCTCCTTATTGGCCAACCTCCCCTATGATTGTTTTCTCACTAATCACACCGAAGATTTTTCACATGTTACAGACAGTTGTACCTTTTATTAAAACATCCCAGCAAAGCTTCATCCAGTCTGAAAAATTCCTACCATGATCCAATGTTTAATTTTATTCTGCTGGTATTGGTAATAAAATGTTCTAGTGTTCTTTCCGAGTCCAGCCATATCTGGAACATACAGGGTGTGGGAAAACTGCTCTTGCCAGTTCCTTAGGAAAGTGATTGTCCACTTAAATTTTATATAAATTGTGACAGACCCAGCCAGGGGCTTTTAGAGGGGACTGCAGGGTGGCCTCTTGCCTACTGACTATGGGCCCTGGCTTTTAACTACTTGCTGCCCGCGCTATAGCCAAAAGATGGCTACAGCGTGGGTCTTAATTGCCGGAAGGGCATCCATGGACATCCTCCCGAGCAAGCACTGTCTGCGCGACCCTGTGGCGCGCTTTGTGATCACCGAGTCTGAAACTCCGCTGATCACAGATCTGAGTAAGGGGCTGATCCCGGCCCCTTAACCCGTGATCAGCGGTCAGCCAATGATGGCTGATCATGTGATGTAAACAGAAGATCGGTAATCTGGAAAAAAATTAAATCTAGAAAAAAAAGCCAAGACCCGGCTTGTGTCAGAGGGACATCGGTCCGTCACGCTGAAAGCCGCAGCTGCATTTTCTGTGCCACCAGTGTCAGCTGCCAGTGACCACTGTGCCACCTACCAGTACCCACAGTGCCACCCGTCAATGCCCTCCAGTGCTGCCAATCAATGCCCATCAGTGCCTCATAATTAGTGCTGCCTATCAGTGTCACCTACCAGTGCCCATCAGTGCCCTTCAGTCCCGCCTCATCCGTGCCACCCATCGATGCCCATTAGTGCTGCCCATCAGTGACCATCAGTGCAGCCTCATCAGTGCACATCAGTGAAGGAGAAAAATTACCTGTTTTCAAAATTTTATATCAAACTATGAAAGTTTTTTTTTTTTTTTTTTTCAAAACTTTCGGTTCTTTTTTGTTTTATTTAGCAAAAAATAAAAAACCCAGCAGCAATTAAATACACAGACACTGGTAATCTAGGTCCTGGATCCATATTTAGGACCTCTATGCCCATAACCAGCAATGACTGCTTTAGATTGTGATACTCAAAGTAGATGTTAATATCATCAGCTCAAAGTCATCTGATTCTGCGGCATTCTGATATAATCTGTTTAACATGTTATGTGTTAAGTGTTTTTCTCCCATTGTTAATTAAGTCACCTATTGCTTCTGTCTGTCTGCTCATCTCTGTGTTTATACTTATGATAATGTGTAATGTACTTTGTTGTAGGCTTGTTGCCGGGCAGTCTGGTCACCTAGGCTGGTTTAAGTGGCTGGTTGTTAATTAGTTCATATTATTTAACCTTTTCATGACTAAGCCTATTTTTGACATTTGGTATTTACAAGTTAAAATCCGTATTTTTTGCTAGAAAATTACTTAGAGCCTCCAAACATTATATATATTTTTTTAGCAGAGAATCTAGAGAATAAAATGGCAATTGTTGGAATATTTTATGTCACACGGTATTTGTGCAGCAGTGTTTTAAACGCAACTTTTTGGGAAAAGGGACACTTTCATGAATTTAAAAAAAACAAAAAGTAAAATTAGCCCAATTTTTTTGTATAATGTGAAAGATGATGTTACGCTGAGTAAATAGATACCAAACATGTCACGTTTTATAATAGCATGCACTCGTGCGACAAACTATGGTATCTAAAAATCTCCATAGGTGCCACTTTAAATTTATTTTACAGTTACCAGGTTGGAGGTACAGAGGAGGTCTAGTGCTAGAATTATTGCTCTCGCTCTGACGATCGCGGCAATACCTCACATGTGTGATTTGAACACCGTTTACTTATGCGGGTGCAACTTCCGTATGACTTTTCTTTGCTGCGCGAGCACGCGGGGACAGGGGCGCTTTTAAAAAAAAATTTTTTTTTCTTATTTATTTTATTTATTTTTATATGAATAAATTGTGTTTTTTTTAAAAAAAAATGTAAACATCCCTTGTGACAGTAATAGGTGGTGACAGGTACTCTTTATGGAGAGATTGGGGGTCTATTGCACTTCAAAGTATTCAGATCACCGTTTTCGGCAATTCTGAATACTGTGTATTTTTTTAAAACCGGCGCCATTGGCAGCCGAGTAAACGGGAAGTGACGTCATGACGTCACTTCTGTGTTTACGATTAGAAGGCTGGAACAAAGCCGCTCACGGCTTCGTTCCAGACAGTCCCAGCCGCCAGAGGCGGCCGATTGGTCATCGGGAGGCCCGGTAAGAGTGGCGGCGGGAGGGGGCGCTCCTCCGGTATAACAGCCGAGGTATTATAACCCCGGAAAGCCGAGTACGCACATCTGCGTACGCTCGGCTGGAAGGGGTTAAATCACTGTCAGCTATTGGTTGCTAGAGGTGGATTAGCATACTGTTTTTGTTGGTTGTTCCTTAGCTGTGTTAATTACATTCCTGTATACAGTATACGATAATGAGATCAGGCTCACCTGATCTGGTGTACTATATATTCTGTGTGAGTTTCCAATAAAGAGAGTTCCAGTTTGCATCTAAGCTATTGTCAGCTAGTCTTGGTTGATCAGCTATAATACCTGGTTCCAGGCTGGAGGAAGCTCTATCTTGACGGAAGCACCCAAGCTGGTTGCTATATGGTTCCATCAGATAAATGATAGTGATATGAGTCTGAATTGGTTGAAATAATAAAAAAGCACCAATTGATGAAGGTATGTGTGGTTGTAAAGGTTGTTAAAATGCACAAAGGCAATATAAGGAGAGTATTATAAATATTAGAATGAAGACTATTTGTGGGGGGGGAAAGGACAAAAAGTTTATTTGGGTACACGACCGCGCAATTGTCAGTTAAAGTAAAAGTCAGTTAAAGTCGGTAGCGGCGGAGGCGATCAGGACCTGTCACTTCCTGGGTATGGAGACGAGTGAGGCTAAGATGGCCCCCACCCGTCTCCATACCATAGGAGGGCGGAAGCGACGTCATAACGTCAGCTCCGCCCATTTGTCTTAAAGTCGTATTTTTTTTTTTGTCATTTTTTCAAACGACAGTTTTTTGTTTTTGCATTTAAGTCCAAATATGAGATCTGAGGACTTTTTGACCCCAGATCTCTTCTATTATAAGGGATGTTTACAGGAATAGGAATAAAAGTGATCCAATTTTTTTTTTTTAAACAGTGAAAAAATAAAGTAAAATAAATAAGAAAAAAAAAATTAAAACGGTGGTCAAACCACACATGCGGTAGAGCGAGAGCAATAATTCTAGCCCCAGACCTCCTCTGTAACGCAAAACATGCAACCTGTAGAATTTTTTAAACGTCGCCTATGGAGATTTTTAAGGGTAAAAGTTTGACGCCATTCCACGAGCGGGCGCAATTTTGAAGCATGACATGTTGGGTATCAATTTACTTGGTGTAACGTTATATTTCACACTATAAAAAAAAATTGGGCTAACTTTACTGTTGTCTTATTTTTTTTTGTATTCAAAAAAAGTGAATTTTTTTTAAAAAAAAGTGCGCTTATAAGACCGCTGCGCAAATACGGTGCAAAAAAAAGTATTGCATTGACTGCCATTTTATTCTGTAGGGTGTTAGAAAAAAAAAACCAATATGTAATGTTTGAGGGTTCTAAGTAATTTTCTTGCAAAAAAAACTGTTTTAAACATGTAAACACCTAAAATCCAAAAGGAGGCTAGTCCTTAAGTGGTTAAAAGCCCTTTTTAGTTAAATTTTTCTTTTCTTTCTTTTTTTTTTTTTTTTTGCTGCATTAATGCCCTTGGGAGAAATCTATTTAATAGTTTTATTTGCTCATCTGGTTTTACCATAAATTCAGCTTTGTTATCAATTCTCCCTTCTACCTATAGGGGTCACTGGTACTGGTATTTTGTCTAGGGTTGCACCGATACTAGTATCAGTATCAGTATCTGTGCTGATACCGAGTATTTGCACAAGTATCAGTACTCGTGCAAATGCACGATACCTGAAACCGATACTTTCAGGCTCGGTTCTTTGAGCTGTCAGTGGGTCTCCCCTGTGTTAAAGAAGTCCGGTAATTGGAGCTGTCAAAAAAAAAAAAAAAAAAGAAGCCGGCAATGTTTATTAACAACATTGCTCAGCCCTAAAACACTAAAATAAAAAGAAACTTTGTTTCTTTTTGTATATTTCTGTTTCTTTATCTGCAGATCAAAGGGATGAACAAATGTTCCTGATTTAACCCTTTAATAACCCTTAATTGGCTCTAATCAGCCTTAATTAACTCCCTATTCTCCTCCATTTAATTATTATTTTCCTGCTTTTTTTCTTTTGTTCACGTCTATTTTATAAACGATAAACAAAACTTTTTTTTTATTTGCTTTGTTAGTGAATATTTTTACACATATATATATTAACATATATTTACACATTTCACATTGAAAAAGCGCCAAATTAAGAAAAAATAAATTTATTTCATTTGTAAATAACTTTTCAATGCTTTGTACCATTGCTGACAGCTGAAGTGTAAACAAAACAGTTGCGGTAGGTATCGGTAATCGGTATCGGAGAGTACTAAAAAAAAAAAAAGTATCGGTACTCGTACTCATTGTAAAAAAATTGGTATCGTTTCATCCCTAATTTTGTCTTATGGAGAATAGAGCAGGGGGAGCTTCAACACACAATGGTGAGCAGGAAAAGAGTCAGCCCATCTAACTGTTAACATTTCGGAAACATACACTATAAGATACCATGGCATTGTCTCAACCCACTTTGCTCCACCTATCAGTAAATATTGCTTTCACATGGACTGACCCTTTAAAGGTTGCTCTGTCTGTGGCCAAGCTTTGTATACGATTTATTTTCAGTATAATTAATGTCTTCTGATTTTTATTTTTGCAGCATTACCAATAAAGCGGGGGCATCCATCTATAGCGTTAGTCCAGATGCTGCCAAGGAGATGCCAGATCTAGATCCCAATCTGAGGAGTGCAGGTATGGTTTCTTACTCTCCTAGAACTTGACCCTTCTTTATATGTAGGTGGCAATGCCTTAACCATATATGTGTGAAAGGCCACAGGGACCTCTTCCATCCTTGTCAAAGGGAGTGCTACCGTTCTGTCCTTTCATACAACATGACCTCCTTTAAATGTCAATATCTGGTTTATGTTACTGAGGAAGTGTGATACGTATATATTAACCACTTCAATATCGAGCACTTTGAGCCCCTTCCTGCCCAGGCCAATTTTCAGTTATCCGCGCTGTCAATTTTTGAATGACTATTGAGTGGTCATACAACATTGTACCCAAACAAAATATTTTATCTTTTTTTTGTTTTTGTTTGAGACAGCTAAAGCTTTCTTTTGGTGGTATTTAATCACCGCTGTTTTTATTTCTTATTTTTTGCTAAACAAATGAAAAAAGAACAAAAATTTTGAAAATAAAAAAGTTTTTCTTAGTTTCTGTTACAAAATTTTGTAAATAAGTAATTTTTCTCCTTCACTGATGTGCACTGATGAGGCTGCATTGATGGGCAGTGATGAGGAGGCACTAATACGCAGGCACTAATACGCAGCGCTGATTGGCACTTATAGGCAGCACTGATGGGCATTGATGGGCGGCACTGATGGGCGGCACTGATGGGCATTGATAGGCGGCACTGATAGGCACTGATGGGTGGCAGTAATAGGTGGCACTGATAGGCGGCACTGATGGCCTTTATGGGCACTGATAGGTAATGCTGGGTGGCACTGATAGGCGGCACTGATGGGCACTGATGGGCACTGATAGGCGGCACTGATGGGCACTGATAGGCGGCACTGATGGGCACTGATAGGCGGCACTGATGGGCACTGATAGGCGGCACTGATGGGCACTGATAGGCGGCACTGATGGGCACTGATAGGCGGCACTGATGGGCACTGATAGGCGGTACTGATGGGCACTGATAGGCGGCACTGATGGGCACTGATAGGCGGCACTGATGGGCACTGATAGGCGGCACTGATGGGCACTGATAGGCGGCACTGATGGGCACTGATAGGCGGCACTGATGGGCACTGATAGGCGGCACTGATGGGCACTGATAGGCGGCACTGATGGGCACTGATAGGCGGCACTGATGGGCACTGATAGGCGGCACTGATGGGCACTGATAGGCGGCACTGATGGGCACTGATAGGCGGCACTGATGGGCACTGATAGGCGGCACTGATGGGCACTGATAGGCGGCACTGATGGGCACTGATAGGCGGCACTGATGGGCACTGATAGGCGGCACTGATGGGCACTGATAGGCGGCACTGATGGGCACTGATAGGCGGCACTGATGGGCGGCACAGATGGGCACTGATAGGCGGCACTGATGGGCACTGATAGGCGGCACTGATAGGTAGCACTAATGGCCTTTATGGGCACTGATAGGTAACACTGATGGGTGGCACTGATAGGCGCCACTGAGGAGGCACTAACAGGCATTACTGATGGGCACTGATTGGCATCACAGGTGGACATCACTGGTGGGCACTGGCAGGCATTACTGATGATCGGTGCACTGATTATCAGTGGAGAGCCGCTTACCGGTTTTCCTCTAATCACGCCCTGTAAGCGTGAGTAGAGGAATGCCGATAACCGGCACTTTCTATTTACACTGTGATACAAGAGCCTGCGTCATAGGCTCTTTACCATAATCGGAGATGCAGTGTTTCTGGGTGACACACCGCAATATATAATGTCCAGTCAGGACAATGGAGCCCCCCGCTGGCCGTCATTCTGCTATAGGCCAGGCCGGAAGATGTTAAGCAAGCCCTAGATGTGATTTTTTTTTTTTTTTTTTTTTCTCCTGCAAAACGATTGACAACTTGAATGTGCAGCTGCTATATGCACATTTGAGCATTACTTATGTAAAGGGATGTGTGCCCTGAATACAGAAAACATTTGTTCGGGGCATATGGTCCTGTAGTACCACTTAGATGTGCGCACAGCCAAAGTATATTTTTGCCTGTCATTGATTTTGACAGGCTGATGGCTGCAGGATGATCGCCTTCTGAAAATGTTAGGCCTGGCTGTCATGCTGGAGCTCCGCCTTCTATGAATCACTGACCAGACACATGTATAGAGAGAAGTCATTCTGACAGTTTTTTTTACAGCACACATGTTACAGGTCAGTGACCCAGAATTTATTAAAGCAAGACAAACCCTTTGTACTTAAGGACATGTGAAGAAGGGTTATACCCCCTGTTAGATTTGTTTTTTTTTTAGTTTTGGTTACAGAGAGGGTAGGCTTGTGCCCTGGTAATTACTCCTGTAATTTATTTTTGTCTGTGTCCTATTGGGGGGATTTCCCCTCATTCCCTGTCTCGTAGCCAAAAAAGGAAGTAAGAGGAAATCCCTCCAAAATAAGGAAATGCCTGGTTGTCAGTGGGGTCATTGGAACTCCTGTCCCCAATTCTAAATCCCAATTACTTCCCTGCTGTGTTAGATGTCACCAACCTGCCCCCCCCACCCCACCCCACCCGTCCAGCATTGACAGGCCCCTCCCATAGCTGAAGATACAACAGAGGGCTTTGCAATGATGTGGGCATAAAACTAACGTAACAATAATGGCACCCCGTTTATGTTTAGGAAACCGTTTATGTATCCCTAGGACAAATATAATTTTTGCTGTAAAATTAGATAATTTGGGTAGAGTTTGTTTAGATACTTTAAAAACATTTCACACAAATAGAGTTTTATTTTGGTGATATCTAATCACCACTAGGTTTTTTATTTTTTGCTAAATAAATGAAAATAAAAGACCGAAAATTTTGAAAAAAAAAAGCAAAAAATGTTCATAGCAAACATGTAATTTTTCTCTTTCACTGATGACCACAGATACGTGGCACTAATAGGTGACGCTGATGGGCACTGAGAGGTGGCACTGATATGCTGCGCTGATGCGCACTAATAGGCTGCACTGATGAGGCGAGACGGCTAGGCAGAACTAATAGGCAGCACTGGTAGGTGACACTGATGAGGAGGCACTGGTAGGCACTGATTGGCAGCACAGGTGGGCACACATTGGCAGCACTGGTGGTAGCTGGTGGGACTGCATTGATGATCAGGACACTGATAATCACTGCCCTGATTATCAGTGTACATGTCCCCTTTAGAGAAGCCAGTTATTGGCTCTCTTCTCCGATCCTCATGCTGTCAGTGTGAGGAAAAGAATGCCAATAACCGGCATCTGTGATTGGACACAGCTGATCACATGGTAAAGGACCGCTGATTGGCTCTTCACCTCAGTATGGGATCAGCAGTGTCCTCCGGACACTGCCATCACAGAGCATGCCGGCCGCGCCCTGCAGTGGTAGCGATCACGGACAACAACATATGAAGGCGTCCCAGAACTAGACGACTGCGCTGTAGCTGTCATTCGTCTGTAGCGCAGTCAGACAAGTGGTTAAGGTGCTAAAAATGCATCTCAGGTCATATAATATAATACATTTGTACTTTATTACAAACTTTAAACAGATGTTTCAAAAATTATTAAAAAGGTGAATTTTGTTACAATTGCCATTTCAGAAACATCCTAAAATGCGGGTTTCCCTCGTTTATCTTGCCTCTAAATCACTAATGTCTTATTAAGGGAATGTCTGCAAACGCCACCAATATGTTTTAGCAGTGGTCATGGTTTTGCTCTCTATCCGAGTCCACTTCGTGTATAATGTATATAGACGATGTGTTCTCCAAGCGTTTCGCTGTCCGCTTTCTCAGAAGAGCGAGGCTGTATAAAAATATAAACAAGTGTGGCAATAAATTGATAGTAAAGCTTTTTTTTTAATGTTTTAATTAAAATAACAAACCTGTTGTACCTACCTCCTCTTCTTGGGTCCTCTGCCGGCACCCCCAGTTCCTCTTCTTCACTGAGTGCACCTGTAGGAAGCCACTTGCTCCTGAGCCGCTCTGTCTGCATCTATACATAGTCAGTTCGGCTCAGGCCCACCCCCTGCTCCCTTGATTGAAAGCAGCAGGACAGTGACTTCCGCCGCTAATCACACCTTTAAAAAAAAAAAAAAAAACCCTGCAAGACAATGGCATAATGTGCTAGTGTGCATTGCATACTAGCACATTATGAAATACCGTAGAACAAAGCCTTCCAGCGTCGCGCTGTCACCGCTGACAGGGTTTCCATTTTCCTTTTACTACCACTTGAACAGCTTACAGACTGGAAGATTTTATCCCTTAATGACCAGGCCATTTTTTGCGACACAGCACTGCGTCGCTTTAACTAACAATTGCGCGGCCGTGTGATGCTGCACCCAAATAAAATTCATGTCCTTTTTTCCCCACAAATAGAGCTTCTTTTGGTGGAATTTGATCACCTCTGCGGTTTTTATTTGTTGCGCTATAAACAAAAAAGAGTGAAAATTTTGAAAAGAAAAACAATATTTTTTACTTTTTGCTATAAGAGCCCTTTCACACTGGGGCGGTTTGCAGGCGTTATTGTGCTAAAAATAGCGCCTGCAAACTGACCCAAAACAGCCGCTGTTTGTTCAGTGTGAAAGCCCGGGGGCTTTTATAGCCGTGCTATACGAGCGGTTTTAACCCTTTTTCGGCCGCCAGCGGGGATTAAAACCGCACCGCTAGCGGCCGAATACCGCTGCAATAACGACGGTAAAGTGTGAAAGCAGCCTAATAAATATCCCCGCAAAAAAAAAAAAAATGTCTTCATCAGTTTAGGCCGATATATATTCTACATATTTTTGGTAAAAAAAAAAATCACAATAAGCGTATATTGATTGGTTTGTGCAAAAGTTATAGCGCCTACAAAATAGGGAATAGATTTATGGTATTTTTATTTATTTATTTTTTACTAGTAATGGCGATGATCTGCGATTTTAAGCGGGACTGTGACATTGCGGCGGACAGATCGGACACTTTTTTGGACCCTTGACATTCATACAGCGATCAGAGCTAAAAACAGCCACTGATTACTGTAAAAATGTCACTGGCAGGGAAGGGGTTAACATTAGGGGGCGATCAAGGGGTTAACTGTGTTCGCTGGGAGTGTTTCTAACTGTATGGGGGGCTGGGCTGACTGGAGGAGGAGACAGGTCGCTGTTCCTAATCACTAGGAATAGCAAATCTCTCTCTAACTCCCCTGTCAGAGCGGGGATCTATCTGTTTACATTGACAGATCCCCGTTCTGGCTCTCGTTCCCGTGATCGCGGGTGGACGGCGGACTTTGCGCCCGCCGGCCACGCGCATCGGGTCCTCGACCGTACCTGCCACGATGTACACTTACAGCAATTTGCGGGAACGTGCCGACCTGCCGCCATGTAACGACAGCAGCTTGACGGCAAGTGGTTAAAGCACAATAAACAAATGTTTTTACGATTTGTGTGTTATGACACCTTTAACCACTTCAGCCCCAGAAGAATTTACCCCTTTCCCGACCAGAGCACTTTTTGCGAAACAACACTGATAATTGCGCGGTCGTGCGCCGTTGCACCCAAACTAAATTGACATCCTTTTTTTCCCACAAATAGAGCTTTCTTTTGGTGGTATTTGATCACCTCTGCGGTTTTTATTCTTTGTGCTATAAATAAAAAAGGAATGACAATTTTGAAAAAAAGCAATATTTTTTACTTTTTGCTATAGTAAATATCCCCCAAAAATATAAATTCTTTCTCAGTCTAGGCCGATATGTGTTCTTCTACATATTTTTGGTAAAAAAAACCCCAAAAAAACGCAATAAGCATATATTGATTGGTTTGCGCAAAAGTTATAGCGTCTACAAAATAAGGGATAGATTTATGGCGTTTTTATTAATTTTTTTTATTAGTAATGGCGGCGATCTGCGATTTTTATCGTGGCTGCAACATTATGGCGGACACATCGGACACTTTTGACACTATTTTGGGACTATTGTCATTTATACAGCGATCAGTGCTGTAAAAATGCACTGATTACTGTGTAAATGACACTGGCAGGGAAGGGGTTAAACACTAGGGGGCGATCAAGGGGTTAAGTGTGTCCTAGGGAGTGATTCTAACTGTAGGCGGGGATGGGCTTACTACAACATGACAGAGATCACTGCTCCCGATGACGGAGCAGTAGATCCTTGTCATGTTGCTCGGCAGAACAGGGAAATGCCTTGTTTACATAGGCATCTCCCCGTTCTGCCGCTCCGTGACACAATCGCGGGACACCGGCAGACATTGAGTCCACGGGACCCGCGGGCACAGTCACAGAGTACGTGGCGGGCGCACATGTGCCTACAGGTACGCCCATTTGCGCAGCCGTGCCATTGTGCCGACGTACATCGTCGTGCATGGGTCAGCAAGCGGTTATAATCCCTTCATCATTGTTTCTAAAAATGTTGACTTGTAGGATGTAGGTGCCTTTGATTTCCAGGTTTATGAAAAATAACATAAATCGGCAGCCGACTGTATTGTTGTGCCACATCCAAAATTTAGACTAAACAACAGAAGGGGTCTCCTAGTGGTGGACTTTTTAGGCACATACAGAAAAAGCATAAAAAAGTATATAAAGTACAAATATAATTTATTAAGTAGAAACAGTAAATACAAAACAGTAATATAACATCTATTGTTTGGAATGCGAATCAGACAGTTTTACTTTAATAGTGTGTATACAGTGTTTGAAACAGTGCTCTTGTATCCGACGCGTTTCGGAGTAAATTAGCCTCCTTCCTCAAGGGTGGGTGTAAATTAGAAACCGTTCTATAGTTTACACTGCATTAGCTGACTTGGCATTCCTTAAAGTTTTAATTAGAAACAGCGACAATGACACGGTCTGTCTACCAAATATGTTCTTGGTTCCGAGAGAGAAACATTAATCTAGGTATTTTGAAGAGGTTATTATAAATCCATAAGTGATTGAAAGTGGGATTTATTTCACATAAGTATATGTGTAATTTGCTCCTCTCTTGCTGAAAGAGCAAAGGGAGAGGAGAAAAAACCTCTCCTTTTGGAGAGGCCCATAAAGGGCGTATAAAAGGAAAACTTGAGGCTCCACTGGGGCCGAGAGGCAGGTCCTGGGGGTAGTTCAACAAATGGCGTTACAGATGTGTGGTTGATGGATAAAACGAGGGTAGATCAAAACTTATGACTGTTCAAGCCGGTGTCATCCATCGCACCGGCTTGAACAGTCATACGTTTTGATCTATCCTCGTTTTATCCATCAAAATCAACAATGCAACCATCAGTCCCTCCCCTCAAGCCAGGGTACTAGGTGTAATCCTAGACTCTGTCATTTCAGCCTCAAATCCAATCGCTATCAAAAGTTTGTAGAATTCACCTCCGTAACATCTCTAAAATTCGCCCTTTTTTAACAAATGAAACCACCAAGCTCCTCATTCACTCCCTTGTTATCTCTCGCCTTGACTATTGCAACTCCCTTCTCATTGGCTTACCTCTCCATAGGCTATCCCCTCTTCAGTCTATCATGAATGCTGCTGCCAGACTTATCCACCTTACCAACCGCTCAGTGTCTGCCAACCCTCTACTTCAATCCCTACACTGGCTCCCAATCACCCAGCGAATTAAATTCAAAATTCTAACCACAACATACAAAGCCATTCACAACTCTGCCCCAAGCTGCATCACTAATATTGTCTCCAAATATCACCCAAATCGACCTCTCCGCTCTTCTCAAGACCTCCTGCTTTCAAGCTCTCTCATCTCCTCCTCCCATGCTCGTCTCCAGGATTTCTCCAGAGCCTCTCTCATCCTCTGGAACTCGCTACCTCCATCTATCCGGCTATCCCCTACTCTTGCTACCTTCAGGCAATCCCTGAAAACTCATCTCTTCAGGAAAGCCTATCACGTCTCCAACTAATCTCCTACCACGTCCATTAGCTCATTCCCCACAGTTACAACCTTTTGTACCACCTGCCCCACCCTATTAGATTGTAAGCTCTTCTGAGCAGGGCCCTCTTAATCCTATTGTATTGTATTATAACTGTATTGTCTCCCTTTTATATTGTAAAGCGCTGCGTAAACTGTTGGCGCTATATAAATCCTGAATAATAATAATAACCACACATCCGTAACGCCATTTGTTGAACTACCCCCAGGACCCGCCTCTCGGCCCCAGTGGAGTCTCAAGTTTTTCTTTTATACGCCCTTTACGGGCCTTTTTTGGAAGGCCACAGGAGAGGTTTTTTTCTCTTCTCCCTTTACTCTGTCTGCAATAGAGGAGCAAATTACACATATACTTATGTGAAATAAATCCCACTTTCAATCACTTATGGATTTATAATAACCTCTTCAAAATACCTAGATTAATGTTTCTCTCTCGGAACCAAGAACATATTTGGTAGACAGAAAGTGTTATTGTCGCTGTTTTTAATTAAAACTTTATGGAATGCCAAGTCAGCTAATGCAGTGTAAACTATAGAACTGTTTCTAATTTTCACCCACGCTTGAGGAAGGAGGCTAATTTACCATGAAACGCGTCGGGTGCAAGAGCACTGTTTCAAGCACTGTATACACATTATTAATGTAAAACTGTCTGATTCGCATTCCAAACAATAGATGTTATATTACTGCTTGTTTCTACTTAATAAATTATATTTGTACTTTATATACCTTTTTATGCTTTTTCTGTATGTGCCTAAAAAGTCCACCACTAGGGGACCCCTTCTGTTTGATTTCCAGGTTTAGTGCTGTACTTGGAGCACACTTCCTATTTCAAATATTTACCGTCTGTCTACTGTCCAGCCATACGTTTAGATCCTTGCATACCTTGAATTGATGTCCAGATTTCTGGGTTCCTTTTACATTAGTATGGTTTTGTACAGTAGCAACTATATTGAGTATCTATATATGTAGATTTTTTGTGGCTTTTAAATAATTGTATTTTATATGTTTTTTTAAAAAAATGTTTTTTATGTAATTAATTTTGTGTTACTGTGCCTAAAAAGTCCAAAGTCCCTCCCCTTTAATTCTACAAACTTGAAATGGTATTCATTTTTATTAAGAAAATTTGTCTTCATCATAGAAAGGTTGTCAAGTAGCCATGCCATGTAGATGGTTTCTTAGAAGCGCAGCACCTTTACATCACCTTTCTCTTTGCACACAGAGTGTAACAGACACGGCTTATTAGTTATTTATTTCAAGGTAGAAAGTTGGTGAAGTCACTCTGCAGATGAAAGCCTGCAAGCCATTGAGAACACACATGAGGGCCTGAGCCTGCTGCAGGCAGAGGGGTGTCCTCCGTGCCACACACAGTTACTCCCGCTGACATCCGGCGGTGTAATGTCTTGCGATGTGTTCTTGGGGGAACGTCAGCACTGTGACGATCGCACATATGGACGAGAGTGTGGGAATGTCAGCTTCAGCTAATTTATTAATTCTTCGTTTTGTAAAAGAGCACTATTGCCCTTTAGGTGGTCAAAAGCAGATGTGCTTCGGTGTCTGTAACATTTCTTACATGCTTCAATAGTCAGAAAATGTCACCTTACTTAGGAAGGTATTCGTTCGTTTTAACCATTTAAGGCACACTTTGCTGAGTGGTGAAGTCAGCCTGTAGACATACAGGAGGAACATCTGAAGCATTCATGACATTTTCCCCGTTATGCCAAATCTTATAAAGATATGGTGCAACGCTTATAAAATCAATGAGTCCATAAGAAGTCAATCCAAAGACCACTAAAAGTGTGGTGCAGGCCACTAATGGGATAGTGAATTAAGCTGCATGTTGATACCCCATAGTAATTAAAACGCATAAATATGTGCAAAAAACTGACACAATAATGCATTAGTAGAAATAAATAATAAAATCCTGTGTGGGTGGAAATAAATACATGTGCAAAAACGACTCGATATAAACAAGTAACAGTTGCAATAAAAAACTTAAAATCTATATCAGAGCAACAGTAAATATGAATGCATCCTAAACAATTGTACTTATGTGGATGTGCAAAAAAACCGCATGTAACAGTGCAAGTGCTAAGTGACCTGAACACATCCAATAAATCAACAGTGTCCCACTTTAGTGTTTAGTGGATGTGTTCAGGTCACTTAGCACTTGCACTGTTACATGCGGTTTTTTGCACGTCCACATAAGTACAATTGTTTAGGATGCATTCATATTTACTGTTGCTCTGATATAGTTTTTAAGTTTTTATTGCAACTGTTGCTTGTTTATATCGAGTCGTTTTTGCACATGCATTTATTTCCACCCACACAGGATTTTATTATTTATTTCTACTATTGCATTATTGTGTCAGTTTTTTGCACATATTTATGCGTTTTAATTACTATGGGGTATCAACATGCAGCTTAATTGACTATCCCATTAGTGGCCTGCACCACATTTTTAGTAGTTTTTGACGCACATCACACACAGCAGTTTTCTGTTTTGGATAGCGCAGCACCTCCCCCCTCCATTTCTGCTTAATTTGGGCTTGTGTTTGACCCATTTTCGGTGCGTGCAGCTGTCCACACTGTTTTTTTCTCTTTCCATCACGGTAGCGCAGGAATATCCACACCACATTTCAATCCAAAGACCTTGTTCAACACGCTTCACATCAAAGGAGGTTAACAGAAGTTGAAAGAGGAGGAAACCATCACCGGCACCCGATAACGCTTACCCTCTTTAGTGGACCCTCATCACAAAGGTCACATAAGCGTTGGATAATAAAGGATACCCTTCAATCTCTATACATCTCAATTAAGGATGAGCTCCGGCGTGTTCGCACAGCCCACGTGCAGAGCCCGCCAGGAAGTCGGCATGGCGCTGCGCTAATCACAGGCAGTGAGACATTGTCCCGATGTGCGGCTACAGAGATTGGGAAATGTCTCACTGCCTGTGATTAGCGCAGTGCCGCCTTCCTGGCGGACTCTGCACGTGGGCTGTGCGAACACACCGGAGCTCATCCTTAATCTCAATCAAGGCCAGCAAACAGGAACACAGGTGTAACTACCCTGGCCCCAGCTTTCCTTCTCCCGATAGTCCAGCAATGACCACCATAAATTATTCCATCCCATGAAAATACAGAGATAGACCTCATGGTGCAGTATATCGAAATTCGTTTATTGTAGGAAAAGGAGATAAACTTACATGCTCCACATAAACGCTTTGTTAGATGTAACATCCAGCATTCCCCACCAACAAGATGGCCACCGTGTCCCAGCATACACCAGCTTCACGTCACTGACCTCACCCTACACGTTTCGTCATAGAATGACTGGGGCAGTAAGCACACTGCCTTCCACATCCCACAATGCAGTGCTAGGGGCCAGTATAATTATTATAATTATTCAAAACCTTGCCACTTTTTATACGTAAAAGGCTATCCATTCTTGATGTAGGCTGAAGCATGTGGGGGTGGGGGGGGCAGGGCACTTTACAACCACTTTAAACCCTAGTTTTTTTTCTTTTACCACATTGTGTACAATAAAATAAACACTCCCCAGTGAACTATTTGTTTTTACTACAGCACTTGCAGTTTAATACGTTTAATTCTGTTGGCTCCTCCTTTCTGTCCTGCTTCCCTGAACTTCCAGTCTTTACAGGGTTAACAGTGGACAGTGCTGTCCCAAGCCCATCTGTTAAGTTGGAGAAGGGAGAGAGGAAATGCAGGGGGCTTGCCTTGCCATCCTAGGCTGTGCGTATCTATTGATGCACACAGTGTAGGGAGACACAACTCTAGTCCAGCCGTTTTCAATCAGGGTGCCTTGAGGTTTCTTCAGGGGCGTCTTGGCAAAATGCCTAAAAGTTTATCAAAAATTGTAAACAAGCCAGCAGGTGGATGAAGCCTTTTAGTTACACAAAGTCACAGGTTTTCATTATACACCATTACGACTTTCTAGACACTGGCATCCTAACAACCAATGACATCATAAGTTAAAAAGAAGATGTCTGTTGCCTCCAGGCATTCTTTGGCCATCTTTGACCATCCTGTGCCCCTCTCCCTCAGCACTGGGGTCACATTAGCTGACTGATGGAGAGAAATTGAGGGGGAAGAGAAACATTGGCATACTAGTCGGTACCAGTTTGCAAAAGTGTATTTGCTTTGGAGGAATAAATCACCTCTAACGTTGGGTGTCCTATGTGTGGATGTTGCTGCATTGTGTAAAGCTATTAGAATAGTTTTTTACATTTTAGAATGGGGTGCCTCGAGACATAATTTTAAAGGTTGTCTTGACTGAAAAAAGCTTGAGAAACACTGGTCTAGTCCTTGTGTACAAGGGTGGCTCCATAGGATGCTGCAAGAGAAAAGAGCCACTCTGAAGCAGAAAACCTGGGGCAGCTGTCATGGCACCAGCTTAAAGTGGAGCATAGGCAAGGATTAAGGACTCGTGAACACTGGATGTTTTTACAAAGGCTGTTTTTGGCTTCAGACATTTTTTTTCTGCAGCCAGTAAACTCCCCAACATGATATCCTATGTGTCTATGCACACATAGGCTGTTATCAGCGTTTTTTGGCAGGGGCGTTTTCTGGCTGGAAAAAGAACCCACTAGTGAGTTTTAAGAGGAGTTTTTCAGCTGTAAAAACTCTAATAAAAGCTTAAAATGCTGAAAAACGCAGCTATTCAGCATTTTCAAACCATAAGCTTTTGTGGGAGTATAGTTTTGCTAAAAAAAAAGCAACAGCTAAAAAAAAACTTGAAAAATGCTGCAAAATTCATTCTACAGCTAACGCTACTGGCATTTTTTTTAACGTCTTGTGTGCATGAGGCCTTAACCTCCTCCCACCCGCTGTACTGTAAAATGACGGCGGACAGGGCTCTCCTCTCGTTCTGAGATGACGTCGCCCCAGTGTCACCGCTCTTGCACGCCCGATCTCGGTAAAGAGACGATGATGCGGCTCTTTAGCCATTTGATCTGCTGTGTCCAATCACAGCCGGTCACATGTAAACGCGGAAGTGCTGTTTATCGGCTCTCCTCATCTCACACTGACAGAGTGCGAGGAGAGGAGAGCAGATCAGCGACATCTCCTCGCAGGGAAGACCTGTACAGGTAATCGGGGCACTGATCATCAGTGCAGCCCCAGCAGTGACGCCAGTCTGTGCCCGTTAGTGACATCAATAAGTGCCCATCAGTGATGCCAGTCAGTGCTGCCTTTCAGTGCCACTCACCCGTGTCCCCTATCAGTGCGGCATATTGGTGCCCATCAGTGCAGCCTATCAATGCCCATCAGTGCTGCCTCATCAACGCACATTAGTGAAGGAGAAAAATTACCTTTTTACAAAATTTTCTGACAAACTAAGAACAACTTTTTTTTCTCTGACTTTTTTCGTTAGCAAAAAATAAAAAACCCAGCGGTGATTAAAGAGGAAGTAAACCATGATGGGTTTTTCTTCCTTTCTTCTTCTCTACAAAGTAAAGGCATAATGTGCTAGTATGCATCGCATACTAGTACATTATGTGACCTGTAAACTAAGCCCACGTCGTCCCCGCTGCATCTTCGCCCGTCTTTCTTCGGGGGTCGCAGACTCTGGCTGTGTGACTGGCCGGAGCCGTGTGACGTCACTCCCATGCAGGCACACAGTAGCCGCCGGTCACGGCACACGCTCCTGAAGAAATGACACGGGTGGCCGTTCTTTACGAGCGCATCATCGGCGCAGTAAACAGCGCACGTTTAGGAGATATTTTACAGTACCTTTAGGTAAGCCTTATTCTAGGCTTGCCTATAGGTACAAATCTTACAGGGAGGTTTACAACCTAAATACCCCCAAAAGAAATCTCTATTTGTGTGGGGAAAAAAAATGAAAAAAATGTCATGTGTACCGTGTTGCATGACCGCGCAATTGTCATTCAAAGTGTGACCGCGCTGAAAGCGGAAAATTGGCCTGGGCAGGAAAGGGGTAAAAATGCCTGGTATTGAAGCAGTTAAAGATAAAGAAGCTGTATACTTAGTAAGTGAATAAATCAGCTGCTGTTTAATATCCCTTTAACCACATGCCGACCAGCCGCCGCAGTTGTACTGGCAGAATGGCACGGCTGGGTGAAACGACATTATGTAACGTTGCTTCGCCCTGTGGCCACTAGGGCCATGCGCGCGTCCCCCTGCTCGCCAGTGGAGTCGCTGCGAGTGCCCGGCGGTCGCGATCACCGCCGGGCTCCCGCTATCGCTCGGGGCACACTGAGAACCGGGATCTGTGTGTGTAAACACACAGTTTTCGGTTCTCTGAGGGGAGAAGAGACAGATCATCTGTTCATACAGAGTAAAGCGACGCAGTGCCAAATCGCAAAAAAATGCTCTGGTCAGAAAGGGGGTAAAATCTTCTGAAGCGGTTAAGCATGGCGACCAAAAATTTGCAACTTTTTTACTGATTGCAACAAGCTCAAAAAATAAGTGCCAGTTCAATTTATTATTTTTTTGCATCCATTGGCTTCTGGGACCTGGCCGGTGATGAACCATAAGTTTTATTTTTGCCTCTGTCATGGCAGAGTGTAGAGGCTGAAAATAGAAGCCGGTCCTCTTAGCCTCGGTCAGGTCAGGCCCGGTGTTTTCTTTTTGGAGTTGTTTGGAAGTGGGATCAATTTTTCCAGTAATTACATAGATGAAGCAAATAAATGTAGTGCTCTTTATTTAGTAAGATTTCCTTCACGCTTTCATACAATACTCTAGTTATGCCGGCCAGCTCAGCCTCACGACTGCCAAACCTGTTAAATGTTTGCCCTGGCGAGTTATCAGAGAGAGCAGAACAAGTCTCATCTAACGGCAGCCCGGTTCCGTGTCTGCCCTTACATTGGCAGTGTTCTTTATTCTGGCAGCATCAGGCTCTGATGGTACTAAAATGTTCAAACATGGCATGTTCCTAGTCCTAGTGGGCCAAGGCGATGAAATATATAAGATGACGAGCTGCCTGCCATAGCTTTGTTGTTATTTTGGAACATTTTTTTGAGCATCCTAAAAACGACAGCATTAAGCACCATTTGTATTTCATAAGGACAGATGACATAACCCTGATAGAATTTAAGAAAAACGAAACCCTCTCACTGAAAAAACATTTTATAAAAGGTGTTCACAGTCCTTCAGCCGCTAGGTACATACACTATATTGTCAACAGTATTGGGACGCCTGCCTTTACACGCACTTGAACTTTAATGGCATCCCATTCTTAGTCCATAGGGTTCAATATTGGGTTGGCCCACCCTTTGCGGCTATAACAGCTTCAACTTTTTTGGGAAGGCTGTCCACAAGGTTTAGGAGTGTGTCTATGGGAATGTTTGACCATTGTTCCAGAAGCGCATTTGTGAGGTCAGGCACTAATGGACAAGAATTCCTGGCTCGCATTCTCCTCTCTAATTCATACCAAAGGCGTTCTGTCGGGTTGTGCAAGCCAGTCAAGTTCCTCCGCCCCAAACGTGCTCATTCACACTATATTGCCAAAAGTATTCGGCCACCCCTCCAAATCATTTGGTGGAGGGGGGATTACGGTGTGGGGTTGGTTTTCAGGGGTTGGGCTTGGCCCCTTAGTTCCAGAGAAGGAAACTCTTTAGGCGCCAGCATACCAAGACACTTTGGACAATTTCATGCTCCCAACTTTGTGGGAACAGTTTGGAGATGGCACCTTCCTGTTCAAACATGACTGCGCACCAGTGCACAAAGCAAGATCCATGAAGACATGGGTGAGTAAGTTTGGGGTGGAGGAACTTGATTGGCCTGCACCTCAACCCGATGGAACACCTTTTGGGATGAATTAGAGCAGATTAGTCCTGGGCAGCCGATACAATCCTACAACATCGATGGATCGGGGGGGGCTAAGGGGGGCTGCACACAGAAGGCTTTTGATCTTAATGCATAGAATCACTTTAAAAAAAGACCAAATGATCTAAACTTGATAAAAAACCATGATACAATACAAATATGTATGAAACCATCACATATAATACAGAACATCTCAGCACAAGACATGTATAAGAAATCCCAATGCATTTCAACTTTAAAAGGTTGTACATCTTCTCCAGCGGGTCGGTTCAGTGATGAGTTATATAACATAAATATATATGAATAGCAAAAAAAGAAAATCAGAAACATATAAATACAATATACATCAGTAACTCACAAAAAAGGTTTCTTAACATGACATTTAGAATGGGTGCATTCATCTAAAGAAACCACTTTTTTAAACATGTGTACAGTATATCAATAAATAACTGAATCTCATCTCATTATATTGTGCTATATAATTCCTGGTGCCAAGGTAAAGTCTCATTCCGCATATTTATTCTATCTTGACTGACAAAGTATAGTATATGGAAAAAAAAAACAAAAGAAACAAACATAGTGATTTATAGAGCTTTATAATCCGAACAAAGACAAATCACTTTCCTTCCAAAGGGGTCCATCCAAGATTTCATTCCAATTAGAGACAGTGAGTCCAAAAGGAAAGGCTTCTGCTTGGATTCTCTCTTTAGAAAACACATACTAAAGTAAAGCATGTTATCTTTGAAAGTGAACTTTCACTCACTTTAGTGAATGAGCCAACTGAAAATTCACATTGCAAAAATATATGCACAATCGTGTTCAGAGAAATAAAAAAAAAAAGGATTTTTAAAAAAGTATTTTTGCTCACACATGATTGGATGATTAATGTCAGAATACCTTCACTTTTATTTACTAAGCTAAGTGAAAATTCACTTTGCAAAGAGAAAATTTGATGGCTTGAACCATCCGAATATGTTCTGTGTGTTTTTTTTCACATTTACTCTTATAGTAAATCAGGGTCATAGTGCTTTGGGAATCCATGTTCCAGGTGTATTTAATGTTTATATATTATAGTGGTAACAGAGGAGTTAAAAAAACAAAAAAAAACGTATAAATGTAACAATTGCAAAACAGTTATAATTTTGTTATAATTCAAGAAATAACCTATATGGCAGGAATACCTTCTGCTACGGAATTGTTTTCTGGCAGGGAGTACGGAGAGCCTTCCCCAACGGCCATAGCCGCCAGCGGTGGTCTTGTGAAAAAGAAACTGTCAGGCTGGTTGTTTTGAAGTTGATCGATGGACCAACATCAGTACAACCAACCTGCCCACAGAAGGATGGAAGCAGGAACTGGACTGATTTTGATCTGTCTTTGGCTGGCTTAAGGAGACCAGCAGTCATGTACGTTGTTTCGTGCAATAGCGTCGCCCTGCCGCAGTATATGTGCGGTGGGCGGTCTTTAAGAGGTTAATACCGTTTTGACCAGGTGGCGACACTTGGTGAAAATCTGGGTCAGTCCCGGATGAACTTGCCAAAAATGAAAGCGTCCATGGACACACACACAGCGGCTTTGCCATGGATGTGGGTGCCGAATACAAGAGCCAGCAGGAGAGATTCCTCCATCCATGCTGTTTAGTGTGGATGGAAGGATCATCTATAAGATTAGAAATCTGTTTGTATATGACCAGCCTTGGTTGTAAATGTCATCAGTAGCTTTGTCAATCAGCCTTTTCATGTTCGGCTTAGTGGCCTTACAGGGTTAAATGGCTTTGTTGAATAGAATGAGCTAGAAGTGCTCACATTTCCCAGCTCTCCCTCCAAACATGCTAATTTAACGTAATCTAAAGTCTTGTAGCACACACTAAATAAATGAATCTAACATCATTTTACATCTGGTAAAGGTTATGGCAATTCATATGTCCCCCCCCCTAGTTACGAGGCATTGACACACTGAGCAGTGAAAAGCCGTAGACGCCACAATAAAAGTGAGACTTGCTCATACAATAGGAGGAAAGTGTAAGTTGCTTATTTATTGATTTTTCCGAATATTCCACGCAGCTCCTAGTTATGGATTAGATTCATATACTGCACATTGGGATTTGTTTAATGGAACACTTTATTAATCATAGATTGCAATACATAACAAGAATTTTGTTTTAAATGGATTTTTTTTTAAATAGACCACATACAGGAAATCTGTGAATTCAATAATGATTGTAGGCAACAAATAAAGACAATCGGTGAACTGCTAATCCAGGAAAACGTACAGAGTGTTTTAGTGTCTAAACTGAGGTTTATGGAATCCTTTGCAGCCATATTTAGCAGGCTTTATAAGGATTTCAGGCGGGACTGCAGTCTCTTGTCAGATGATCCTGGGAAGTGAAAGGAAATTTCCCAAGAGGAAACAAAAATCCTCCGCCTTTAAAACTGACAGGTGGCTCTGATCGGAAAGCCTGTGTAAAAGGGGCAATAAAAAAAAAAAAAAAACTGTTTTTTTTTTGCCTAAAAAATTGACAAATGAACAGACGTAAACGGATGACATCCAATTATGTCGTCCTGATCTATCTAAATGGAAAAGGACGCCAACCTTGTTCTGTTTAAAAAAAATGACCTGAGCAAACACAGATAATCATCCATAGATCGAATTGTAAAAACAAAATAGAGGGTACACCAACCTCGTGCATTATCATAAAAATGATTTATTGTGGGGGAAAATAAAAAGGAATTCCATTATACTGACAAAGGAAAGCAAATACAGGCACATAGAATCCAGTATAGATGCTCCAGTGATGCTTATGTTACCCATAAGTTATATTTGATATTTAATATCTCTCAGATATGATTTGGGTTAATGAAAGTTCTTTGACCATGAGTGAAAGCTTTAACACAATAACAAAAATGTATTGGTAAATGGTAAGGAGGCCTAAACTAATAAACAGGAATCTATCTATTGTACAGGAAAAGGGTAAAAATCATTGATTACATAAAGAAATACCGAGTATAATACTCAAAACACGAATCTACAAACAGGACAGAAAAGACATAAGACATATGAAATAAAATCTGGGGTGTCAATTGAAATAAATTCTAAAATAAATATTATCCGAGGGTGCTTACGGATTCCCTCTATTTATTCCATATATGTTTTAACTTGTCTATTCCTATAGTTAGCTAGTCTATTAAAACTCTGACCATGTGTTACTGTTGATAGCACAATAATATAAGGTTAGCTATGAAAACAAACACACTGCTTAATAAAACAACGTCTTATTTATTTCCCAAGAAAATAGGAAAACGCTAACATGAAAATACTAAAGAAGGATATTACAAAGCATATAACAACAAGTTACATCAAATGTACTTATCGCAAAGTTGTCCTATAGATACGGTAGATACGGTATCATCAGCTGGGCTCGAGATGGTAACAGAGCTCTCTATCTCCGGCAGCCCTTTTTATACTTCAGTCATACACCATTTAGACCCAACCCCATTGACCCGGCCCATCTAGACCTTTGACGAATCAATGTATTTACGGGGCAGTCCTCCTCAATAAGATTATATTACTTTCCGTCCTGCTGTATTGGCATCTAGGGGCAGCATTGTCCATGTATCATGTCTATGTATCCTGGGTCAATCTTCAATGCCTTTGATCTTTGTAACCCACCTTCATCAATTATCCTGGTCGCCATGGCCCTCTTTGAAGTTTGCTTGCATAGCGTTATCACATCAGATGGTCAGGAGCCAAGCTTTTGTTCAGCCTTGATGGAGGCCTGATCTCTAAATAATCCGATATGCTACAAAGCTTTGATGTGCAACTTGTTACATTCCAAAGGCCACCTGTCTGCATTAACCAGGAAGTGAAACTCCAGAAATATGATACTAAACCATGTTGCCTTCCAAAAACATATATTCATGACAAGTGCAATGGAGATATTCCATACCGTAGTTACCATGCTATTGCCCACCAAGGTTCCATTCTGGTGACTGCTCTCCCATCCAGTCTGTGTATATCATTACAGGCTGATGCCTCATTGGTTGGCATGGTGTGGCTCTGATTGGTGGGCCTCCCTATTCCTGGTTAAGGATTGGCTCAATCTCCAATCCCTATACTTTGCATAAGTCAGCCCTTTTTAATGCAAATCCTTGGCACCGACTATTTTGAGTGGGAGATTTAACTTGTAGGTACCTTTTCAGGGAAGTTAAGTATTGATGACGGGCTGGCCACCCTCATTGCATATCTAAACCAGGGATCTTTTGAAGTGAATGTTTGTAGAACAATGAGGTTTGGGTCCCATTGTTTAGATAAACAAGCTTAGGCCCCCGAATCGTCAGTATAACAGGGACTTCTGGGAATCTATGTTACACACCCAAATAGATACCACTCTAAATGAAATATATTCATAATTACCATATTTTACAGCTATTAATGAAGATTTCACATAAACTCATAAGGCAACACCCATCAACAGGGAGCGAGGCTTATGTGTTTCAATGGCAGAACCCTCTTCATCGGAGCACATGATGAAGAGGGTTGTGCCTTTGAAATGCTTAAGCCTTGCTTCTTTTTGTGTAAAAGAACCTTCCACGATATGGCCTGTAGAATAATGAATGAAGCAGCTAGCAAAATTTTCAGGTACAAAGTATAAACGTATAGGAACACAAACGTGCAGCACTACTGTGACCTTAAATTACTATATATTATGTGACTTAGTTTCTATGAATAAACCACAAATAACCATTAACCAGTTCGGCTCCAGGGCAACTTTTTTTAATTTTTCCCATACATGTAAAAATCTTATTTTTTGGCAACAAAATTATTTAAACCTCCAGAACATTACATATTTTTTGAAAGCAGAGGCCCTGTAGAAAAAAAGGTGATAGTTTCAAATTTTTGTTTCACGTGATACTTGCTCTACTGTTTATTAAACGCAAATTTTCAGGAAAAAATATAATAAAATGAATTTTAGTGCAAAACACCTATTTTGGTTAAAATATAAAAGATGAGGTTGCATTGAGTAAATAGATACTTATATACTTTTCATGTCTTAAAATTGCGTGCACCCGCAATATCGCCAAAAACGATGGCGCCCAAAAATCCCCATAGGTGACTTTACTAAAGCTAGAGAGGGCAAAATTAGTCACATTTATTCATAGAAACCCACCAGTTTCTAACCTCAGCTTGTTCAATTAGGCTTTGGCAATAAAACCTGGAAGCTGATTGGTTTCTATGCAGAATTGTGACTAATTTTGCCCTCTCTAGCTTTAGTAAATAAAACCCAGTGTGTTAAAAAAAACAAAAATGTAAAAAAAAATTGAAAAAAAATGATTTAACTTTTTTTTTTTTATATACTGTCACCAGTCAGTGTCCCTAATCACTGCCACACCAGTTATATGATGACGCTGTGCTGCTCTGGTGATAGTATTAAAAAAATAAAAATAAATTGTGAATTTTTAATTTCTTAATTTTCCAAAGAACATGAAATGACACAAAATTACAACTTAAAAAAACTCGCAGTGCCTCTTACTAAATACCTTGGACTGCCTATTTTCCAGAAAGAGGTCATTTGGGGGGTATTTGTACTGTCCTGATGTTTTCGGCCCTCAGGAAATGAGATGGGCCGTCAGCACATCAAGATTGATCAATTTTCATATATATATATATATATCTATATCTATATAGATATAGATATAGATATATATATATATATATATATATATATATATATATATATATATATATATATCTATATATATCCCATAAATCTATATCCCATAGTTTGTGGACTCTATAACTGCCCTACAGACTAAATAATATACACCGATTTGGGTTATTTTCACCAAAGAAAAGTAGCAGAATACGCATTGACCTAAGAACAGTTATTTACTTGCAAAATTTTATAACCTAAACCAAGAAAAACACATTTTTTTTTCTTCTAAATTTTCAGTCTTTTATCGTTTATTTAGCAAAAAGTAAAAAACCCAGCAGTGATCGAATGCCACCAAAAGAAAGCACTAGTTGTCTGAACAAAATCATAAAATGTTGTTTGGGTACAGTGTTGCAGGACCGTGCAATTGTCATTCAGAGTGTGACAGCTGAAAAATTGGACTGGGCAGGAAAGGGGTAAAAGTGCTCGGTATTGCAGTGGTTAATTTATCTTTTACTGGAATGAGCTTGTTGAATATATAACAATAGTGAACGGAGGGAACACAAAGGGATCGTGTGATCGTTCTATACCGTTACAGGAAAGGCTTGCCAGACGCCAGAGCTTGGATTGGTGCACACTGGCTGTCCCAGAGTTGTTTTTCTGAGAACCGTTGACCTAAATGATAGCTTCCCTTTAAAGATAATAAAGTAGTAGACGAAACCCTCTAACCTCAGGGCTGTTAGGATAAATATTAAATACTACCCATGTCGAGAACATCTGCAAATGCAATTTTAAAACTTGCAATGATGTGTGTTTTACAATAGAAGGCAATTGTTAATGTTTCTAAATATAATGGCCATAACTTACATTGTTTCTTGTTTTCCCATTGGCTATGAAGGCGTATGAAACTCAAAAAAATAAAAAGATGTTCCAAAACACTGGAAAACCAATTTTTACATTTCTGTATTTCACGAACTTGTATATTCTGTCAGTGGATCTGAAACTTTCTAACAAAGATAAAAAAAAGGGGCATTATTTAATGTGGAACGTCAGATATGTGTTTTTACAGTGCATCCGGAAAGTATTCACAGCGCCTCACTTTTTCCACATTTTGTTATGTTATAGCCTTAATCCAAAATGTCATTATTTTCTTTAAAAAATCTACAAACAATACCCCATAATGACAACGTGAAAGAAGTTTGTTTGAAATCTTTGCAAATTTATTAAAAATTAAAAAACGAAAAAAAACCCATGTACATAAGTATTCACAGCCTTTGCTCAATACTTTGGTGAAGCTCCTTTGGCACCAATTACAGCCTCAAGTCTTTTTGAGTATGATGCTACAAACCTGGCACACCTATTTTTGGGCAGTTTCTCCCATTCTTCTTTGCAGAACCTCTCAAGCTTCCTCTGGTTGAATGGAAAGCGTAGGTGCACAGCCATTTTTAGATCTCTCCACGGATGTTCAATTGGGTTCAAGTCTGGGCTCTGGCTGGGCCACTTAAGAACATTCACAGAGTTGTCCCATAGCCATTCCTTTGTTCTCTTGGCCGTGTGCTGTGGTTGTCCTGTTGGAAGATGAACTTTCACCCCAGCCTGAGGTCCAAAGCACTCTGGAGCAGGTTTTCATCAAGGATGTCTCTGTACATTGCTGCATTCATCTTTTCCTTGATCCTGACTAGTCTCCCAGTTTCTGCCGCTGAATAACATCCCCACGGCATGATACTGCCACCACCATGCTTCACTGTAGGGATAGTATTAACCAGGCGATGAGTGGTGCCTGGTTTCCTCCAGACATGACGCTTGCCATTCAGGTCAAAGAGTTCAATCTTTGTTTCATCAGACCAGAGAATTTTGTTTCTCATGGTCTGAGAGCCCTTCAGGTGCCTTTTGGAAAACTCCAGGCAGGCTGTCATGTGACGTTTACTGAGTAGATTCCATCTGGCCACTCTACCATACAGGCCTGATTGGTGGGGTGCTGCAGAGGTGGTTGTTCTTCTGGAAGGTTCTCCTCCCCCCACAGATAAACGCTGGAGCTCTGTCAGAGTGACCATCGGCTTTTTGGTCACCTCCCTAACCAAGGCCCTTCTGCCCCGATCGCTCAGTTTGGCTGGACGGCCTGCTCTAGGAAGAGTCCTGGTGGTTCCAAACTTCTTCCATTTACGAATGATGGAGACCACTGTGCTCATTGGGACCTTCAATGCTTTAGAAATGTTTCTGTACCCTTCCCCAGATCTGTGCCTGGATACAATCCTGTCTCGGAGGTCTACAGACAATGCCTTGGACTTCATTGCTTGGTTTGTGCTCTGACATGCACTGTTACTGTGGGACCTTATATAGACAGGTGTGTGCCTTTCCAAATCATGTCCAATCAACTGAATTTACCACAGGTGGACTCCAATCAAGTTGTAGAAACATCTCAAGGATAATCAGTGGAAACAGGATGCACCTGAGCTCAATTTTGAGTGTCATGGCAAAGGCCGTGAATACTTATGCCTGTATAGCCTGCCTTACTCCCACTGATGCCAATGATGGGACGATATTCCTTCCACTAACACAAATGATTGGGCATTATTCCTTTGACCAATACCTGGGCCTTATTCCCCCTTCTACTGAGCACAAGCTCTATGTTTTCACAAATATATGGCACAGATTAGCCCCTCTCACTTTGTGAGTTGCTAAAAAGTTTCAGCATACATTCTGATGAAAGGAAAGCATCACCAGACTAATGACCTATCCTAGGCTAAAGCTCAAGGATTGTTTTTTAATGATAAAAATTGGAACTTTTATAAAAATAAAACTGTTACTTTATTTTGTGACAGATCAGCAGTTTATTTTTGCAGACTTGTAAAGTTACTGAAATGTCTACTTTAAAAATATTGCCCTGTAAATTATTAATTTTATTTTGAGTGGAGAGTGAGGAAGGGACTGTGTGTTTTAATATTATCTCCACATCTGAAATTCTGATGTGAAAATCCAGTGTCATGGAGTTCTCGTAATCTCCCTTCCTTGCTGTATTCTTCTGTGGGAGTCAAAGAAGTGTTCAGTGAAGGTGGTAAAGGTGACACCAAATTTTGTAAACTCCATTATAGGTCAATACTTGTGGTTCAATGCATTAGTTTCCCCCTTTCCATTTAATTTGCTTGTATTCCTCAGTGATGAGTTCTCTGCACTGGAATTCCCACCAATTCTTCACCCACCTTGCCCTGAAGTCTAATTTTTCCTCTTGCAGGAAGATGGGGTCTCATTTTGCTTGTTACATTTTCCTTAATGTAAAATAACTGAAAGGTCCAATAGGCCTTGTTCACCTAATTGCTTTGTGTGGTGGGTTGAGCTGTGAAATCAAATGTAGGAAACTCACCGAGCCTCAAGAAGTCAACCACTGGTTTCCTATCGCCTCCTTTTCTGTTGACAATTGTAATATATTGAATTTACTATAATTTTTTGCCCTAGTAGCCATTGTCATAGAGCATGAATCCCCAAACTTTGGCCAGTGGGCCATAGTTTGGATGTGTACAGTCTTTGCTTCTCTAGCCCTGCCCCCCTTCCCCAGCTGCGCTGTGACATTGGTTGCTAGGACCACCAGCATCCTAACAACCAAAGATATGCTTGCCCATGCATTCATAGGAAGATGGAAGGTTTTCCGTCTGGACCTTCTCTTACTCTCATTCTGCTGTTACATCACCTGTACTCTCATTACAGAGGTTAGGGGGACTCTGATGGGGACACTGATGTAAGGGTGGACTCTGATGGGCTCACTGATGTAAGACAGGCTGTGATGGGGACACTGATGTAAGACGGGCTGTGATGGGGACACTGATGTAAGGATAGAGCACTTGATATACAGAGGAACTCTGATTGGGACATTGATGCAAAGGAAGTTTCTGATGGGTTGAATGTTGGAACGAGGGGGAGGGGGGGCTCAGATGTAAGTAGGGGACTCTGGTATGGGTAATTATTTTTTTGGCCCAAGAATATATGTAAAGTATTCAGACTCAGAAAAGTTTTGAGACCACTGTCAAAAAGTATGGGTATTCCCAGCGGGGACACAGGCAGCAATTTAAACCGGGGGGCCCTAACTTTCACTTACGCTACCCAGAACTAAAAAGGATACAAAACTTTTGGCTTTAGATATACTTTTCATATCAGTACTACTTGGTGGACATGTAACCAAAACATTAAAGTGCTTAAAACGTCTGTCATAATATATGCATGTCTCATTGTGGGATGTTTTATTGAAAAGGAGGATGTGAAGCATAGGGTGTTCCTTCCGATCTAGCCATTATATTTCCACCCCAAGTTGGAAAGTGAAAGGAAACACCAAAATGAAACACTTTCCACTTTCTCTATATTATAAAACATTTCAGAGGTTTTTTTCTTTAAAATCCTAAAAAAAAAATTTTTAAAATCCTATTGCTCAGTAAGGAGGGGAATCCCGAGCTTTAATGTGCTTTGCATGCCCTCCTCTATAGTGAAGACATGAATCTGTCTGAGCTTGAGAATCACAAACTGCTGTAATTATACAGTACTGACTTTCACAGAAAACCACATTTGTTTGCCTATTCTGTTTTTCAGTTTCCATAGCGAGACGTGTACAGGATCCATTAGCTGAGCTTGTGAAAATTGAGCCTAAACACATTGGCGTCGGGATGTACCAGGTAAGGATATGCTGACTATTTCATCCTTGTATGCCTTCGTATTCTAGGTGATAGAAAATTATTATATATATACACAATATTTTTTTTGTGTGTCCCTGTGATTTTCCTTGTGAGAAAAAATAAAAGCACTCAGTGATTTATTTTTTACATTTTTTTTTATTTGATGAAACTCCGTTTGTGCATTTGTGTGTATATATATGTGTGTGTCTATATAGACACACACACACCTTCATACACTCAGTGGAGTTAGACATGTCAGCATCATAGGATAATTAACAACTTGCTGACCAGGCCTTTTCTGGCTCTTTTTGTTTGCAAGTTTAAATCAGTATTTGTTTTTATTACTTATAACCCCAAAACATTATACAACTTTTTCTTTAGCGGAGACCCTAGAGAATAAAATGGTGATCGTTGCAATTTCTCACACGGTATTTGTGCAACAGCTTTTCAAACACCATTTTTTGGGAAAAAATACATTTTAATGAATTAAAAAAAAAAAAAACAATATATACCTACATTTTTGTTGGTGTAATAGGAAAGATGATGTTACGCCGAGTAAATAGACCTAACGTCACGCTTCAATATTGTGCACGCTCGTGCAATGGCGACAAACTATGGTACTTAAAAATCTCCATAGGTGACGTTTTAAACGCCTTTACAGGTTACATGTTTAGAGTTAGAGGAGCACTAGAATTATTGCTCTCGCTATAATGTTCACTGTGATACCTCTCGTGTAGTGCAAATACCATTTACATATGCCTACATGACTCTCTCTATCTCTCTCTCTCACACTCTCTCTCTCTCCCCTCTCCCCCCCTCTCTCTCCCCCCCCCCCTCTCTCTCCCCCCTCCCCTCTCACTCTCTCCCCTCTCTCTCACTCTCTCTCCCCCCCTCCCCTCTCTCACTCTCTCTCCCCCCCTCCCCTCTCTCTCACTCTCTCTCCCCCCCCTCCCCTCTCTCTCACTCTCTCTCCCCCCCTCCCCTCTCTCTCACTCTCTCTCTCCCCTCTCTCACCTCACTCTCTCTCCCCCCCTCCCCTCTCTCTCTCTCTCTCTCTCTCTCTCTCTCCCTTCTCTCTCCTCCCTCTCTCTCTCTCTCTCTCTCTCTCTCCCCCCCCCCTCCCCTCTCACTCTCTCCCCTCTCTCACTCTCTCTCTCCCCCCTCCCCTCTCACTCTCTCCCCTCTCTCACTCTCTCCCTTCTCTCTCCTCCCTCTCTCTCCCTTCTCTCTCCTCTCTCTCTCTCTCTCTCTCTCTCTCTCTCTCTCTCTCTATGGCAGTAATCTCTTCCTCGCATAGCATAGTCTCCTACCTGTTTCCACAACAGAGACCGGGAGGCAGCACACAGTTCTGGACAGAGGGGCAAAGCTGGCAGAGTGACTTTTCATATTCGCAAGCTGGTGTTTGGTTGCTTAGGACCACCCTTTGTCCTAGCAACCAATCACCTACGGTTAAACATAAAAAGTTATTTTGGCCGGCTCCTCCTCCCGCCCTCTGTCTTGAGATGCTCTCCCTTTCGGTCTTTTCTGTTCACTGATCACAGCGGCAGAGGAAGCTGGGGGGCAGGAGGGACAGTGAAGGAGCAGGACGCAGAAGATGAGGCAGAGCCGCACATAGAAGTTGGGGGTCGGCACAGGAACCTGTTCACGGTCGACAGGTGGACCGCGATCAACGGGTTGCCGACCCCCAGTCTAAAGCCTATTACACACGGGCCGAATGTCGGGTGGCATCAGCCAGTTCAATAGAACCCGGCCGACATTCGGCTCGTGTGTACTGCAGCCAATCCGGCAGAAGCCAATCGGCTGCCGATTGGCGCTCTTAGCCATTGGCCAGAGTGTTCTGACGGGGGAGGAGGGCCTCCTGTCAGAACTTAAAAGGACGGTAGGGGAGATTGCTGTACTAGCATTGAATAGTTAGTACAGCGGCTCTGACCTGAGCTGTCAGTTTTGTTTTTGTTTTTCATTCATCCCGCTGGGTTGAATGATAAAAAACTAGTAGTGCTAGGTCTAAGGGAGAATTTTTAACTTAACTGATCCTCCTCTCCCCCAGCAGATGGCGCTACCCTATGCTCCAGCAATGGACTGTTCCTCATCGTCATCATGTCCAAATGCAAGACTTTAGATGCTGCATTGGTATGACATCAGGACCTTAGACATCAACAAACTGGTGGCTTTCAGCACACAGACACTGACGCCCTGTTGCATAAATGTAATGAGATGGGTAAAAGATGGCTTCAGCTTCTGTTCTCTGCCTGTAGAGAACTCCTGAGATGATGTGTTTCGCCCTTTTTGGGCTTAATCGTAGAGGCCTCTATGATTAAGCCCCAAAGAGGGGAAAAATGCATATGAGAAATTCTCAAATGGTGGAGAACAGGAGTTGAAGCCATCTTTTACCCATCTCATTACATTTACACAACATGAAGTCAGTGTTTGTGTGCAGACGGCCTCCAATTTGTTGACGTCTACTGAAGCCTGACAACCCTGTTTTAACTGACTTGCACCAGTCTTTTCACATGCTGATCCGACTGACATAGGTTTGGAGGGACATTCAAGCGGTAATTTTTTCATTATTTTGGGCTACATAATATACATAATATATGTCAAAACCTGTAGACCTTTTTAAACGTCGCCTATAGTGATTTTTAAGGGTAAAAGTTTGTCGCCATTTCACGAGCGGGCGAAATTTTGAAGCATGACATTTTGGGTATCAATTAACTCAGCGTAACATTATCTTCCACAATCTAAAAAAAATTGGGCTAACTTTACTGTTGTCTTATTTTTTAAGTAAAAAAAGTGTATTTTTTCCAAAAATAATCCATTTATAAGATCGCTGCACAAATACAGTGTGACATAAAGTATTGCAACAACCACCATTTTATTCTCTAGGGTGTCTAAAAAATATATATAATGTTTGGGGTTCTAAGTAATTTTCTAGCAAAAAAAAAAATATTTTAACTTGTTCACACTGAGTCTGAAAAATAGGCCTGGTCCTTAAGTTTTTAACAATTTACATTGTCCCTTCTCTTTCTCTGTGGATAATGGCACTGTATTTATTTTAATAAAAAAAAAAAGCTCTAAGTACCTTTTTCCTAATCGATATACAGCTGTCATATGACCCAGATCTCTCCCAGCCTGTTTGCTGGGAAACATAAACAGGAGGAGCTTCTAGTCCTCTGCTGCTGGTCACATGTTCAAAAAAAAAAAACAGCCTTTGGAATACAGAGTAAAAATAAATAATATCATTAACCCTTTCATGACTAAGCCTATTTTTGAAATTTGGTGTTTACAAGTTAAAATCCGTATTTTTTGCTAGAAAATTACTTAGAGTTCCCAAACATTATATATATTTTTTTAGCAGAGAATCTAGAGAATAAAATGGCGATTGTTGCAATATTTTTTATTACACGGTATTTGTGCAGCGGTGTTTTAAACGCAAATTTTTGGAAAAGTGACACTTTCATGAATTTTAAAAAATCCAAACAGTAAAGTTACCCCAATTTTTTTGTATAATGTGAAAGATGATGTTACGCCGAGTAAATAGATACCAAACATGTCACCCTTTATAATTGCACGCACTCGTGGAATGGCGACAAACTACGGTACCTATGAATTTCCATAGGCGACGCTTTAAAAATTTTTTACGGTTACCAGGTTTGAGCTACAGAGGAGGTCTAGGGCTAGAATTATTGCTCTCGCTCTGACGATCGCGGTGATACCTCACATGTGTGGTTTGAACACCGTTTACATATGCGGGCGCGGCTTCCGTATGCGTTTTCTTCGCTGCGCGAGCTCGCGGGAACAGGGGCACTTTAAAAAAAATTTATTTATTTTTTTTATTTATTTTATTTTTTTTTTTACTTTATAAATTGTGTTTAAAAAATTAAAACATTTTTTTTTTTTTTACTTTTATTGCTGTCACGAGGAATGTAAACATCCCTTGTGACAGTAATAGGTGGTGACAGGTATTCTTTATGCAGGGATCGGGGGTCTAAAAGACCTCCAATCCCTCCTTTACACTTCAAAGTATTCAGATCGCCGAAAACGGCGATTCTGAATACTGTGTACTTTTATAAATTCGGCGCCATTGGCAGGCGAGTAAACGGGAAGTGACGTCATGACGTCGCTTCCGCGTTTACAACGAGAAGGCTGGAACGAAGCCGCTCACAGCTTCGCTCCAGCCCGCCCCCAGCCGCTGAAGGCAGCCGAATGGACACCGGGCCTCCCGATCGCACGGAAGGCCCTTTAACAGCGGCGGGAGGCGGCGGGAGGGGGGGATGTCCCCTCCCGCTCCTCCGGTATAACAACCAAGCGGCTTTTAGCCGCATCGGTTGTTATACACGGGTAGCCGATCGCCCGCTGTAAACAACGGTACCGGGATGATGCCTGCAGCTGCAGGCATCATCCCAGTATAACCCCGGAAAACCGAGTACGCATATCTGCGTACGGTCGGCGGGAAGGGGATAAACTGTTTTAAATTTTCATACAAATTTTATATTTGAAATCAAATCTTTATTATTTTTTGGCAGTAACGTGGTGTGGGCAGATTTCTGCCAGTCAAAGGCTGTGTCACGCCCCCCCAGCCTGTGTCTTAGAATAAGAGGGAGGTGAAGCCTCTATCAATCTACATGTAATATCCCACCCCCATTGTGTTTAGCTGGTTAGTGGGCATGAAGGAGGAGGGATGGAGTGGGCCATCATTTACCACTGTGTATACGCCCACATGTGTGACTCTATATATAGTCACATGGGCTGCTCAGATGTGATAAGGAGGAAATGCTCAGCATAGAAACGCCCTGAAAACTGAGCATCTGCAGAGCTGCCACCACAGCTGCAAAATCCCTAGCTATATTGGGGACATGAACAGAAGGTGGAGATAGAGAGCAGCAGGATCCACCAGTATTTTTGCAGAATGCATTAAACAAATCTCATAGTGACTGACTATGTAATACACCATTTATTGATAGTTTATCAAATGCTCTTATATGCTCTCTGCAGATCGAATGTATGAATGTGGAAAATTATGGCCACTTTTCCCATTGTAGTCAGCACCATCTAGTGACCACAATGTGGTATTTTCCCCATTCACATATTCTAGATATGTAGAGAATATAGCCTGAGAATATAACATTTGGCCCCATTCGCACAGACAATGGACGAACAGCTTTAATTTTTTTTTTAATATATATATACACACACACTGTATTTATTGGCGTATAACACGCACTTTTTCACCCTGAAAATCGTATGCAAAAAGTGTGTGCGTGTTATACGCCGATACTGCAATTTGGGCTGCCTAGGAGGGAACTGGAGGGGGGCGGGACGAGCGCCGTCAGATTACATACAGTGAGAATCTCCTGTTTACTCAACGGCCTCTGTAATAGGAAGTCCCGTCTCCTGGGCCGGCATTGGACCACTGTTCTATCTATCATAGAGCTTTGTATTACAGAGGCCGCCGAGTAAACAGGAGATTCTCGCTGTATGTAATATGACGGCGCTTGTCCCGCCCCCCTCCCTGTGCCCTCCGAGGCAGGAGTAATCTGAGGTGAGGCTGCAGATGGGCACTGATCAGGCTGAATTCATGCCAATGGTGAGGCTGCAGATGGGCAATTGTGAGGCTGTAGATGAACATTGATCAGGCTGCATTGATGGGCAATTGTGAGGCTGCAGATGGGCACTGATCAGGCTGCATTCATGGCAATGGTGAGGCTGCATATGGGCATTGATCAAGCGGCATTGATGGACAATTGTGAGGCTGCAGATGGCAATGGTGAGGCTGGATTGATGAGCACTGACCCTTATTTTGAGGCTGCGTTGATGGGCACTGACCCTTATTTTGCTTCAAAGTTCTTTATTTAAAATTCAAAGTGGAGGTTCACACAAAAATTGAACTTCTGTTTTTTGGAACCCTCCCCCCCTTCGGTGTCACATTTGGCACCTTTCTGAGGGGAGGGGGGTGCAGATACCTGTCTAAGACAGGTATTTGCACCCATTTCCGGCATAGACTCCCACGGGAGTCTACGCCCCCTCCTGTCCCCACCGCGCTGTCTGCTGGGACACACACGGGTCCCAGAGACAGCGGGGACCAGTTAGGAAGCGCAGCATGACTCGCGCATGCGCAGTAGGGAACCGGGAAGTGAAGCCGCAGCGCTTCACTTCCTGATTCCCTTACAGAGAATGTTGGCGGCAGCACCCGAGGACCGAGGGACGATTCGGTCTCAGGTGCTGACATCGTTGGACCCTGGGACAGGTAAGTGTCCTTATTTTAAAAGTCAGCAGCTGCAGTATTTGTAGCTGCTGACTTTTAATTTTTTTTTTTAAAGACTCCCGTTTTTTCTCCTAAAACTTCCCTCCTAAAATGAAGGTGTGTCTTGTATGCCAGTGTAAATACACCCCTTTGGCTTCTCTTTTAATTAAAACAACAATTTAATAAGTGTAACTGTAATTTTAAAATGTTTTTGTAGAACAGTATATACATTATATCAGTTTTTTCAAAGTTCGTATGTCAAACATTTTTAAGTGGAAGAAAACTGGTACAGATTCATCAGAAGAGCGAAGTCCAACCAAACATTGCTATAATACCTTTCATTGGAGCTGTAATTGACTTGGTTTGCTTGTCTCATGGAGCTGTTCCTCAAGGGGTTACGTTTGCTGGTTGATTCTGATTGTCTATGTAATGCCAGGAGTCGGCCTATAACAGTAATCTGTTCTTCTTTCTCTTTCAGCACGATGTCTCACAGGTGCTTTTGAAAAGCACCCTGGACAGTGTGGTGGAGGAATGTGTCAGCTTCGTAGGGGTGGATATCAACATCTGCTCTGAGACTCTATTGAGGTAAACACAGTTTTGTACATTGCTGCGCCATTAGCTTCACTTTGTAGTTGTCTGCCTGGAGAACGTCACACACGGGACACTGCGGAGCTGTCACCTGCTACAAAGCCCTGCCATTCATACTGCACAATGATGAGCGGTGTTTTCTCCCCGGGTTATTAGTTTCCTTATGTTTGTCTTCTGCTCCAGTGTACATAACATTTATGGCCCGTACACACAATCGGAATATCGTACGAAAACGGTCGCCCGAGGAAGGATCGTACGATTTTCTGATTGTGTGTACACTACTTGCGACAGCCGATCACGACCGTTCATCCGATCTTATTCGATCGGGCATGCACGAAAATTTTCCTCGTACAATTCCAGATCGTACGATTTTCGGTTAGGCAGTATAGTTTTCGTCCGAAAATTTAAATTCAAAGACATTACAACACATGACATCACTTCCGATTTTTTTTTCTGTCGTACGAAAATTGTCGTGACTTTATTTAGCTATTCAATTTCTACTTGCGCCTATTAAGCGAAAACGGTCGTACGATATTCGGATCGTATGTACGGGCCATAAGGGAGAGCACACAGTCACTACGTCACCAACTGTTCTTTTGTTGGGTGTTTTGTATTTACATACAAAATGTCTGTTTAAAGTGGTTATAAAGCTTTAAGGTTTTTTTATCTTAATGCATTATTTGCATTAAGGTAAAAAAGGTCAGTAGCTGTCACCCTCCTCATTGGGCATATTGATAACAGTTGGAGCCATTGTCTCCCGCTGCTGTCACTCAAATGCTGTGCCAAGGGAGTGGGGGGCGAGCCCGAGCCACCCGGTCTGTGTCAGTAGGCACAGACCAGGTTGCTCGGACACAAGCCTGCGCGGCTTTCCATGGGGGCACCGGCCGAAGATTAGGGGCCTGGAGTGCCAGCGCAGCCCAGATGAGGAGGATCGGGGTTGCTCTGTTCAAAACCATTGCATAGAGATGGTAAGTATACTATGTTTGTTATTTTAATTTAAAATAAAATAAAGGTTTATAGCGGAGTTTTACCCAAAAGTGGAACTTCGCCTTATCTGATTCCACCCTCCCCCACATTTGGCACTGTATCGGGGGGGAGCGGATACCTGTTTTATACAGGTACGCTGTTCCCACTTCCGGGTCCCCCTCCTCCTCCCTCCCCTCCTGCCAGACCATTGAAAGAGCGCAGCATGCTTCACACGTACGCAGTAGGGACCCAGCCATGAAGCTGAAAGGCTACACTGCCGGGTTCCCTTACCCACAATGGTGGCAGCACCTGACCAGCCAATGGAAACATCAGCTGCGGTGCTGACATCGCTGGACTCCAGGACAGGTAAGTGTATTCATGTTAAAAGTCAGCAGCTACAGTATGTGTAGCTGCTGACTTTTAATTTTTAAAGGAGGGGGGCAGGCGGAACTCTGCTTTAATGTCACTTTAATGCAGGCAATGATGCACTATATTGTCAAAAGTATTGGGACGCCTGCCTTTACCCAGTCATAAACCTTAATGGCATCCCAGTCTTAGTCCGTAGGGATCAGTATTGAGTTGGCCCACCTTTGCAGCTATAACAGCTTCAACTTATCTGGGAAGGCTGTCCACTAGGAGTTTAGGAGTGTGTCTATGGTGTGGGGGTTGTTTTTCAGAGGTTAGGTTTGGCCAGCATACTAAGACATTTTTGGACAATTTCATTCTCCCAACTTTGTGGGAACAGTTTGGGGATGACCCCTTCCTGTTCCAACATGACTGCGCACCAGTACACAAAGCAAGGTCCATAAATACATGGATGAGCAAGTTTGAGGTGGAAGAACTTGACTGGCCTGCACAGAGTCCCGACCTCAACCCAATATAACACCTTTTGGATGAGTTAGAGCGGAGACTGCGAGCCAGGCCTTCTCGTCTGACATCAGTGCCTGACCTCACAAATGCGCTTCTGGAAGAATGGTCAAACATTCCCATAGACACACTCTTAAACCTTGTGGACAGCCTTCCCAGAAGAGTTAAAGCTGTTCTAGCTGCAAAGGGTGGGCCAACTTAATATTAACCCCTACGGACTAGGACTGGGATGCCATTAAAGTTCATGTGCGTGTAAAGGCAGGTGTCCCAATACTTTTGACAATATAGTGTAGTTCACTGAGTTTGACATTTTTGTTGTTGTAGAGTTAAAGCAAATCTGTGCCTTTGTCCGTGCAGAACATACTGCCTTTACTTCTCCCCATGTAGTTCCATTCAGTCTTCAGGAATGAAGAAAATTCCTGGTTCTTCTGTGTTTAAAAAATTTTTGCAATTTGCTCTCCTTCCTCCCATGTGACAGAAATGGGCCCTTGGCGATTGGACCACCTATGTCATGCTGGGGCCAGGAGAGAGTTCGTATGTAAGCCTCAACTATGGCAACTTGAAGGTTACACAGGGTGTCCTTTCCTCTCCCCCAGCAATACTGCAGAGGAAATGAAGCAAAGAGAATGTGCTGCTGGGGAGGAGGATATTAAAGTGAACAGAGTACAGATTTTACCCTTTTGCTGCCAGAACTGCTCTCCATGTTTTACTTTAGGTTTCTAGAAAATGTTTGGTAGGCTATAATCTTCTTTTCCTCTGCTGCTGTGCAATTATGAACACTGAACACACAAGTGCTCCATGCTGAGCCTTTCTGTGTTCTTTGCCAAAGTGAACGAGATAGTAAACATGCCATATTTATGGACCTCATTCAGTGTGAGTGAACATAGAAGTGTTGAGTACTATGCTCTTCCATGTCATTCAGAAACAGAAGATCAGTAAACTTGAGAGGCATGTTTACTGATCGCTACACTCACCACATTGAACGGAACAGCTGGCGATCAGACTGGCATGAATCCAAGGTTCCAGTATGATTGTCAGTAAGTACTGGGAAGGAGATGCTGGGTTGTGGCAGCACACAGTCCGATGGCAGGGAGAGCAATGTCAGAGAAAGTGGAGGGGCACATTGAAGCAGCAGAGAGCAAAGACAGTGGGCACACAATGGAGATGGAGGGAGAAGGACACGCTGGTGGTAGTGGAGGGGTTGGGGAATCACATTTTTGTATGAATGGAATAAATAACTTGCCACACTAACTGTGATAATATAGAAACAAAATATTCAGATACAGTGCCTTGGAAAAGTATTCATACCTCTTGAAATTTTCCACATTTTGTCATGTTACAACCAAAAACCTAAATGTATTTTATTGGGATTTTATGTGATAGACCAACACAAAGTGGCACATAATTGCGAAGTGGAAAGAAAATGATAAATGGTTTTCCATATTTTTTTACAAATAAATATCTGAAAAGTTTGGCGCTCCTTTGTATTCCGCCCTCTTTACTCTGATACCCCTAACTAAAATCTAGTTGAACCGATTGCCTTCAGAAGTCACCTAATTAGTAAGTAGAGTCTACCTGTGTGTAATTTGATCTCTGTATAAATACAGCTGTTCTGTGAAGTCCTCAGAGGTTTTTTTTTTTAGAAAACCTTAGTGAACAAACAGCATCATGAAGGCCAAGGGACACACTAGACAGGTCAGGGATAAAGTTGTGTAGAAGTTTCAAGCAGGGTTAGGTTATAAAAAAATATCCCAAGCTTTGAACATCTCATAGACCACTGTTCGATCCATCATCGGAAAATGGAAAGAGTATGGCACAACTGCAGACCTACCAAGACATGGCCGTCCACCTAAACTGACAAGCCGGGTAAGGAGAGCATTAATCAGAGAAGCAGCCAAGAGGCCCATGGTAACTCTGGAGGAGCTGCAGAGATCCACAGCTCAGGTGGGAGAATCTGTCCAGAGGATAATTATTACTTCTGCACTCCACAAGTCTGTCCTTTAAGGAAAAGTGGCAAGAAGAAAGCAATTGTTGAAAGAAAGCCATAAGAAGTCCTGTTTGCAGTTTGTGAGAAGCCATGTGGGGGACACAGCAAACATGTGGTAGAAGGTGCTCTGGTCAGATGAAACCAAAATTTAACTTTTTGTCCTAAAAGCAAAACGCTATGTGTGGCGGAAAACTAACACTGCACATCACCCTGAACACACCATCCCCACCGTGAAACATGGTGGTGGCAGCATCATATTGTGGGGATGATTTTCTTCAGCAGGGACAGGGAAGCTGGTCAGAGGTGATGGGAAGATGGATGGAGACAAACACAGGGCAAACTTAGAAGAAAACCTGTTAGAGTCTGCAAAAGACTGGAGCGGAGGTTCACCTTCCAGCAGGACAACAACCCTAAAGATACAGCCAGAACTACAATGGAATGGTTTAGATCAAAGCATATTCATGTGTTAGAATGGCCCATGTGTTGAGGATCTGTGGAAAGACTTGAAAATTGCTGTTCGCAGACGCTTGCCCTCCAATCTGACAGAACGTGAGCTATTTTACAAAGAAAAATGGGCAAAAATGTCACTCTCTAGATGTGCAAAGCTGGTAGAGACATCCCCAAAAAGACTTGCAGCTGTAATTGCAGCAAAAGGTGGTTCTACAAAGTATTGACTCAGGGGGGCTTAACACAAATGTGTACCACACTTTTCACATCTTTATTTGTAAGAAAAATTAAAAAAACATTTATCTTTTTCCTTCCACTTCACAATTATGTGCCACTTTGTGTTGGTCTATCGCATTAAATCCCAAAAAAAAAAAAATTTACATGTTTGGTTGTAACATGACAAAATGTGGAAAATTTCAAGGGGTATGAATACTTTTTCAAGACACTGTAAATAATAGCAAAGTCCACAAGGAAAAAAATATATCGTCCAATTTATGTATGTGCAAATACAGTAACAGTCCCAATTATATGCAGAAACACTGCTGTGCTGTTAGGAAGAACTTGCTAATCAAAACTTGTGACCACCATGTGAATCATCACCACCATTAGAAATGGACTCTTACCGGAACAGATAGACCCTATTACAGAGTCAAATCAACCTGTGAATAGTAATCTCTTCATAAAGGGGTTCAACCCACACCACTTGGCTTAAATCCTGTAGTATCTCCCAGTCTCCAGTGTATGTTAAATCAATGCCATCCATATATTTCACAAAATCCACCATAGCATTAAAATGGGAAGACCCACATATTGTAAATCCATATAAAACTAATCCAAAAGTACATACAAATGCTCACATTTTGACAATAGACAAGCCCTTATTTGTAAAAAAAAAACATTCTCAGTCAATGTTGCAAACAATATAAGCAATTACCAATCCAAACAGGCGTGGCAACGTTAAATGCGTTAGCTCAGCCATATGTGTTTCATCATAACTGATGTCATCGGGGCATGATAGAGCCTATTGCATCAGTTACCCCAATGTTTCTCAACTCCAGTTCTCAAGGCGCCCCAGCAGGTCATATTTTCAGGATTTCCCTCAGATGAAACAGCTGTGGTAATTACTAAGGCAATGAAACTGATCAAATCACCTGTGCAAAATAATGGAAAGAATGAAAAGATGACCTGTTGGGGTGCCTTGAGGACTGGAGTAGAGAAACCCTGCATTACCCTATTGCCCCAGATGACGAAACGTATAGGGCGGAACTAATGCATGTGACGTTGCCATGCCTGTTTGGATCAGCAAATGCTTGGATTGTTTGCAGCATTGCCTGGGAATGTTTTTTTTTACATATAAGCACTTGTCTATTGTATAAATGTGAATAGTTTTATGCACTTTTGGATTACATTAAACGTTTTATATGGATTTACACTATGTGGGCCACATTTTAATTCTATTAGGGCCCTTTCACTCTGGGGCGGTTTGCAGGAGTATATACCGCTCCTGCCCATTGAAATCAGTGGGAAAGCGCGGCTATACCACCGGCAAAGCGCTTCTGCAGAGGCGCTTTGCGGTGGTTTTTAACCCTTTCTCGGCCGCTAGCGGGGGTAAAACCGACCCGCTAGCAGCCGAATACCGATGGTAAAGCGCCGCTTACAATAGCGGCACTTTACCGCCGACGCCGCCCCAGTGTGAAAGGGCCCTTAGTGAATTTCGTGAAATATAAGGATGGCATTGATTTAACATACACTGAAGACTGGGAGATACTACAGGATATTAGCCAAGTGGTGTGGGTTGAACCCCTTTATGATGAGATTACCATTCACAGGCTGATTTGACTGTAATAGTCTATCTCTACCGGTAAGAGTCCATTTTTAATGGTGGTGATGGTCCCCAAGGTGGTCACAAGTTTTGATTTAACACGATATTTCTAACAGCACAGCGATGATGATTTTGCATATAATTGAGACTGTCACTATATTTGCACATACCGGTTAGAGCGGCAAGTTATTTATTCCTTTTGTTATACAGTTTGTCTGACTGCTTCTTGCTAGCAGCTTGATTTTGCACCTGCCAGTGCGATTTCTATTATGTTTTTTTTTTTTTTTTTGTATAAATGGCTCTGATTGGCAGTGGGCCTAGGGAACTTTTTTGGCCTCTGAAATGACACTTGCACCTCTAAGCAGAAGAGAATGCTACATGTGGTTCTGTTCTGCCGTAAGCCCTATGTCGGTGGCGGCAAAAGGGTAAAGGCAATGTTTCAATAAAACAAAAATATGTGTAGCGCTAAAAGTTCAATATAGGGACACTGAAGTCCAACCATTAATGAAAAACATCTAAAAAAAAAAGAGAAGAAAGGTCCTCAATATTTATAAGACTCATAAAAATTATAAAAATTAATAGTCCATATAAATGTGGTGACTTCCTGTGGAAAGCAATTCAAATGCGTGACATCCAAAGTGAAGACAGAAGAGGCACACCACCACCGAAAATGGGAAGGCTTACCAGATCTCGTGGACCCTAGAGGGTGTACGCCCAAATGGGTCGAATCAGGCTTGGGTGGTGGGTGATGGTAGATATTCCGAAAATATGGTGAAGATGAACATCAAGAGGTAAACTGTGGACTTGTGTGTCCCTCAGGATGAAGTTGAGGAGTAGATGGTGATGATGTAAAGCAAGGAGGAAAAAGGCCACATAGCGTAATTCCATAAAACAAGTATCAAGGTTTATTTAAAATAAGAAATACACTCACATGTACGTCTTGTAAATCAGCGCTGTACAAAAAATGGCGGCAGTGGGGTCCTTTCCGACGCGTTTCGTCCTCTTAGACATTGTCCCAGACGATGTCCAAGAGGACGAAACGCGTCGGTTAGGACCCCACTGCCGCCATTTTTTGTACAGCGCTGATTTTACAAGACGTACATGTGAGTGTATTTCTTATTTTAAATAAACCTTGATACTTGTTTTATGGAATTACGCTATGTGGCCTTTTTCCTCCTTGCTTTACATCATCACCATCTACTCCTCAACTTCATCCTGAGGAACACACAAGTCCACGGTTTACCTCTTGATGTTCATCTTCACCATGTTTTCGGAATATCTACCATCACCCACCACCCAAGCCTGATTCGACCCATTTGGGCGTACGCCCTCTAGGGTCCACGAGATCTGGTAAGCCTTCCCATTGTCGGTGGTGGTGTGCCTCTTCTGTCTTCACTTTGGATGTCACGCATTTGAATTGCTTTCCACATGAAGTCACCACATTTATATGGACTATTATTTTTTATAATTTTTATGAGTCTTATAAATATTGAGGACCTTTCTTCTCTTATTTTTTTTTTTTTTTTTTTTTTTTTTTAGATGTTTTTCATTATTGGTTGGACTTCAGTGTCCCTATATTGAACTTTTAGCGCTACACATATTTTTGTTTTATTGTTATATGCTTACATCCTATTGGCCGTGTTAGCTGCTGACTTCACTTTTTGGGCAGCGCAGAATTATTGATACTCTTTTCTAAAGGCAATGTTTCCAAAGATGTAAGGAGCATGCCATTGCTGAACCCCTTCTGAAACTACTAGTTGCTTTGCATTTGTGCTTTCCCGCCAACTTCAGTTGTTTCTAAGTTATTGACCCAAAGCAAGTATGCATATTAGAAAAATCCATGGGGGAAAAGAGATGGTAGGATATCCACTGTACTCTGGGGGCCACAGAACAGTTAAAGCAGAGCAAAATACGTAATAAAAGACCACTGAAATGCCAACACACAAAAACTTGTGGGAGTTTCTATTGTTTGATTTGAGCCTTTCCTTAAAGTATTTAGGGCCTGTTTACATTTATCTGTTTTATTAAACAACAGGGAGTTTTACTGCATGGAATGCATTTCAAGTAGAAATCCCAATCATTACATTGGCTATGTACATCAATTCCATTGTATGTAGCTTATTGGTTTGTGTTGTTTATTTCAGGCATATTGCTGGTTTAAACTCAGTACACGCAAAGAATATAATTGAATGGAGAGAGAAGAATGGACCTTTTTTGAACAGAGAGCAGCTAAAGTGTGTGAAGGGGCTGGGTCCGAAGACCTTCCAGCAGTGCGTCGGCTTTATAAGGATTAACCAGGAGTATGTCAAGAACCTGGACAGGTAGGCATCCTTTTCATCTTTGGTATATAACCTGGAGGACAGCAAAATTATAGTTTAGGAGCCAGTGGCTATTAACTCCACCAAAATATGTACTTGATTTGGAAGGAACAAGCTCATTCTTCTGAGCTTTGTAGAGAACATGGAATCTAGAGTTAAGCGAGGGAGCTGTGAAGTTCCACAAGGAAAGATCTCTGAGCCAAAGTTCTGCAAAGAATGTGATTGAATGAAGACAGAAGAATAGACCTTTTATAAATAGAGAATAGCTAAAGCATGTGATGGGGCTAGATTCAATGACCTTTTATAAATGGAGTGTAGCTAAAGTGTGTGAAGGGGCTAGGTCTAATAACTTTCCAGGAGTATGCTGGCTTTATCAAGATTAACCAGGAGTATGTCATGAACCTGGGCAGGTAAAGCACCCTTTTTACTCTTGGGTATATAACTCAGAGGACAACAAATTTATAGTTTAGAAGCCAGTGGATTTTGACTCCACCCAAATGTCTGCCAGATTTGAAAGGAACTGTTCAGCTCATTCTTCTGAGCCGCCTCTACCCATTGTAGAAAGAACATGAAAGTTAAGATAGGCGAGGAAGCTGTGATGTTTTTTGAGGCGAGAGCTCTGAGCTGAAAGCCTGCTGATTCAGCCTAGAGTGGCAGAAGAACTCGGTGAACTGCTCACGCCTAAGGGCAGCCAGGATACTAAAACCCCCTCGGTACCAAAGTGGGCGAATATAACGAAATGATTTAGATCTACTCCCGCTGAACTTAGAGAAGGAGACATCTGCAAAATGATACAAGCCTCTTGACTATAAAGACATATTTCTGGTTTGAACTCAGTACAGACAATGTGACTGAATGGAGAGAGACTAATGGACCTTTTATAAATGGAGAGCAGCTAATGTGTGTGAAGGGGCTGTGTCCAAAGACCGGGGCTGTGTCCAAAGACCTGTGCTGTGTAGAAAACATGAAAGCTAGTGGAAGGCAAGGAAGCTGTGAAGTTGCACGAGGAGAGATCTCTGAGCCGAAGACCTGCAAAGAATTGATTGAGTGGAGAGAGAAGAATAGACCTTTTATAAATAAAGAGCAGCTAAAGTGTGTGAAGGGACTGGGTTTGAACACCCAGCAGTCTTAACAGGACCATGTGTGCTGGGTCCCCTAGGGACCAAGTGCTATATGTGCTGGGTCAACTAGGGCAGTGGTTCTCAACCTCAGTCCTCAAGTACCCCCAACAGGCCATGTTTTGGGAACTTCCCTTAGCTAAAATAGCTCTTATCAATACCATGTCATTGATATTGATTTAAAGCAGCTGTGCAAAGTAAAGGAAAACCTGAAAACATGGCCTGTTGAGGGTTCTTGAGGACTGAGGTTGAGAACCACTGCCCTAGGGAATTTAACAAAGATTTTGAACTTCTAGTGATGTTATTTTTTTCAATGTTGCTAAAGAAAAAAATAAGGATGAGCCTTTTTGCAACCCTAGTTTAGGGGTGTCAAACTCATTTTCATTGTGGGCCACATCAGCATTATGGTTACCCTCAAAGGGCCAGTTGTATCAGTAAGACTAGCTGTCCAGAGCACCCCCCCTCCCCTTTACATACACTGGGGCGAAGCTGGTAAGTGGATAGTGCAGAGTCTGGAGAAGGACCAGAGGAGCACTGTAGTCAGCTGCTGGAGTCTTCTGAATGCTGAGAGGTGGAGATGAGGGGACGCTGGATCTGTAGGAGTAGTTCTGTCCTCTCTGCTGCTGACTGCAGAGACAGAGGTGAGGGGGGGGCACAGAGATAAGCCTCCCCAAGGCTGCACGGAGAAGTGCAGGATCTGGTGGAGGAGTTCTGTCCTCCTCTCTGCCACCAACTGCCCAATTAACCATTTTCCCTCCACGGTGTCATGTGACTCGTTAGTGTTACAAGGTCTCAGGTGTGAATGGGGAGCAGGTGTGTTAAATTTGGTGTTATCGCTCTCACTCTCTCATACTGGTCACTGGAAGTTCAACATGGCACCTCATGGCAAAGCACTTTCTGAGGATCTGAAATAAAGAATTGTTGCTCTACATAAAGATGGCCTAGGCTATAAGAAGATTGCCAAGACCCTGAAACTGAGCTGCAGCACGGTGGCCAAGACCATACAGCGGTTTAACAGGACAGGTTCCACTCAGAACAGGCCTCGCCATGGTTGACTAAAGAAGTTGAGTACACAGGATCAGTGTCATATCCAGAAGTTGTCTATGGGAAATAGACATATAAGTGCTGCCAGCATTGCTGCAGAGGTTGAAGGAATGGGGGGGTCAGCCTGCACACTGCTTCAAATTGGTCTGTATGGCTGTCGTCCCAGAAGGAAGCCTCTTCTAAAGATGATGCACAAGAAAGCCCGCAAACAGTTTGCTGAAGACAAGCAGACTAAGGACATGGATTACTGGAACCATGTCCTGTGGTCTGATGAGGCCAAGATAAACTTATTTGGTTAAGATGGTGTCAAGCGTGTGTGGCGGCAACCAGGTGAGGAGTACAAAGACAAGTGTGTCTTGCCTACAGTCGAGGATGGTGGTGGGAGTGTCATGGTCTGGGGCTGCATGAGTGCTGCCGGCACTGGGGAGCTACAGTTCATTGAGGGAACCATAAATGCCAACATGTACTGTGACATACGGAAGCAGAGCACGATCCCCTCCCCTCGGAGACTGGGCCGCAGGGCAGTATTCCAACATAACGACCCCAAAAACACCTCCAAGACGACCACTGCCTTGCTAAAGAAACTGAGGGTAAAGATGATAGACTGACCAAGCATGTTTCCAAACCTAAACCCTATTGAGCATCTGTAGGGCATCCGCAAACTGAAAGTGGAGGAGCGCAAGGTCTCTAACATCCACCATCTCCGTGATGTCATCATGGAGGAGTGGAAGAGGACTCCAGTGGCAACCTGTGAAGCTCTGGTGAACTCCATGCCCAAGAGGGTTAAGGCAGTGCTGTAAAATAATGGTGGCCACACAAAATATTGACACTTTGAGCCCAATTTGGACATATTCACTTAGGGGTGTACTCACTTTTGTTGCCAGCTGTTTAGACAATAATGGCTGTTTGTTGAGTTATTTTAAGGGGACAGCAAATGTACACCGTTATACAAGCTGTACACTCACTACTTTACATTGAAGCAAAGCATCATTTCTTCAGTGTTAATGAAATTTAAAGGGGAATTGGGACTTTATATGAGGCAGGTGGCAAATGGAAAGGATAATAAATACATTGTAGGCCAATGAGTTTATTGTCACACAGAGGGTATAAGATCGAACACAATATGAAATACATTGAAACCACCAATTATGTGAATTAGAGTGAAGTTCAGTTCATAAATACATACAATAAATTGTAAAATTACATAATATTCTAAACAGTTCATACAATTATAAACTTAAAAACAAAATAGCAGCACATTCCAGTTGCCAATGAAGGAGTATGTACTCTGTGTCGGAAAATAACAATTGTAACAAATATAATGATTATATGCAATGATGATAGACTAATACAGTTTGCATTCTGTCAACGCATTTCATGTAAACGCACTTCATCAGGAGAAGATGCATCCGTTGGTCTGTAAGAGATATAGATAAACAGATACTGGTGAGTTCTGGTAAGAACCCCAGCATCAAGGGAAGGAGAATAGAAAAGGTCATGATCTGGTTACTTGCATGGGACTGGAAATCAGGAGTATGTAATGCTGCAATTAGGGGGATCCGCTAGGGTAAGTCGTCTGTCGCGGGGGCTGAGGAGACTAGACCATGCACGGGGCAGAGGCCCAAACACAAGATCCCCAGGAAGTTAGGTTCTCCATGTGGTGTAAGTGATAATGCCGGGTGAGGCTCCAAGGGAATCTGTGAATAAATGTTATACTGTGAAGAGCTATCTTATGATAATGATGATTTCTTCAGTGTTGTCACATGAAAAGATAATACAATATTTACAAAAATGTGAGGGGTCTAATCACTTTTGTGAGATTCTGTACAACCTTTGACATCAGAAGAGTTTCCCCCTAATATTTAGGGCCTGCAGTAATTATTACAGGCATTGGCTACCTGGTTCTTGACATTTGCCCAGCCCTGGCATCAACCTTAGATTTAATATAGAATATATTTCTACCCATTATTACCACAATAAAAGTAATATATCACTTACACAATAATGTACAGGGCCACATCAGTGTGTGAAATATGTCATCTATATTACATGTAATATTTTTAGAGGCTGTTAAGGGCATTGGCTGAACCAGATTTTTCCAAATACATTGAGTGTAGGCTTTACAGAATATCCTGCTGTTCTAAAGCAGGTTTTATGTATTGTGCTGTACGAATCCGAAAAGAGGCCAGTTTTATTGTGTATATATTACAGTCCTTTACTGTTCACGAAACACATGCTGCTATACATTAGATGTAAGAAGTATAAACACAGGTATGAGATCTGTTCTGCAGAGTCCCCTTATCTCCAATCATCTGAAATACAGAAAGGCAAAACCAGAAAGTAATTGCTTCATGTCTTTATAAAAATGTCATACATTCAGATGGTATTTCCATGATTTTCTCTACTGAAGCTCAATTATTAAAGGCACACTTTCCTATATACAGTGGGGCAAATAATTCTTTGATTGCCTGTACATTTTGTATGTTTGCCCACTTACAAAAAAATGAAGGGTATAATTTTTTTTATCATAGGAGTATTTTAAAAGATAAAGAATATTAACCCAAAATGCAGAAAAAACACACCATGCAAATGTTATAATTTGAGTTGCAGTTCAGTGAATAAAATAAGTATTTGATCTCCTACCAACCAACAATAATTCTGTCTCCCACAGACTGGCTACAGTATGTGCTCATGTGTTACACAGATTAGTCCTGTCAATTTAAGAAGGTGCTCCTAACGACAACTCCTTATGTGTATAAAAGACACCTGTCCACAGAATCTCTTCTATTCAAACCTCACAATCATGGGCAAGACCAATGAGCTTTCAAAGGACATCAGGGACAAGATTGTAGACCTGCACAAGGCTGGAATGGGCTACAAGACCATCAGCAAGAAACTTGGTGAGAAGGAGATAACTGTTGGAGCAATTATTCGCAAATGGAAGAAATACAAAATAACCATCAATCGCCCTCTGTTTGGAGCTCCATGTAGGATTTCGCCTCCATGGGATTAGGATGATTATGGGAAAAGTGAGGTATCAGCCCAGAAGTACACAGGAGAAGCTTGTGAATGATCTCAAGGCAGTTGGGACCACAGCCATCAAACAAACTGTTGGTAACACAATACGCTGCCATGGATTGAAATTTTGCAGTGCCCGCAAGGTCCCCCTCCTCAAGAAGGCACATACACAGGCCCATCTTAAGTTTGTCAATGAACATATAAAATGATTCAGAGAAGGATTGGGAGAAAGTGCTGTGGTCAGATGAAACCAAAATTGAGATCTTTGGCATTAACTCGACTTGCTGTGTTTGGAGGAAGCAAAAGGCTGACTATGACCCTAAGAACACTATCCCTACATTCAAGCACAAAGGTGAAAACATTATGCTTTGGGGCTGTTTCACTGCTAAAGGTACAGGCTGACTTTGCCCCATTGATTGGCCAATGGATGGGGCCATGTATTGTAAAATCTTGGATGAAAACCTTCTTCCCTCAGCCAGAACACAGAAGATGGTTTGTGGATAGGTTTTCCAACATGGCAATGACCCAAAACATACCGCCAAGGCAACAAAGGAGTGACTCAAGAAGAAGCACATTAAGGTCATGGAGTGGCCTAGCCAGTCTCCAGACCTTAATCCTATGGAAATTTTATGGAGGGAGCTGAGACTTTAAGTTGCCAAGCAACAACCAAGAAACCTTAAGGATTTAGAGAAGATCTGTAAAGAAGAGTGGACCAAAATCCCTCCTGAGATGTGTGCAAATCTGTTAACCATCTACAAAAAACGTCTTACTTCTGTGCTTGCCAACCAGGGTTTCTGCACTAAGTACTAAGTTATCATTTCTCTTGCTGATCAAATACGTATTTTACTGAACTGCAATTCAACTTATAATATTTGTATCTGTTTTTTCTGGATTTTTGATTGATTTTCTGTCTCTATCCTTTCAAATACCCCTATGATAAAAATTATATACCCTTCATTTCTTTGTAAGTGGGCAAACTTACAAATTCTGCAGGGGATCAAATAATTATTTTCCCCACTATAAGATAGATGTTGGAGATGTCCCTCAGAGAGGCGCACTTTAGTTACATGTAGGAAGGCCCTGCTCTAAAATTTGCCATTACTGGACACACATCCACCTTCTGATAGAGAAAATCTCTGGATATGACACTCTCAATAATACAGCCTAATTTTTTCCCTGCTTATACAGTAGTGCCTCGGATTACGAGCATAATCCATCCCAAAAGCATGCTTGTAATCCTAAGCACTCGTATATCAAAGCGACTTTCTCATAGGAATTGATGGAAACTCCGATAATTTGTTCCAGTGTCACTGCTATTGTATGCAGTACTGCATGTAGCCAGAGGTGGGGGGGGGCACCGGAGACACTCGGAAACGGAGTGTTTCCGAGCGTCTCCGAGTGTCTCAGAGCATCACCGGCACCCCCGCACCTCTGGCTACATGTCGTACTGCACACCCCAGAGGCTTGAATCCTGCTCGTCTTGTGAGACAACACTCGGAAACCGAGTCAGGATTTAAAAAAAAAACAAAAACAGCTCGATCGTGAAACGTTCATAAACCGCGTTACTAGCAATCCGAGGTTTTACTGTACATTTTTGAACGCTGCCAAAACACTCATCCCCAGCTTATGGATCTCTACCAAGGTACCAGAGATCTCAGGTTGGTTTCGCAAAATTGATCAGGTAGAGGAGATGGATGAATTGGTACATGTAAGCAGAGAAACCATGTCTTCCTATGTTAAAAATTGAACCAGCTGGCTTCTGTTTAAAGATTCTGATGTGAAACTCCACGCCACACCTTATCACTGATATATAAATCAATTGTAAACCATACCCATGAAGCCCTACCTAGCTATGCCTCTAAATGGTCAGTGGAGGTCGGGAAAGACATAACCGAGGCGGAGTGGGGGAAAGCCTTCCTTTTCACAAACAAAACCTCCGTATCATGCTATACACAAGAGAAAAACTATAAATTGTTGTCGAGGTGGTATCGGGTCCCAACTACTCTCAGGATCATGTTCCCATCTAATTCAGACAGATGCTGGAGATGCAACACAATGGAAGGTACTTATATACATATCTGGTGGGAGTGTGATGTTCTTCTTCAATTCTGGACCCAAATTTTTCAGATTTATTCAGACATTTATGACAAACCACTGCTACCATCGCCCTCTATTGCCCTCCTATCCATCCTTCCAGGGACAATCAAATCGCAAAAAAACGGCCTTTTGAAATTCTTTGTTAGTGCGGGTAGACAACTTATACCCAGACATTGGAAAACCACTACGCCCCCCACCCTAATTGAGTGGGTTGGGGAAGTAAACAATTACATGCTAATGGAGGAAATGCAGGCCAAAGCTCTAGATAAATACGCTAAGTTCTCTTTTATCTGGAGGAGTTATTCTACCTCAGACAAACTCAAACAAAGGCTCTCGGCTAAGAACTCCACCTAGGAGATGTAAAAACCAAATCCATCATACCTTTCCCTTAAAATGAAGACCTCATATTTGGACCGAAGCTCGCTGTCTCACTACCCCTCCCCCCCTCCTCCCCTTCTATTATTTTTCTATTCTATACCTATTTCACTTTCATCTATTCTGTCTCTCCTTTTCTTTCTTTTTTGTGTCTCCAATATATCTCTCTTGATGCAATATAAACATAGGATCTTCTATGTAAATAGAGATCTAAAAACCTGTTACTAACCACACCTTTGAAAACCTATGTATACGTTGGTTATCCCAGACTCCCTGTGTCCAGGGGTGCAGCAGGCTCCCAAAGGGGCACCCCCACACAGGGTAGTTAAGGCATATATATCAATATACACCTGTTATACGGTTTTATCGTAACAATATATTTATAATAACCCTTGCACTTATATAAGATTGCACTATTTCAACATTTAAAAGAAATATTTGTTTATTAGGAGACTATATGTCAGGTAACTGGCACTGTTTACACTCCTCCTTTTTTTAATTTTATTTCTTTACCTTTATTATTCTCCTGTTTTTATATGTTTATATACTTGTGAAAACTTCAATAAAAACTCATTGAACCATAAAGATTCTGATGTATACAAACAGTACCAAAACCAGCATTAACCACTGGGAACTGACTCAGCCCCCCCCGGGCGATGCGGACTTGTGCCCAGGGGACATCCGGCCTTACCATGTACCCTTCCTATTCCACCTTATCTACCGAGCCCTCACCTTTCGTCCTTTCATAATAGTCATATGATGAAAACTCACATCAGAATGGTGGTATGTCTAAAGGATTGTTTTTCTTTCATAGGGACCGAACAGCAGATGAGAACTCCAATCTTTCTGGACCGTGTGCACCAACATCCCACAAGACTGCTCCCAAACAAGGCAAAAAAACTGCAAAATCTGCACTCAACGTTTCTGCCAAGCCAAACCCACTGGATCAGACCTGTATTCATCCTGAGTCATACAGCATAGCAGCAAGGTAGGTCAAGTCTTACCGGATCATGTGCACCAACATCCCACACTACTGTACCCAAACAAGGCAAAAAAGCAACAAAATCCACATTCAACATTCCTGCCAAGCCAAACCCACTGGATCAGACATGTATTTATCCCAAGTCTGAACATACAACATAGCAACTGTGAGGGGACGCCTGGCACCCAGCCTGGGTGCTTCCGCCAAACAGTGCCTCCTGCCTTCCAAATCCTTTCGGCTGACCAAGAGCTAATACCAGCCCTTTTATCCCAAGCATCGTACACAAACAAGATGTTGGGATAAGAACCAAAGGAATGACTATTTATTGAACAGAAATGCAGGTTTTTATACACTTCAAAATTAGGTCAGTCACCACATGTACAGTAAAACCAATATATTTACCCAAAACATCATGCAATGGTTATATAAGGAAGTAGAGTTGACATATGGCTAATCCCACCATGTAGGATCCTCCAAGAGTTAACCAAATTAGCCAACGGACAGAAACCATAGGTGTCTCAATTAACTCACTTAACAATGGGAATTTACACCTAGGAGGCACACAATGAGGAGACAAACATAATATAAACAGTGATCCCACCCAACCTCAGACTGGCCTGCAACAGCCTACAAGAGTCTATGAGACAAGCTCATACAAAGTTCCAGCAGTCTGGAAAGGTGGAAATAACATATCTTTATATATTTCTTGAGGGATATTGATGAATATTTCTGTCCCAAGTGGAGGGGTTTTTCCAACTCCGTCTGGGGGCCACCATATTCCCTCTGACCATTAACCTGTACAAGATTAATATTACACCTTTCCATCCAATCCTGAAGGGAAGCTTTATTGTCCTTATTCAAAGAATTATTGTAAGTCATGTTCTCAGCGTTCATCACATTGTCCATCATTATAGAATGATCTGCTCCCTCCATGGGAAATAATCAGTGGGTAGGAGGCTTGCCCCTAGTCCTCTTCAGAAGCCCCTTGCCTGGTTGGGTCTGGTTGGGAAGCTCAGTTCAACCTGATGCCAGTTCAATGTTCAGCATCATTTACATTACTGTGGTCTCAGACACAGTTTGCAGCAAACTGTGGCTGGGTGCCCAGTTGTGTGTGGACAGCCGTGGCAAGGAAGCCTGTACATAGCGCTTAGAGCAGCAATAGCTGCCCACCAGTGTTTGGAAGTAATCACACATGGAACCACTACCCTGCAGTTAGGAACAGATGCAAGTAACTTGAGGCCGCTGTCAGCCTGTCCTTACTTTGTACAGTCTTCCCGACCCTCCACTGTCTATGTTAGGGAGATTTTCAAGTTAGGACAGCAGAAAGTAATCAAATCTTGCCAACAGGGACACACACTCAAGCAAAATATTTTCCAGCAGACAATGTAGCACTCTGTCTATAATCTATATAGCAGTGGCAGACCTTAAAGTGTTTCTAAAGGCAGAAGGTTTTTTTTATTTTTTTTATGCATTCTATGCCTTAAGATAAAAAAAAACCTGTGTGCAGCAGCTCCCCTAATACTTACCTGAGCCACATCTTGATCCAGCAATGTTGCACGAGAGACTCGGCTGTCCGGAGCTTGAGCTTTCCCTCCTATTTGGCTGAGACACAGCAGCGGGCGCCATTGGCTTCCACTGCTGTCAATAAAAGCCAGTGAGCCAAAATGGAGAGATATGGGGTGGGACCGAGACACCAGTCTGTGTCTGAATGGACACACAGAGCAGTGGCTTAGCTTTGGTGCCCCCATAGCAAGCTGCTTGCTATGGGGGCAGGAAGGGAGGGGGCAGGAACGCCGGCGAGGGACCGGAGAAGAGGAGGATTGGGGCTGCTTAGTGCAAAACCACTGCATAGCGCAGGCGAGTATAACATGTTTGTTATTTTTAAACAAAAAGCCAGACTGTAGTATCACTTTAATTGAAAAAAGGCAAACAAATTGATCTTTATCACAGATATTTTATTTACTTGTGGGAATATATTTCTACCATGTTTTAGGGCAATTACAGTGTCACCTTCATCAGTGCTATGGATACATATTATGTAAAAAGTAAAATATCAGATTCAAAATATGAATAATATCTAAAAATATACGTTGTTTAGTTTAAACAAAAATACTAGTAATGTAGTAAAATTAGGTGACATTCATTAACCGAGCAAATATGATTTCTTCAACAACCTGGTGAACTTCTATTGTGTTTTCTGAGCATCCTCATTGGAGCGATTCTCTTTGCTTCCTATCCTAGTGACAGAAGAAAAGGAAGCAGGCAGATCGCAGTAAAATCCTGACAGAGGTTCCAAGATTCAACTTTTGCAAAAAAAATAACAAATTAAATGCACATATATTAGTAGAATGTGCATTTGTTTTTTTTTGATGATGGGTGCAATGCCAGGCTCCTGCAAACTGTTTCCTGCTGTTCTTTGTCTGTACTGAGGTTGAAGGGTTGACGATCTGGAGGAAGTGTCAGTGGATTACAAGTGTGGTGATCACTGCATTTGCGTCCCATTAAAGTATTTGTAAGCACGCCTCTTCAAAGGGGCATTATATTACAGCATATACAATTATATGTCTGAACACAATTTTATTTAACCACTTTACAACCGCATGTATACTGCAGCAGGGTGGCCACTGTGCACCGGATCATGTACCTAGTACGTGATCTGACACTTTGGGGTCTGGGGCGTGTATGCGCGCCGCAGGTGCACAGCGATTGTGATTAGACACAGCGTGAGCTTATCTGTAGGTACCACAGACTCGATGTCCGCTGGTACCTGCCAATCATTGGGTAGAGAATCAGAATGGCAGTCTGACTATGTAAACAAGACAGATCGCTGTTCTGTCAATAGGTAAGGCATTGATCCTGTGTTCCTGCAAAGCAAGAACATGGAATAATGCCTTCCCCTAGTAAAAGCACCTCCCACACTGTGAGAAAACACTGGTTAGGCACACAGTTAACCCCTTCCCAGCCAGTGTCATTAGTACAGTGACAGTGCATTTTCTTAGCACTAATCACTGTATTAGTGTCACTGGTCCCCAAAAAGTGTCAGTGTCCCGACTGTCCGCTGCAATATCGCAGTCCCACTATAAATTGGCGGTCGTCGCCATTACTAGTAAAAAATATATATATATATATATCCCATAAAACTATCGCCTATTTTGTAGACGCTATAATGTTTGCGCAAACCAATCAATAAACACTTATATATTATTTTCAAAATATTTAGTAGAATACATATTGGCCTAAATTAATGAAGAAATTTTTTTTATTTTTATTGGATATGTTTTATAGCAGAAAGTAAAAAATATTGTTTCTTTATTTTTTCAATATTGTCAGTCTTTTTTTTTTATATAATGCAAAAAATAAAAACCGCAGAGGTGATCAAATACCACCAAAAGAAAGCTCTATTTGTGGGGAAATAAGGACATGTGGTTAAGTACTACAATTACACTTTCCGTGGTAGCAGAGAATTTCCAGATTTCTGTAAGTTGCTTTAAATTTGACAGCTGCTACGGGGTAGTAGAATCCCCCTCACGTTCTCAGAGAGGGATCTGTTGTAGGGGTGATGAGGTCCACTTGGCACCCTAAATATAGGTGTAACAAGTAATAAAGTGCTGGTAAAGGCTTGTTTTTTTTTGTTTTGTTTTGTTTTTTTTTTAATAACAAACATGTTATACTTACCACCTCTGTGCAGTTGGTTTTGCACAGAGCAGCCCGGATCCTCCTCCTCTCGGGTCCCTCTTTGCTGCTCCTAGCCCCTTCCTCCTTTGAGTGCCCCTTAGCCAGCAGCTTGGTACAGGGGGCACCCAAGCCGAGCTAGAGCTCCATGTATCCATTCAGACACAGAGCCCTGACCTGGCCCCGCCCCTCTCTTCTCTGATTGGCTGACTGAATTTGACAGCCACGGGAGCCAATGGCGCCGCTGCTCTGTCTCAGCCAACCAGGAGGAGTGTACTGGATGGCTAAGAAGATCAAGGACATCGCTGGAGAGAGAGAAGAAGCTCAGGTAGGTAATTAGGGGGTGCTGGGGGGGCTGCTACACACAGAAGGTTTTTTATCTTAATGCATAGAATGCATTAAGATAAAAAAACCTTCTGCCTTTACAACTGCTTGTTTTTTTTTTTTTTGTTTAAAAATGGCAAACATGTTATACTTGCCTCCTCCGTGCAATTGGTTTTGCACAGAGCAGCCTGTTGGGGTTAGGGGGGTAGGGTTAGGGGGGTAGGGTTAGGGTTGGGGTTTCCACTTTAAGAACAAGGTTAGGACTCAGAGATTGGAATAGGGACCTCCTCCAAAGGTCAGCAGGTGTGTCCTCAGAGGTCAAGAGGCATGGCTGACCCACCCCCACCAAACTGTTCCGCCTACCCCAACTAAGTCGGGGAATGAACAAGTCGGGGAAAGGGACCCGACCCCTCTTCCGCCGCAGATAAAAGTAATCTTGCGCCGCAGAGACCACTTTTATCAGAAACCGGACCGCTCACTGAAGAAGAGGATTACCCGGGTTATGGTAGCTAGCTGCTTCCATAACAACAATATCCCTCTTCAAAGTGCCGACGTATATCAGCATGAGCCGGTCCGGAAGTTGTTAAGAGCTATGGGCGTAAGTGACATTTTGACGTCGCTTCCGCCCTGTAATGGTATGAAGCAGGGTGGGGGCCATCTTCCCCTCAGCAGCCAGCCAAGCAGGGAAAAGGACTAGATCGCATCCGCCGCTGCCGGCGTCTCCGGTAAGCTGCGGAGGGCACCAGAGCACAGCGCGGGGGGGCCCTCTCCTGCCACCGATAAAAGTGATCTTGCGGTGAATCCGCCACTGAGACCACTTTTATCTGAAAGTGGACTGCCCACTGAAGAAGCAGGCTGGTCGATAAGTTAAGCCGGGAATTTCTTTGGTTTTGGTTTGCATCCAGTAAAAATAACTCCCTCTGTCAAAGCCACTAGTGCAGGTATGAGCCGATACCGGACCACTCCACCGATACTTCCGGGTTACCACATCTGCTGCAGCATGTGACGTCACGTCCAGTTGCTGTACAGCTACACATTGTTGATATTTCCGTGGTGGCCAGTGGGGTTCTTGTGAATGGGATGCTTGTAAATGTTGAAGATAAAAGAAAGAAAAGAAAGGGCGCACCAACCTAGTGCATTATCATTTGGATATAAATTTATTAAAAAAGATAAAAACACCTACTTATAAAACATTAGTAACGTTTTAGCAATAAATGGTCATCAGATAGCAGCATTCAGTCAGAGATGAGCAATTCACCAGGGATCACGGAGGAGGCCACGGGGATCACTGCCACTGACGCGTTTCGAGGGGTAAGTCCCCCCTTCTTCAGGGCACAGCTTGTAAATGTTGCACAGATGTTGCATGTGTACAACGTATAGATAACTTCTTATGTAGGGTCTTGCTTCAGTTCTACAAATCTTTTTTTTTTCATTTGAGCTAGAGTAACAGGGGGTTAGAACCCTTAGGCCTCATGCGCACTGGATGCCAGTAGTGTTAGCTGTTGAAAGCTGTAAAATGAGTTTTTGCAGTAGCATTTTTCAGCGTTTTCTATCATGTGTTTAGTTTTTTCAGCAAAACTATACTCCCACAAAAGCTTATGGCTCAAAAACGCTCATAAACGGTGAATAGCCACGTTTTTCAGTGTGTTTTTTTTTTTTCAGAGTCGTATTAGTTTTACAGCTAAAAAACTCCTCTTTATACTCACTAGTTCAACCCCTGCCAAAAAATGCTGATAACAGCCTATGTGTGCATGAAAAAAAAAATGCCTGAAGCCAAAAACATCCAGTGTGCATGAGGCCTTATAATTTTTTTTTTTTGTCTTTTGTATCTCATTTCCTGTCCCATATCCAAAATAAAACGTGAGAAGAAATTCCTCCAGAACTAATGTTGGAAGATTTCCCCTCTATTCCTGTTCTGGTGAGAACCCAAAATTGGGGATTTTCTTTCACTTGCACTCTCAATGATAATGGGGGCCATAGACAGCAATAAAAACCTTACAAGTGTTCTCATACCTCTATATTCTATCCAAAACTAAAAAAAAAAAAAAAAGCTTGCCTTTAGTTATAGTTTAAAGAGGAAGTAAATCCTGATGGGTTTTACTTCCTCTTTTGCTCCCTGCAAAGCCTGCAAATTAAAAGCATAATGGGCTAGTGTGCATCACATACTAACCCATTATGTGACACCTGCAAACGAAGGCCGCGCTGTCCCCTTTGCAGGCTGCGTCCATCTTCGCCCCTCTTCCTTCCGGGGGCCGGGGACTCCGGCTCTGTGACTGGCCAGAGCCACGTGACGTCACTCCCGCGGGAGCCGTCAGTAACGGCACACACTGGGGGAGGAAACAGCTCGGCGGTCCGTTTCTTCACAGCGCATGCGCTGATGACATCGGCGGACTACAAGTGAAATATCTCCTAAACGGTGCACATTTAGGAGATATTTCCACTACCTATAGGTAAGCCATATTCTAGGCTTACCTATAGGTAAAACTCACAGAAAAGGGTTTATAACCACTAAGGCCCCTTTCATACTTGTGCGACTTCAAAGTCATGCGATTTTACCGCGATTTTGTGGCCGTGATTTTGCGACGATTTGGGAGCAGTACTACTTTGTACGACTTTGCCACAACTTTGGCATTAACAAATGAAAACATACATGGTGTGAGGCTTGTGCTTACAAAGTCGTACTGAAATTGTGTCTATATTATTCAGGTACGATTTGCATGCTACTTGAGGGTTTAACATTGAGGTCTAAAAACATTAACTCGCATGGAAGTTGGACAAAAGTAGTGCAAGGACTACTGTGAAGTCGGCACGACTTAAAGTCTTGCCAACATGAATGCTAGTCATTGAAAATCATGGAGAATGACTTGTCATACGATTTTGCAGTACAAAATTGTGGGAGAAGTCGTATAAGTGTGAAAGGGGACTTCAGCCCCGGACCATTTGGCTGGCAAAAGACCAGAGCACTTTTTGCGATTCGGCACTGTGTCGCTTTAACTGACAATTGCGCGGTTGTGCGACATGGCTCCCAAACAAAATCAACGTCCTTTTTTCCCCACAAATAGAGCTTTCTTTTGGTGGTATTTGATCACCTCTGTGGTTTTTATTTGCGCTATAAACAAAAAAATTTTTGACTATTTTGAAAAAAACGCATTATGTTTTACTTTTTGCTATAATAAATATCCCCAAAAAATATATAAACAAACACTTTTTTTCCCTCAGTTTAGACCGATACGTATTCTTCTACATATTTTTGATTAAAAAAAATCGCAATAAGTGTTTATTGATTGGTTTGCGCAAAAGTTATAGCATCTACAAAATAGGGGATAGTTTTATGGCATTTTTATTAATAATTTTTTTTTTTTTACTAGTAATGGTGGCGATCTGCGATTTTTATCATGACTGCGACATTATGGCGGACAGATCTGACACTTTTATCGCTATTTTGGGACCATTCACATTTATACAGCGATCAGTGCAATTAAAAATGCATTGATTACTGTATAAATGTGACTGGCAGTGAAGGGGGTTAACCACTAGGGGGCAGTGAAGGGGTTAAGTGTGTCCTAGGGAGTGATTCTAACTGTGGGGGGGGAGGGGCTACGTGTGACACGACACTGATCACCGCTCCTGATTACAGGGAGCTGTCATCAGTGTCCTGTCACTAAGCAGAACGGGGGAAGTGCATGTTTACATCAGCATTTCCCCGTTCTTCTCCGTGAGACGATCGCGGGTATCCCCACAGACCCGCAATCACACTCACGGAGCTCGCGAGCCCGCAAACCGCTTCCTAAAGGGCAACGTACAGGTACGTTAATATGCCTGTACGTGCCCTTCTACCAACGTTTATCGGCGTGAGCTGCTTGGTAAGTGCTTAACGTGCACTTATCTGTTCACAGAGAAACGATACAAATTTCACACATCAACTTAGTTATCAGCATTTGTAAATGTTACAATTGGGAGTTCCATTTCGTGTTTATCTCCATGTTCAGAGCAGCTGTCGGCGTATCTGTAAATGAGATGCCGTGTTGCAGGCTCGATAACCCAAACTTGTTTTTCTCCCTTTCATTGTCATGTTATTTTTCTGTGTTTTTAATTGTGCACTGATAGCTCATACATATTTAACACTGCATAACAGCATATAATGATTTTTGTTTTGTTTTGCAAGAGCTAATGTTGCACCGCCATTAATCTCGGGGTATTGGAACAGAATGTAATGGGGTATCACATTGCAGAGCTGTAACACATGATACTGTTTACTCCCGAGTCGGGTTACAGGAACGTACCTTTCAGTGCTCAGGATAACCGCACACGGATGTCTAATGTTAACCCTTTTTGCTGCAGCATTTAAAATGTATGGAACAATGATGGATAGAAATAGGACAGCCCTTAGAAGCAATCCACCTCTGTGGAGAGTGAAGTTTAAAGGGTAACTTCACTTTCGTAGGAAAAAAAAAAGCATATACCAGTGGTTATATAAGAAAAATATTTCAATATATGAACATCAATACAAACACTCAAAACATATAAAATGTAATATTAGGTGCACACATCCAGTATACATTTAAATCACAATTTCCCATGCGTGTGCTAAAATAGCATGTATCATCTTAACCGCCCCCCTCGACCGTGCTATAGCCGAATGACGGCTGCAGCATGGTCACACATTTCCGGGAGGGTATCTATTGATGTCCTTCGGAGAGCCGGGTAAAGGGCCAGTCACAGGGGCCCTTTACCATGTGATCAGCTGTGTCCAATCACAGCTGATCATAGTGTAAACAGGGTTTGCTGGTTATCATCGGTCCTCTCCTTACACCGAAGTAAGCAAGAAGGGGGCTTCCATCATGACAAATGTAGAGTGTGGTGGTCCCATCCCTAACATAGTAGACCACAGAAAAGAGTGCCCCCCTTGAAATGGGACTTTAATAGACCACCAACTCTTAAGCTAAAAAATATATTTTAATAGTATACTTTAAAAAGACGTAGCGATGTCTATGACATACAAAGGTACAAAAAATACATCCCATACAAAATCAGAACAAAAAAATATACAGATAATACTGAATGTACTCTCCTAATCTTAGGAGAGTACATTCAGTATTATTATCTGTATATTTTTTTGTTCTGATTTTGTATGGAATGTATTTTTTGTACCTTTGTATGTCATACACACACATATCTACGTCTTTTTAAAGTCTACTATTAAAATATATTTTTTAGCTTAAGAGTTGGTGGTCTATTAAAGTCCCATTTCAAGGGGGGCACTCTTTTCTGTGGTCTCCTTACACCGACAGCGCCTGAGGAGAGACGGTAAGCGGCAATTCACGCAGGACATCTACAATGATAATCAGGGCATTGATCATCAGTGCAACCCCATCAATACTGCCTTTCAATGCCCATCAGTGATGCCTGTCGGTGTCCATCAGTGCAGCCTCATCAGCGCACATCAGTGAAGAAGAAAATTTACTTATTTACCAAATTTTATAACCAACTAAAACTTTTTTATTTTATTTTTTTTCAAAATTTGCAGTCTTTTTTTGTTTAGCAAAAAATACAAAACCCAGCGGTGATTAAATACCACCAAAAGAAAGCTCTATCTGTCTCAAAAAAATGATAAAAATTTAGTTTGGGTACGGGGTAGCATAAGCGAGCAATTATCTTTCAAAGTGTGACAGCGCTGAAAGCTGAAAATTGGCCTGGGCAGGAAGGGGGTAAAAGTGCCCTGTAGACAAGTTGTTAAAAAAAAGTGTTTATCCACGTGTGCAACAAAGTCCCATAAATATATTAGAAATAGTCCATAGTAGCTGTATTCAAAAACCAAGAGTCTCCACTTCTTCCATTTAGAAGTTCCAGTGCAGCACTTCAATCAAATGAACGTGTCCCCCACAGTGTTTCAGATGTGCCTTCCCCTTAAAATAGGGCCTATACGCTAATATTGGTCACCAGCGCGTTCCCCACAGCCTCAGCGGTATAGATATAGGTGCAAGGACGTTCCGTTCTTCCTCCAGTTCTTCAGGATTAGTATCCCTTTAAAAGGCCAGTTCATTTTTCTCTGGTACGCTTGGTACACTCACTCACTCTCATGTTCAGGCCAGCTATATACTACATATATATATATATATACTTTATACTACATTCAAGAGGTGCTCTCCATTGTGTAGTACATCTTTTTGTTTATTAAAAAGAAAATTACTCAATGAAATAAAATTGCACGTGATAATTCTCCTACAATCCCAGGGGGCACAGTATCAGCACTTTTTCGAGTCTAAGTGATGACGTCATCTGTCTCCGCCCTTACGTGTTGCGTCACTTGTCACATGATTTTATCAGAGTGTACAGAAGGCCCCCAGAAATATAATTTCATGTGTCTGTGTAAAACTCTGCATTAAGATACATGTCAGGTTTTTAGGCGTCATCTGCAACAAAAACGCCATTTTTGGTGAGATACTACCTAAGAGTTAGTCACTTCTATAGAGATGCAGACACTGCAAATTTTCTCATCAGAACCCTGAAAGTGCATCAGCTGCTTGTAATAAATTATCCACTCCCATTCAGAATTAGTTCTGCACAAGGCAGGATAAAGAGCAGAAACTGTTAGGAATCTGCAACAAAGTGTGTTAAAATCCATAGATCACCCAGATGGGTTTTTTTCTTTTTCTTAACAAAAGTGAAGTTTCTCTTTAAATTAAGTAAATCTTTCATGAGAGAAATATATAGTAAATGATTACTTTTCTTACTACAAATGTTAGTTGCCTGGCTATTATGATTAAAGTGTATGCAGACTCCTACAATGAACTTCTTTTTTTTTGCTCCCTTCGATCTGTTAAGTAATAAATATACCATTGATAACGTTTTGTTATATCTTTTTGATATGTAAAAAACATACTTGCCAGAAATCCAGAGAGCTGATAATTTTGTGTGCTATCTGCCTCTGCTGCGCTTTATATTATTCCCAGTTCTCTCTGGGGACTACCAAACACCTCCCTTCTGTTAGGCTTCTTTCACATGGGCAGCCAGGAGGCAATAAAAACAGGAGGTTGATCTGTATTTTTACTGACCACCTACAAGCAGACAATAATCGATTGAGTACACATTGCCTCAGCCACAGTGCTTTGTAACTTGACATGCCTTGTTTGGCAGGTGTCCCCACCTGTCATCTCTCCCATGTAAATGAATAGTACTGTGAAGCAACCATGACACAAACATTCGGCTCACAGGTGCAGCACAATCCCGCAATGCAAAAATACCGTTCGGCAGGGAAAAAAATGGCCTGCATTACCTCCTTTAACCATCCTCTGAAACGTGATACATCACAGATCACTTTTCAAATAAACACTGCTACTAGTGTATTAGAAGATTGATTTGATTGAAGACCCAAGCAAATGTGACAGTTGGCAATTCCGGCATTCCAGGAATGGAACTGTTTTTTGAAACCGTTAAATGTGTTTAGTTCTGCTTTATGATTTACTGCTGTTCAGGGGCTCTGGGCTTCAACAAAATGGCAGCCTCCAGCAAGAAGAAATAGGAGCAATGCTAAAGGCAATTTATAGCACAGACTAATTTTAGTAGCATAAATATTAATGTGGCATGTATGTTCCTTCCTAAAGAACATTATTTATTATCATGTTGTTATGGGTAAAGTTCTACTTTAACATACAACGTGAAGCAATTCCCAACTTATGAAATACAAAACAAAATCTTTATTCTGCCACCAATGCAGATAATCTATTATGAATATAGTTAAAAAAAAAAGTGCTTAAAAAGTCTCTCAAAGAAATAAGTCCCAAAAGGCCAAAATTCTTCACTATGCCAAGAAGTAATCATCTCCTTCCATTTATAATCCACACGTGAATACACACAGTGATTAGTTAAACTCTAAAAACTCAAAAGAGAATATGTGACCCCTTTTCTCAAAAGAAAGTCAACAAATGCTTACTATAAACTCCATGCAATGCTGGGGCTCTGTTGCTTTATTGTTCATTCAGCAGACGGAGGTTGAGTATTATTATTATTATTATACAGGATTTATATAGCACCAACAATTTGCGCAGAGCTTTACAACGTGAGGGCAAACAGTACAGTTACAATACAATTCAATACAGGAGGAATCAGAGGGCCCTGGTCATTAGAGCTTACAATCAAAAAGGGGAGGGTGATACACAAGGTAATAACTGATGGAAAAAAATAAAAGCACAGTTTTTAGGTGGAGGCAGGTTGAAGAGAAGTTTTCAGGGATTGCCCAAAAGTGGTTAGATTAGGAGTTAATCTGACAGATTGTGGTAGGGAATTCCAGATGATGGGAGAGGTTTGGGAAAAGTCCTGGATGTGACAAGAACAGAGGAGGAGGTCTTGGGAGGAACGAAGAGAAGGATTTGGTTGGTATTTTAAGACTAGGTTAGTGATGTAGCGGGCGGAGGGGGGTGAATGGCTTTATAAGTTATTGGTATTTTGAATTTAATTTGTTGGGTGAGCTGAAGCCAGTGGAAGGATTGGCCGACACTGAAAGGTTGGTAAGGTGGATGAGTCTGGAATCAGCATTCATGATGGACTGAAGGGGGGATAGCCAATGTAAAGGTAATCCAATGAGGAGGGAGTTGCAGTAGTCGAGGTGAGAGATAACCTGGGAGTGAATTAGGACCTTTGTGGTGTTATTGATTAGGAAGGGGCGTATTTAGGAGATGTTGAGGTGCCAAGTTTGGACATTGGACGCGGGGCCGAAGGAAGAGTTCAGGATTACACCTAGCACCTTGGCATGCGGGGGGTGGGTTGATGGTTGTGCCATTGATCTTGACAGAGAAGTCAGGGGAAGGGGCATGTGGTAAGTAACCAAAGTGAAGTGGAGAAAAGTAGGGCCAGTCTTCTGGCTATACTGTATGGCAGAGATATGAAATTCACAGGAACCAAATTGCAAACCCTGTGGCAAGGGAAACAGTCATCATATACATTTTTACCCATTTAACTAGGTCTATACATTGCAGTTAGTGCATTGTTCAAACCCTAAATAAGGTCCTGTTCACACCAGGAGTTAGTGGGACTGCGCTGGCCGCCAAGGCAAGGCAAAATGCCTAGTTTCCAACAGGCTAGTTGATGGTATGTGTGGCATGCCATACTTTTTTTTTCTCAGTATGGTGCGACAGAAAGTACTACATCACACCACGCTGCCGCCAGTAGAACTTAAAGTGGTTGTAAACCCTCTCCTACACCCAGTGAAGTGAACAGCTTCAGTTGATACACAGAGATGAAACAAATCCTCCTACATAAGTTTTACTTGCATATCTGCTGTCTTCCCCTTCCTACACCCTTTGGAAAGTGCAGATCATGTTAAAAATCTTTCTTCCTCTTTCAGCAGTGGGTGCGGAGTCGGAGCATACACTGTGTGAGAGCTGATTGGAGGAAAGGCACCCCCCTCCACATAGGCAGAGGAATGACGAAACTTGCAGAGCTCTATTGTGAATCGACAAGCTCTCTGCTTATCTATCTATAAGCTCCCTCCCCGACACAAATTTCAGCTGCTGTTATCTCCTGTGTCGGAGAGCTTCTCAGAAGCGACACATGCTGATAACAGAGGAACAGAGCGCCAGAGAGAAAAGACGCTTAGAGCTTTAGAGAGAGATAAGTAAACACTACAGGTATATGTGCTTAGGTCAAATTTCATGAATGGGGTTTACAACTACTTTAATGAACTTAATGAATTTTTCTTCATTCAACATGTTCGCATAAAGGAAAAGTATTGGCACGGCTGTCATTCTACCGCACATTAGCACAGCTACTGGTGTGAACGGGCCCTAAAACCTTTTTCTAGTCCCCTCTATGTGAACTAAAATTGATATTTAAACAACTATCTTTTTTTTTTTTTTTTTTTGTATAATCCACTCACCTTGAACTGCATCATTTAACTTCCTTCTTAGCAATGACTTTTAAAAATAGAGACAATCAATACAATGCATTATCACTAAAGCATAACACTGTGCTCTGTATTGATTGCTCTCCTGTCTTCAGCTTTATCCCGGGCATCCTCAATCCGTGTTTAAACAGAAACTTGATATGCTATCTCCAGCCCGATTAAGTACTTCAAAGTCTGGTAACAAGCAAGGCTTGGCAGTCCTACATCCTGTTTTAAACCGGCCAGTCCTGTTGGTAGTAATTTTGCAATCGATAGGCCTGTATTAGGCTGCTTTCCCCTGTTGAAAAATATGACCCTGTTTGAAGGTGGATAATCATGTTAGGTAAACACTGTGTCCGGTTTTAAAACTGGCATTTAATAAAGCAAAGTAGGGTTTTCAAAGGCTTACCCCGGTGTTTTTACTCCTGATGTGTAAAGCTATTTTAAGGACATTCTAGAATTGGGATTTTCATTGAGGTTTTCCTGGACATGACTGCAGATATTGCTTTCCGGTAGTTTGGTTTCAGTACCGACATCTCATGAGTGACTCAAAGATACTTTTTTGGAACTTTACATTCTCAGCTTTCAGTCTGCTTTAGTTGTGGTTAAGCCAGACTCATCTTTTGGTAAATCTCATAACTGAATGAATGACTAAAATTAAATCAAGTTTTCAGACATATTGTGGTATGACTATGATTAAAGAATTTTATTGGATAACATGAGCACAAGCTGGTTTGAAGGGTCAGTCTACACAAAAGCCATATGTCAGTTATAGGTTTACTCATATTGTATATCAGGGGTGTCCAATCTTTTTTCCAAGAGGGCCAGATTTGATGAATAGAACATGCTTGAGGGCCGACCATTTTGCCTGACATTCTTAAACCATTAAAATTTGGTCTAAGTGTGTCCATCCGAGCACTAATACACGGCCCAACAAGAATTCTCTTGCCTTTGTGCTGTGTGTGGTGAATAGATGAGCTTGGGCGTGTTATTTGGATATACCGGATTTAATCTGCTTATAACATGCACCTTCACTTTAAAAATGAAGTTTCAGGAAAAAAAATCTTAAATTTTAAATAAAGAACTGTGAAGCAAAATAAGGGTCAGTGCCCATCAATGCAGCCTAATCAGTGCCCATCTGCGGCCCCCACTCCATTGCCATGAATGTGGCCCCCACTGTATTGACATGAATGCAGCCCCCACTGTATTGACATGAATGCAGCCCCCACCGTATTGACATGAATGCAGCCCCCACCGTATTGACATGAATGCAGCCCCCACCACATTAACATGAATGCAGCCCCCACCGTATTGACATGAATGCAGCCCCCACCGTATTGACATGAATGCAGCCCCCACCGTATTGACATGAATGCAGCCCCCACCACATTCACATGAATGCAGCCCCCACCACATTCACATGAATGCAGCCCCCACCGTATTGACATGAATGCAGCCCCCACCGTATTGACATGAATGCAGCCCCCACCGTATTGACATGAATGCAGCCCCCACCGTATTGACATGAATGCAGCCCCCACCACATTGACATGAATGCAGCCCCCACCGTATTGACATGAATGCAGCCCCCACCGTATTGACATGAATGCAGCCCCCACCGTATTGACATGAATGCAGCCCCCACCGTATTGACATGAATGCAGCCCCCACCACATTGACATGAATGCAGCCCCCACCACATTGACATGAATGCAGCCCCCACCGTATTGACATGAATGCAGCCCCCACCGTATTGACATGAATGCAGCCCCCACCGTATTGACATGAATGCAGCCCCCACCGTATTGACATGAATGCAGCCCCCACCACATTCACATGAATGCAGCCCCCACCACATTCACATGAATGCAGCCCCCACCGTATTGACATGAATGCAGCCCCCACCGTATTGACATGAATGCAGCCCCCACCGTATTGACATGAATGCAGCCCCCACCGTATTGACATGAATGCAGCCCCCACCGTATTGACATGAATGCAGCCCCCACCGTATTGACATGAATGCAGCCCCCACCGTATTGACATGAATGCAGCCCCCACCGTATTGACATGAATGCAGCCCCCACCGTATTGACATGAATGCAGCCCCCACCGTATTGACATGAATGCAGCCCCCACCGCATTGACATGAATGCAGCCCCCACCGCATTGACATGAATGCAGCCCCCACCGCATTGACATGAATGCAGCCCCCACCGCATTGACATGAATGCAGCCCCCACCGTATTGACATGAATGCAGCCCCCACCGTATTGACATGAATGCAGCCCCCACCGTATTGACATGAATGCAGCCCCCACCGTATTGACATGAATGCAGCCCCCACCGTATTGACATGAATGCAGCCCCCACCGTATTGACATGAATGCAGCCCCCACCGTATTGACATGAATGCAGCCCCCACCGTATTGACATGAATGCAGCCCCCACCGTATTGACATGAATGCAGCCCCCACCGTATTGACATGAATGCAGCCCCCACCGTATTGACATGAATGCAGCCCCCACCGTATTGACATGAATGCAGCCCCCACCGTATTGACATGAATGCAGCCCCCACCGTATTGACATGAATGCAGCCCCCACCGTATTGACATGAATGCAGCCCCCACCGTATTGACATGAATGCAGCCCCCACCGTATTGACATGAATGCAGCCCCCACCGTATTGACATGAATGCAGCCCCCACCGTATTGACATGAATGCAGCCCCCACCGTATTGACATGAATGCAGCCCCCACCGTATTGACATGAATGCAGCCCCCACCGTATTGACATGAATGCAGCCCCCACCGTATTGACATGAATGCAGCCCCCACCGTATTGACATGAATGCAGCCACCACATTCACATGAATGCAGCCCCCACATTGACATGAATGCAGCCCCCACCACATTGACATAAATACGGCAGCCCCCACCACATTGACATGAATGCAGACTCACCATTGCTGTCAGTGCAGCCTGATTCATGTCCATCTGCAGCCTTGGAGGAGACAGGGAGGGGGCGGGACGAGCGCCAACAGATATACAGGAGAAATTCCTGTTTACACGGCGGCCTCTTTAATTGAAAGTCCCGCCTCCTATGATGGACAAAACAATTGTCCAATGGCAGCGCAGGAGACGGGACTTCCTTTTACACAGGACGCCGTGTAAACAGGAAATTCTCCTGTATCCTGTACAGCGCTTGTCCCGCCCCCTCCAAGGCAGCCAGCATATCTATCTTTTATGGCCCCCGGCGCTCGGGGATTCGTTGGGGGCCACAAAAGATATATATGTCAAAATTACCAGGCGGGCCGTCCGAAACCGGACCGCGGGCCGCGATTGGCCCGCGGGCCGGACTTTGGACATGCCTGTTGTATATATTTGTGTATGCTGACAAAAGCTCTTGTAGCCATAAGTCAGGATAAAATAATTTTAAAAAAGTACTGTAGTACATATGTGCAATGCATACACATTCCTCTGTTTTATCCGTATAAAGACCCCACCAAAACTAAAAAATGCACTCTGCTCATACAGTCATTATTTTCCACAAACAATACCCCATAATAACGTGAAAGAAGTTTGTTTGAAATCTTTGCAAATTTATTAAAAATGAAAAACAAATTATAAAATCTCATGTACATAAGTAGTCACAGCCTTTGCTCAATACTTTGTTGAAGCACCTTTGGCACCAATTACAGCCTCAAGTCTTTTAGAGTATGATGCTACAAGCTTGGCCCACCTATTTTTGGGCAGTTTCTCCCATTCTTTTTTGCAGGACCTTTCAAGCTCCATCAGGTTGGATGGGGAGCGTTGGTGCACAGCCATCTTCAGATCTCTCCAGAAATGTTCAGTCGGATTCAAGTCTGAGCTCTGGCTGGGCCACTCAAGGACATTCACAGAGTTGTTCCATAGCCATTCCTTTGTTATCTTGGCTGTGCTTAGGGTAGTTGTCCTGTTGCTAGATGAACCTTCACCCCAGTCTGAGGTCCAGAGCGCTCTGGAGCAGGTTTTCATCAAGGATGTCCCTGTACATTGCTACATTCATCTTTCCCTCAATCCTGACTACCCTGACTAGTCACCCAGTTACTGCTGCTGGAAAACATCCCCACAGCATGATGTTGCCATGCTTCACTGTAGGGATGGTATTGGCCAAATGAGTGGTGCCTGGTTTCCTCTAGACATGATGCTTGCCATTCAGGCTAAAGAGTTCAATCTTCGTTTCATCAGACCAGAGAATTTTGTTTCTCATGGTCTGAGAGTCCTCCAGGTGCCTTTTGGCAAACTCCAGGCAGGCTTTCATGTGCCTTTTACTGAGGAGTGGCTTCCATCTGGCCACTCTACCATACAGGCCTGATTAGTGGAGTGCTGCAGAGATGGTTGTTCTTCTGGAAGGTTCTCCTCTCTCCACAGAGAAACGCTGGAGCTCTGTCAGAGTGACTATCGGGTTCTTGGTCACCTCTCTGACTAAGGCCCTTTTCCCCCGATCGCTCAGTTTGGCCAGACAGCCCGCTCTAGGAAGAGTCCTGGTGGTTCCAAACTTCTAACATTTACGGATGATGGAGGCCACTGTGCTTATTGGGACCTTCAATGCTGCAGAAATTTTTCTGTACCCTTCCCCAGATCTGTGATTTAATACAATCCTGTCTCAGAGGTCTAAATGCAATTCCTTGGACTGCATGGCTTGATTTGTGCTCTGACATACATGGTTAATTGTGGGACCTAATATAGACATTAGAGATGTGCTCAGGCATGTTCGGGATCCTAGTCCCAACCCACCTGCCCAATCACACCAGGAAGTAGAGGCTGCACACTGCTAATCACAGGCATTGAGACATTTCCCTGTCTGCGCCTGAACAGACCGGGAAATGTCTCACTGCCTGTGATTAGTGGCGTGCAGTGTCGGCTTCCTGGCCAGATGGGGCAGGTGGGGTGGGACTAGGATCCAAACACGCCTTTGCCCATCTCTAATAGACAGGTGTGTGCTTTTACAAATCATGTCCACTCAATTGACTTTACCACAGGTGGACTCTAATCAAGTTGTAGAAACATCTCAAGGACGATCAGTGGAAACAGGATCTGAGCTCAGTTTTAAGTGTCATGGCACAGGCTGTGAATACTTATTATGTACATAGGATTTTTTTTTTTTGTTTTTTATTTTTAATAAATTTGCAAAGATTTCAAAGAAACTTCTTTCAAGTTGTCATTATGGGGTATTGTTTGTAGATTTTTGAGGAAAATAATGAATCTATTCCATTTTGGAATAAGGCTGTAAAATAACAAAATGTGGAAAAAGTGAAGCGCTGTGAATACTTTCCGGATGCACTGCAAGTCTTCGTGGGCTAACACAGAGCATTTTTGTGGACTGATTGGTGCCATTCAATGCCAGACACCCTATACCCTATTTGTGTGTAGTTTACCTTCATTGTGCAATTCCAATTTTTGGAACTCTATATCTCGGATTATAGGCACTATATTACATTGCATTTGAGAATATATTTATACTATTTTCAGGTCACATCTGGGTATACATTCTTATTGTTTTTATGTTCTAGAGAAGCTTTCTTATATACCCCAAGGTGCACGTACCCTTTTGAATCAGTGTTGCAAACACATTTTTCAAGTTTTTTCACATTTTTGAGTTCATGCGATTTTATGTGATATTTGATCGCCTACATATTTTTACTTTAATCGCATTATCATTTATAGTATTTGGAATCTTCTGTGATATACTACATAATATTCTTTTGTTCATATATAGGTTTATTTGAGTATATGCGATTTCACATCATTTAAATAGTTGCCTTGGGATTTGCACACCCAACTGTTTTATGTTTGCCTGTAAAATTCACTTACACTCCAGTTTTTCAATATTATATTATATGTGTGTTCAGGTGACTATATGCGATTTCACATCGCTTATGCGGTCGCATTCTGAAGTAGCATATTCCAGTTACACATCTAATTGTTTTCTTTTGTTTGTAACTTTTATACACTCTAGCCATTGAGTGTTATATTATTGTATCTATAACACAATCTGCCTCCAGATTTCCATTCTGGTTAAGTCCTTGTGTATTATATACATCATTAGCGCTAAATATTTATTATATATTTCACAATACAATTAGTCTGATTGTCGTGTTGGCTGCTCAAATCTGAGGTCGGCGCAGTATTTCCACTACTTTTTACTATGCTTTACTGCATATACAGACAGACTGATTTTACTGTTGTGGGTTTAGTAACACTTTAACTGAACTTTCTGTCTCTGTCTGGTTTGTGGTTCCTGGCAAAGACAAAACACAAACCAGACAATAAAAAAATTTAAAATAGGGTTCAAGTATTTGTTTAGTTCGAATACATGCCTCATGTAGACTCAACACGTTTTGATGGATCTTCCTCAGGATCCATGGGAAAGATCAGCATGATGAAACCCATAATGTTCATTGTATTAAAACCATAGATTCACTGGAATCCTGCAAGAGTGCGTCGCTTCTCCATCCCTTGGGGGGGAAGGGTAGGAGGTTCTCATAAGATAAGGTGTACAGAAAAAGTGTTAGAAATCCCTCAATAGTCATCCATAATCCAATTAGATGCACACATCAATTAGAAGATAAAGGAGGTGTACATGGAGTCATCTATGTTTCAAGCAGAGCAAAGAGGGTTGTGGGCTTTTCCGCATCCTATTGTCAAACCATTCTGCGTGTCTGTCTGCAGGATGGGCAACCAAAAATGATCAGAGGTCAGCTGGGTAGGAAGTCTTTTCCAAAATATTGTTTCCTTCACACTCAGAGTTCCAGCGGTCAGTCACTCCTTGCATTTATATGTTCCTTTAAAAGTCCTTGGCTTTTACCACTTTGTATGATCTGGGTTGTACTATCCTTCAGGTGGGTTTGTGACTGATACAGATGTGATGTCAGGGAGACTTGCTCAAGTCTCAGGCTGCTGCCTCTCTGAAAGTGATGGAAAGGCACTCTGTAGGGTAATCATGGATGAGTGTAGAGGCGCGCTCAGTATAATAGTTTGTCACACTTGTGATTATATTAAAGACGTTAATTGAAGTTCACAGGTGATAGAAAAAGCCAACTCATTTCAGGGGAGCTCCCTCCCCCTTCATCAGGGCTGTGATGGCGGATGTGGTTAGAAGCAGACCTGGAACTGGTAAATTACTATGAGTATGACACTTTTGGAAATGTCAGATTGTAAAGAACCAGCATATATTTCTGCCATAGGTACCATGTATCTCTTTGCATCTATCAAACATATAGCAAAATGCTGACAGTGATGTATTTACCAACCCAAAAAGGAGCACATGAACATGGGTCATTGTTAGGGTTTACATACTCCTACTTCAGTAGTAGGGCAAGGTAACCAATAGAAAGACAATTGTGGTGGGGAAAGGGAAGCATTTCATTTTCCTGCTCAAAGTAGTTGTGTGTGTATCAGAGCTCTCAGGGTGTCAAGAACTGATCAACCATATTATCATCACACAAAATATTGAATAGACCTTGTCGATTAGGGTGCTTTCACAACCATCAACTGACATCCCATGGAATATAAGTGAAATATGTTGCTTGCACATCTGGGATCTTGTTCATAATTCTAAACCTATAGATCCACATATATGGTTCAATTTTTGAGATCCCAGCATAATGCAACCTTTTGGAGCCAAGCAAAACCCCTTTCCTCAGACATGTGTTGAGTGCATTAACAAACTCACAGCTATTAAAAGGAAAATCTCCCCAATTCTTCTCTATAACCTGATCTAACTCTCTGACTCCATCCCTCATATCACCCAGAAATCAGAGACATGCCTTTGCTCTACTGTGTGAAACATTGGGAAATCTCACGCTTTTAGGTACTGGGCCTCTAAAAATATCAACATACAGAAGTCGGAAAACATTTGGAAGATCTTCACAGCTGAATTTTTAACAAATTTTGCAGATTGATGTCTCACCAACCCACAATCTACAGGCCTCATCTTTTTCCTGTATTGGGTCCTTATATTTACAAATTGTATATGACAAAAGTAGAAATTTAGGTAGCACATTGTACAGTGCAAACTAGAATGAGGTTTGGTCAAATGTCACCAAGAGCTCCACCAACACTATAGCTCTCGAAGACATACAGGTGCATCTCATAAAATTAGAATATCTTCAGAAAGTGAAACTCATATATTTTATATAGATGCGTTACACACAGGGTGATATATTTCAAGCATTTATTTCTTTTAATTTTGATGATTATGGCTTACAGCCATAATCATGATGATTTGGGGAGCCATTTTCCAGCAGGACTTGCCACCTGCCCACACTGCCAAAAGTACCAATACTTTGTTTAATGCTCATGGTATCACTGTGTTTGATTGGCCAGCAAACTCGCCTGACCTAAACCCCATAGAAAATTTGTGGGGTCCTGTCAAGAGGAAGATGAGACACCAGACCCAACAATGCAGATGAGCTGAAGGCCGCTATCAAAGCAACCTGGGCTTCCATAACACCTCAGCAGTGCCACAGGGTGATCTCCTCCATGCCGCATTGATGCAGTAATTCATGCAAACGGAGCCCCAACCAAGTATTGAGTGCATACTATACTGTACATGGACATACTTTTCAGTAAGCCAACATTTTTGTATTAAAAATCCTTTTTTATTGGTCTTATGTACTATTAAAATTTTTTGAGATACTGAATTTGGGGTTTTTACTACCTGTAAGCCATAATCATTACAATTAAAAGAAAGAAATGCTTGAAATATATCACTCTGTGTGTAACGCATCTATATGATATGAGTTTCACTTTTTGAATTGAATTACCGAAATAAATTAACTTTTTGATGATATTCTAATTTTATAAGATGCACCTGTATAAGGTCCTTCTGTGCTGGTACATAACCCCTAAAGGAATCATAAATCATCAATTCTGTTTCCCCAATGGATGTGCCCCAAGGTACAGAAGTTATGGATTTGGGTACATAACCTTATTAGATGACTTTTACATTGTACCCCTCCCATGGAACACATAGGAAGCCTCTTGTAAAAGAAACTATTATCTCTAAAAAAAAAATACAAAGGAGAAATTTGCTACATTTTTGTTTGTAGCCAATTGACAGACAAAAACAAACGTATTGGGAGGTAAAATAGAGGCTTGCAAGCATCCTTATTAATAATGTAGATGAGCACTGTTGACATTTTTCTGTCGACAGGGACATTTGCCCCCATATTGCTGAGAACACAATGGGGTTGATTTACTAAAAATGAAGAGTGCAAAATCTGGTGCAGCTCTGAATAGAAACCAATCAGCATCCAGGTTTTATTATCAAAGCTTAAAGTGATACTAAAGTCTCTGTTATTTTTATAGAAAAAACAAAAAATGTTATACTTGCTCTGTGCAGTGGTTTTGCACAGAGCAGCCCAGATCCTCCTCTTCTCGGCTTCCCTGTCGGCGCTCCTAGTCCCTCCCTCCTGGCGAGTGCCCCCCACTGCAAGCAGCTTGCTATGGGGGCAGCCGAGCCGCAGCTCTGTGTATCAATTCAGACACGGAGCCACGGTTCTGTCCCGCCTCCTCTCTCTCCTCATTGACTTACTGACTTTGATAGCAGCGGGAGCTAATGGCGCCGCTGCTTTGTCTCAGCCAATCAGGAGGGAGAGTCCCGGACGGCCAAGGGACTCGTGGACATCGCTGGATCGAGAGGGAGCTCAGGTAAGTATGAGGGGCTGCTGCACACAGAAGGCTTTTTATCTTAATGCATTGAATGCATTAAGATAAAAAAAAACCTTCAGCCTTTACAGCCACTTTAATTGAACAAGCTGAAGTTAGAAGCTGATTGGTTTCTATGCAGAGCTGAACCAGATTTTGCACTCCCCAGTTTTAGTAAATCAACCCCAGTATGTCCATGAAAACATGTTGGTGGAGAGCTCAGCTGACAGAAATCCCAACTGTGCATGTCCACTAAGGTGTGTGCGATGCCCCTCCCTCATAGCATTGTAAAACTGAGCATTTTAAGCGAGGAATAGAAGTATCATGCATGCAAAATATTTTGCCCCTGCACAGCAGTCAGTGCATGTAAGTGCTCTGCATTGCAATCCACGTCCATAACAAGGTGCATTGGGGTGCCATTCAAAATGAATGACACAGCTTTGCACCAATGCATCTAATGTGCAGTGATGCATATTACCATAACAAGATAGGGGAAGATTTACTAAAACTGGGGCACTCAGAATCTGGTGCAGCTCCGCATGGGAGCCAATCGGCTTCTAAGCTCAGCTTGTTCAATTTAGCTTTGGCAATAAAACCTGGAAGCTGATTGGTTTCTATGCAGAAGTGAGCATGAGTTTGTACTCTGCAGCTTTAGTAAATAAGCCCCAATGTGTTTGAAAGTATTTGCACATTATTTTGGATGTGTTGTATCATGCACTTTATGGTATAGTAGGAGTTTTTTAGTCACTTTGTAAGGATTTATTTTAAGAGAGTGCAGCACCCTTTTTTTTCTTTATTGCGTCACTATTCACCTTTGTGGATTATAGGTTGGTGTTCAGCTGGTGGATATAAGTGTAGAGGGTGGTTTCTAAGCAGAGAAAACAAATGTATTAATAACACTCTAAGGATTCCTACAAAACATAATCCTCTGCAGCTATGGATATTTTTATATGGCAAATAGAAACATTAGTTGAACAGATTTTTGATCAATCAGAAGACAATGACAGTATGAGCGTGGGGAGTAGTTTCAAACAACTAAAATACACCATGGACAAGCAAATAAGGGCATGGTGGGACGTAGCCACACTAGAAAAATACATGAGTATAACACCTAGGAGACTAAGGTAGAATGTACAAAGCCGTCCATAACTCTGCCCCCAGCTACATCTCTAACCTAGTCCCAAAATACCAACCAAGCCGCTCTCTTCGGTCATCCCAAGACCTCCTGCTCTCTAGCTCCCTTGTCCCCTCCTCCCATGCTCACCTCCAGGATTTCTCCAGAGCTTCTCCTATCCTTTGGAATTCCCTACCCCAATCTGTCCGATTGTCCCCTAATCTATCCATCTTTAGGCGATCCCTGAAAACCCTTCTGTTCAAAGAAGCCTATCCTGCTTCTAACTAACACTGTTTTATTTCCTCCATCAGCTCACCCCCACACAGCTATTACCTTTTGTATACATTGACCCTCCCTTTTTAGATTGTAAGCTCTAATGAGCAGGGCCCTCTGATTCCTCTTGTACCAAATTGTAATGTAACTGTACTGTCTGCCCTCATGTTGTAAAGCGCTGCACAAACTGTTGGCGCGATATAAAACCTATATAATAATAATAATGCATTTCCTAATGATGATCTAAATGACAAGGAGCTTATGGATGAATGGTTTCAGTTTTTTAATCAATGCGAAAGAAAACTACTTGGCATGATCATACAAAGAAGAAATGCAACAGAGCTACAGAAAGTGAAATTAAAATTCATATGTTTAACCACTTCAGCCCCGGAAGGATTCACCTCCTTAATGACCAGGCCACTGTGTCGCTTTAACTAATAATTGCGTGGTCTTGCGACTCTGCACCCAAATAAAATTGATGTCCTTTTTTTTCCTCAAATAGAGCTTTCTTTTGGTGGTGTTTGATCACCCCTGCGGTTTTTATTTTTTGCGCTATAAACAAAAATACCGACAATTTTGGGGGAACAAAAAAAAAGATTTACTTTTTGCTATAATAAATATCCCCCCAAAAATGTAAAAAAACAAATTTCTTCATCCGTTTAGGCCAATATGTATTCTACTACGTATTTTTGACTAAAAAAAAAACGCAATAAGCGTATATTAATTGATTTGTGCAAAAGCTATAACATCTACAAAATAGGGGGATAGATTTATGGCATTATTTATTTATTTACTTTACTAGTAATGGCGGTGATCAGCGATTTTTAGTGGGACTGCGACATTGTGGCAGACAGATCGGACACTTTTGACACTTTTTTTGGGACCAGTGATTTTTATACAGCAATCAGTGCTATAAAAGTGCACTGATTACTGTATAAATGACACTAGCAAGGAAGGTGTTAACATTAGGGGCGATCAATGGGTTAAGTGTGTCCTAGGTAGGTGTTTCTAACTGTGGGGGGGAGTGTACTGACAGGGAGTACAGAGAGATTGCTGTTCCTGATCACTAGGAACAGACAATCTCTCTCTTCTCCCCTGACAGAACAGGGATCTGTTTGTTTACATTGACAGATCCCCATTCTGCCTCTCTGAGGAGCGATTGCGGGTGGCCGGCCACGCGCATCAGGTCGGCGGGCGCGCGCCCACTATATCTCTTAAACGAACCGCCGTACCAGTGCAGCGTTATGCGCAATAGAGCCTACCTGCCGCTATATATCGGCAGCAGATGGTCGGCAAGTGGTTAAAGAAACAAACAACTTCTGGCCTTTTATAGAAATTAATGAATACAAAGAGAAATTAAGGGTTTTACATGAATTTATTAAAAAAATTGGATTTGGATAGGAAAAAAGATCAAAGTACCACAGAGATACAGTTGATTATAGAAACCAACAAGTCATGACAGGAGGGAAAAATGGAAGGAATGATAAAATCTAAGGAATTGTTCATTGAAAGGGAGGTTATACAGGAGGATGGGTGGAAACCAGTAACCACCAATAGGAAACCAAATGAAAAGTGGAATACCTGGGGGAAAACTTTTGAAGAACAAATGAATATAAAAAATATTTACCCCAGAAAAATCAGAGGGAACCAAAGTGTAAGGATTTCCACATTTAATTGGTTTGAACAAATATACAGGAAGAACACAAAGGAGAGGACCTCAAAATGGGAGTTTTTCAGCAGGGAATCCCAGCAACAATCACCAGGGGGGAATTTCAGGAATTACATGCAAGGAAGAGGAAGCAGAATTTTGTGGTAACCCCAACCAATAGAGGGATGGGGAAACAGAAGAGATATAAGAAGGCAACAACCAGGAACATGGAGACACAACAAAGGAGAAGGATGAGAGGATGCAGGGGGCACCAGAATAAAAAGAAAGAAAATTGGGGGGGAAGAAAGCAAAAGTGTTTTGTTTTTTTTTACCCAGAAGCACAACACATTTAAAAATGTAAAGAAATGTGTTTCATGTGACCGTACACATGTAACATATGTACTGGAGTACCCCTGTGGGTTACAATATGTTGGAAGGACCATGAGAAAATTATCTGTTAAAAAAGGTGAGCACATAAATAATAATAGGAAAGGTTTTAAAAAACACAGTGCTTCAAGGCATTTCCCTGACCATCATAATTGTGACCCCCAGGAGCCTAATTATGATGTTGACAGAATTTTTAAAATCTGGAGGAGTACAAATCTAAAGAATGCTATATCGCAGAATGAAACCTTGTGGATCCATGACACTAGGAACTCTAGAACCTGATCGCCTGAATGTTGATATTGACTTATATATATACACAGTATATTTAAACTTTTTTATTATATATTCATTTTATATGCCCATTTTATATATTGCTTTTATTTATTTTTATACTTAATAATGGCCTAGTATACATTTTTAATATTTTAATTTTTAGATATAATTTATAAGGGCCCAAAGACACATGAGCATTAATTTATGTACATGCCCCTCAATAACTTGGTGGTTTAGCATTTTCACATTATATGCCCCGGAGTCTTATCAGGAAACCATAAGGTGGCAATAATAAAATCCCAACTAGGCGGATTGTCACTTCTACAAATGTCCACTAGGGGGAACATAGGGGAAATGGCATGTCTATTAGGAATAGATTGTTGTGGAGGTATAAAAATGGCAGAGGTGGCATGCACCATCCCCTGGCAATGACCAGCAAAGATGAAATGCGTTGGGCGGGGCAACCACATAAATTTGGAAAACGGAGCTTGTAAAAATGTGAAAGTCATGAATAAAAATTTCACAGGAACAGGTGTATTCCAATGGGGACACCTTTTCTGTCTAGGAAGGGATATCACCTCACTTTCAAGAGATTTTCTCTTACTTCTTGCAGTGTCTCTGGGCAGGAAGTAAAGAGAAATCTCCCCGATGGGATGCACACAGAAACAACCTGAGAGGGGTCATAGTCTATACAAAAAATAAAAATGTTTGGCTTTGCATTCACTTTAAGTGAAACACAGCAATAATAACTCAAAATATGTTTTTGTTGAATATACACTATAGATTCTTTGTAAAACTGTCTGTTACTTTTGGTTTGTTTTAGGTTTTTGAGCCTCGTGAGTGGAAGTGCTGAAGACATTGGATCAGAAAAAATTCAAAGGAAAATTAATGCGTTCGTCCAAAGAGAAGGAGTTGATAAAATATCTGAGAAGCTGAAGACGAATGTGTTCACATTGCAGCTAATTATAGACGGTCTCTGCCAACCTGAAGGCTATGACATTCGTACAGGTATGGTATAGACTGCTAGCTGCTGCATGCCTGTTGTAAACATGTAGGATGCTTAATGAGGTTGAGAGTTTGCCTAAGGCTGGGTTCACACTATTGCGAATTGGATGTGGGTTCCCCCCGCATCCAATTCGCATCAGCAAGAGATTTTGACCGGCTCTCTATGGAGCCGGTTCACATATCTCCGCTGTGGCTCCGGTGCGAATTTGCACAGAGGTCCTGTGTGTCTTTAGGCCTGTTTCAGGTCCAAATTCAGCCAAATATTCAGGCTGAAATAGGACCTAAAACGGTAAACGGGGACGCGCTAGACCCCTGCTGTGAGCCGCATGCGATGATAGTGTGAACCCAGCCTCAATAGGAAATGTGACAGGTTCTCTTAAAAGAACAGCACCCACCTGCTGATATCAATGTTTGCTGCACTATTCATCTGTTCTCTTACTCTGCCTGAGCCATTGGCTCAGGTCCTTCCACTTATAGGAGAGTTTTATGTCAATTTACATGAGATGCATTTTAGGGTTTCATATTGGTCAGCAGAGCTTCCCTTCGAGAAACAACTGGAATGAATGCCAGGGAAAATGCAGATTTAGCAATGCCTTGGATACTTTTATACACAAGAAAAGGCAAAAGGCCTAAGTTTTCTGTAAGAAACAAAGCACAGGGTCCAAACAATGCCACGTGAAGAAGCCTTAACCCTAAGTAAGTTCCAACACCATCCAGCATGCAGGGCTCAAAATTTAAAGTCCTGAGCTACTGGCTAGGCCTTAAGGGTTACTCGCCACCAGTTTACCCCCACCCAACCCCTACCATTCCCCGCCTCTAAATACGCCCTCATAAATTATCTCATGAAGTGACACATAAATGTTTTATGCAGAATTAAGTTACAAAAATAAATATTAACAACAACTTTATCAGTGCCCAACAGCACAGCCTCGCCAGTGCCCATCAATGCAGCCTCGCCGGTGCCCATCAATCCAGCGTGACCTGTGCCCATCAATCCAGCGTGACCTGTGCCCATCAGTGCAGCGTGACCTGTGCCCATTAATGAAGTATAACCAGTGCCCATCGATTCAGTGTGACCTGTGCCCATCAGTGCAGCCTCACCTGTGCAGAGGAAGAGGCGGGCCAGCCAGATCATCAGAGAGCGGGGATTGCCCGCTGTAAACACTTTCATTTGAATTGTTCACAGTCCTGCCTCCTGTCCTGGTGCCTTTGAATGACGTCACACATCCCAGCATTGGACCGGTGCTCTGTCTGTCAAAGGCGCCGGGCCAGGACACGGGACTGTGTGACTGGCTGGGAAAACAGCTCTCATTCAACACTGCCTGCCGGCGGTGCTCCCCCCCCCCCCTTCAGAGGCAGCCCCACACTCACTAGCAATCATTTTCCACTCACGCATTTTGTGAAAATTGCAAATTTGAGGGCTGAACATGGATATTACACAGGGTTAGCACTTCTGGTTGCAGCAAACAAGCAAAGCACATTGTTCTTTTAAGAGAACATGTTAGCCTTTTTAGAGAAGGCAAAACATATTACATTATTATTTATGCTTCCACAGCAGCCTGTCTTTTGCCTTCTTTGTTGTATTTGGTATGTTCCTTTGTACCTCCTAGTTTTGAACCAGCCATGCACTGGACCTGTTAGACTGACCAGAGGTTGTTGCCACTCTTCCAGAACTGGAAAAATGTAGATATTATTACAACATTTTCACTGCACCAAACCCAAATAGCAGTGTGTGCCTTTTTCTGAATCTCAAGTACTTGAACAAATTTCACCATGTTCATAAGTTCCGTATGCAATCTGTCCAATCGGTGATTTCCTCCTTCCATCAGGGGGATTTCTTGGCCCTGGTGGACACCTGCATATTTCCATTTTGCCACCACATCAGCTCCATCTGCGCTTTGGGTAGGGCAACAACATTTTAAATTAGTGGATCTGCTTTTTAGTCTTGTCACAGCCCTATGGGTGTTCACCAAGGTGCTGGCTTGGTTGCTTTGTCGAGCTCAGAGAATGTCCATTTTGGAGTATCTGGACAATCTGCTTGTGCTGAAGCAGTCAGCAGGCGGACTAGCGGTCAATGTAGAAAAGACAGTACAGACCCTACAGAGTTTCCTCAGTCTTCATAAGTCTTTGTTAGATCTCTCGCACCATCTGGAATATTTGGACCTTGTTCTGAACACAGCCCTGAAACACGTTGTCTTTTCCCAGGTAAAGCATTGGAGCCTCAGATCCAAGATTTCAGTCCTTGCCTCATCCCTCAGTTCATTAAAGGGTTCTGTGCTTTATGGTGGCTTCCTTAAAGATCATGTCTAATGCCCAGTTTCCCTACAAACTGTTGTAACCCAACATTCTGACAGCATGAGACAATTGGGCTCAGTCTCTGGATCTACCCATGCATCTGACCAGCAAAATCTTCAAGGCTCTTCAGTGTTGGTTGTCCAGTCCAACAATAGAATTAGAAAAGTTCTTTGTCCTGATGGTGTGGAAGGCACTGTGGTTCAGAGGAAGCTCGACTAACAATTGAGTTTACCTTCAGCACTTCAGTACTGCCATGGTGGTTGCATATAATATTAACCAAGACGGCACCAAAACTCATGCGGAATTTAAAGACTTGGCCAGAATTTTTCATTCCAGACCTGTCCTCAGTGGACATTCGAGATCTTAAACATTGGCGAATGTACTTTCTAAGCCATCAATGTCTCAATCTCGGAAATGTTTTAGACTCCTGTGGGGTTTTGCCTGACATGGACCTTTTGTTGTCAAGGTTCAACCACAAACTGGACAAGTTTGTCACCAGGACCAGGGAATCTTGGGCCTTCATAATGGATGCCCTCATGACTCTGTGGGGTGAGCCCAAGGGCCTCTTCCTTAAAGTGGTCTCTGCCTGCCTTCTTTAAGCATTGTATGGAGATTGCTCTCCACTGCTTGGATTTGGTTAGGGCTGTGCGCTTCTACCTAGTGGCTACTGCTTCAGTTTGTTAGTCTTACTCCCTTTTTGTGCAGCTTGAGGGTTCCTGCAAATATACTAGAAACGTTGTTTTCCTCTAAGTGGGACTTTATAAGGCAAGAGTCTTCAAAACGTATATCAAAATCACATATATAATTTTATTATCAAAATATTTAAAATCATGACAGAAAAAACGTGAAAAAACTTTAGTAAAAAAGACAAGGATGCCTAACAGTACACATAATGATCACAATAATGATGACATGATTTACAGTACAATGATAAATACAAAAAACACCTCACCAACTTATGCGGCTAAAGTCTGCGCATGTAAAGAGCCCGACGCGTTTTGAGGTTTTAATTGGATTGGAACCTCTTCTTCAGGGGCAGATGATGAGATAAGTGGTTATCTGTACATTTACAAAAAGAGGAGGGTAAGACATCTTAAAGAACGTTCCTAATATAAGAAACGGCATATAATAATAACAATCAAAAATATTTATGAAATGATATTCTCACCGTATAATTTTTGAAACTGTACTAGAAAGCATCAAACTTTAAAAGGGAAGTAGTAGGTACATTGGCCCGCTGACGGGAAACAGACCCATGGACCAAAGCCAATTCCAAGGACACAGTGTAGGCAAGCAGCCCAACAACAGGACACAAAGGGCGTCCTCCCCCACCCACACCAAAACCACTGAAGACACCTGTGGTGAATACTTTTATGTCACCTAAGACAAAAGTGAAAAAATATATATAGTCTAATGGAAAATCCTCCAGGGATATCAAAGAAAAAACATAATCAGCATTAAATGCAAAGAACACAAAGGCAGGGAACGTGAACCTTACATTTAATATATATATAAGAAATATAAGTATAGGTGTAATGAATATATCAATCCGTCCCGTAGCTTACCTATGAATTTACCTAGAATGAAAATCATTCATGTCAGATAGAGGAGAATCGCATGGAGCTTGGCAAAATAGGGATGAGTATTAGGTGACTCTGTGTGACCCAGTCTCACACCAGGGGGGCAGGTGAAACCCTTAAACCCATCAGCATATGATGGCCAAAAAAACAGAAAACAGAAAATGTTGTGTGATTAATTAAAATCACCAAGAAAAACGATGTGCAAAAAGCACAGCCAACCCGCACCACACTGATGTGTCAGTCGGCCTGCATGTGCAAATAACACATAGCCCCTGTCAAAAGACAGAGCATCCAGTCTATAGAGGTAAAGATAAAGTGGTTACCTGGAGAAATAATGCAGCTGAGTGGTCAGTCCGACGCCTATGTAGGAATGAGACTGGCTGCTCAGGATCTGAGGCTTTTAAAGACCGTTCACTGATATGGACGTCAGCAACAGCTGATGAGCCAGTGAACGTCATGAACGGGGAGAGGGGGGAGGGATCGCCCTCCGAATCCCTGGTGCGCAGGCCCGCCCCCTTGGTCCCACCCACGTATCAGAGCACGGAAGGAGGAAACTCCAATTCCGGCAACAAACTGACACATGCTGGGAGGGGACCGGCGTCCTCGTCGGGGACCCGCGGTGCACGAAACCACCACAGCGATGAGACAGAGCACCTTGTCCCAATCATGTGTGATGAAAAAAAGGAGACCAAAAGGCGCCAAACAAAGAAGGATGGCACAATGGCCCCTCATGCGCCGAGTGGACTGCTGAGGCGCAAGCCAAAAAACACCCCCCCCCAAAAAAAAAAACGAAATGGCATTGGTCCAGGAGCCAGATCCGCAGCATTGCAGAGCACGTGTACCTACCATTATATAAGGGAAAAGAGGATGTAACCTAAGAATCCCCAAACAATGACACCAATATGTCAAAGGGACATGGAAGAAACTACAAAAGAAGTAAACAAGAGCAAAAAAACAAGAATAATGTCGAATGGCAACATAAAAAAAAAAATAAAAAAATTATGGGCTGATGCTACCATACATATGTATATATGATACAATTGAAACATATACCTATAGCCAAATTGAAAAATCCCATATAGGTTTAATTCAATTGACCTATGTTGATATAGAATCCAATGATGACCAGCCTGCCTGTTTTACTGAGAGCAAACGAGAATTTTATATAGCCTGCAGAGAAGCATATGCATATAGCATTAGAAAATCATTGGAGCTAATTCTAACAGAAAAAAGAGGTGTATTTACCTCAGAGGGGTCCCACTCAGGGCCCCCGGAGGTAAAACCCTCCAAGAAGGGTCGAAATGAGATGGCCTCATTCAAGCCAGGGGGTTGGTAGCCTGTAAGCGATAAATCAATTTTTGTTCTTTCTGCAGCAAGATCTTATTCCAATCCCCGCCGCGTAACCCTGGATGGACGCGATCCAAGATCACAAAAGACACCCTAGGAAAATTGCCTGCGTGAAACGCCAAAACATGTCTTCCCAGTGGTAAGCTGGGATTACGGGATTTCATAGCGGCTAAATGGTGGTATGCCCGCCGCCAGAACTCCTGATTAGTTTTGCCCACATAATAGCATGCACACTCGCAGATCAACAGGTATACCACACCTATTGTTTTGCAATTTGCAAAGTGTTTAGGGGCATACTTGTGACCATTCGGTAATTTGATATTGGGTTTGATGTTCATGAACTGGCAATATGGGCATCCGCCACAGCGAAAGGTACCAGGACGTTTGCAGGGATCACGTTTCCCGACACCTCCCCCTGAAAATTCACTAGATATTAAATTGTCCCTGATGGGCTTGGCCCGTTTAAAGGTGAAGGATGGTTTGTCCTGCACGAAGGGGCCAATGGTGGAATCTAATTTTAGAACATGCCAATATCTTTCCACAATGTGTTTTACAGTCCGGTGTTGGTTAGAATATCTAGTTATAATCCGAATGGGATTGGTTTTGTTAGTCTTGGGTTCTGTGTTGAAAATTAGTGTATGTCTAGATTTCAAACATGCCCGTCTAAAGGCTCTTTTTAGACATGTTTTGGAGTACCCCCGTGTCAGGAGTCTATCCCTCAACATGTCTGCCTCTCTTTTAAACACCGTATCGTCCGTACAATTTCTCCTAACCCTTAAATACTGGCTGTAGGGGATCGAACGGATCAAGGATTGGGGGTGAAAACTAGTGGCATGAAGAATGGAATTTCCTGATGTCGGTTTCCGGTATAGGGAGCTGGTTAGTGAACCATCCTGCAGCTTGTGGATGGTCACTTCCAGAAAAGTGACCTCCTGTTCATGAAATGTCATGGTGAAGGTCAGGTTAAATGGATTGGTGTTTAATTTTTGCACAAAATTTAGGAGGTTCTCCGGAGTCCCGTCCCAGACGAGCAAAATGTCGTCTATGTACCGATGCCATAACACCACATTGGCCATGTAGGGACAGGTGGATGTGGACTCGCGCCACCAGCTCTCCCATTCCCCCAGGTACAGGTTCGCATATGATGGGGCACAAGATGTCCCCATAGCGACCCCCTGTACCTGGAGGAAAATATGACTGTTAAACAAAGTAATTGTGGTGCAAGATGAAATCTAGAGCATTGATCAGGAAATGTCTTTTTCCGTCACTCAATGGGCATCGCGTGACAGCACATGTTGGATGCAGGCCAGTCCTTTTCCATGAGGTATTGAACTATATAATGCTTCAACATCCAGGGCCACCAAAAATGATTTTGGCGGAACCTGGATGCTGTCTATGATCTGCAGAAGATGCATAGTGTCTTTTACATAGCTAGGTATGCTTAACACATACGGTCGCAGATGTCCGTCTAGATATTGGCTTAATTTCTCCGTAAGGGACCCGTTGCCTGAAATTATTGGCCGGCCAGTTGGTTTACGTATATCTTTATGCAGTTTGGGTAAAGCATAAAACTTTGGGGTACGGGGTAGGGCAGTTCTAATGAAGTCATACTCAGATTTAGTAAGTAAATTTGTGGCATATGATTCATCCACAAGTCTATAAAACTCCCTTTGAACCTTTCAATCTTATTGGATGAGATCCTGCAATACCAATGTTGATTGGACAGTATTTATATTACAAATTGCAACGTATTGGTCGTTATAAGGGCAGGCCACTTTCCATTTTACCTTCAGCTTTGTTCCCTACCCACATTTGCTCAATCTGCTTTTTGTTGCAGCTTAGCGTTCTGTGAGTTTGAAAGAGAGCAGTGTGGGGAACAAAGCAGAGTGCTCGTTTGTGAGTTTCTGAGGCTTCCCAATCTTTGCTCAGAACATCTTGCCATCTGCAGGAGGAATAGGGGAGGGCAATAGAATAAGCAACTTAAAGGATAACTCCACTTTTTAGCACATAAAAAATATATATATATAACTATATAGATATATATCTATATAGATATATATAGATATAGATATATATCTATATAGATATATATATATAATATATATAGAGCGTTTACAATTGCAACACAAAGCAAGTCATATTAAATGTTATTAAAATTTACCTTTCCTTTTCAATCTGAAGCACTGTAAAGTGCAATGCAATACGGCTACCACAGATCGTGTACAGAACACCCCCATTCTAGAGTGATTGGCTTATACTGATTGGCTTATATTTATACTGATACTGAGTCTGCACTAAGATACAAGTCAAATTTTTAGCATCTCCTGCAACAAAAATGTTATTTAAGGTGAGATACTCCCAAAGGGAAATCACGTCTAAAAGGATGCAGACCCTGCAACTTCTCTCATTAGAGCCCTGCAGGTACAGCAGCTGAATGATAATTATAAAACCACTCCCATTAAGATTCCCTTGCACATAGACACAAACAGCTATTTCTTCCAAATAACAAGGTAGTAATCCTGCAACAAAGTTAGTTAAAAATCCTTGCAATGTATGTAGATTACCCAGGGGGAATGTTTTTTTTCTCAACAAAAGTGGAGTTGCTCTTTAAAAAGTAAACCTTCATTTACAAATGGAGCAGTGTGTGTTAAAGTACTGAGGACTTTGTACTGCATAGGGATGTTATTGGCAAAAGTAATAAAAGGTGAACCCTATTAAATGATATACTGCATCTTCTATCACTACTAAATTATCTAAAATATTGCCTCTAAAGTTATTTCTAATTGTGTGTGTGTGTGTGTATATATATATATATATATATATATATATATATATATATATATATATATATATATATATATACGGTATCTCACAAAAGTGAGTACACCCCTCACATTTTTGTAAATATTTTATTATATCTTTTCATTGTAAAGTAGTGAGTGTACAGCTTGTATAACATTCAAAATTTGATGTCCCCTCAAAATAACTCAATGCGCAGGCATTAATGTCTAAACCACTGGCAACAAAAGTGAGTACACCCCTAAGTGAAAATGTCCAAATTGGGTCCAATTAGCATCCCCGTCACTGAAAGTTCAACATGGCACCTCATGGCAAAGAACTCTCTGAGGATCTGAAAAAAAGAATTGTTGCTCTACATAAAGATGGAATAGGCTATAAGAAGTTTTGGCAAGACCCTGAAACTGAGCTACAGCATGGTGGCCAAGACCATACAGCGGTTTAACAGGACAGGTTCCACTAAGAACAGGCCTCACCATGGTCGACCAAAGAAGTTGAGTGCACGTGATCAGCGTCATATCCAGAGGTTGTCTTTGGGAAATAACGTATGAGTGCTGCCAGCATTGATGCAGAGGTTTAAGGGGAGGAGGGACAGCCTGTCAGTGCTCAGACCATATGCCGCACACATCAAATTGGTCTGCATGGATGTCATCCCAAAGGAAGCCTCTTCTAAAAATGATGCACAAGAAAGCCCGCAAACAAACAGTTTGCTGAAGACAAGCAGACTAAGGACATGGATTACTGGAACCATGTCCTGTGGTCTGATGAGACCAAGATAAATGTATTTGGCTCAGATTATGTCAAGCATGTGTGGCGGCAACAAGGTGAGGAGTACAAAGACAAGTGTGTCTTGTCTACAGTCAAGCATGGTGGTGAGAGTGCCATGGTCTGGGGCTGCATGAGTGCTGCTGGCACTGGAGAGCTACAGATCGAGGGAACCATGAATGCCAAGGTACTGTGGGGCATCCTCAAACGGGAGGTGGAGGAGCACAAGGTCTCTAACATCCACCAGCTCCATGATGTTGTCATGGAGGAGTGGAAGAGGACTCCAGTGGCATCCTGTGAAGCTCTGGTGAACTCCATGCCCAAGAGGGTTAAGGCAGTAAAATAATGGTGGCCACACTTTGGGCCCAATTTGGACATTTTCACTTAGGGTTGTACTCATTTTTGTTGCCATTGGTTTAGTCATTAATGGCTGTGTGTTGAGTTATTTTGAGGGGACAGCAAATTGACACTGTTATACAAGCTGTACACCCATTACTTTACATTGTAGCAAAGTGTCATTTCTTCAGTGTTGTCACATGAAAAGGTATAATACATTTTTTACAAACATGTGAGGGGTGTATTCACTTTTGTCAGATACTGTGTGTGTGTGTGTGTGTGTGTGTGTGTGTGTGTGTGTGTGTGTGTGTGTATATATACATACATACATACACACAGCGGGTAAGATAAGTATTTGAACACGTCACCATTTTTCTAGGTAAATATATTTCTAAAGGTGCTATTGACATGATATTTTCACCACATGTCAGTAACAACCAATGCAATCCATTCATACAGAGAAACCAAAACAAATACGTTCAGAAATTAAGTTAGGTATAATAAAATGGGATGACACAGGGAAAAAGTATTGAACATACAAACTGAAATTTATTTAATACTTCGTAAAAAATCCTTTGTTGATGACAGCTTCAAGATGCCTCCTGTATGATGAAACTAGTCGCATGCATTGCTCAGGTGTGATTTTGGCCCATTCTTCCACACAAACAGTCTTTAAATCTTGAAGGTTCCATGGGCCTCTTCTATTAACTCTGATCTTTAGTTCTTTCCATAGATTTTCTATTGGATTCAAGTCAGGTGATTGGCTGGGCTCTTCTAGCAGCTTTATTTTCTTTCTTTTCTTTCTTTGAAACCAATTGAGAGTTTCCTTGGCTTTGTGTTTGGGATCGTTGTCTTTCTGAAATGTCCACCCTCGTTTCATCTTCGTCATCCTGGTAGATGGCAGCAGGTTTTTATCAATAATGTCTTGGTACATTTTTCCATTCATCCTTCATTCAATCATATGAAGTTTGCCAGTACTGTATGCTGAAAAACAGCCCCACACCCTGATGTTCCCACCTCCAAACTTCACTGCTAGTATGGGGGTGTTTTTGGGGTGATGTGCAGTGCCACTTGACCTCCCAACATGGTGTGTATCATGGCATCCAAAGAGTTCAGTTTTGATCTCATCTGACCAGACTAAATTCACCCAGTTTTTCACAGGCTTGTCTAAATGTTGTGCAGCAAACATTAGACAAGCTTGCTTTTTCTTCAGCAATGGAGTCTTGCGTGGAGAACATGTACACAGGTCATGGCGGTTGAGTGCATTACTTATTGTTATCTTTTAAACAATTGTACCTGTATATTCCAGCTCTTTCTGAAGCTCTCCACAAGTGGTCCTTGGCTTTTCGACAACTCTTCTGATAATTATTTTCACTCCTCTGTCAGAAATCTTGCGAGGAGCACCTGGCTCTGGCCTGTTTATGGTGAAATTATGTTCTTTCAACTTTCTGGATTATGGCCCCAACAGTGCTCACTGGAACATTCAGAAGTTTAAAAATCCTTCTATAACCAATGCCATCAGTATGTTTGGAACAACTAGGTTGTGAAGGTCTTAAGAGAGCTCTTTGCTTTTACCCATCCTGAGATGTTTCTTGTGTGACACCTTGGTAATGAGACACCTTTTTATAGACCATCAATTGAGACTGAAACAGCTGATATTGATTTGTACCCACAAGGGTAGGATTGCTTTCTAATTACTCATAGATTTCAACTGGTGTCTTGGCTTTCCATGCCTTTTTGCCTCCCTTTCTTCATGTGTTCAATACTTTTTCCCTGTGTCATTCCATTTTGTTACACATAACTTTATTTCTGAACTTATTTGTTTTGGTTTATTTGTATGTATGGATTGCATGGGTTGTTACTGACACGTGGTGAAAATTTCATGTCAATATATATATATATATATATATATATATATATAATTTGTTGTGTTTTGTGCATTCTATATGTACAGAGAATTTTTTTCTTTCCTTGTATTTTTGAATTGCAGTACACAGCCATCTTCAGATCTGTCCAGAAATGTTTAGTCGGGTTCAAGTCTGGGCTCTGGCTGGGCCACTCAAGGACATTCACAGAGTTGTTCCACAGCCACTCCTTTGTGGGCTGTGTGCTTAGGGTCATTGTCCTGTTGGAAGATAAATCTTCACCCCAGTCGGAGGTCCAGAGAGCTCTGGAGCAGGTTTTCATCAAGAATGTCTCTGTACATTGCTGCATTCATCTTTACCTCGTTCCTGCCACTGAAAAACATCTCCACAGGATGATGCTGCCACCACCATGCTTCACTGTAGGGATGGTATTTGACAGGTGATAAGAGGTGCCTGGTTTCCTCCAGATATGACGCTTGCTATTCAGGCCAAAGAGTACAACCTTTGTTTCATCAGACCAGAGAATTTTGTTTCTCATTGTCAGAGTCCTTCAGGTGCCTTTTGGCAAACTCCCGGCAGGCTGTCATGTGCCTTTTACTGAGGAGTGGCTTCTGTCAAGTCACTCTACCATACAGGCCTGATTGGTGGAGTGCTGCGGAGATGGTTATTCTTCTGGAAGGTTCTCCTCTCTCCACAGAAAAATGCTGGAGCTCTGTCAGAGCGACCATCGGGTTCTTGGTCACCTCTCTGACAAAGGCTCCTCTCCCCCGATCGCTTAGTTTGGCTAAACGGCCCACTCTAGGAAGAGTCCTGGTGGTTCCAAACTTCTTCCGTTTATGGATGATGGAGACCACTGTGCTCACTGCGAACTTCAATGCTGCAGAAATTTTTCTGTACCCTTCCCAAGATCTGTGCCTCAGTACAATCCTGTCTCTGTGGTCTACAGACAATTCCTTGGACTTCATGGCTTGGTTTGAGCTCTGACATTCCCTGTTAACTGTGGGAACTTATATAGACGGGAGTGTGCCTTTCCAAATCATATCAAGTCAACATCTCAAGGATGATCAGTGGAAACAGGATGCATCTGAGCTCAATTTAGAGTGCCATGGCAAAGGCTGTGAATACTTATATACATGTATTTTTTTTATATCTATATAAATTATCAAAGATTTCAAACAAACTTCTTTCACGTTGTCATTATGGGGTATTGTTTGTAGAATTTTGGAATAAGGCTGTAACATAACAAAATGTGGAAAAAGTGAAGCGATGTGGATGCTTTTCGGATGCACTGTACTGTATATAGTTTTCTATATGATACAGTATATAATGATTTTCCTTTATTAGCCAGTTGGCAAAATAATTACTCAGTTCTCAGAATTATGTCCTTATTTTGCTATGTCAACTGGTACACTTTAGTATTGCTGAGTCTAAAGTAAAGGATAGATATCACCCTATATAACTATACAGAATGTTTTGTAACTTTTGGAAGTGTGTCTTAAGTGTATCTTTCCCCATGGAGACAGGCCTATTTATGTTGCCTTTGTAGCTACTGTATAATTTTGTATATGGGGTGTATTTGTCTTTTCTATATACAAAGAGATCTTCTCAGCAGCATAGCTCAGAGTAAAGTCATTTTTCAGGAGAAGCTTCAAACGACACATGACCTTACACAAAATAATAATTCCTATTTTAATACCGGCCTTGTAGGTTTACACCATCTCCTCTTCATCTGAACCTTTACAAAGATTTTGATTGAAGAGACAGCTGAGAAGTGTATTTCTTTTTCTCGATCGGGCTCATAAATCACCCATTTATCAGATTGTACGCCGAGCCCTCCCCAGGAATAACATTTACTTCTAGAAGTATGCCCTGTCATGATCTAACCGCAGTCTTCCCTGCGTCTCTGGTGGCTGTGTTTAATAAGTGCGCTTTTTCTTGATTCACAATTTATGCGGCATATAATTTATTTTCAGATTTGAATTCATTTCCTGAATACGCGGTCGCCTGACCACAAAAATGAGTCATTTCACAGCACAACCTTCTCGCCTGGTCTCTTATTATTTGGCTTTCTTTACAGTTGCTCCCTGGATGGCTACAAAGGCTTTTTTCTTTCACAGAATTTATGATCACTATTGTGCCGGCATTAATATTCGATTTCTGCTAAGGGGAAATGATGCTGGCTGAAAAGAAATTATTTCTCAGCAATGTGACGGCCTCTAATGCACTTTCTCATTTATGTTGAGATTATAATATAATGTGTTGCTGCTTCATCCAACCCTTTAACATTACATGTTACCTGTATTTTAGTACAAAAACATAAAATACTGCTATATAGGCAGGTGGTCAGGAAAGTAGACACAGTTGTTCATTTTCTAAAGACTGTTCATGTAGCAGAACTGTCACTCAACTGTTAAGAGTTTAGGAATACCCAAAATTCCCATTTATAAAGGATCCAGATTATTGTGAGGAGATCCCGTTTTTGGAGTACTTAAAATGGGGTTCCACCCAAAAAAAAAAAAAAACTACATGAAAAATCTTAAAAAAAGATACAAAAAAACCTTTGGATATCTTTTTTTTTTTTACTCACCTCTAAATGCCTGTTGCTAGGGGGTCCCTCGTAGTCTGCCTCTTTCAGTGCCTGGGCTGGTGACATCACTTCCGTCTCGGCACAGGAAGGGCTCAGCTCTGCTCCCTCCCTCCTGTCAATCATCTGGGACCCATTACAGGTCCCAGGTGACTGAGCGGCCAATCACTGTGCGCGGCGCCGCTCGCGCGTGCGCAGTGGGTGCCAGGCTGTGAAGCCACAGCCCGGCGCCCACAGTTGCAATGCCGGCGCCACTGAACGGAGGGGGAGACGAGCGGGGCTTCGATCCCCCGCATCGCTGGACCCTGGGACAGGTAAGTGTCCAATTAAAAGTCAGCAGCTGCAGTATTTGTAGCTGCTGACTTTTAATTCTTTTTTTTTTTTTGACTGGCCCTCCTCTTTAAGACGTATAAATCAGGGAATCAACTTATAAATAATTTTCATGGATTGAAGGAATCTTAACTAATAATCTGATACACGGAATTTTGAGGTAAGGGTAATACCAATCAAAGCTTTGGGTATCCATTTGAGAATCGGATATTATTTTAAACCACCATGTTTATTACAGTACATTTGCATAGACCAGCTATCTCCAAACTGCGCCCCAGGGGCCCGGATGCAACCCTTTGCTTGTTTTTATCTTGCCCTTGGGGCACTCCTCCATCCACTGACACCACAAATATATAAATGGTGTATTGTTTATCCAATATCCAGGATTTGGGTTGCAGCAGTTTCACAACTAGCAATTTGCCTGGCGCAAATTATTTTTTGGTTTTGAGCATCCACTGACACCAACAATTGAGGCATAATTCCTGTTGCTGACACCAACAATTGAGGCATAATTCCTGTTGCTGACACCAACAATGGGGCACTTTTTCTCCCACTGACACTATCAAAATGGCACAATTCCTTCCATTGACACCAACAACGTTGCATTATTCCTCCCATCGACACCAATGTTGGGGCCTTAATCCTCCCATTGACCCCAATGATGGGGCATTATTCCTTCCACAGACACCAACAATGAGGCATTATTCCTCGCGTTGACACCAATGATGGGGCATTATTCCCCCCATTGACACCAATGTTGGGGCCTTATTTCTCCCACGTACCCCAACGATGGGGCATTATTCCTCCCACTTACCCCAACGATGGGGCATTATTCCTCCCAGTCACCCCAAAGATGGTGCATTATTCCTCCCACTGACACCAACAATGGGACATTATTCCTCCCACTGACACCAATTGGGCAGAATTTCTTCCACTGATGCCAACGATGGGGCACTTAGTCATCCCACTGATATCAAAGGTGGGGCATTGTTTACTCATTGGACACCAGGACATTTTCTACTCCCACTGGCACTAGCCTGATCCCTCAAAAATCTGAAGGACAGTAAAGAGTAATTATTTACTATATGTTCATACAATGTATTAGTTTTGAACCCATGGGTAATAAAAAGTAAAAAACATTACTTAAATAGGATTTACAGTGCCTTGAAAAAGCATTCATACTCCTTGAAATTTTCCACATTTTCTCATGTTACAACCAAAAACGTAAATGTATTTTTTGGGATTTTATGCGGTAGACCAACACAAAGTGGCACATAATTGTGAGGTGGAAGGAAAATAATAAATGTTTTTTAAAATTGTTATTTTTTATTATTTTTTACAATTTAACCTTTTACAAGTTTATTACAATTCTTTATTTTTATTTCAGCCCTGTTGGGGGGCTTTGGTGAGATATCAGGGGTCTTAACAGACCCCTGACATCTCCCCTTTGAGAGGGAAAGAAACTGAGGACACAGATTCCCCAGTCCCTGTCTCTGCAGTCTCAGCTGCACTGAAGATGAATGGACAGGAGACAGATGCTCCTCTCCATTCATAAACTGAAGTATCGTAAACACAGTTTGCAATGCTCAGTTACAAGTGACCACTGCCTCTGTTCATTCGGAAAAGGAAGGAGCCAGTAAAGACAGATTTACCAGCTCCTTTCTCCACTTTCCTTTCTGACAGATCGAGGACAAAGGGCTGCCCGAGGAGCCTGAAGGAGCACAGAGGACACAGATTGGGACTGGAGGAGGATATACAGAGACAGTTGGGGATGATCGGTGCAAGGGTTTTGATCTAAACCTTTCCATTGTAGCACTGGCTGTATGTTTAGGGTTGTTGTCCTGCTGGAAGGTAAACCCTTCGCCCCAGTCTCAAGTCTTTTGCAGACTCTAACAGGTTTTCTAAGATTGCCCTGTATTTGACTCCATCCATCTTCCCATCAACTCTGAGCAGCTTCCCTGTCCCTGCTGAAGAAAAGCATCTCCACAACATGATGCTGCCACCACCATGTTTCAAGGTGGGGATGGTGTGTTCAGGGCGATGTGCGATGTTTTCTGCCACACATAGCGTTTTGCTTTTAGGCCAAAAAGTCAAATTTTGTTCTCATCTGACCAGAGCACCTTCTTCCACATGTTTGCTGTGTCCCCCAAATGGCTTCTCGCAAACTGCAAATGGGACTTCTTATGGCTTTCTTTCAACAATGGCTTTCTTCTTGCCACTCTTCAGTAAGGGCCAGATTTGTGGAGAGCACGAATAATAGTTGTCCTCTGAAGAGATTCTCCCACCTGAGCTGTGGATCTCTGCAGCTCCTCCAGAGTTACCATGGGCCTATTGGCTGCATTCAGAGATGAATGCTCTCTTTGCCCGGCCTTTAAGTTTAGGTGGACAACCATGTCTTGGTAGGTTTGCAGTTGTACCATACTCTTTTCATTTGCGATTGATGGATTGAACAGTGCTCCGTGAGACGTTCAAAGCTTGGGATATTCTTTTTATAATCTAACCCTGCTTTAAACTTCGCTACAACTTTATCCCTGAACTGTCTGGTGTGTTCCTTGGCCTTCATGATGCGGTTTGTTCACTAAGGTTCTCTAACAAGGCACGGAGGGCTTCACAAAACAGCTGTATTTATACTGAGATTAAATTACACACAGGTGGACTCCATTTACTAATTAGGTGACTTCTGATGGCAATTGGTTCCACTAGATTTTAGTTAGAGGTTTCAGAGTAAGGGCTCTTTGACACTGATCCGCCCCGTGAACATCCGCTTGCTCAGCAGGGATCGCTCCGCCGATCCCCGCTGAGCAGGAAAATGACTGGTCCATCGCTGCACACTGTGCAGCGACGGACCTGTCAGAGTGCCGCTCTCCCCTATGGGGGATCGGATGACGACGGACCGTAGAGTCCGTCGTCATCCGATCCGAAAACAGATGGAAAAGTAGGGTTTTCCTCCGTTACACTTTTTCGGATCGGAGCGGGTCGGATGTCAGCGGACATGTCACCGCTGACATCCGACGCTCCATAGACCTCCATGGAGTGTCCGTTTAGGTTCGCCTAAAAAACTGACAGGTGGACCTGAACGGACAGTCCGTGTGAAAGAGGCCTAAAGGGGGCTGAATACAAATGCACGCCACACTTTCCAGATATCTATTTGTAAAAACTTTTGAAAACCATTTATCATTTTCCTTCCACTTCACAATTATGTGCCACTTTGTGTTGGTCTATCAATTAAAATCCCAACATGACAAAACATGACAAAATGTGGAACATTTCAAGGGGTACGAATACTTTTTCAAGGCACTGTACATGGTTTGACACATTTGAAATGTTGAAAATGAATGATGTAAAATCACGAGATGTACGTTACCGCTAACAGTATTTAGTCATGTCCTTTCACCATGATCTTATGCTGTTGTTATGTAATTAATGTCTAAGCTGCGCTGATTGAAAAACTATCCATTTTACAGCGTTTGATCAATCGGATTTCAAGACCAATATCGTCAGGATTGAAGACCTGAGGCTTGGAACTGTCCTTACTGGGAAAGTTGAAAGTGCCACATTGTTTGGAGTTTTTGTGGACATTGGTGTAGGAAAAGCTGGGCTAATTCCTATGCGATTTATAACCGAGGATAAACTCTCCAAGGAGAAAAGACGGAGAAGTCTTGGGCTTGGACCTGGAGAACGTGTAGAGGTTCAAGTTATAAATATCGTGGTTCCACAGTCAAGAATTACACTTGATCTTTTGCGTGTTTTAAAATGAGATTTGGCGGACTCAAAAGATGCACTCAGTTCTGTTTTAGCATATGAAGTGCCTTTTTTTTCTTTACAGAGTTTGATAAAAACAGATTTCAAGAACAATATCGTCTGCATTGAAGACCTGCAGGTGGGAAAAGTTCTTTCTGGGAGGATGGAAAATGCTGCAATGTATGGAGTTTATGTGGACATCGGTATGGGACGAGCGGGGTTATTTCATTTTTAGATTTTATATAACAGAAATCAAACTCCCAAAGGAGAAGAAACTGGAGACGACTTGGGCTTGGACCTGGAGAGCATGTAATGGTTCACGATCTAAATATTAATGTTTGGCAGTCAAGACTTCCCTTGAAGTTTTTCGTGTTTTAAAATGATGGTGCTTGGACACCCAGTTGTGTTTTTAGATATGAACTGCCGTTATATGTATTTTAATAAATTGATAAAAACAAGGTTGTTTTAGTAATAATTCTTTCACATGCACTCCTTTCTCTTTTTTCATTTACTGCAGCAGCCACTGATTGATCCTTATCTCATCCTCTGCTTTCCAGGGCTCACTTTCACTCATTTCCTGTCCATAAGACCAGCGGTTACTATGATTTTTTTCCCCCCTGGGGGGCCACTGGTCACACAGGCTCCCCTCATTAGTTCTATTGCATAAGCCAGGTCTGTTTTGGCCAATCTACACCTGCTTTCCATCTACACTATATTACCAAAAGTATTGGGACACCTGCCTTTACACGCATCCCAGTCTTGGTCCGTAGGGTTTAATATTGAGTTGGCCCACCCTTTGCAGCTATAACAGCTTTAACTCTTCTGGGAAGGCTGTCCACAAGGTTTAGGCGTGTGTCTATGGAAATGTTTGACCATTCTTCCAGAAGCACATTTGTGAGGTCATGTACTGATGTGGATGAAAAAGCCTGGCTTGCAGTCTTCGCTTTAATTCATCCCAAAGGTGTTCTATCGGCTTGAGGCCAGTCAAGTTCTTCCACCCCAAACTCACTCATCCATGTCTTTATGGACCTTGTTTATGCACTGGTGTGCAGTCATGTTGGAACAGGAAGGGGCCATCCCCAAACTGTTCCCACAAAATTGGGAGCATGAAATTGTCCAAAATGTCTTGGTATGCTAACGCCTTAAGAGTTCCCTTCACTGGAACTAAGGGGCCAAGCCCAACCCCTGAAAAACAACCCCCACAGCATAATCCCCCTTCCACCAAATGATTTGCACCAGTGCAGAAAGCAAGGTCCCTTAAAGACATGGATGAGCAGGTTTGGGGTGGAGAAACTTGACTGGCCTGCACAGTCCTTACCTCAACCCGATAGAACACCTTTGGGATGAATTAGAGCGGAGACTGCGAGCCAGGCCTTCTCGTCCACATCAGTGCCTGACCTCACAAATGCGCTTCTGGAAGAATAGTCAAACATTCCCATAGACACACTCCTAAACCTTGTGGGTATCCTTACCAGAAGAGTTAAAGCTGTTATAGCTGCAAAGAGTGGGCCAACTCAATATTGAACCCTACGGACTAAGACTGGGATGCCATTAAAGTTCATGTGCTTGTAAAGGCAGGTGTACTTTTGGTATTATAGTGCATGTCTACTGCCAGTGATAATGTCCCAATACATGGGACTTGTAATTCATTGAGGCAGCAAAGACTAGGAGCATGAAGAGCAAATGGTTGGGATATTTCAACCCCATACATTTAGAGGAGGACTGCAATGGGTATAAGATGAGAACACACAGAACAAGGGTATGTAAAGTGGGAAGGAAACTCAAAAAGAGGGTACTAGGGGAAATGTTTTTTTTAATTTTAGTTGTGTGACTTTGAGCAGAGAGGAACATCAGATATTAAAGTATAAAATAAATGCAGCAATTTTTTAAGGCATTTGATGTATCTATTGATTATGAATACATTAGAAAGTTAAATATAAAATAAAATGTTCTCTGGTTATTTATCGCAATATCTTTAGATTTAGCGGTTTAGCTAATCACTGCATGTTCAATCCACAGAATCAGGCCAATAAATATGAAGAGATATTTAAAGTCTTGGTTTAAGAAGACTTTATAGAAAAAAAGGAAACCATATGATCCCTCTCAAATTCAGATCGATATCAGAGATTTAGGCTCTTGCACACAGATGACTTAAAACGCCCCTCGAAGGATTTACCCCCTCAATGACCAGGCCATTTTTTGCGATCAAGCACTGCGTTACTTTAACTGACAAGTGCGCGGTTGTGGTACGCTGTACCCAAACAAAATTGACGTCTTTTTTTCCCCACAAATAGAGCTTTCTTTTGGTAGTATTTTGATCGCCTATTTTTTGCGCTATAAACAAAAAAAGACTGCCAATTTTGAAAAAAACACAACTATTTTTTACTTTCTGCTATAATACATATCCCAAAAAAAATATATATAAAAAACAAATTTCTTCATCAGTTTAGGCTGATACGTATTCTTCTACATATTTTTGGTAAAAAAATCCCAATAAGCGTATATTGATTGATTTTCGCAAAAGTTATAGCATCTACAAAATAGGGGAAAGATTTATGGGATTTTTATTTTTTATTATTATTTTTTTAATAGTAATGGCGGCGTGCAGTGATTTTTAGCGGGATTGCGGCGGACAGACCGGACACCTGACATTTTTTACACTTTTTTGGGAATCAGTGACATTATTACAGTAATCGGTGCTAAAAATATGCACTGACATTATACTAATGACACTGGCAGGGAAGGGGTTATCATCGAGGGGCGATCAAGGGGTTCCCTGTTTATTTTTTTCCTGTATTAGGGCACTATGTAACTGGGGAAACACACACATCCATCTTGCTGCTTAACAGGAAGACAGATCTCAGTGTCATCCCCTGACAGAACGGAGATCTGCCTTGTTTACTTCGGCAGATCCCCGTTCTGTCTCTGCGGAGAACAATCACGGGCAGCCATAAGACATCGAGTTTGCCGGACCCACTGATTGGCTCCCCCGCTGGACAATTGGAGCGTGCGCGTGCCCACGAAAGCTAGTGCACGAATCGCCGTACCGGTACGGCTATTTGCGGAGCCGAGCCACCTTTGCCGCAGCACATCTGCGGCAGGTGGTCGGCACGTGGTTAAGAGTGTTGTCATGTGCGGGTACAAAGCAGCCAAGACATAGAGCTACCCCCCCACAAATATGATAAGACCCCTTAAAATCCCTGGCCATCAAATTGCTGATACATCTTCTTTGTCAACTTATGTTTTTTAGTATGCATATCAACAATTTAATGGCCTGGGATATTAAAGGGCTTAACTATAGTTGTGGGGGGAGATGTATGTCTCTGCTGATCTGTACATGTGCAGGACATATCTTTTAATGTTGAACTATCATGTATGTAAACACATGCATTTTTTATTTTTTTGTATCTATACATCATTAGATATTTTTATATCAATTGTAAAATTTGTGTGGCACCTTTTAACCACTTTAGCCCCGGACCATTATGCTGCATAAGGACCAGAGGACTTTTTCCAATTTGGCACTGCGTCGCTTTAACTGCTAATTGCGCGGTCATGCAATGCTGTACCCAAACGAAATTTGCGTCCTTTTCTTCCCACAAATAGAGCTTTCTTTTGATGGTATTTGATCACTTCTGCCGTTTTTATTTTTTGCGATATAAACGGAAAAAGACCGAAAATTTTGAAAAAAAAATGATATTTTCTACTTTTTGTTATAAAAAAAATCCAATAAACTCAATTTTAGTCATACATTTAAGCCAAAATGTATTCGGCCACATGTCTTTGGTAAAAAAAATGTCAATAAGCGTATATTTATTGGTTTGCGCAAAAGTTATAGCGTCTACAAACTAGGGTACATTTTCTGTAATTTTTAGTTTCAAAGTATTTTATTGATTTTTCAGGAAAAAGCTTACAAATCAACAGCATTAAATAATGGAGTACACAGCAGGGAAAATCAAACCACCTTGGGGGTACATTACAAACTTGTGAGAATAGGTGTGATTAGGATTCTAGGCTGAGGCAGTACATTACAACCATTCTAGTACAAAATTCGAGCACTTAAACCCTAAAACCTTGAGAATTGAGCTGGGTTAGAGGAAGGGGGGGGAGGGAGAGACCGACAGCACCCCGAATGGGAACACACTGTGCTAGAACGGAGCTCTCCAGCCCCTCCCCGTCCTCCCCCCCCCCCCCCAGACATAAAAAGGCACTTGACGTCTAAAAAAGTCGTTAAAGCCTACGTCAAAAGCTTTTCTTGGGGGAATGACCCCCATGGTTCCCTACTGCTGCCTGTAAGAAAACAGACAACTCATTAACTTGTTAAATCAAACAGATAAATAAAAAGAAGAAAGAAGAAGAAAAGGAGTAGAGATGAGAGCGGGACGAGAGGAAGAGAGAGACAAGAGTAGTCAGAAGCCAATCCGCGGGAGGACTCCCCCCCCAACCCCGAGGCAGCCCCACGCCTCATGGCCGAATCCCTGGAATCAGGGAAATGCCCATGAAGTTGGCCCAGGGTTCCCAAATGGCTTCAAATTTCTCTTTGGTGTTGTTCAGAGTGCTGGCAAGTTTCTCTTGGGCCATGATCCAAGAGATTTTGCGGATAGCAGCTTTGAAGGAAACCCTAGGTTGTTTCCATGCCTTGGCAATAGATAGCTTAGCTCCCAGCAAAATGAAATGAATCAATTTACGTGCCAGTTTAGGTGTTTTAGGTAAGTGGTCGTTTAATAAAGCTAAGGCGGGGGATCTCGGGATCTGTACTCCAGTAACTTTCTTAATCATGCGGAAAATCCTGCCCCAGAAAGGCCTCAATCTTGGACATTCCCAGAAGATATGAGCCAGGGAGCCCCTGAGCAGACAGCCCCTGAAGCAACCGGGATCCGTGGAGGGGAACATTTTGGCCAGTCTCTCCGGCGGGAGATACCATCTTGTGATAACCTTCACGCTGGACTCAACCAGAGAGATGTTCAAAATGCTCTTGTATGCCCTGCTAAAGGCTACCCTCCATTTCTCCAGGGTCCACTCCACGGAGAGGTCTGACTCCCAAGCTATCATGTATGGGGTCTTGGTGGACTGACTAGCGAGTGACTGATAGATGATGGATATTCCACCCCTCTGCTCCGTAGCCTGACCGCACCACATTTCATATGGGGTGAATGTATGGTTTGAGGGTTTGTCTTTTCCCAGCTGAGTTAGGAAGTGTCTGATCTGCTGGAAACGAAAGGTCTCGGAGTTAGGCATCTCTAGTTGATTCACACAGAAGGCCCTGGTGATAGGCCCCAATGATGTGAAGTAGTGTCCGATCCGGTACAGCCCCTTGTTCAACCACCAGCGAAATGCCTTAATGTCAGTTCCCGGGGGAAAGTCAGGATTATTGAAGATGTGAGCCAGGGGGTGTCTGTAGGAAGTTATGGATTGAAGGTTTCTGAGGGAATCCCATAATTGAAAGGATTGCGAGAGGATAGGTGATAGAATGGGGGGACGTTTTTTGGGGGGGACCCATAGGAGAAAATCGATAGTGAAAGAAGGGATCGCCTGTCTCTCAATCAGAATCCAGTCCGGTCTTTCAGCCTTCGCGTATACCGTCGAGATCTGGGCTAGCCTGGCTGCTTGATAATACCAAAAGAGTTGCGGGAGGCCTAGACCCCCTTGTGGTCTATTTAAGTATAGTGTACTCTGTGGAAGTCTGTACCCCTTCCCTCCCCAAATAAATTTAATTATTTTCCTTTGAAATGCTTTCAAGTGCTCTTTATTGATGCTTATTGGAATGGCTCTAAAGAGGTAGAGGATTCTGGGGAGCAAAGTCATCTTGACTGCATGAATCCTCCCTAACCAGGATAAACCCCCACTAGTCCATTTGGATAAGTCTGCCTCTAGTTTGCGGTATGTGTGAGGAAAGTTAGATGCATAAAGGAGTTCTATCTTAGCTGTGAGCTTTATCCCCAAATAATCAATGTACGAGTCACTCCATTTAAATTCAAAGGCACTCTGCAGGGATGACACTATAGTTGGTTTAAGGGAAATGTTTAAGGCTGAAGATTTGGTATAATTGACCTTCAGTCCAGTAACCTTCGAGAAATTTTTCAGGAGTTTACAGAGGTTTGGAAGGGAGGTGGTTGGTGACGTGATAAAAAGGAGAATATCGTCCGCAAACAATCCACATTTGTGGACCTGGTCGCCGCAGGCGACCCCATGGATGTTGGGATCTGCTCTTATTGCTATCGCCAACGTTTCGATAGCGATAGCAAAAATGAGGGGGGAGAGTGGGCATCCCTGCCTAGTGCCTCTTGTAATGGTTAGGGGTTTAGAGTATTGACCTTGTAAACGAATCACCGCTTGAGGTGAGGAATATAGAGATTTTAAAGTTCCTAAAAAGTTGGGTCCGAACCCCCACTTCTCCAATATGGAGAAAAGATATGGCCATTCGATCGAGTCGAAAGCTTTGTGGAGATCCAGCGAGAGAATCATACCTTCTTGTTTTGGCCCCCCCTCCCAGTTAGATTGTAGGATGGATACTATATCTATTGCTCTCCTAATTTGATCGGGACCTTGCCTACCAGGGATAAAGCCAACCTGGTCCTTGTGTATATAGCTATTGATGAAAGACGCCAGGCGGTTGGCTAGGATTTTTGTTAGAATTTTGAGATCGTTATTAATTAACGATATGGGCCTATAGTTCTCAACTTCCTCATGGTTTTTGTTGGGTTTGGGGATCACTGAGATAAATGCTGTGTTTAGTTGAGTTTCAATGGGGGATCCTGACTTTTTGGAGTTAAAGAACTTCGCCAGGTACGGGGCTAGGATCGCGCTATATTCTTTATAATAGGGGACTGAGAGGCCGTCCGGCCCAGGTGCTGAACCTGATTTAAGACCTTTAATCACCTCCCTGATTTCGACCTCCGAAATGGGGGTTTCCATTAAATCTTTACATTCTCTTGAGAGCGTGGGGAGTTGTAGATTTCGAAGGAATTCATTAACTAAGGGGCCTTTATCTGATTGGGGTGGGTTGTAAAGGTTAGCATAAAAGTCATGGAAAGCAGACATAATACTGGTCGGGTTTGCTGTAGGGGGATGACCTGCTATCCTCAGTTTGGGGAAGGAGAGGGAGCGAAATTTAGGTGAGAGTTTAGATGCCAACATTGAGCCGAATCTATCCTTGTGGCAGTAAAATTTGGCTCCACACCATCTAAGGTTTTTCTCTGCTTTAGCCGTTAAAGCGAGGTTCAGCTCAAGTCTGGTGGCATCGAGTTTGCTTAGAAGGGTCCTAGACGGGTGTCGTTTGTGTTCCGCTTTTAGTTGGAGGAAGGATTTTTCAAGTCTTTGGATGTCGATCAAACGCTCCTTCTTCAATTTGGTTGCTAGCCTAATTATTACTCCTCGAATAGTTGCCTTGTGGGCTGCCCACAGGGTTTCGGGTGATATGTTCTCCACGTCATTTAAGAGGAAGTATTCTTTGATAGATTTTGCTATTTCTTGTACCAGACTAGGGTCAGTCAAAAGGGATTCGTTTAGCCGCCAGAAGAAGCCTCCTCGCCCAGACAGAACATTTCTTAAAGTAAGAAAAACCAATGAATGATCCGACCATGCGGTATCCAGTATTGCTGCCTTTTTGTACAAAGGAATGAGGGCTGTCTGGGTGAGGATGTGGTCAATTCTAGCGTAAGACTGGTGGGGAGCAGAAAAGTGCGTGTAGTCCCTTTTGTTGGGGTTCATTTCCCTCCATGCGTCTACCAGGCCCTGTGCGTGTATCATCTTGGCAATCCTAGTGCTAAGTTTTGTTGGGCGCGTGAGTTGGTCTCTAGGGGGCTTAGTTTTGTCCAGACCCTGGTCGAACGCCACATTTGAGTCCCCTCCCAGGATGACTTTGCCTTCCAGGAGCGGTTCCAAGGCAGCGAACAGGTCCTGGAAGTATTACGCTTGGCCCTTGTTTGGGGCGTAGTAGGAGACGAAGGAATATAAAACACCTTCTAGGGTACCCTTCACCAAGATGAATCTGCCCTCTGGATCCCTGAAGTCAGTGAGATGTGAAAATTTGCAATTTTTGGAGAAGAGAATAGCTACCCCTTTCGTCTTGTTAGGGGCATTAGCTAAATAAAATGTTGGAAAGTGAGCATGTAGGAACTTGGGGGTGTACCGGATGGGGAAGTGCGTCTCCTGCAGAAGCACTACATCGATTCGCAGTGATTTATAATGATCCAGAGCTAATCTCCGTTTCCTAGGGGAGTTCAGGCCTTGGACATTATGTGAGCCTATTTTGAGATCATTACCCTTCGCACTCAGGTCAGTCATAGGAGCAGGGGGGATAGAAGCCATTGATCAAGCAGTCACTTACCCTTGGGTGTCTTCTCATACCGGATTTCGGCCAGGTTGAGCGGGGAAGTCCCAGGACCGACTCAGGGGTCAGGGGGGAACCCCCCCCCCGGACGGCTAGAAGGAAGAAAAGGGAGGAGATGGGGGAGAAAAAAAAAAGAGACTTACTGACAAATACAAACAAATGAAAAGATATGGGTACCAAAAAAATACCCTTGGAGTTATGCGAATCGAAATCCGCTATAGCCCCAATGAACCACTTCAGAGCGCCCCGAGGGGCGTCTGAAGTTCCGACACCAAAGGACTCTATAGGTTCTTTGGAATCGAGTGGAGGCACAAGGGTTCCACCCCGGACCCTTGTTATGTCAAACCTGAAGCATAATATATACACACCATAACGGTAAACATGGAAACTATAGTGAGAGCCCTTGTTACCGGGCTCTAAACACCTGAAATTATAAATAACCCAGACAGGAACGTATAATCGGAGACCCTGAGAATCCCGTCCCCTGTACTTCCGCCAGAGTCTACCCCCCCTATCTGACTATGTGGGGGAGAATTCCTGGGGGTTCACCGGATAGTAAGGGTGGCCTTAATGGTCAAGCTAACCGGATCTCCTTCTTGAAGTGGAGAAAACAAATGAGAATATCAGATAAACCTAGACTTCTGACTGGGCTAAGAAATGACACATCCCAATGGAAACTGGGATTCTAGTCCTGTGTTCCAAGCTTTATCTTTGAGGACCGAGATCTTCGTGGAGGGGGATCTTCTCTGTAGAATTTTTCTTCCTCTGAGGGAAACTGGTTCTTGAGGGAAGTAAGTGGAGATAAAGGTTGGATAGTGTCCGAGTCCGGTTTCCCAAATCGAGATAATTTTGCTAAAGTAGAAAAATGGTGTGTGGACCAAAAAGTTCGATGAGAATCAAGTTGCAAGGTTTTCCATGTCCATAAGAGGAGAAAGGGTTTGGAGCACTAGCTCCGTCAACTTGGGGGGGGGAATTGGCCCAGAGATGTCTCAACCGAGACTAAAGGGAAATGATGCGCAAGGCAGACCTTAGGGTGGTTTCCCATCCTTGCTCTTCTTGGATGGACCCTTCATCCAGAGTGGAGATACGGGGCTGTCAGGCGAAGGGCGTTTGGTGGAGCCCGAGGAGGAAGACGTATAGTCCATGGGCGCCTCCTGGGAGATTAGCCTGAGGGCGAGGAACAGCCTTTCACCTTCCTGGAGGCTCGCAAACGAGTGGGTCTTGCCTAGTGAACTTTACAGCAAAGGGGAAGGTCCAGCGGTATTTGATATCCCGTTGGGAGAGGACCTTGAGGAGGGGTTTTAGTGTTCTTCGTCTTTGGATAGTCGTAGGAGCTAGGTCCGCAAAAATCTGGATCTGGTGACCCTGGTGTTGCAGTTTAGGATTTAGTCGAGATTGTCGCATGACCTCTTCCTTAACCGCAAAAAAATGCGGCTTGACTATGATGTCCCTTGGGGAACCATCTTGTCTGGGGGGACCGAGGGACCTGTGAGCTCTGTCTAGTTCCAGACGTTGTGGGGGTATGTTAGGAATGAGGGCTGCAATAATGTCCTGCACCGTGGATGGAATGTCCGAAAAAGTTTCGGGGAGGCCTCTGATTCGAAAGTTATATCTTCTAGATCGATTTTCGAGCTCGTCGATCCTAGAAAGGGCGACCTCTAATTGATCTTGAATGGTCATGAGGTGTGCTGCATTTTGGTTGGTTCTCGCGGATGTGCATTCCACCTTATCCTCTATGGCTTCAATTCTGGCACCCAGGTTGGAAAGGTCCGCTTTAATAGTGTTTGTAATCTGTTTTGCAGTATTAGCCAGTCCTTTCTCTAACAGGGATGAGAATTTAGCAAACATGTCTTCCTGCAGTACCGTGAGGTCAGTTACTGAGAAGCCTGGTTGCTGGATGGTTGGAAGCTGGAGGTGGGCCTGTGCAGGGATGGCTTGAGTGCCTAGCTCCTGATCTGTGAGGCTTAGTCCCTCAGTGGAGGCCTTTGCTGTGGCCTGGGGCTTTGTGTGGCCTTGTAGTTGTGATTGGGGCGTTAGGGGGGGTCCCTGTGTTGCCTGGGCATAGGTCAGGGTCGGGGGAGCGAGTACTGGCCTGTGCTCCTGTGTCCTGGAGTTGTTGCCTTTCAGTTGTTGTGGTCCGTCCGTGCTGGCGGCCATCTTGGGACTCCCGTCCGCGCTAGATGAGGCGAATTGAGGGCCGAGATCGCGTCTCGCCGTAGGCCCAGACATCTCCCCCTGTTCCTCGGGTGATCCCCTGCACGGGTGTGATGTTGCTGTTCCCGCAACTGTGCTGAGGAGGCCGGTGTGCGGCTCGGCGGTCCGGGGTGGAGCGGAGCTCTCGGCTCAAGCGGCCATGTTGGAGCTCTCGCGCATGCGCTCTTCCCATTTTCTGTAATTTACACAGCTTTTAGTTTATTACTCCCTATGTCATTTCTTGAGGTGCTAAAATGGCAGGGCAGTACAAACCCCCCCCCAAATGACCCCATTTTGGAAAGTAGACACCCCAGGGAAATTGCTGAGAGGCATGCTGAGCCCATTGAATATTTTTTTTGTCCCAAGTGATTGAATAATGACAAAAAAAAAAAATTTACAAAAAGTTGTCACTAAATGATATATTGCTCACACAGGCCATGGGCATATGTGGAATTGCACCCCAAAATACATTTAGCTGCTTCTCCTGAGTACGGGGATACCACATGTGTGGGACTTTTTGGGAGCCTAGCCGCGTACGGGCCCCCGAAAACCAATCACCGCCTTCAGGATTTCTAAGGGTGTAAATTTTTGATTTCACTCCTCACTACCTATTACAGTTTCGGAGGCCATGGAATGCCCAGGTGGCACAAACCCCCCCCCCCCCCAAATGACCCCATTTTGGAAAGTAGACACCCCAAGCTATTTGCTGAGAGGCATGGTGAGTATTTTGCAGCTCATTTGTTTTTGAAAATGAAGAAAGACAAGAAAAAACTTTTTTTTTTTCTTTTTTCAATTTTCAAAACTTTGTGACAAAAAGTGAGGTCTGCAAAATACTCACTATACCTCTCAGCAAGTAGCTTGGGGTGTCTACTTTCCAAAATGGGGTCATTTGGGGGGGTTTTGTGCCACCTGGGCATTCCATGGCCTCCGAAACTGTGACAGGCAATGAAGAGTGAAATCAAAAATTTACGCCCTTAGAAAGCCTGAAGGCGGTGCTTGGTTTTCGGGGTCCCGTACGCGGCTAGGCTCCCAAAAAGTCCCACACATGTGGTATCCCCGTGCTCAGGAGAAGCAACAGAATGTATTTTGGGGTGTAATTTCACATATTCCCATGGCATGTTTGAGCAATATATCATTTAGTGACAACTTTGTGCGAAAAAAAAAAAAATTTGTCTCTTTCCTGCAACTTGTGTCACAATATAAAATATTCCATGGACTCGACATGACTCTCAGCAAATAGCTTGGGGTGTCTACTTTCCAAAATGGGGTCATTTGGGGGGGTTTTGAACTGTCCTACACATCACCCACTCTTCTAACCACTTAAAGACAAAGCCCTTTCTGACACTTTTTGTTTACATGAAAAAATTATTTTTTTTTGCAAGAAAATTACTTTGAACCCCCAAACATCATATATTTTTTTAAAGCAAATGCCCTACAGATTAAAATGGTGGGTGTTTCATTTTTTTTTTTTTCACAGTATTTGCGCAGCGATTTTTCAAATGCATTTTTGGGGGAAAAAACACACTGTTTTAAATTTTAATGCACTAAAACACACTATATTGCCCAAATGTTTGATGTAATAAAAAAGATGATCTTAGGCCGAGTACATGGATACCAAACATGACATGCTTTAAAATTGCGCACAAACGTGCAGTGGTGACAAAATAAATACATTTTTAAAAGCCTTTAAAAGCCTTTACAGGTTACCACTTTAGATTTACAGAGGAGGTGTACGACTAAAATTACTGCCCTCGTTCTGACCTTCGCGGTGATACCTCACATGCATGGTGCAATTGCTGTTTACATTTGACGCCAGACCGACGCTTGCGTTCGCCTTAGCGGGAGAGCAGGGGGGGACAGGGGTGCTTTTTTTTTTCCTTTATTATTTTTTTGCTTTTTTTATCTTATTTTTAACTGTTCCTTTCATTTATTTATTTATTTTTTATCATTTTTATTGTTATCTCAGGGAATGTAAATATCCCCTATGATAGCAATAGGTAGTAACAGGTACTCTTTTTTGAAAAAATTGGGGTCTATTAGACCCTAGATCTCTCCTCTGCCCTCAAAGCATCTGACCACACCAAGATCGGTGTGATAAAATGCTTTCCCAATTTCCCAATGGCGCTGTTTACATCCAGCGAAATCTAAGTCATGAAATGCTCGTAGCTTCCGGTTTCTTAGGCCATAGAGATGTTTGGAGCCACTCTGGTCTCTGATCAGCTCTATGGTCAGCTGGCTGAATCACCGGCTGCATTCTCAGGTTCCCTGTTGAGACAGGAGAGCCATAGAAAAACACGGAAGACGGGGGGGGGGGCATTCCTTGTAAAAGCAGTATAGATTCTAATTAGCCTTTTACATGAAAGCTGACCGCTGGCTGAAAAGAATGATACCAAGATGATACCTAAACCTTCAGGCATCATTCTGGTATAACCACTCAAAGTCGTGAATTGCGTACCTGAAGACAAAAAAATGGTTAACAATAAAGCACAGTAAACGGTAAAGTATAAAAAATTGCATACCTGAAAAGTAAACATGATAAAACATAATAACAATAAAACATTGCAGAATAGAATACAGTAAAAAAGAACAGAACAATAGAGAGAACAATAAAACGACAACTATTTTTTTTTATTTTATATTTTTTTGTGTTTTTTTTTTTCTTTTACACTTTTTTTTGTAACTGTAACTTTTATAACTGTAACCGGTTCCAGGTTCGGGTCTCTCAAAATGCGATGGCATCTTGGGAGACCCTGTGAAAGTGTGCCTAGTCTGTGCAATGCTGTACCCTATGCTAATACTCAACTAGTGAATGGTAGCGTTCAAAACATTCACCAATGCAAAGACCAGGATTGTCAGGACAGGAGGGACAATAATAGCGGGTGTCACGCCTATATCCGCGCTTGCTGCAGACATGACATCTTTTTTGGGGGGGTTCGTTGGGTAGGGGTACTCAGGAGGACATAAAGAAAATGCCTCTCATGCAGCCGACTGCATTTGGTTGGGGATGTGAATGGGGGAAGTACGGGTGCTGCAGAAGCGGTGGGTTCCCAATTAGGATTGGCAAATGCAGCAGGAAGGGCATTATGGGCACGATGGGCCTGTGTTTGTCTTCTTGGTAGCAGCAGGACACTACTTGTGCTTGCCACCTTGCCAGCTTGAACTGCATTTATGGGACTCGCCACGTCACCAAGTGTTACTGCAGTGCTGGTTTGACTACGACCGGGGTGTACTAGGCCGCTGGCGCTTGCCAGTTCACCAAAACGCTACCAAATAAACTGTTAGCGATCGCAGGGATCAGGCCTGACTCTGCGAACGCTGCAGTTATGTGTTTAGTGTTTTGTAAGTGACAGTGATCGATCGATACTGCACTTAGGTGGGCTGGGCTGGGCCGGGCGGAGGGGCAAAACGCAGGTGCTAGCAGGTATCTGGGCTGATCCCGCTAACACTGCGTTTTTGGGAACTCTAAACTGCTGGGGACGCTAGTATAGATCTGATCGGATCAGATATTGATCCATTCAGATACTATACCACTAAGGGAGGCGTATGCTGCGTGCGTGGGTGTTCTATTGTGTGTGTGTGTGTTGGTGCACTCACAGTGAAGTCTTCTCTCCTCGGCGCCGGAACGGAAAATACCGAGCCGAGGAGAGATGACATAATTTCCTTTGCTGCTGTTTAGCATATAGCAGCAGAGGAAGAACGTGATTGGCTGGGAGCAATCGCGAGGGGGGGGCCACAAATGGATGGTCTCCCCCTCGCCTCTCATCGCTCCCAGACACAAGCCAACCGCCTCTGGCACCGGGGGGGTCCAATCGGACCCCCCCGCCCGCGGGAGGCAAATCACGTACAGGTACGTGATTCTGCCTGCCTGTGCCATTCTGCCGATGTACATCGGCGTGAGGCGGTCGGCAAGTGGTTAAAGCAAAAAGTAAAAAATAATGCGTTTTTTTTCAAAATTGTCGCTCTTTTTTTTGTTTATAGCACAAAAAATAAAGACAGAGGTGATCAAATACCACCAAAAGAAAGATCTGTTTGTGGGAAAAAAGGACTTCAATTTTGTTCGGGTACAACGTCGCACGATCGCGCAATTGTCAGTTAAAGCGACGCAGTGCCGAAAAGTGCTCTGGTCAGGAAGGGGGTAAAATCTTCCGGGGCTGAAGTGGTTAAGGAATTTTTAGATGGTGCCACTGTTGAATGAATTGCAATCTTTTCTTAACCAAATTGATCAAATTTGTTTAAAAAAAAAAAAAAAAAAAAAGATATTTGGGCAACTATATAACTTGTGACTTTAGTAAATGCCATCTCATAATTTCTCACTCTTTTTTTCATTTACTGATTTACTGCAATAACCACTCATTTTCTATTTAAAACACCGGTGGTCACTGTGCCTTTTCCTTCCCCAGGGCTTCCGGTCACACAACCTCCCCTCAGTAGTTCTATTACCTGAGCTAGGCCAGGAAACTCCTGCCTAGCTACACTTGCCTGATGTCTATATGTACAGCCAGTGATGGGATTTATAGTTTATTTAGGCAACAAAGACTAAGTCCAGTGATACACGATTCAAATCTCGGCCGGTTCAGCAGGAAACGGCTGAGGTTCGACCATTAATGGGCAGGCTGAATGTTCCAAGTTGATCGATTGATCAACTTGAGTACAACCAGCCTGCTGGATTCTCTTGCGATTATCGCAAAAGGCTGCTAGCGATAATCACGGTCTTCTCTCTGACTCCAGTTGACCGGAAAATTGAAAAAATGACGTGACGTCCTCAACAAAAACACACATAGCAAAAGAGTAATAAACCTTCATCAGTCCAACTTCTGAGTATGCCTAGAAACTCTTCTCTTGCCCTATGGAACCTTTATGTCAGAACTTGTATAAGCATAATGAAGGCAAATGCATATTATTAGTTCTACAGGTTTACTTTAACACTGACCTGAACAGTTCTTCCTTAACCAGTTTTGCAGGGAAGCAGACAGCAATAAAAATTTGACAGAGAGTCTAACCCTTACCCACTCTATCCAAAATTAAAACAGTTCTTCCAGTCTAGCAAGGCCTATCAAGCCTTTTTGGAGTCTAGTTTTTTTAATTTCATGTTTTTTTGGATTATTTTGTCATAATAGCCTTATTCAAACATTCTAGTTTCTCAAAAGACAGTTTTAAAATGCTCAGAAAAGAGAGGATGACTTCTTGATTAAGATCTTAAAAAAAAAAACCTCAACGTAATCCTCAAATGTCTTACAAATAACTTCTAGTTCACAGGAGAGATGAGTGTCCTATCTTTTACACTTGTAATTGGGTTTTCTGTAGAAGAGGTGTTGATTAATTTTGATGGCAGTTTACCGGCTTGCTAGATTACAGTAATATTTGGTAAGCATCACATTTCTCCCAGAACTCCAAGTAAAAAATTCTCCCTAATTTCTAGAAAACCCTTAGGACTCTTGGGTAACCTTTTTTGAGTGACTAATGCCATGAGTCACATTTGATTTGTTTTTCAAAATGCAATAATTTTTTTCGGCCTTAAAGCCCATCTCCTGACGAAAATAAACCAGTCCATCCCTTTCACACACTAACCCTTATAGTTTTTTTTTAAGGCTTCTTATGCCAGTTTAAACAACCGGAATCGACTGCCTTGTGAGCCGCCACAGTGTCCCTTCTGCTAGTGGGGACCCCATAATCCAAGTGGTGTAGTTCAGACCCACCACTGATCAGTCCTGTTGTTTCCCTTTGCCATTATGTCATCATGCCACAGCTTGAGTCTTCAGGGCACTTTAAGGCCAGCGAGCCAAAAGGACAATGGAAGGTGCCCACATCACTAGGCAGCAATGTTAACACAGATGAATGACCCCCACTCTACAAGAAGGAAGATAGAAGACACTGACTGCTACTGGAGAATTAGTTAAATGGGTAATGTCTGGGGGGTCCCTAGTAGGAGAGACTTTAAAGCGGTTGTATACCCTTTTTTTGTATTTTTACCTACAGGTAAGCCTTACCTTATAAGGCTTACCTGTAGGTAAAATGAATATCTCCTGACGTCAGTGGGGCATGCACTGTGAAGGTCCGGTTAAAGATCTGGAAGACGCTGCCGGAAAAAAGTCTCCCACGCGCGTGCGCGGGATTGACAAAATTGCGGCTCCGGAAACTCACAGCGCCGGAGCCGCGAACAAGGAAGACACGCCGAGGGGAAATGTCAGCTCCCTCGGCATGGACCAGGAACAGCTGCCAATGCCTCATTCTAAGGTATTTCATAATGAGCTAGTATGGGGTGCATACTAGTTCATTATGCCTTTTGCCTTACAGGTTTAAAAAAAGAAATACATTTGTGCGGGTATACAACTGCTTTCAGGCATTTCTAGATTGTAAGCTCTAACGAGCAGGTCCCTCCGATCCCTCCTGTATTGGTTTGTATTGTAAGTGTACTGTCTGCCCTCATGTTGTAAAACGCTGCGCAAACTGTTGGCGCTATAAAAATCCTGTATAATAACAATAATAATTCTCTAGCAAGGTAAATTATTAAGTGTGAAAGTTATTATTTCTGCAGTATGACCATAATGGAGAATTCCCCAAGATAAACATGCATTGTTTTTCTTACCAGATATAATCTCCCAATAAACCTTGAGATGTAATCTCCCAATATTTGGGAGATCTGCAATCCAATTAACCTAAATGACTATAAATGATTTCAATTAAGAACTTACAGAAATGTATGTTTAGATTTTATTTATTTAATACAATTAATGCAATATGTTTCAACTGTATTTTTATTAGTTTACCTTCTATGGAGGTGCAGTTTTGATTATAAGTGGAATGAGGCAAGCCATTTCATCTTTAGAGTGTATGTAAACCCTAACAATCAACTACTGTTATTGGCTTCCTTTTGTTCTGTTTAAATATACCATTGAAAGCGTTGACAGGTTGAGTGGCTGTGTTGTGTAAATTGCAGAACTGGATGGACTGAAATACATTAAAATAAAGAAATCGGTTGCTGTGGAACACTGGCCAAAAGTTTTGAGAATGACACAAATATTACTCTTCACAAAGCCTGCTGCCTCAGTTTTTATGATGGCAATTTGCATATACTCCAGAATGTTATGAATAGTGATTAGATCAGTGGTTCTCAACAGGCCAGTTTTGCAAGATAAGTGAAATACATCACAGGTGATATAATTTGCTGCTCAGTGATTGCAGTATTCTAGTCTGCATCTTCCCAAGGTAATACTTAAAATCTGGCCTGTTAGTGGGTCCCGAGGACTGGAGTTGAGAACCACTGGATTAGATGAATTGCAATTAATTGCAAAATCCCTCTTTGCCATGAAAATTAACTTAATCCCAAAAAAAAAAAAATCTACTGCGTTTGTGAAGAAGGCTTCAGGGCGCCCTGGGAAAGTCCAGCAAGCACCAGGACTGTCTCCTACAGTTGATTCAGCTGAGGGATCGGGGCACCACCAGTCCACAGCTTGCTCAGGAATGGCAGCAGGCAGGTGTGAGTACATCTGCACGCACAGTGAGGAGAAGACTTTTGGAGGATGGCCTGGTGTCAAGAAGGGCAGCATAGAAGCCACTTCTCTCCAGGAAAAACATCAGGGACAGAGATATTCTGCAAAAGGTACAAGGATTGGACTGCTGAGGACTGGGGTGTAATCATTTTCTCTGATGAATCCCCTTTACAATTGGGGCATCCGGAGAAGAAAAGGTGAGCACTACCATCAGTCTTATGCCATGTCAAAAGTAAAGCATCCTGAGACCGTTCATGTGTGGGGTTGCTTCTCAGCCAAGGAAGTGGGCTCACTCACAATTTTGCCTAAGAACACAGACATGAATAAAGAATGGTAAAAAACATCCCCTGAGAGTAGCTTCTCCCAACTATCCAAGAACAGTTTGGTGAGGAACAATGCCTTTTCCAGCATGATGGAGTATTTTGCCATAAGGCAAAAGTGATAACTAAGTGGCTTGGGGAACAAAACATAGAAATGTTGGGTCAATGGCCAGGAAACTCCCCAGACCTTAATCCCATTAGGAACTTCCTCAAGAGGCAGGTGAACAAAAAAAACCCCCACAAATTCTGAAAAACTCCAAGCATTGATTATGCAAGAATGGGCTACCATCAGTCAGGATGTGGCCCAGAAGTTTATTGACAGCATGCCATGGCGAATTGCAGAGGTCTCGAAAAAGAAGGATCAACACTGCAAATATTGACTCTTTGCATAAACTTCATGTAATTGTCAATAAAAGCCTTTGACACTTATGAAATGCTTGTAATCATACTTCAATATACCATAGTAACATCTGACAAAAAGATCTAAAAACACTGAAGCAGCAGACTTTGTGAAAATTAATATTTGTGTCTTTCTTAAAACTTTTGGCCACGGCTGTACTGTAAATAAAACTTAAAAGATATTGGCTATCAACCCTCAGGCCAAGCAAGCTGATCTACCTGTGTTCAGCCAACTTTAGCCATATGTATGGATGTATCACTTTCTATGCTTTAATGTTATACTTGAAGTGTAAAGGGTGATGTGAGGAAACCTTTGACACTTCCAATAGGAAATTCCATAAAAACGGTTTCACTGGGGAAAGGACATAAGCTAAGCAAAGGCTTCTTTGTATCTTGCTCGTTCAACAAGTTTTCTACTATAAAACATTTTTTTATTAGAGGATTAGTATATGTGACAGGTTGCCTCTTTGCAGGAAGACAGTTAAAAATAGTAACTGTAAAGGTATGGGAAAACAAAACATGGTGAATTACATTGTTTTTTTTTTGCAACTGGCTGCTTAGGAAAAAATGTCACTATTAATGTAACACGTTGTGTTTTATTCTGCAGGTGCTTGTCCACAGCAGCCCGGCCACTTTTTTTTGGTATCACCTGGAACACATAAGGCAAATTCAACAACTTTCCTTAAAAAAAAAAGCTCATGATATAATAGTATTGGATGAATCCATTTCAGTCACTCTATGTACATAGCGATCTATAGTTTAAAATATTGCCATAATCGGTCCAATAATTGCTTGTAAAATTTGGCTTTTCTTTCAATGGTAACAATTGCCTTCAGTGGTTGGATGTGGGAACTAAGTTGAAAATAAAAAGGTTGTTAGTAGGCACAGTTTTTATTTTGTTGAAAATGTCTTTATATGTCCCTTATTCCAAAAACACTGCTTAGATTCTGTCTGCTATCCAATTATGCAGAACACCTGCACAGTGCATTTTACTCTTCCCACCCACTGATGGCATCTGTAACATGGTGACAATGGAGCTGAGTGGCTGGAAGATGTCATTTCAATAGACATGCTGGAGTTACATCATCAGTTGCTGCCTCACAGTCTGCACACCTGAGAGAAGGCAGACAGGGGGCTGGATTTTCTTCAGTCCCAGCAATGATGCAGCAGGCTGAGAAGGGTCCTGGTGGTGGTTTCCCAAGGGGGATGAGGCCTGCATCCCAACCTCAAGCAGCAATAGATCTGGACTTGGTCCTATGCTCTCGCCAGCTTTTTGGAGTAGTGGATACGCTTTTCCATATAGCCAAGAAGAAAGAGAAGCTAGTTATACCGAAAGCTGAATTCTGGCAGAAGAAAACTATGTATGACAAGACCTAGAGTAGGTAAAGGACAAGTCTTCAGGTCTGAATTAAAGACTCTAGAGGAGGCAGTGAAAAAGTTCAAATGTTGGCTGCCTCTCTCGTGGAATGTAGTGGTGCGTTTAAAGAGAAATAGAACAAAGAAAGGTTCCGGCAAATGAGAAAAGGTGCCTGTGCAAGTACCAGCCATTACTCCTGGATACAGGATTAATATCAGCAGTACATATAGGAGATGAGGAAGTGGTCTCAAGTAGTGACCCCTGTACTAAGCCTGTATCGGGATTTGCCATATTCGAGTCAGTATATGCTCCCCTTCCTCTCCAGCAGCCTGGATCATTTCAGGAAGCGGTTGAGGAAATTGGTGGCTCGCTATAGCTGATTGAGGAAATGTAATGTCCCTTAAGTAGCAGAAAATTTTGAATTTCCACCAACTCATCAGATGTAGATGAGGAGAATGTCTTCCTTTGGCCTGTAGGGAAGAAGGTTGTTAAAAAGCTGTTTTGTTAAAAACTGGTCAAGTTGTCATCAGTACTGTGGTGTCTGCAGCTGGACTACAAGAAGATGCTAGTGAAGAAATGCTTATGGATGACCTTCATTTAAATAATCTAGAAAGCGACCCTTTAAAGTTTTGGGATTTGGTCTTTTGTTTAATGGCGGACTCTATGCGGAGGGCAACCTGAAGTATTGCTTTCTGAACAACCAGGCTTGTCCAAGAGTGGAGTGTGGCAGGGTGAAGGAGACAAACTCGGACTCGGTGCCCTTTCAATGTAGAAGTTTATTAGCAGGTGGGAGGGGTTCTAGATACATATCTCTTTTCTTTCCTGCGTGACCGGGATTTTGACTCTTTTTCTAGTCCACTTAGTAGACTGTTAATGTGCGTGAAAAGTGCGGTGTCAGGTTTCCATTCGGAAAAAATGTCTTCCTGTTGAGGTGGTTGTGTACAACATTCTGGGTGGGGTTGGGAAGATGTTGGGGTCGTGAGAAGGATAGGTGGTGGCGGGAGGCCTGGACAAAAGTGTAGAGGAATGTTAAGTCTTTAAAGCTGCTGTCTATCAGTCTCTAAATGTGTGGCTTTTCTTTCTGTCCATTTATGCACCCTAGATTTTGGTAATATCAGATATTTGGAAAAAAGCTGCACGCTATGGTTAAATGTTTTAGCCTGGGTTATGTTTAGGTTAAGGTAGGGATTTGTGGTGCTTAATATTAGTATTTATATTGATTTTAAAAAAATATGGGGGGGAGGTGTATATATAATTCTATCTTTTTTTTTTTTCCTGTTTATGACATCTGATGTAGGCTTGTTTACATTTACATGATCAGTAGCTGTTCCGTGGTGGACATGGAAAGAGATGTTGCCAGCTGTGGATAAGGCAACAAGGGGGATGATGGACCTCTTATCACTGGTGGATAGCACATTAGAGGGCAGGTGTACTTTATTGAGCAAGTATTCTGTGCATACTTTGACATTACAGCAGACCCACAGTAGATGAAGTCCAATCCATGAAACTGTAAATATGGGGACAAAGGCACTAAACCCTCCTGAACACCAAATGTAATAGAGATCAATGTAAAAAAGGCTGGAGTTGGGTAGCTTAAAGAGGAACTGCAGTCTGCTCACATAACTTGTAACAAATACATCTTTGCCATTCTGAAGCTTCCCTCCAACCACTTTGCATATTATTTTATATATACTGTGATTCTGTACTTGCCAAATATGCTGCAGAAATCTCCCTCCACTGAGTCTGGCTGCAACCATTTTAACTGTGGGCAGCTGAAGCTGCTGCCTGTTCACTTCCTGGATTTACACAGACGCACACGAACACATATATACAGACACACACGAACACCTCTGCTTACCTGCTCATTTCTCTTCTGTGGATGAATACACATGGATCCCCGCCCTCATTCAGCCCCCTCCAGCTCTGCAGCTCCCATTGGCCCTCCTATGAATCACCCCCCCCCCCCCCCTTGCTGGCAAACTCTCACAAGAGAGAGAGCTGTGCATGATGTCATAAGCCTAGGCAGGTTACCAGACAAGAAAAAGGAAGTGGGCTGTATAAGATATTTACTGGCAGAAAAAAATGTTTTACTATCCAAATTTAAAACAACAAGGGCAGATTTAATGGATGGAAAGATGGAAAAAATGACTGAAGAGCCGCTTTAAAGTGTAAGACCACCTTGCAGTAAAAAAATGTGCATTTATAATTTTTTGTTATACTGTATGAGCCTGCAAAGCATTGCACCTACAATTAGTGAATGATTGGTGCAATTCCAGGCTCCTGCAGACTCTTCCTGCAGCTCCCTACCTATACAAGGTACAACTCTCAGTTGGAGAGCTGGAGGAAGTGTTAATGGACTACAAGTGCAGTGATTGGCGTATTAGTATTCCATTGAGAACTACAAGTCAGTTTGTCGTGATGGAAGATGGGGCATGTAGTTCATTCATTCACAGGTCTTTATGAAAGAATGACATGGCTGTGCAGGAGGAGCCCTGCACAGCCAAGCCAATTTTAAGAGTGGCAGCAGCAGAAGGTGAAAAGAACCCACACACAGTCACTGGGGTGAGGAGTCCCATTTGCGCCATGTTCCATGTTACACCTTACATATGGGTGTAACGTGGAGTAAAAGATGGAGTTAGCCTTTAACAGTCAAGAACTACATGTATAGTAATATGCAAAAAAGTATATCAAAATTTTAAGCATATACCTTCAGATCATAGAATCGGCAACATTTTATTGTGAATTGAACCCTCTAGCAGGCCTAATGTGGCCAAGATGTAAAACATACTTTGGATAGAATTGTACAAAGTCCATTGACGTATCTCTTGTAGACACAGATTCCTATCTGTTCTAAATTTTTGCAGTTTAGTAACATACTAAATTTCAATATTACAGTCCACCCTGTTGAAAGCTTCATGTTGAGGGTACATTATCCTACGTCCTCCTTTGAAAGGTGACAGCCAATGATTTGCGCATCTCCTAGCTTTTATACCCAACTGTCACTGACAGCTCTGCTCACTTATGAATGGGAACCAATCAGAGTGCTTCCTGATCATGTGACTGTTATTGCTTTTTTAACTCTAATTTAACCCTTTCATGACTAAGCCTATTTCTGACATTTGGTGTTTACAAGTTAAAATCTGTATTTTTTGCTAGAAAATTACTTGGAACCCCCAAACATTATGTATATATTTTTTAGCAGAGAATCTAGAGAATAAAATGGTGATTGTTGCAATATTTTATGTCACACGGTATTTGTGCAGCGCTCTTTTAAACGCAATTTTTTGGGGAAAAAGACATTCATGATTTTTAAAAAAACAAAACAGTAAAGTTAGCCCAATTTTATATAATGTGAAAGATGATGTTACGCCGAGTAAATAGATAACAAACATGTCGCGCTTTAAAATTGTGCACACTCGTGGAATGGCCACAAACTACGGTACCTAAAAACCTCCACAGGTGACATTTTAAAAAAAAATAATGGTTACCAGGTTAGAGTTACAGAGGAGGTCTAGTGCTAGAATTATTGCTCTCACTCTGACGATCGTGGCGATACCTCACATGTGTGATTTGAACACCGTTTATATATGAGGGTGCAACTTCTGTACGTGTTTTCTTTGCTGCACGAGCTCGCGGGGATGGGGGCGCTTTTTTTTTATTTTTTTTTATTTCTTTTATTTTTATTTTTTTACATTGTTTTTTTTTTTTTTTGACCACTATTATTGCTGTCACAAGGAATGTAAACATCCCTTGTGACAGTAATAGGTGGTGACAGGTACTCTTTATGGAGGGATCGGGGGTCTAAAAGACCCCAAATCCCTCCTTTGCACTTCAGAGTATTCAAATCCATGAAAACGATGATTCTGAATACTGTATATTTTTTAAAAACCGGCGCCATTGGCAGCCGAGTAAACAGGAAGTGACGTGACGTCACTTCCGTGTATACAGAGAGAAGACTGGAACAAAGTCGTTTCCAGCTTCGTGCCAGTCTCTCTCTAGCCGCCGGAAAAGGCGGATCGATGATCGGGACTCCCGGTGGGACGGGAAGTCCGATAAGAGCGGCGGAAGGTGGCGGAAGGGGGGGATGTCCACTCCTGCTCCTCCGGGATAACAACTGATCTGCTTTTAGCCGCATCGGTTGTTATCCCTGGATAGCCGATCCCCGCTCTAAAAAATGGTCCCGGGATGATGCCGGAATGCAGCTGTGGGCATCATCCCAGCATAACCCCCGAAAGCCAAGGCTGCGTATCTCTCCATTCAGTATCTCTCATCCATTATTTTTAAGCATCTGCTAACAACCCCCTCTGAGAATACATGCCTGGGACAACACCAGTAGCCTTGGTTCCTGACGATAACCTGCATTCAGATAACAAAAGGTGTCTCCCATAAGCCGCACATCAGTGCAGACCTGCTTGTAATGAAGTGAAGGTAGTCTCAGCCTGGGCTCCCACCAGGCCGTGCTACCAACGCGTTTCGCTTATGCATTCAGATAGTTATAGTATAACATGCCAGTTGAAAACGAACACCCTATGTTATCCTCCCTTACCTTTAGATTTTGCCACCTGCCTTCCAAATACCTACTACTGCCTGGTTTAAAATTCTATTACTTCTATGTATGATCAAGCATGTGAGACATGCCCTGCTCTGCCTCCAACTCTCCTCCTTAATATTTAGGCAGCCAATAAATAAGCCCAAGCACTGTCACATGGGGCAGGGATGCAGTGGGATCAGAGTGACAGCTTAAACATTCAAGGGCTAGTTAAAGCACAGAAGGGAGCCTATCCCCCAGTTGTTAACACAGAACCACACTGCAACTGAGCACCACAAATGAAAAAATGCTATTTCATTCATTTTTAATATTCAAAGCAAACTTCCCCACCCATCCATGTCTCCATGATTTTTTTTTTTGCTGTGAAATCACTTTAAAAACCACTCTGCTAGCATTTCTGGCATCGGCCATCTTAAGTAAGGGCAGATAATTCATGTAGCATTTACTTCCTGAAATCCATTTGCCCTTAGTTCAGGTATGCAGGCAGGAGGATGTGCTTAGTTGAGAAAACCCCTCCTCTCCTGAAGACTCCTGGGATGTATGACATCATTTGCCTCGGCATGGAAACCAGGAAGTAACTGAAGAAATGTAAAAAAAAAAAAAGAATTAAAACAAGTAAATATGACATACTTTGCTATCTATTTACTAATGCTAGTAGCATGGGGATTACAAATAGTCAATGTTGATTGAGAGAGTGGAATTCCACTTTAAGTGGCTTAGGTTTTTCTTTTTTTTCACTTGACCGGTTTGCTTTAAGACGGAAGTGAATTACACTTTCATGTAGTCCCGACACGCTGGTTTCAATTTCTCTCACATATTGCTTTGTATAATCATTTGCCCCAGCAGGCATACAATTGTGCTCTCACAAGCAGCCCTCCCAGCTGCCGGAGCTGATTGACAGGCCCTTACGGGTGGAGCCATTGCCAGATTCCAATAAAGAAGGGTCTTGGGAAAACGGTAAGGTAATTATTGATGGGCTGCAATCCACTAATCAGACAATTTGCAAAATGAATCCCATAGTCCCTTACTATATTAGCTCTCTTTCTTGTTTATGTTTATAGGGCACATTTACTACTTCAGTAACCTCCTGTTTCCCCACAGTCCAATTAAAGCTCTCTTAGGGTAATACATTAAAGGGAAGAAATATTGGAAGTGGCTTGTAATTAGTTTTGTTCTTGTCGTTGCCACATTGGCTGGCTGGTTGGGTTTTATACTCCGATAAAAAGAAAAAAAAACCTGGAATAAAAGGTAATGGAGTGTTTTACAGTTAGGAGTTAGAATGTTAACATGTTGTGGTTTTTCTTTCTGGTTCCTAAGCATTGTGTTTATAGATTGTTTAACAAGGCTTCAGCTTCCAATGTGGCTGGGGTCTGATGCTAGGTCGATTTTACACAAAGTTAGGCCAATGCTTTCTATTAAAACACGATTCCAGGTAATTGTGGAGAATTTGGCTTGTCTGATCGCTACTTCCTTCATCGATTGAACTTCGATTGCACACTGGCTGAACTCAAATCTGACTGCTGGTGGTTAATGCACGCACTGGCTGCTCTGCATTTTATTTTATTTTTTTAAATCGGAAATACACTATGAGGTACACATACTACTGAGGAAGAACCAATGAATAGGGACTACTCCTATGGCAGAGTTGAACGCAACAGTTACACTGTGTCCATACCATGCCTATAAGACCTGTTGAGACCTTTAACTGCAGCAACAGCATATTATATCAACCGCCACGAGCATATCAGATTACAACAGCATATTACATCAAGCTGTGACCACAAATTATATAAGAATTTCCTGCAACAACAAATTACATTATGTAACAGCACATCCAACTGTAGAATATTATTACTAAATAGGATAGTTACTATATTATTATATAACTCAGTAACACTGCAGGCCCCTTACCCAGATCCATCGTGTCTGGTTGCTTTGGGTTATACACCGATCAGCTATAACTTTATAAACATGAAAAAACAAAAATTGCAGCACTAATACCATGTTTCCCCGAAAATAAGTCTTATGCCCCGCACACACGGTCGGACTTTGTTCGAACATTCCGACAACAAAATCCTAGGATTTTTTCAGACGGATGTTGGCTCAAACTTGTCTTGCATACACACGGTCGCACAAAGTTGTCGGAAAATCCGATCATTCTGAACGCGGTGACGTAAAACGCGTACGTCGGGACTATAAACGGGGCAATGGCCAATAGCTTTCATCTCTTTATTTATTCTGAGCATGCGTGACACTTTGTCCGTCGGATTTGTGTACACACGATCGGAATTTCCGACAACGGATTTTGTTGTTGGAAAATTTTATATCCTGCTCTCAAACTTTGTGTGTCGGAAAATCCGATGGAAAATGTCCGATGGAGCCCACACACGGTTGGAATTTCCAACAACACGCTCCGATCGGACATTTTCCATCGGAAAATCCGACCGCGTGTACGGGGCATAAGTGTGATAATCGGGGAGGGCTTCAGCCCCTACCCCAAAAATAAGCCCTAGTAAAGTCCTTGTAAAAAAATGTAATCTGTTTTGTAAAAAGATTATACCGCATTGTGAAAAATATCTTATTTACGACGCCACTGGGCGCTCATGTGACCCGCTGGAGGTCTTCTGCTCTTCTATCGGCTGATGTCTGCGGACCCTCCCTCTGCAATGCTCGGAGCGGGCTGACGTCAGTGGGTAGCTTGCCCCTTTCCTCTGCAGTATTCGGAGGTAGCCTCCTTGACGGTTTTCCGAGTGTGGCTCGGGGTTAAATTTCAGTCCCATTAGCGGTAACCCCCGAGCCACACTCGGGATTGCATTGCAGGATCTTGGTGCGGCGTTACTTACCTTGTCCCCAGGATCCTGTGATGTCCCCCCGCTGTGTCTGCGGGCTGTCTCTCCTCCGAAGCCTCTCCGTGCCAGGCTCTGCTCCCTGCGAGCGCCGCAACGCACGGGGGCGGAGCCTGGCGGCAAATTCAAGAAAATGTACAAGCCATAACACATACAGTACTGTAATCTTACAGATTACAGTACTGTATGAAATTATTTCACATCCCTTTTGTCCCCAGTGCTTTGGCCCATGCCCTGCATGCAGTTTTATGTTATATATACTGTTCTTTCTGCCTGGAAACTGGAGATTGTCCATAGCAACTAAAAAGTGTCCCTTTACGTCAAAAGTGGCTTTAGACCAGCTAGAAAACAGCGATAGTAAATTAGAACACTTGCAGAATTGAGCGATAGTGATTCGTGGGGAAATTTATTTTATTATTATTATATTATTATTTTTTAAATTATTTATATTTATTTATTATATTATAATTTATGTTTTTGTGTTTCAAACTTCATCATACCCTGGATATCTATTGGACATTTGTTTGGACAGATTTAAGTGTGTTATTGTTAAGAATTACAGGCCTACAATATAAAACGCCAAATTTCCATGCAAAATAATTGTACCGCTTTCAGCACCTAAAATCCGAATTAATCATACCGCCTGGGAGGTTAAGAAGAAGAGCCGCTACGGTATAGGTAAGTGCCCAGCGGTTACAAAGGGAAGACGCACTGCACATTATACCAGTATAATCTTTTTACGAAATGGATTTTATATGTAGTAAGACCAATTTCCTCAGAAAAGTGGGACTTTCAATGGATCACAGACAGAGAGAATATAGAAAAATAATTGGATTTTTATTATTACATGAATAGACAACTTATGGTGAAAAACACAATACAAAGCATTGGATAAAACCAAGACATATACATGAAAAACACAGAATTAAAAGACCAACTATGAAAAAGCCCAGAAGCTGTCAGAACGGCAGACCATCCTGAAGAAGATAAAAACCATGTGTGTTTTTCGCAAACGCGTTGGATGGTCTGTCGTCCTGACAGCTTCTGGGCTTTGGTTCATAGTTGGTCTTTTAATTCTGTGTTTTTCATGTATATGTCTTGGTTTTATCCAATGCTTTGTATTGTGTTTTTCACCATGAGTTGTCTATTCATGTCATAATAAAAATCCAATTATTTTTCTATATTCTCTCTGTCTGTGATGTATTCAAAGTCCCACTTTTCTGAGGAAATTGGGCTTACTACATGTATATGGGGATGGGATCAACAGACAGTGTTCTATCGGCTAACAAAGGCAAATTTCTTTCTTTACATACATCATTTTATAAGGACTTTAACCAAGGTTTTTTGGGGGGGATTAAAATGGTGTCATAATTCTGATTCCTGAGCTGAAAGGGTAGAGAAGACAAGGGACACGAGCTTTAAAAAAATATATATTTTGTTGTTTTATTCCAGGTTTTTTAGAACATAGAGAGGGGTAAATGATACAGCACATGCCATACATAAATAAGACATCCCCTTAAAATAAGACCTAGTGTATTTTTTGTAGCCAAAATGAATCTAAGACCTGATCTTATTTTTGGGGAAACACGGTAGCGCTTTAAAACAAAATAGTCCATGAATATAAAAATAAAGTGCATAAGTCCTTCGTTGGGCAAAAATATATCTAGTAATGACCACCTTATGTATCAAAATAGTCCAAAGTGGTAGTCCATAAAAGTGCAATGCTCCTTTAAATATGTGAAAATGGAAGACGATGCCACTCACCAGACATAGGTGCTGTCTCAACCAAGAGAACAGCTCACACGCTTTTTGCACTGATCATGAAAATATGATTCTTCATATGAAACCACTTCTGACGTCTAGCGTTGTTGCCTCCTCCACATCATAACATATCCAACCAAACTAAAGAAAAAATCTCGTGGTGTAGTAAATTGTGAAAATTCAATAGGATAGTAAGGAGAATCACCCGTAGTAGTAAAAAATGTGAAAATGCTAGGGAGATTACTCTGCCATATATGGTAACATCTCGAAACGATGTAGAAAAAAATTCCGAGTTCCCTCGGAAAAAATGGGACTTTAAAGGCTCAAAGAGTGAACATATAGTTACAATAAAAACGTTATAGTTTTATTCGTAGAACAAAGATAGTTTTATACAGTACAAAAATATAAATTTATAAATGAGGTACATTGTTACTCATGGCGGAATCGCCTAATGATATTATTACAGTATACATGCAGAGGACGCATAAGCAAATCCAACGCGTTTCAGATTTCCGAGACTTCTTCAGGGAAATCTCTGCATGTGATATTGATATGGTCTAGAAAGATAATAAAAGTGTTTGTATCATATAAAACAGCACATATAATTGTATTTATCACATACATATCGCATAGATTTTGCAAGGAGTGGGTTCAAAGTGTGATACTCACAGAATGCCCCCACGTCTCGGCACCATCCGTCACATCATAAAAATAAAACCACCAAGCCATCCAACAGGAAGTAGGTAGAAAAAACCAGGGCAGATCCTGCTAGGCAGACACTGAGACCACCTGGCATCAAAAACAGAAGGGAAGGTGTTAAAAAAAATTATAAGAGTATGGATCAGAGCAACATATGATGTGTATAAAGGTATATGTGGGTAGTCTTGCAATAGAAGATTACATGCCCGGTATATTGGTATGCAAAACATGCTACACAGGTGTATATGGCAGAAATGACAGATAAGCGTTTATCCCCTCCTGCTTGGCAAATGTGCCTAAAATGTTCTGCAGAAGAATCTTTAAATATAAGAAGTGTATAGAAAATATTATAATTGACTGCTTTTATAAAGTGCAGCCGCATTAGAGAGATTAAATCTATTTACTGGCATGTGGGGAGAATGGAGAGCGTATCTTGTACCATGGGTGTTTTTCTCAACTCACCCTGTGTGGACTAATGAATCAGTGTTTGATATGTCTGACTTAAGACTTTAAATGGAGGAAGGTGATTGCTTGACCCCCCCCACCCCGGTGAGTGTAAGGAGGAGGAACCCTGGGTCTCGGGGACCTTTGGCACGCAGCATACCACGGCCCACCGCCGAGAAGCGGCGGTGCGTGTGGGATGACGTCACGCGTCAGACACCTGCCGACAGGTGACTGGTTAGGGTGTTGCCAAGCAACACATAGGAGGAGGGAACAGAAGCCAGCCTCCCGGGGACACAACTGTGACTTCCAACCACACTAAGCCAGCATAAAAATAGCCGACACAGCTTCTGGCATACATAGAGGCCTGGAGCAGGATGTGCCTGGTGCTGCCAGGCACGCCCGCACCCAAACGAAAAAAAAAAGGAAAAATATATGAACAATAAAATAAAATTACAAAATTTAATAAATTGCAAACTTGTGATGCCATGGATCCTGCCGCATAATGGGGACACACCAGAGTACCACCATCAGGAGCCCATACAAAGAGAGGTCATATAAATGAAATGATACATTACCAGAACCATAGTGTAGAGGAGGAAACTGGAAGAGGTTTGCAGGCACATTATTTTTCCATTCCTGCTGAGGTGAAGCCTTCTAAGAAAGGCTTGAAATTCATCGCCTCATTTAAACCTGGGAAGGTGGTGGCTCTGAGATGATGGATCCACCTCAGCTCCCTCTGGAAGAGAAGCTTGTTCCAGTCCCCTCCTCTGGGACTGGAGTAAACTCCAGAGTTTAAGTTTGGTTTTTCCTACATAGAATGAGCCACAATCACATAACAGGAGATACACCACACCATAAGTTTTACAATTGACATGATGTTTTGCCCTAAAAACTTGTCCGTTGGGCAGTTTGACAGATGGAGTGTTGTGCATGTACCTATAGTATCCACATGACCCTTATATGAAGGTGCCCTTATACTTGCAGGAATCTTTCCTTTTGGACCCCTTGAATTCGCTCTGTATGATCCTGTCCCTGATGGAGGTGGCCCTCCTGAACGTTTTGTGATAGTAACAAACGTTATTAGATTTGTGCATCACTCCCCCACATACAATGCAAACTCACCAGAGGGAGTAAGAAACCAAGCAATATGAAGCCCACTAGACTCAACAGGGATGGGTGGATGGATCCAAGCAATGCCTCCAATATTCTCTTAATCTAGGACTCTCAGTAAGATGGTTTTAGGGACAGCCGCTCACACCACAACATGATACCAGTAAGCAAGAAAACAAGGTATCGTAGTGTAGTACTTTTATTAACTTATGAAGCAGTAATACAGCAGCCACATAAAATGCTCATAAAACAGTAAAATTGCTGCTTGTCACTCAGGTGTAACTTTATGACTAGCCACCTAATATTAAGTCCCCCTTTTGCTACCAAAACAGCCCTGACCCATCGAGGCATGGATCCCACTAGACCTTTGAAGGTATGTTGTGGTATCTGGCACCAAGCCATCAGTAGAAGATCCTTTAAATCCTGTAAATTGCAAGGTGAGGCCTCCATTGATTGGACTTGTTTTTCCAGCACATCCCACAGATTCTCCATTGGATTGAGATCCGGAGAATTTGGAGGCCAAGTCAACCCCTCAAACTCGTTGTTGTGTTCCTCAAACCATTCTTGAACCATTTTTGCAGTGTGGCAGGGTGCTTTATTCTGATGAAAGAGGCCACTGCTATCAGGGAATATCGTTTCCATGAGGGGATGTTCCTTATCAGCAGCAATGTTTAAGTAGGTGGTACATGTCAAGTAACATTCCCCTGAATGGCAAGTCCCAAGGCTTGCCAGCAGAACATTGCCCAAAACATCACACCGCCTCCGCCAGGCTTGCCATCTTCCCATAGTGCATCTCTTGCACCTGGCCATTCACATGATGTAAAAGAAAATGTGATTCACAGACCAGGCCACCAACTTCCATTCCTCTGTGGTCCAGTTCTGATACTCACATGTCCTTTTTAGGTCCTTTTGGCTGTGGATACAGGTCAGTATGGGCATCCTGGCTGGTCTATGGCTACGCAGCCCCACCCACAAAATCTGCAATGCCCTATTTTTTTTCAGCTTTTTTAAAATTTTTATACTCTTTATTAGACATTATTTTTCCCTTTTCTTTTTTAACACATCACACAGGAGTCACAGGGACGGGAATTGAGGGAAAATCCCCCCCAAAGGCATCCCAGAGAAAAGTAAAAATTGGACAGAAATTTTATTTTTATCTTTAAAAATGAAAACAATTTGGCTGGAGTTGGGCTTAATTAAAAGTGACCCAATTGCTAAAACTCAAATTGTAATAAATCTGTAACCTGAGTGTAAAGAAGAGAAAAATACCCCTCCTGCTTCTCAAGCTTTTGACTGCTGCTCTGGTCAATAAAAAAAGTTGTCTGAAGTCTTCTTCAGAAACTGATCCTTCCGGGATTGTTGACTTCTTGGTTGACACTCCCAGAAGTGTCAGTTTCTGAAAAAGACTTCAGCCGACTATTGGTTGATTTTGCCGAAATCCTTATTCGCCACCATGACCCGTAGTGACAGGTGACAGCGGAAGGAACCACTAAGCACAGCGAGGAGATCAGGAGATTCCTGGAAGTGTCGGTTTCTGAAGACTTTGGCTGACTATTTCTCTTAGCAGCGGTGCGATCAGCAGGAGAGGTAAGTATTTACTCTCTTTTTTCCAGTTATCCTGCTTATTTCAGTGTGCATTTTAGCAACTGGGCTAATTTGCACATCACTTTAACTACTTGCCGCCCACGCTGTAGCCGAAAGAGGGCTGCAGCATGGGCTTTATTTGCCGGGAGGGCGTCCATGGATGTCCTCCCAAGCAAGCGCAGTCAGCATAACTCTGCGGGTCACGCGCGGCGCGGCGCGCTCTGTGATCACCAAGTCTATGAGACTCGGCTGATCACAGATCCGAGTAAGGGGTCGATCCCGGCCCCTTACCACATGATTAGCTATCAGCCAATGACGGCTGATCACGTGATGTAAACAGAAGCTCGGTAACCTTTTTTTTTTTCCTCGTGCTATCAGCGTGAGGGGAAAAAAAAGCAGATCACCGGCTTCTGTCAGAGGGACATCGGTCCCTCACTCAGAAAGCCGTGGCTGTGCCCACCAGTGTCACCTGCCAGTGCCCACTGTGCCACCTACTGGTGCCACCTATCAGTACCCACCAGTGCCATCTACCAGTGCCCACAGTGCTACCTACCAGTGCCCACAGTGCCACCCATCGATGCCCACCTGTGCTGCCAATCAATGCCCATCAGTGTCTAATAATCAGTGCCACAGATCAGTGCTGCCTATCAGTGTCACCTGCCAGTGCCCATTAGTGCCACCTATCAATGCCACCTATCAGTGCCCATTAGTGCCGCCTTATCAGTGCCTATCAGCATAGCCCATCAGTGCAGCCTCATCAGCGCAAATCATGAAGGAGAAAAAATTACCTGTTTTCAAAATTTTATAACAAACTATGAAAAAGTATTTTTTTTTTTTTAATTCAGTCCCTTTTTGTTTTATTTAGCAGAAAATAAAAAACCCAGCAGCAATTACCGTATTTATTGGCGTATAACACGCGCCGGCATATAACACGCGCCGGCATATAACACGCACCCCAAGTTTAGGAGGGAATTTTAAGGAAAAAAAACTTTTAGGAGGGAAGTTTAAGAAAAAAAAACTTACATTAAAATGCCCATCAATGCAGCCTTATCTGTCCATCTGCAGCCTTTTCAGTGTCAGTGCAGTCTTGTCAGTGCAGCTTTGCCCCAGTGCAGCCTTGCCCCAGTGCAGCTTTGTTAGTGCAGGTTTGCCCCAGTCCAGCCATGGGTAGATTCAAATATGGCGCCGAGACTGATACACATACCCGAGTGTTCTCGGCTTATTTCGGCGCCGCCGGCACTCCCAGTCCCGCCCTTGGACCTGTGTTATGTCCATCATAGGGCGGGACTGGGCGTGACTGTGAGCGGCGCCGAAAAAAGCCGAGAACACTCGGGTATGTGTATCTCGGCTCCGACGAAGCCCTGCAGTCTCAGCGCCATGTTTGAATCTACCCACGGCTGTGTATGTCGGCGCCGACCGCGGCAATTGCCGCGATCGCTCCAATGACACAAAATCGGCGGGGATCGGCCTATAACACGCACCCACGATTTTCCCCTGATTTTCAGGGGAAAAAAGTGCGTGTTATATGCCGATAAATACAGTAAATACCACCAAAAGAAAGCTCTATCTGTGTTAAAAAAATGATAAAAATAATAAGAGGCCCAGGGTGAACAGACGAACATTATTTACACCTAAATTGAAGGGCTGTTTAGGGGTACCAGATCTGATCAAATATTATCATGCAGCGCAATTGTCCCAGCTAGTTCGATTTCATACTCGACAATCCAATCCGCTCTTGATGACGATGGAATCGGTACTATTTCCAAATAGCGAGATTAGTCATCTAATGTGGATAAAAGAGAATGATAGACCGATAATAATGTGCCCGACTCTATCCTTCTCATTAAGTTTGTGGGGGAGATTGGCTGCTACCTACAAATTTAAATCTCCACATACCCCACTGGCTCCGTTGCTCAATAATCCTCTGTTCACCCCGGGTCTCCGCCCCCATGAATTTAAATGGTGGACCAACAAGGGATTACTACGTATAGCAGATCTATGCGACCACAGAGGGGCTATGTCGAGACAGGTTCTCCAGGAAAAGTACCAACTCCCGAATTCAGAATTATATCGCTACACTCAGATAGCGCATTTTTTAGCAACATTAAATCGTACTTCGGATTTAACTACATCCTCCTAAATGGAAAATTTCTGCAGAACCTTCGACAAACACTCAGGTCATATTTCACAGATATATAGTATTTTATCATCAAATGTTCAGAAACTGTTTTACATGCAAAAATGGGAACAAGATTTAGAAATCAGTTTAGAAGTTGAAGATTGGAGCAAACTGTCAATGCTGGCGTCCAAATCATATATCAATACATCTCTGATAGAGGCAAACTACAAAGTCCTGATGAGATGGTATTTGGTCCCAGCGAGGGTGGCAGCCTTCGTTCCGGGGGCCTCCCCGCGGTGTTTCAGGGGATGTACTACAGAAGGCACCATGCTACATACATGGTGGACATGCCCAAAAGTGCGTAGGTTTTGGATCCGCACATATAACTTTATTTATTCATTAACTCAAGTGAACCTCATTAAGTCACCCCTACAGGCACTGCTGGGACGCCCAGTGGAGGGAGCATCGAAATATATGCGGAAACTTATAACTTTTATATTTGTAGCAGCGAGAATAGCGATAGCTAAATCCTGGAAATCTTCAATGATTCCCTTTTATTTACTAAAATCTAAACTATCATGGATCATGGTTAATGAACGTCTCTCTGCAATCTTAAATGATAAAATGGTTTTATTTGAAAGAATATGGGACCCCTGGATAAATTATATTTCAAACACATAATGAGCTGGGAATTGTTCAGAAATCTCCCCTTCCAGGACCGGAGTGCGCCTTTCTCTGTTTCCTATTCTCTACTTATTCACCCTCTTACTCTTTTCTCTTTCTTTTCTTTCAACTATAAAAAAAGCCCTGGAGGTCTCATGGGCCAATTAAGGCCCCAGGGCTCATTTTGAGGTTAAATTAGTAGGTTACACAAGGTGGAGGTGTTAGGGAGAGAGATTCTCCTCCTGTGACTCCCCACACTATACATGAAGTAAGCTGAGGAATCTGAGAAAAATTCCTCCTTTCATTTTCTACTTTGAGTAAAAGTTTTATAAAGTTATTATTTAGGTTGAGTTCTTTACTGTGTAGAGTTATAGTAAGGATAAGGAAATGTCTAACTTCATGATAATGCGCGATAATATGGTGTGTAACCTTTGTGTTTTTTATATAAACGACTTGTTACTTGTTCCAATACTTGAAACATAAGAAACGTTAAAATGGATTTTGTATCTATTGAAAAAACTCTGAATAAAAATATTGGAAAAGAAAAAAATGATAAAAATATCATTTGGGTAAACTGTAGCATGACCGCGCAATTGTCATTCAAAGAGTGACAGCGCTGAAAGCTGAAAATTGGTCTGGGCAGGAAGGGGGTTTAAATGCCCAGTAAGAAAGTGGTTAAAGTGGTTGTAAAGCCACTTTTTGGACTTCTACCTATAAGTAACTCTAGAATAAGGCTTACCGATAGGTAGTGGGAATATCTCCTAAACGTGCGCCGTTTAGGTGATATTTCACTTGTAGTCCGCTGGAAATTCCAACGGCGCATGTGCGGGGAAGAAACTAAACGAAGTGCCGTTTCTTCCCTAACCTATGCCGTTAATCGCGACTCCCGTGCGCATGCGCGGGAGTGACGTCACGCGGCTCCGGCGAATCGCAGAGACGGTGTCCGCGGCCCGGAAGGAAGAGGGCCAGAAGATGGACACTGCCCACACAGGGGACATCGCTGGATTCTTTTGCAGGTAAGTGGCACATAATGGGCTAGTATGCAATGCATACTAGCCCATTATACTTTTCATTTGCAGGCTGCAGCAGCGAGCAAAAGAGGAAGTAAAACCCATCAGGGTTTACTTCCTCCTTAAAGCACATCAGAATTCAGATGGAAGCACGAACACTACTCAGGAACATGTCAGCATCTTGTTCAAATACCTGAGCCCCATCAAGCCTCTGCAGTTGTCCACCACAATCCATTATACATGGGAAAGAAATGCTTGCTTTTTGACTTACATGCAAATGTTGTCTTATTTTTTTTTTTTTTTTCCTGCTAATAAAACACATATCCAATTCGTAAAAAATGATTAAAGCTGACAGCCCTTAAGTGATCTAAATAGTAAATATTAAAATGAACTCCCGGGGGTTGCAAAGCATCATGGGAAGCCTGAGGCAGCAATAAGGATTCTACTTCCCTGTGTGTCTTTGGGGAGAAAGGAAACACATTTCATTTGAAATAATTAACCCCTGAATCTAGTAACTGATCTAGCTGTAAATAAACAAAAAGTAAAAAAAAAAAAAAAAATGAAACATTGTGTAAAATAAGCCATGCCAACATAGAAAATTAAACATTTGACATTTATGTCATTTTATTTTACAGGCTGGTGCTTTATGTTCACTTCCATTTTTGACTAAAGAAGGCTAAAAGGAAACCTAAATGTATTTTCAAGAAGTGTTGATTTTGATCTGCTATTCTAAGGGCACTTTCACACGGAGGCGGTGGGGGCGTCAGTGATAAATAGCGGCGGCTATTTTTGGCGGCACTTTTCAGCCGCTAGCGGGGCACGTTTAACCCCCCGCTAGTGGCCGAAGTTGGGGTTAATACCGCCCGTGTATCGCCGGTCCAAAAGCACTTTGCAGGTGCTTCGGCGGCGCTGCCAATTAATTTCAATGGACAGGGGCGCTTTAGGAGCAATGTATATACCGCTCCCAAAGCGCCCCAAAGATGCTGCTTGCAGGACTTTTTCTAAAGTAAAGCTCCTCATTGTGAAAGTAGCCTTAATGTTTCATTTTTATATGGTCTTTTATGTTAATTGCTTCTGTTAACTTACAGTGCTTTGAAAAAGTATTCACACCCCTTGAAATTTTACATATTTTGTCATGTTACAACCAAAAACGTAAATGCATTTTATTAGGATTTTATGTGATAGACCAACACACAGCAGCACATAATTGTGAATTGGAAGGAAAATAAATGTTTTTAATTTTTTTTTACAAAAAAAATGTGAAAAGTGGGATGTGCATTTGTATTCAGCCCCCTTTACTCTGATACCCCTAACTATAATCTAGTGGAACCGACTGCCTTCTGAAGTCACCTATTTAGTAAATAGAGTCCACCTGTGTGTAATTTAATCTCAGTATAAATACAGCTGTTCTGTGAAACCCTCAGAGGTTTGTTAGGCTGGATTCACACCTATGCGTTTTTAGTGCTTTTTGCATTTTGCAGATTTGCTCTACAGTCCATTTAACGTGGTTTCCTATGGAACATGTTCTGTAGTGCAAATCTGCAAAATGCAAAAAGCACTAAAAATGCATAGGTGTGAATCCAGCCTAAGAGAACCTTAGTGAACAAACAGCATCATGAAGGCCAAGGAACACACCAGACAGCTCAGGGATAAAGTTGTGGAGAAGTTTAAAGCAGGGTTAGGTTATAAAAAAAAGTATAAATATGGATGAATGAATGTACTATATGAAACAGCAATTAACCCATCAAAGCAGCGCTATTTTCAGTCCTCAATGCTGACTGATAAAACAAAGTCTTTGTAAATGCAAGCAAAACACATGCAGGCAGGTAAATTCCAACAAAGACACAGCGGTAGGAGCTCGGTCTGGATTCCCTTATATGAATAGTAGATCTGATGGGTGCACCTTTCACCATCTATTGGGACACCTTGTGCTGCACACAAAAGTATCCCAATAAAAAGTATCCATCATCCGAAAACGGAAAGAGTATGGCACAACTGCAAACCTACCAAGACATGGCCGTCCACCTAAACTGACAGGCCGGGTAAGAAGAGCATTAATCAGAGAAGCAGCCAAGAGGTCCATGGTAACTCTGGAGGAGCTACAGAGATCCACAGCTCAGGTGGGAGAATCTGTCCACAGGACAACTATTAGTTGTGCTCTCCACAAATGTGGCTTTTATAGAAGAGTGGCAAGAAGAAAAAGCCATTGTTGCAAGAAAGCCATAAGAAGTCCCATTTGCAGTTTGGGAGAAGCCATGTGGGGGACACAGCAAACATGTGGAAGAAGGTGCTCTGGTCAGATGAGACCAAAATTAAAACTTTTTGGCCTAAAACCAAACCTATATGTAACAGAGAACTAACACCGTACTGCACCCTACTGCAACCCACACCATCCCCACCGTGAAACATGGTGGTGGCAGCATCATGTTGTGGGGATGCTTTTAATCGGCATGGGCAGGGAAGCTGGTCAGAGTTGATGGGAAGATGGATGGAGTCAAATACAGGGCAGTCTTAGAAGAAAACCTGAGACTGGGGCGGAGGTTCACCTTCCAGCAGGACAACGACCCTAAACATACAGCCAGAGCTACAATGGAATGGTTTAGATCAAAGCATATTCATATGTTAGAATTGCCCAGTCAAAGTCCAGACCTACAGTATCTCACAAAAGTGAGTACACCCCTCACATTTTTTGTGAATATTTTATTATATCTTTTCATGTGACAACACTGAAGAAATTAAACTTTGCTACAATGTAGTGAGTGTACAGCTTGTATAACAGTGTAAATGTACCATACCCTCAAAATAACTCAACACACAGCCATTAATGTCTAAATGGCTGGCAACAAAAGTGTGTACATTCTTAAGTGAAAATGTCCAAATTGGGCCATTTTCCCTCCCCGGTATCATGTAACTGGTTAGTGTTACAAGGTCTCAGGTGTGAATAGTTAGCAGGTGTGTTAAATTTAGTGTTATCGCCCTCACTCTCTCATACTGGTCACTGGAAGTTCAACATGGCACCTCATGGCAAAGAACTCTCTGTACTCACTTTTGTGAGATACTGTAAATCCAATTAAAAATCTGTGACAAGACTTGAATATTGCTGTTCACAGACGCTCTCCATCCAATCTGACAGAGCTTGAGTTATTTTGCAAAGAAAAATGGGCAAAAATGTCCCTCTCTAGATGTGGGGAAAGCTGGTAGAGACATCCCCAAAAAGACTTGCAGCTGTAATTGCAGTGAAAGGCGGTTCTGCAAAGTATTGAAAAAATACTTTGTAGAAAAAATGTGAAAACCATTTATCGTTTCCCTTCCACTTCCGCTTAACATGACAAAATGTGGAAAATTTCAATGGGTATGAATAGTTTTTCAAGGCACTGTATTTGCAGGACGGTGTTTCATGTACAGATATATAGAATGTGAATATGTGTCAATTTATCGATGTGTCTATGTGACTATTAGCAGTCTGCACCTCTGCTAAATAATACCTAGATGGTATATTTGAAGTGAAAATCTCCATTCAGTTTCTAGGCTTCCACAAAGAGAAAGTGGAAATAACATAAGCAGGAAGCCTGTATATGTAACATGGCACACAGGTCCGCTTCCACATACTTTTATAATTGCATACGGTACATAGCAATTAAGTTCTTATATTGTTCATATTGAACTGATTATTTCACATATACTGTATGTACAAAAAGGAAAAAAATTACAAAGTAACTCCAATCATATGTATTTAACCATTGCCGAGGTTCAGGGGGATTAACATACTGTAAATACAAGTACAGCCTCATTTAGCATGGAAGACTAAGAATTGTCTGTGAGTGGGTAGACCCACCCCTGAGGGGGCATCACCATGCTACCCAGTATTTACATACCATGATGCATCATTGAGGACTACTCACCTCCAGGAGAAGACCAGCCTCACATAACCAGCCTCACATGACCAGCTTAAAGACATCTGATAAAGGTAAATCCTATGTGACGGAACCGCTTGGACACCCTGACTAGGTGCTTCCGTCCACCAAACAGCACCTTCTGGCCTCCAAACTGTTCCGAGCAGATTGAGAGCTAATACCAGCCCTTTTTAGCCCAAACATTGTACACAGATAAGATGTGAGGTAAAATCCAAAAGGAATGACTTTTAATGCAACTCAGACACATGCTTTATAACCTACAGGAGGACATCCCCCTCTTGATCATATTACCCTAACAATACAAACTGTACGCAGGCATATAATTACCATAGCTAAGGAATAACCAACATATACTATAAACATTGCGTTAATTAAACAACTAGCCACCTGGACAATGTTGTGATTATTCAGAGATCTCATCCCAGGTCAGACTGGCTGGCACGGAGCTCACAAAGTACACTACACATGATCATAAGTTCAACATCCCAATAGTAGTTTGCTAACAGACAATAGGTGAGGTAATAAACACTATAACCAATGGGTGAAAGACAGGTGTCTTTAGCTGATGAGATTAACATCTGCTGTGAGTCCCACAGTGTGGAGCAGTCATTGCTGGAAATGTGGCATCTAGGCCCCTAATGGGGATCCCTGGCCTAGACTACCAGAGTCTGTGTGTTCTGGGGAGACACAAATCCAAATCAGAAACAAGACCACTCCAAGGATCCCCCAGGCACACACCTCCCAAAGAGCAATGTTCCCCCAAAAGCCAGGGCCCATAGTCAGTGGGTAAGAGGCTTGCCCCTAGTCCTCTCCAAAAGTCTGTTACAGCCTAGTACAGACTATTGTTTTTTTTTTCCCGTTCATTCCAGTAGGGCTGAACGGAAAAAACTGACAGCTCAGGAGGAGCCGCTGTACTAACTATCCAACTTTAGTACAGCGATCTTCCCTGCTGTTCTATTGTGTTCAGATAGGGGGACAGCCCCCACCAGAACACCCCGGTCACTCCCCATTGCCAGAACACTTCGGTCATCTTTCTCAGCCATTGGCTGAGAGCGCTGATCGGGAGTCGATTGGCAGACCTTTTTCAGTCACGGCCCTTCGACAGAAGATGGCCAATTGGTCAGCTTCTGTAGGAATGACTGCAGTACACACAGGCTGAATGTCGTCCAGTTTCTATTGAACCAGCTGATGCCAATCGACATTCGGCCCATGTGTACTAGGCTTAAGTGTAAAAAAAACCACACACATGGAAAAAGCCTTTGGGGATTGGCCCAGAAATTGGAATTTAGGAAATAATAAACTCTCAACCACTTGCTGACCGTATAACTTACATTTACAGCAGCAAGGTGTCTCTGCTGTGCAGGATCACATACCTAGTGCGTGTTCCTGCACTTCCAGGTCTGGGGCACGCATGCACGCTGCCGGCAACCCACTCCCGCGAGAGCTGATCTGCGGGTACCGCTGACTGGATGTCCGCCGGCACCCGCCGATCATTAGGCTGAGAGCTAGAATGACGATTTGCTCATATGTAAACCAGGTAGATCGCCTTTCTGTGAGTAGGGAAGGCATGGATCCTGTGTTCCTGCAAAGTAGGAACATGAATCGATGCCTTCCCTTAATAAAAGCATCTCCTACACAAGCACAAGCTAGGCACATGTTTAACCCTTTGATCGCCTCTGATGTTAACCCCTTCCCAGCCAGTTTCATTGGGCAGGGGTTTACATTAGAGGCGATCAAAGGGTTAAATGTGTGCCGTGCCTGTGTACAGTGACAGTGCATATTTTTTAGCACTGATCACTGTATTAGTGTCACTGGTCCCCCAAAATGTCAATGTCCAATTTGTCCGCTGCAATATGGCAGTCCCTCTATAAGTCACTGATCACCACTATTACTAGTAAAAAAAATAAATAAAAATTCCTTAAATGTATCCCACAGTTTGTAGACGCAATAACTTTTGTGCAAACCAATCAATATACGCTTATTGGGATTTTTTATCCAAAAAAACGTAGCAGAATACATATTGGCCTAAATTGATTAAGAAATTAGATTTTTTTTCCCATTTTTTTTATTGGATACGTTTTATAGCAGAAAATAAAACTTTTTTTTTTTTTTTTCAAAATTTTCGGTCTTTTTTTTGTTTATAGTGCAGAGGTGATCAAATACAGTACCACCAAAAGAAAACTCTATTTATGGGGAAAAAAAGGACATTTTATTTAAGTACAGCGTCGCATGACCGTGCAATTGTCAAAGTAACGCAGTGCCGTATAGCAAAAATGGTCTGGTCAAGAAAGCGAAAAAATCTTCCAGGGGTCAAGTGCTTAAAGTAATGCAGGAGTTTTTTTTCCCATGAAATAACTAGACAGGAAGTCAGCGGTGTATTGAAATCTATCTTCTGCAATGCACGATCTCCACTTTTAACATCTCTGTGTCTAACCAGTTCCTAAAAATTCTATGTGTTCATTCATTCATATTATTGAAAGTACAACTTTTTATTTATGTAGGAGTAGCCTTTCAAGAAAAGACCTGCAAATGAAGGAGATGCTTCCTGAGACAAGGTGGCCATGAAGTTGCGAGCAGATAAGATCTCTGGAGGCTTTTAGGCTACTCTCCAGAGATCCTAAGTGCCGACAATCCGTGTATTTCTGTGGGGAATTGTAATGTGAACAGGCATTCGATGCCTACGGCCCCAAACTAACTAATGAGGAGAGTCTTCCATTGAGTGTAGAATTAATTATCCAGATTCATAATAAAGCAAGAGACGAATTAAAGAAAAAAACACCATGACTTGCTGGATAATGTGATAACTAAATGTGCTGCAGGGAACGGGACCTATCCTTTTGTAAATGAAATGAGCTTTTTTTTTTTCTATATTCTACCTCTGGATAGTTGTCCCTAAAATCATTCCCTAGGTTAACACAATTGATATTTGAACTTCATTTCATTAGTCTGCTGCAGGCAAGAGGAAGCATTTCCTCAGTCTCCTCTCCCAAAGTGATAAGACTGCAACACCTCTAGCAAGTGGAGGGGCTGCAGCAAGGGCTGATCCATGTCAAACAGCGTATGAAAAATCTGGGTAGATTCACCCACTGTATTTGTCCTTTAGACCACTGTCCTTGTAACGGAAAGTAATGGGAATACCAAAGAGCAAAGAGCGTTTCCTCAGTCTCCTATCTCCCCAGTGATCAGACAGCAACATTTATAGCGAGTCACAAAGCACAAAGCGAGAGGCCGCGGCAGGCTTGATCCAAGTCAACCATTAATATAAATGCTGGGTAGATTCACTCCCTCTATTTGTCCTGGAGACCCTTGTCTCTAACGGAAAGTAATGCGAATACCAAAAAGTTACAGTTATCAACAGAGCAAGAGGTTGGGGGAAAAACATTTCCTCATTCTCCTCTCTATTCCCAGTGATCAGACTGCGACTTTTGAAGTAGGTCACAAGAAACTGTAAGCAGGGACTGATCTGTGTCAAACATTCATGAACGCAGTCAGGAACTGCATAAGCACCAGAACTTACATAATTCTATCACTTATGAGTCAGCCTCTCAATCCAAGGAGTGTATAGGGACCCTAGATGGTGCTTAAAGGGAATGTTCATCCATGAACAAGACTTCCTCTCCTTTAACTCCTCCCCTCTCCCTATTGAACAATAGATTTCTATTAAAAAATTTTTTTTTTTCAGTTTTCACTTAATACATTTCTGCCTAGGTGATGACAATGTATCCAGCTTACTATCTCGCCAAGGCAGGAGTGCTAACCACTAAGCCACATTGCTGCCACAATGCACTTAACATGATCACTATGTCCTCTTTAAAGTTTCATTAAACCCACATCATAAAAAGATGTCGACAAATGGTGTATTACATGGTGTTCATACTCACTTGGTCACTATGAGAATTTGTTTTCTGTGTTCTGCAAAAAACCTGGTTGATCCTGCTGTTCTCTATCCCTCGCTCTTGTCCATGGCCCCACTGCAGTTGGGGATTCTGCAGAACAGGGGTGGCAGCTCTGCACATGCTCAGTCTTCAGTGAGTTTCTATGCTGAGCATTTCTTCCCTATCACATCTGAGCAGCCCATGTGACTATAGAGGGGGCGTATACACAGTCAGGGGCGGGACAAGGGGTGGGCAGGTGGGGCGACTGCCCTGGGCACTGTGGTATCATGTGAGGTACGGGGGCACCACAAGGAGATCTGGGGGGGGGACTTGTGTTGAGGGGGAATGTGGAGGTGGCAGGAGGTAAGAATTGTTCTAGGAGGGGAAATTTGGGGAGGTGTGCTAGGACTGGTGATTTGTGTTGAAAGGAGGGATGGGAAAGAGGATTTGCGCTAGACGGGAGATTTGTGCTATGCAAGGTAATATGGTGGTTTGGGGGGGGGGGATTTGTGCTAGGACTCGGAGGGGAATTTTTTTTTTTGGGGGGGGGGGGGAGGGGGATTTGTGCTAGTAGAGATGTTTGGGGGCATTATTTGTGCTAGGAGGGGACATTTATGCTAGGATGGAGGATAAGGGGTGGGGAGTCTGTGCTGGAAGGAGGGATTTGGAGTGGGAGGGGGGGATTTGTACTCGGAGGGGAAATTTGAGGGGTAGAGGATTTGTGCTAGGTAGGGGGAATTTTTTTTGGGGGGGATATGCAGAATGAGAGGATTTTAACTGGGGGAGAAGATTTGTGCTGGGAGGAAGGATTTCAGCAGGGGGTGGATTTGTCCTGGGAGGAGGGGGAATTTATGCTTTGGAGGTAAGCATGCAGATTAGTTCTATGGGGGGGGGGATTTTGCTGACACATAATGCTGGTAAAGCTTGGGCATGGGGGGCGCAATTTGGCATGCTCGTGCCCTGGGCTCTAGACGACCTTGTCCCAGCACTGTACACAGTGGTATATGACAGCCCACTCCTCTCCTTCTCCTCCATGTCCACTAACCAGATAAACATGGGATATTACCTTAGTATCTTGATTGATGGAGGCTTCTCCTCCCTGTTATTCTAAAACACAAAAGAGGCACAGGCTGGAGGGGTGTATCACAGCCTGCGATTGGTAGAAATCCACTCACAAAATTGCCAAAAATAATAAAGATTTAATTTCAAATAAATATTTGTATGACAATTTAAATCAGTTTATTGATATTATTTATTTTTACTATGTAGCCCAAAGGCTGTTTTTATTTTTTATTTTTAACATGTGACCAGCAGCTCCTCCTGTCACTGTTTCCCTGCAGACAGGCCGGGAGAGAGCTTGGTCATGTGACTGCTGCATATAGATAAGGAGCTAAAAAGCTACTTCGATTTATTTATTTTTTTTAAATAAAATAATAACAATGCCATCATCAGTATACAAAAATAGAAAGAACAATGTAAATTAAACATTGTGTGTTTAGTATCACTTTAATGGCTGAAAAATGTGCACTCGTGTTTTACAGTCTCCGAAATCACAGAAGCAGGAGGATCCATATAGTGCAGAGCCTGTCCTGTCTAATGGGGGGGGGGGGGGGTAGAACAGCAGGTCACCTGAGGCCATCCTCTGCTGCTCATCACTTCAGGTCTTTGCTATGCTGATCAATATTAATCCGCTGGGCAGAAAAACGGATGGCTGGAGAGTACATGTCAAGGTCAGCGTATTATTTTAATGAAGGGAAGCGGCCGGTGCGAATCATCAGTTCATCGCTCTCCGTCTGCCTAATAAAATGCCAGCTGTGCCCAACCTTTCCATGCGGAGAAATCCACCATGGAACTGGAAGGGCTCCTTTTGTGGGATTCCCCCCCGCTGCTGCGCTCATAGTGACAACATTCCTCCAAACAAAGCTCTGCAAAGAATTCTTTTTCTGTCTGTCAATAAATCCTGCAGTTTAAGTGTTTCACTGACATTCAAAGTGTAGTGTTGAGAGAGATCAAGCTAAAACTATTAAAGAAGAAGCCTAGTCTACTGGAAATGTAGGATGTTATTTTATAATAAGGAGCCACTGAACCCATCCAATACAACCAATTATCATTTTTCTTTTTTGGTGTGAGTACGGCTTTTCCATGGCCCGATATCTGAAAACATTTTCCAATTCATAAAAAGTGGTGTGGACACTATTTAGAATTGTGCAGTGCCTCTGCATGACAAATGTTGGTATCAGAAACAACTTCATGTACTTGTTAGAAATGGGAACATGAGTCTTTTGCATAGCGGGGGGCAGTGCTGAGGCTGGAGTGTCCATGCTCAGCCCTCGGGCCCCGCTTAGTTATTGGTTGCTATGATGCTGTCGTCTGCATAGTGTCAATGGTTGCTAGGATGCTGTCATCTGCATAGTGTCAATGGTTGCTATGATGCCGCTGTCTGCATAGTGTCAATGGTTGCTATGATGCCATCGTCTGCATAGTGTCATTGGTTGCTATAATGCCGTCGTCTGCATAGTGTCATTGGTTGCTATGATGCCATCGCCTGCATAGTGTCATTTTTTTTTTTTGTAAATTCTTTATTTATCCGGGTATATCACGCGGTAATACAGAACACTCAACAAAGTATGTTACAAAGACATTATCTGATATACATCCCAGTAGCTCCATTATGTATATACCTAAGGTTTTGTTACAAAAATTTTTTTTCCCATCTGAATAGAGGCTGGATGTATGCCTATCAGAGAGGAGGCCTCCGTATCCCGCATGACCCTTGTAATTTTTTCCGGCATGAGCCGTATTTTAAGGATTTAGTTAAGGGGCCGGCGTCAATACCCACCAACCCCTTAAGTCTACGACCGATGGAAAAACATTGGGTAGCCCAAAAAACAGAAAAGGGAAATGTTGAGAAATAGAAAGTGGGAGGCTAGGATGGGGGGAAGAAGAAGGAGAAAGACAAGATGGGATCTTAAAGGGTAGGGGGGAAAAAAAAAAAAAAAAAGGAGAAAGGGGAAGGGGGGTAAAGCTCCCCCCCCCCCGTTTCTCAACTGGGGGGGGAGGAGGGAGCACACATCTCTGTCATAGCTGTCTGTATTCCTCAGAGTAGATAGATAGATAGATTGCATGTATGTCAGCTACTCTATTCAGCCATACAGTTACCGTCGGTGGTTGGGTCGGTTTCCAATACAGTGGGATGCAACTTTTTGCTGCGGTGAGCAAAAAGGGTAGTATTGATTTCTTGTAGCTCTTAGTTGGGATCTTATGATGATGCAGAAGGAAGAACTCAGGGGAGTCCGGCAGGTTCCGATCCGTGAATCTCTGGACTATCCTGCGTACCTCTGTCCAGAAGGGCCGTATCAACCTGCAAGACCAAAAAACGTGTAGGAATGTTCCAACTTCCTCCCCACACCTCCAGCACCTGTCCGAGGATCGGGGGAACATTTTGTGTATCTTATCTGGCGTGTAGTACCAGCGGGACAACAATTTGTATCCTGCTTCTAAGTGTCTTGCACAGATGGAAGTCTTTTGGGAGAAAAGGATCATACGGTCAATCTGTTTATCCGTAAATTTTAGTCCTAAGTCTCGCTCCCATTTGTCTATGTATTTAGGTTTTACTCCTGGTTGCGGGGACACCAATAGCTGGTATGTTAAGGAAATCGCGTGTTTCAGTGGAGTACGGTCTAAACATAGCATTTCAAAGGGAGTCAGTTGCCTCCTGAATGTGGGCGGTGGTGGTAATGAGCTAATGAAGTGGGAGAGCTGAACCCTTTTCCAGTAAGAGAGCCCCTGCAGTGCTGGATCTTCTATAATTTGTTGTCTACTTTGACAATGGCCGTCTATGAGAAAATGTCTGGCTTGCGATTTCTCTGTTCCCTTTAGTTCTCGGAATCTAGGATCTCTAAGTCCCGGAATGAAAGCCGGGTTACCTATTACAGGGGTGATCGGGGACGGGAGAGGTGCGAGAGATAAGTCTCTAAAAACCCTCCACGCAGCCCGGATTGTCACTCCCACCGTGGGGTGGGACAAGATCTGCTTCGGAAGAGGTTGCTGGCACCAGGGTATTTGGTCTAACTGAACCCCCGTCATGGAGTTTTCTATTTTTACCCACTGTTTCAAGGTCTCATGTCTGCTCCAATCTAGTATTCGGGTCAAATGACACGCTGTGTGGTATAAGGTTGCATCTGGGAGGGCAATGCCACCCTTCATTTTTGGGAGTCGGAGTATTGTTTGTGCCAATCGAGGAGGTTTACTGGCCCAGACGAATTGCGTAATCACTCTATTGACCATTTTCAAAAAGGCCATAGGAATTTGTATCGGGAGTGCCTGGAAGTAGTATAGAAGTCTGGGCATGATATTCATTTTGATTATGTTGCAACGTCCAAACCAGGTAAAAAGGCCACGGTGCCATTCCTGCAAATCTTTTTTAATCTCGGTCAAGAGCGGGGGGGAAATTGAGACGAAAAACGTCCTCCGTCTTTCTAGGTAATAGTATTCCTAAGTATCTAATATGTGAATTGGCCCATTTAAAGGGGAAGTCCGATCTGAGTAGGGAAGTTAAGGAGGTTGGTAGGTTCACATCTAGTGCTTCTGATTTCTGATAGTTAATACGATAATGTGCTAGACCCTCGTATGTCTTTATTTCCTTGAGTAGGTTTGGGATGGACAGCAAAGGTTTAGTCAGGAAGAACAGAAGATCGTCGGCGAAGGCCGCTACTTTCGGGGATAGGGTGGCATCTAGGCTAATGCCTTCAATATCTGGGTTGTTCCGAATGGTTCGCAGGAAAGGTTCGAGGGGGAGTACGAAAATCAGAGGTGATAGAGGACACCCCTGCCTCGTCCCGTTTGATATGTTAAAAGTGGAAGATAGGTGTCTATTGACTTTAACCTGGGCTGATGGACATGAATAGATAGCATGAATCCAATTCATCATTCTATCTCTCAGTCCAATGTATCTTAGTGTTTTGAATAGAAAAGGCCAACTTACCCGGTCGAATGCCTTTTCGGCGTCTGTTGAGAGAAGCAGCATAGGGATTTTCCTCATTCTAGCTGCTTGGACCAAGTTGAGTGCCTTTGTCGTATAGTGTCATTTTTTGCTATGATGCCATCGCCTGCATAGTGTCATTGGCTGCTATGATGCTATTGTCTGCATAGTGTCATTGGTTGCTATGATGCCATCGTCTGCATAGTGTCATTGGTTGCTATGATGCTGTCCTCTGCATAGTGTCATTGGTTGCTATGATGCCATCGCCTGCATAGTGTCATTGGTTGCTATGATGCTATTGTCTGCATAGTGTCATTGGTTGCTATGATGCCATCGTCTGCATAGTGTCATTGGTTGCTATGATGCTGTCATCTGCATAGTGTCATTGGTTGCTATGATGCTGTCATCTGCATAGTGTCAATGGTTGCTATGATGCCGCCGTCTGCATAGTGTCAATGGTTTGCTATGGTGCTGTCGTCTGCATAGTGTCAATGGTTGCTATGGTGCTGTTGTCTGCATAGTGTCATTGGTTGCTATGATGCCATCGTCTGCATAGTGTCATTGGTTGCTATGATGCCATCGTCTGCATAGTGTCATTGGTTGCTATGATGCTGTCGTCAATATTCACATCCTCCACCACCATATAATGTGTGATGCTTCAGATGACACCTCCACCATAGATAAAGTGCTCTCTTACCAGCTTGCACAGACCTCCTATCACAGAAGGTCGGTGGCGCTTGTGGCTTCAAACCCAGCCAGGGCCTTTACATCCACCAGTAAACTTCCTTGTGGACATGCGGACCACCCGTCCAGAAAGCAATAGGATCCCCAATATATAAAAGACTCACCCTGGGCGAAGCGACGTGCTAATGTCACCACAACTTTCGAGCCTGGGAAGGACGGGTGCTGCTATTTTGGCCGGATGGCTTAATTTCATACAAGGCGCATATAAAACTTGTTTGATGGAAGTGCAATATATTAAATACTCTAAGAAAGGTTAAGGATTTTACGTTATGGTGAGCCTTTTATATTTTGGGGATTCTATTGCTTCCTGGACGGGTGTACCGCATGTCCACAAGGAAGTTTACCGGAGGATGTAAAGGGCCTGGCTGGGTTTGAAGCCACAAGCGCCACCAACCTTCTGTGATAGGAGGTCTGTGCAAGCTTGTTAGATAGTGGATTGGTGTATATATACCGCCCAACGTTTTGAGATGAGAACGGGGGATGACTATTAACAAAAGTATGTACGCATAGGACACAACCCTGTCACGCCCTCTTAAAGAAGAATGATACAAAAAAAAAAAAATTAGTTAATCCACAAGTGTTTTTTTTTACCACTACTATTCCTTTATATTGGCTTCTGAAATTTACAAATGCAGCAATTTAGAAGTTGGATCAAATCAGGGACAGTCCCTCAAAATCTGGGACAGTTGGGAGCTAATGGTGTATATAGGAACTTGTTCATTTGTTAACGTTTCATAAGCTTTCTGAGCTTTATGCAGGAAAATGGTGAACAAAATGTTATATTGGATAGCTGGCTGGTCCGGAATGAGAGCAAAAAGGTCATTTTAGGAAGCCACTTCCATACTTCTGTAGCACCCTGGTGTTTAGGCAGGGTTGATAAAAATGTAGTTTGTCAGATATTAATCATCGTGGCTGATTGTTAGAAGATCCTCCGATTCCTCTCTAACTATGGTTTGCTGTTCCTTTTTCTCTTCTGTCACTAGGTGGCACTTGCTGGTGGCATTAGCTTGAAAAGGGTGTAGCAGGGTCAGACTATGGATGGATAAGGTGTCTCAGCTAATTGACAGGGGTTTCTTTAGTCCCTTGGCCTCCTGGGAGAGCCCATTTTTTTTGGGTGGAGTCAGAAGATCGGGGTTCTGTGCCACCTGGACGGCTGTCTGGGTGGACGTGCTTTATGTTGCCCGGGGTTGCTAGGCCAAGACAGAGGCCTATCCCGGGGACACCTGGCTGCTAGGCTGCCTGAGGTCTATCCAGGAGCAAGAGACGCAACGTAGGGTTGGGACTGCAGGATTGGAGTCCAACCGAGATTTGAAGGTTCAGCCAGAGGTGGAACCAGTTGTGATTGGAGGTAGAGGGGAAGCTGTTGCCACTAAGGGACCATCCACCTTGTTACCGAGGACTACAGTGAGTAAGCTGGAGCCAGTACCCGAGCAGTCTTCTCACCAGCTGGGGACAGTAAAGAAGGAAAAAAGCTTCAGCGGGTGCCAAGCCAGGGACCCAGCAGGACAGCAGGGGTGACGCTTGAGGATCGAGTGCCAAGATAGGGACCCAGCAGGATAGCGGGGGGTGACACTTGGAGAGTATACAGCATGCTAGCTGTGGAGAAGCTCAGGAGATTCAGTGGCTATGGGATCTGGAAGTCTAGTGAGAGTGGGAGCTCAGTGAGTAAAAGTCTATAGTGAGAGACTGTAGTGTAAGAGAAGAACTATTCTGTGTTCCCATTAGTTAAATACAACTACCGTTAGTGACTGTTACAAGATTTGTTGCCATAGGAGATAGCGGTCCTACCTATACAGAAGTGTTATCCGGCTGGAGGCCTTCCACTGTATAGCTGTCTACCTATAGAAGTCTCGGAGTCTGCCAATTATCATTGCATCTACTTAAGGGTGTCCTGGCCCTAACCCTCTCTCCCACAGTTCTGTTAAGAGACAATAAATCTCTTTTGCATTCAAAAAGTGTCTGGCGCCCATCACTCCATCTTGCATTACACCCACCATGCCTTGTAACTCACTCTACAAAGACGGATGTCAGCTAACCAAGACTCTGGAGGTCATAATTATGCCTTTGGAGGTCCGGGACCTTGCTACACTTCCACCAACAACTGAAAGGACTCAAAAATATAGGCAACAGCTGGAATTTTTTAGGCACATTGGCTGCTAAGATTTAATGTGGGTAATGTGTTGTCTTAATAGACTGCAAGCAATTTCAGTTCTCTGTAAAAACCAACTTGTCAAGGTGGTTACAAGTTTCTCAGGAGGACAAAAAAACGTTGTGACCTCAGTTGGCAAGCCTTGATCAAGTCTATAAATGACCTCACCCAACAACAGATATTGTGTGATGTTTGCCAGGACTCACAGACAATAATTAATGTGTGCAAGCTTCTTGTAAAAGCTGTCTAAGCCACAGAAGTCCCTAATGAGCTTTACAATAGTGCAGGATGCATCTTAGTGGGTTGAAATTCTGTCTGCTGCAGCCATCAAGAGCCAATTTTCCAGTATCAAAATGGATTTGCGTTCTCTAAAGGCTGTCTCTGAGCAATCAGCTCATCAATAAACATAATAGTCAGATGCTCATTATTGATTGCTGCATCTAATGGACTCATTAAGTGTAGGGTTCATTATGACCTTTAGAACAATTCCACCCAAGTATCAAGATTTATCCAAATGCAGCACTGCAATTTGGATAATGGGAAATTAAAGCCAAGGCCGGATGTTCCTGGTAGGAGCTTATAATTAGTGTCCATGTCTTCTGTATTTAATGCTTTCCATTTCTAAAAGCCTAAAACAGTGATTCTCATACGCCACGTTAGATTAGAGGAAAGCAGTTTACTCCATGCAACATCGGGATTTTATGCTATGCATGTATGTGTCATGTTCAATTTATCATGGATAAATAAAATATGTAATGGAAAGTGAAACTGTTAGATACACAAATTGGCTGTATACTAGCAATAGCCTCTAATTATAATTCATTACAGTTTAGCTTTAATAAGTGTGTGGCTCTCAGTCTACACCAGCAGTCCCCAACCTTTTTGGCAACAGGGGCTGGTTTCATGGCAGCCATTTTTTTCCAGGGACGTGGGGGGTTTTGGGGTTAAATGCGATATTCACAGAGTCTGTTCTCAGCCCCCCCCCTTCACACCACAACCCTCCATTACAGCACATTCCCCCCTTTAAATCAGTGTCCACAGCTCCCCTTTACAACACAGTTCCCTCTTTATCCCCTTTAGGACGCTTTCACATGAGCGGATTGGTCGGGTCCGCCTGTCAGTTTTTCAAGCAGACCCAATCAGACCCACCAGTATCCTGTATGGAGCGGCAGGTGTCAACAGATATATGTGTCCATTGACTCCCGCCGACAACCGATCCTATCGGCCAAAAATTTGCTTCCCAACCGTCAGGCGGATGGGATTGGATGGCAGTTGGGTGTAAACAGATAGGCGGTTCATTTACATTTGACTGCCCATAGAGAGCGGGCTGTGTCCACTCTGCATAAGCAAAGCGGACATGGACCAGCCATCCGCCTGCTCAGCGGGGATCAGCGGACAGATTCCCTACTGAGCAGGCGGACTCCAATGGAGTCCACCTCATGTATAAGAGAGAATAGCCGAACTCCAAAGTCCTTGATGCAAACATTTATTGGGTACATATGAGCATTAAAAAGCAAATAGCTGACGCATTTCGGCGTAAGCCTTAGTCATAGACACTATGAGCCCACCCCATGTATAAGGGGACTTAAAGAAGTCCCACAATGTCCTCAATTCCCCTTCACACCACAGCCCCCCTTTGCATTACAGTGCCCCCTTACAACACAGTGCCCCTTTACAGTGCAGTTCCTTTACATTAAAATAACAGGGACTGCACTGTAAAAGGGGGCACTGTAGGGATTACAATGTCCATTTACAGTGCAGTCCCTATTATATCACAGTGCCCCTTTACATTACAGTGCCCCTAGCAATCGCAGCCCTCCCCCTTTCAAAGTCCCCCTTGAAGTCATGGCCCCCCTGCCCCTTCCGCTCTAACATCACACTGCCCCATTCTAATCTTTGCCTCCCCTGCGCAGTCCGATCTTTGGCAGGGTAGAGGCAGTTTTTAGCCCATGTGTCCTTTCCCGGGTCTCCCATCCACATCATCCTATCAGTAGGGCAGGGGGCGGGAGGAGCTGCAGATATGGATGGAGGGTGACAGCTGGCCAAGTTATAATGTTAACAAGTGAGAGATTACCCGCTTGTTAATATGAAAAGACTCCAGCTCTCTACGCAGATCTCCAGCTCCCATATTCGGCGGGACAAGAGACCCGGGAAAGGACACATGGGCTGAGTGCCACGGCCGATCAGGAGTTAAGTGGCGACCGCGGTCTGTGGTACTCCTGTCCGGACAGTCGTCCTGCTCACCTTCTGCTGTGCGGCCCATCATCAACAAGCCACCGACTGGTACCGGTCCCCTGCCCTGCTGATAGGATGACATAGTCGGCGGGACGTGACACCCGGGAGAGGACACACAGGCTGACTGCCACGGCCAATAAGGAGTTGAGCGGCGACCGTGGTCTGTGATAATCCTGTCCGGACCATAGTCCCTGCAGACCTTCTGCTGTGGGCCTGGTCATCAACAAGCAACGGACTGGTACCGGTTCCCTACCCTGCAGATAGGAAGCCACAGACCGATACCCTGCCCTGCTGATATAATGGCATAGTCAGCGGGACAGGAAACATAGGAAAGAACACACAGGCTGAGCTCCATGGCCGTTCAGGAGTTGAGCGGTATCTATGATAGTCCTGTCCGAGCCGCCGTCCCTGCTCACCTTCTGCTGTGTCGCTCTGGTCATCAACAGGTCATGGACCGGTACCGGTCCACAGCCCGGGGGTTGGGGACGCCTGGTATACACACTACAGTACCTATTGTACATGTCTCCTTACATTTCAACTTCAACAAAGGGCTAAACACAGAGATGGACTACATCTAAGGGAGCTGTTTTAAATAGGCATCGACAGATTATCGTTGCGGCCCATATTCACTTTTTTCGAATTATCGGTATCGGTCAAAAAACTAACCGATATTGCTTCGAGGGGATTTTTACCGGGGTGATGCATACAGCTGCATGCATCACCCTGGTACCGTTGTTTAGAGTGGATGGTTGGCTTTATTGTAATAACTGACGTGGCCCGGCAGCCGCTTGGCTGTTATTACAAGCGGCGGGAGGGGACGTACCCCCCCTCCTGCCGCTCGCCTGGGCTCTCCCATCCCATTGGGAGGCCCGAGCAACCAGCCGGAACGTCCACTGGCTGGCCGAAGACTCGAACAAAGCCGATGCTTTGTTTGGGTCTCGGATCTAGTGACCAGGAAGCAATGTCATAACATCACTTCCTGGATTACTGGCATCTTAAAGGTGCCAGTTTAAAAAAAAAGTATTCAAAAATGCCGATCTTGACATTTTGAATACTTTAAAGTGCAGTAGAGAGGTTTGGGATCTTACAAACCCCTGATCTCTCCATAAAGAGTACCTGTCAATGCCTATTACTGTCACAAGGGATGTTTACATTCCTTGTGACAGCAATAACAGTGATAAAAAACAAAAAAAATTAAAATGACAGTAAAAATGTTTTTTTTTTTAAATGTACAAAATATTGGCAAAAAATATTGGCTATCAGCAGGAGAGGTGGCCTAAATATCAGTATCGTATCAAGACCAAAAATACGATATCGGTCGATCCCTAGTTTTAACTGCCCAAGGATTTGTATTTCTGTCCATCCATTTCTGAGATTGACGATTGACATAGTTCAGCCACCCAGCACAGCTCTGTCCAACATGACTATGCACAAGAGCAGAAAGCAAGGTCCATAAAGAGAAGGATAAGTGAGTTTGGGGTGGAGGAACTTGATTGGCCTACACCTCAACCTGATAGAACACCTTTGGGATGAATTAGAGTGGAGACTGTGAGCCAGCCCTTCTCGTCCAACATCAGTGCCTGACCTCACAAATGCGCTTTTGGAATAATGGTCAAACATTCCCATAGACACACTCCTAAACCTTGTGGACGGCCTTCCCAGATAAGTTGAAGCTGTTATAGCTGCAAAGGGTTGGCCAACACAATATTGAATCCTATGGACTAAGACAGGCATGTCAATAAAGTTCATGTCCATGTAAGGGCAGGCTTCCCAATACTTTTGACAATATAGTGTGTGTGTATATTATATATATATATATATATATATATATATATATATATATATATATATATATATATAAAATGTATGTGTAGCACTAACTCTCGGTGGACCTGCTGATTTAAGCGGGTCTGTTACCTTCCCTCTCCTTTCCTTGTTTCACCGGCACCGGGTCTATGGTTCCGTTGAGTTTACCTCTGGACGACACACGCACCAACACTGGAGTACGTTTTCAATGCTTAATTAAACAATTTCTTAGGAAGTAGCAGAAAAGAGGCAGAAAGGAAACTGCAGAAGAAACTGAAATATCTTCCGGTAGGGTTCTTTAACGAATGTCCTGGTAGGATTCAGATACTAAGTGGAATGCGCTCCCCTCGTGGGACACACTCTTTGCTCGCCTGGATAGGCCTCTCTCACTTGCCTAGCAGCCAGTACGCAGCACGAACAAAAGTCTCTGCCACAGACATGTTTTGGGAACAAACCAGTACGATCCTCTGCCACAGGATGTATTGGTTTTTTCTGCAATGAATGTCAGTCACAGTGCTTGAACCTTTAAGCCAACCCGGCAACACTATGCTGTATGGTTACTTTCGGATACGTCCTCCAACCGAGTCACCAGGCCCCTCTCCAGACCAGCACGTTGCGTGATCCTTCCATGACGGGCCCTCCCCTGGGATCTTCTCGGTTGTCCAGCCTCGTCACACAGGACCGACAGCTCAGGACCATTCCTCGGCTGCGATGGTAGGCTCCAGACAAGCCTCTGGACCCACCCCTGCGCCGCTTCGATGTGGGCCTTCGGAACGGAGGACCACGAGGTAGCTCCTTAACACATACCTGTCGGCCAGGAGGGCCAGCAGATGGCTGCAAAACGAGCCCCAAAATATGGCGTCTGTCCCATAAATACCCTCGCCCAGAATGCAACTCGGAGGACCACCTCCACCGAGTTGTCTCCGGGACAGAAGAGCATCCATACGCTTCAACACGTTGCTTTTCCAACACTGACCAGTGATAACAGCGACACCCACCGGTCAGTATGGAAACACCCACAACGTCAGCCAAGCTGGAACAGAGGCAAACTTAACCTTCCTAACGAACAAGTTACTAAATTTACCTAACGTGCGGTAGATTGCAAATCTACCAGCGCTACACATACATTATATATATATATATATATATATATATATATATATATATATATACACACGTTATATACATATATGGAAAAGTGTTCCCCCATACCATTTTAACACAGGAACCATCATTTCATCATAAAAGAAAGGGGGGGGGGGTTAATTGGCTAGACACAGTCATATCAACATGGCTGGGAATCAAGTCCCTGGACATACATACAACCAGGGCCATCTTTAATACTGATTGGACCCTGGGCAAAACTTTTCTTGGGGCCCACCCACCATGCAGTTTTGCTCTCCACCTGCTATGAGACATACAATAAATAGCAGCTAGACTCAAATTTAGTTAAATGAATCAGATCAGGCAGCTATTGCGTTTGGTTGCCAGAGGTTACAGTGTATCATTACTGCTCACTGACTGGTTGCTAGGGATTACAGCTCACTGATTAGTTGCTAGAGGTTACAGAACATGATTTCTGCTTGTTGATTGCTAGAGATTACTGTGGATATGACCTCAGGGGGGCATGATATACATATCAATGCCGCCGGCCGCCGCTATTTACATATGAATGCCGACAATTTACATGTAAACACAGGGTCTGCAGGTGAGTCATCTGTACACAACAATAGGGCAGAGCTGGGCAGCATTAGTAGCATCACTTCACACTGAGATATTGGGACACAGCACAGGACTAAAACCTCAAGGGACAAGGGAATTTAAACCAGGATAGTTGGCAAGTATAAGGCAGCTGCTTTGGTCCCCACAACAATGACAGGGCCCAGGGCAGCTGCCCCTTTTGCCCTGCTTCAAAAACGGCCCTGCATACGAAACTCGTGTACCCCTACATACACACATTCATACCTTCCCATTTCATAAACTCCCCAAGGACAAAGGCCAGCAGATGAACTGAGCTATACAGCTATGAAGATATATTTCAAGAGATGGTGTGCCAGACAACTGTAAAGCCAGCCATACAAGGAACAAATCTTGATGATTCAGCAGAAATCGATTGAAGTTCATTCCATGTGTGGCCCTGTCAGTAGCACCAGTGTGATGCTACACCACTGTGTGAATACAATTTTATGAAATGTCACTTCCACATGTAGCACTAACTCACGGTGGAGTTGCTGATTTAACGCGGACTGTTACCGTCACCTTTTTACCTGTAATTTCACCAACACCGAGCTTGGAGTCCACGTTGAACTTATTATCAGACAATGTAGGCACCAGTCACTTGAGTACTTTTCCAATGCTTTAATGGGAGATAACTGTAAGAACTAGTAGGGAAGAGGTAGAAGAAGAGTTGCTGGGAAGTTCAAATACCTTTTCTTGGTGTAACACTAAGGAATTGAAATCTCAAGGGTGAATATATCCTCCGTTCAGGATTAAATCTTTGCCCGCCCGGATAGGTCTCTCTCACTAACCTAGCAGCCGGAACACAGCAGGAACAAAAAGTCTCTGCCACAGACTTGAGTGAAACAAAACTGTACAATCCTCTGCCACAGGATGTAGTAGTTTTCGATGAACAGCAAACACAGTACCAGAACCTTTAAGCCGACCCGGCAGTACTTGTGCGGTAATGTCGTTTAGGATATGTCCTCCAATCGAGTCACCAGGCCCTTCTTAAGACCAGCCTTGCATGGTCTCTTCCAAGATGGGTCCTCCCCTGGATCTTCCCAATTGTCCGGCTTCTTCCCACAGGACAGACAGCACAGGACCATCCCAACGATAGCAGGCCCCAGACAGGCTTCTGGGTCTACCCGCACAGCTGCCGCAACGCAACCCTCCAGGGCAGAGGGCCGCGCGGTAGAACTCACTAACACATACCTTTAGGCCAGGAGGGCCACGAGGTAAAGCTCCCAGAAACATGGCGTCTGTCCCATAAATATCCTCTCCTAGAATGCAACGCAGAGGACCACCTCTGCTGAGTTGTCTACGGGACAGAAGAGCACTCATATACTTTAGCTTGTTGCTTTCCAACACCGACCCATGGTGACAACGACACCTACAGACAGAATGTGGAACTGCACGCAACACAGCCAAACTGGAACAGAGGCTAATCTAACAGTAAATTGAATCTGAACTATGTACAGCACAGATGACCCACTAAATTTACATATAAGCGGTAGACTGGAAAATCTACCAGCGCTACACACATTTCAATAAAGCTCAAAAAAAGTCAACAGTGCGTTGCATCAGGATCGCTGCATCAGAACTTCTCCCACCATCGGCCGTTCATGTAGCATAGCTGTCTGGTGTGAATGAGCCCTCAAAGTCTGAATTGGTTTATTCCTTTTTCATTCAATTCCCTAATGAAAAACTGATTCAGTGAATAATCCTTTCACAAACATTATGCAGCAAAACAAAAATTGATGACAAAGCGATCATTTCCATTTTCAGGATATGAATGTAAAATAGATAACACAGAAACAGCGAAAACACATTCTTATACTCCAAGAAAAAAAAAAAGCACAACAGGGAAAGAAGTGTAATTTCCTCTGAAGGCATCTGCTGAAGAACAATCGGGGACTGAATATTATTTAAAAATTCAGAGATGTACAGATCATATCTAAAATAGCTTTAAAAAGCATAAACAAAATATAACAGAATATTTCACTGGAATTCAGACCCAGAACAAATCACCATGTTAAGAGCTGACAAGACAAATAATTAGAAGTAATCAACTCCTCTGATGTAAGACACTAAGGGGTTTATTTACGAAAGGCAAATCCACTTTGCACTACAAGTGCAAAGTGCACTTGAAATTGCACTTAAAGTGCACTTGGAAGTTCAGTCGCTGTAGATCTGAGGGGGACATGCAAGGAAACTAAAAACAGCATTTATGCTTGTACGTGATTGGATGATAAAATCAGCAGAGCTTCCCCTCATTTCAGATCTTCCCCTCAGATCTACAGCGACTGCACTTCCAAGTGCACTTTCAGTGCAATTTCAAGTGCACTTTGCACTTGTAGTTTGCACTTGTAGTGCAACGTGGATTTGCCTTTCATAAATAACCCCCTAAATGTATTATTTATATTAAAAAATATATATTTTTAAGACCCCTTTCACACCGAAACGTTGCTAAAACAGCCGCTAAAGCACCGGCCGTTTTTGCGGTGCTTTAGCAGAGGTTTAGCGGTGCTTTTCGGGCGCTAGCAGGTCACTTTTTTTAAGGTCACGTTTGCGTCGCTTTGGAAGCGCTTTTAAGGTGCTTTGGAAGCACTGCCCATTCATTTCAATGAACAGGGGTGTTTTGGAGCGCTATTTACAGTGCTCCAAAGATGCTGCTTGCATCACAAAAGTAAGTACACCCCTCACATTTTTGCAAATATTTTATTCTATCTTTTCATGTGACAACACTGAAGAAATGACACTGTGCTACAATGTAAAGTAGTGAGTGTACAGCTTGTATAACAGTGTAAATTTTCTGTCCCCTCAAAATAACTCAACATACAGCCAATAATGTCTAAACCGCTGGCAACAAAAGTGAGTACACCCCTAAGTGAAAATATCCAAATTGGGCCAATTAGCCATTTTCCCTCTCCGACATATGAGTGCTGCCAGCATTGCTGCAGAGGTTGAAGGGGGGTCAGCATGTCAGTGCTCAGACCATAAGGCTAAAAGGTGATAAACTGGCCAAGCATGTCTCCAAACCTAAACCCTATTGAGCATCTGTTGGGCATCCTCAAACGGAAGGTGGAGGAGCGCAAGGTCTCTAACATCCACCAGCTCTGTGATGTCGTCATGGAGGAGTGGAAGAGGACTCCAGTGGCAACCTGTGAAGCTCTGCTGAACTCCATGCCCAAGAGGGTTAAAGTGTTTGTTAAACACATTTCTTAAAAACTGCCAGCCGCTCTATTAGAGGCTGGCATAGCACACTGTGTAAATCCTTTCTAAAAATGAGCGTTCAAAATAGCTATGTAGAGCGGTCTTCAGGCCGGTCACGTGAGTCGTGGCCTCTTTTCATCTCCGATACATGGCTACTGCAGGAGGGACTGTGATCTCCCTCTGACGTCAGCCGGGGGGGGGGTTAAGGTTGCCGCTCGGCTCAACTCGCAGAAGCCCTGTCTTGGAGCTGTAATGCGGCAGCGAGTCACGTGACCGGCCTGAAGACAGCTTTAAATAGTTATTTAGAAGGCATGTCTTTAGAAAGAATCTACAAGTGTGGTATGCCAGCCTCTAATAGAGGGGCTGGCAGTGACCATTGTAAGTTTTTTTTTGTTTTTAATAATAGCGGCGGGGGGCAGGGCGGAGCGGTGACAGACACAGAGAGTGCGCTGACAGGCAGGAAGGAGGGGGTGAGGGGGGAGAGAGAAGAGCAGAGCATGGCAGTATAGGACAGAGGGGTGCACTCTGACCACAGTGGTCAGGGCTGAGTAGCCCTAGTTATCGTGGTCAGTATAGAGAGGGCATATAGGAAGTGGCAGGTTCAGGGAGGTTTTTTTACAGTTTAGAGGGGGGCAGATTACACAGCATAAGCACTGTGCTATTTAAACTGCTTTAACCACTTGCCACCCGCCCACCATCAAATACCGGCAGGGCTGTGCAGCTCTCGTTCCAGAGCGGCTGCGCCGTGTTGATAAGGACAAGGCGCGACCCACCAATGCCATCCATCAATGCCAATCAGTGCCGCCTCTGTGCCCACCAGTGCCACACACATCAGTGGCACCCATAAGTGAGGCATATTCATGCCTCATCAGTGCCACCTAATCAGTGCCCATAAGTGCCACCTCATCAGTGCCCATCAGTGAAGGAGAAAAATTCCTTATTTACAACATTTACTGACAGAAACTAAGAAAAAACCCTTTAGGAAAAAATAAAAAACCCAGAAGTGATTAAATACCACCAAAAGAAAGATCTATCTGTGTGAAGAAAATGATAAAAATTGCACCTGGTTACAGTGTAGAATGACCGCGCAATTGTCATTCAAAGTGTGTCAGCGCTGAAAGATGAAATACGGCCTGGGCCGGAAGGGGGTGAAAGTGCCTGGTATTGAGATGGTTAAAGGACCAGGATGTGTATTTTTCTTTTTTTTTGGGTCAACAAACACTTTAAGACAGTGCTGGAAACGAATGGTAGCCCCAAAGATTGACACTTTGGGCCCAATTTGGACATTTTCACTTAGGGGTGTACTCACGCCTGTGAGATACTGTAAACACTGCATATATACATACACACACACACACACACACACACACACACACATACATACATATATATATATACACACACACACACACACACACACACATACATATATATATATATATATATATATATATATATATATATATACACACACACACACACACACATATATATACACACACATACACACACATATATATACACACACACACACACAATGGGGAAAATAATTTGGAAAATCCCCTGCAGATTTTGTAAGTTTGCCCATTTACAAAGAAATGAAGGGTCTATAATTGTTATAGGTATATTTTAAATGACAGTGACAGAATATCAACCAAAAATCCAGAAAAAACACATGGTACAAATGGTATAAACTGAGTTGCAGTTCAGTGAATAAAATAAGTATTTCATCTCCTACCAACCAACAATAATTGTGGCTCCCACAGACTGGCTACAGTATGTGCTCATGTGGTACACAGATTAGTCCTGTCAATTTAAGAAGGTGCTCCTAACGACAACTCCTTATGTGTATAAAAGACACCTGTCCACAGAATCTCTTTCTTCCATTCATACCTCACCATCATGGGCAAGACCAAAGAGCCGTCAAAGGACGTCAGGGACCAGATTGTAGACCGGCACAAGGTTGGAATGGGCTACAAGACCAACAGCAAGAAGTTTTGTGTGAAGAAGACAACTGTTGGAACGATTATTCACAAATGGAAGAAGTCCAAAATAACCAATCGTCCATGGTCTGGAGCTCCATGCAAGATTTTTCCTCATGGGGTAAGGATGATCATGAGAAAAAAGTGAGGGATCAGCCCAGAACTACACAGGTGGAGCTTGTGAATGATCTCAAGGCAGTTGGGTCCACAGTCACCAAACAAACAATTAGTAACACAATAAGCCACCATGGATTGAAATCCTGCAGTGCCCGCAAGGTCCCCCTCCTCAAGAAGGCACATGGACAGGCCCATCTGAAGTTTGCGAATGAACATCTAAATGAGTCAGAGAAGGGTTGTGAGAAAGAGCTGTGGTCAGATCAGCTCTTTGGCATTAACTCAGCTTTGGTGCTGTTTCTCTGCTAAAGGTACAGGCCGACTTTGCCGCATTGAGGGGCCAGTGGACAGGATTGTCCCTGTCTGACTGAAGGAAAAAAGAACCCTTTTCCTTCAGCCAGAACACTGAAGATGGGTTGTGGATGAGTTCTCCAGCATGACAATGACCCAAAACATACTGCCAAGGCAACAAAGGAGTGGCTCAAGAAGAAGCACATTAAGGTCATGGAGTGGTCTAGACCTTAATTCTATAGAAAAATTATGGAGGCAGCTGAAACTTCAAGTTGCTAAGTGACAGCCACGAAACCTTAAGAATTTAGAGAAGATCTATAAAGATAAGTAGACCAAAATCCAGTGGTGGCTGGTGTATATATATGTGTGTTTGAGCTGTGAGGTGCAATAATAATACAATAGGCTGCACACAGCTATGCACCCATGACTTGAATTCAAGCTGATTCAGCAGATATTGCAGCCATCTACAGCAGCCTTTAGTCTTCAATTGTGTGGTGAACACTGGTAAAGCCAAGGACTTGGTTGCAATGCATCTAATAGACAGTACCCCTTCTAACAGTTAGAAAATAGTTTTCTCTTCTTTGACTGGCCCCCGACAGACATTTGACTGTATTTACTGATTTTCCCAGCTACCTACTGTGTCCTAGAGTTATGGGATACCCATGCTCCGACTTCATAAAGCAAATGTAACGTGCTCTGATTTTGAGGGGCCTCTTACATCAGAGGCTTGTTTTGGCAGTCGTTTCATTCTGAAATGTCATGGCGTGATCTTAAAAACAATATTCATATGCCAAGCCATTTGTGAAGATATGATTCAGCTTATAAGACTCTCACGTTAACTCCGCAAGAAATTTATATCTGGAGACAGATTTAATTTAAGGTGTTATTAAACCCATGTACTAATAAATAAAACGCAGTGGCATCATTCACATACTTGATCAACTGCAGTTTTGTTTTATCCTCAATGTCCTGGTTTCTAAAAAAGAAGAACTAGAAGATCCTCCTAACAGTAGGTCCTCCTATAGGGTGGCTCTACTACCTTGCCGGGTCCCCCTGGAGCCCCCTTATGCCACGTACACACGAGCTGACTTTTCGACCGGACTGGTCCGACGGACTTTCCCAACGAACGGACTTGCCTACACACGATCACACCAAAGTCCGACTGATTCGTACGTGATGACGTACGACTGGACTAAAGTAAGGAAGTTCATAGACAGTAGCCAATAGTTGCCCTAGCGTCGGTTTTCGTCCGTCGGACTAGCATACAGACGAGCGGATTTTTCTATAGGAACTGGGTCCAGCGGAGTTCCGACGTAAAGATTTGAAACATGTTTCAAATCTAAAGTCCGTCATATTTTCGACCGAAAAAGTCCGCTGCGGGTCCAATGAAGCCCACATATGGTCGAATTGTCAGTCGGACCAGTCCGGTCGAAAAGTCCGCTCGTGTGTACGTGGCATTACATGCGCATTCCATAGTTAGTCAGGTTGAAAAAAGAGACAAGTCCATCTAGTTCATCCAAAAAATAAAAAATACAACCCCATATACACAATCCTTCACCCACAGTTGATCCAGAGGAAGGTGAAAAACCCCAGCAAAGCATGATCCAGGTTACTACAGCAGGGGAAAAAAATTCCTTCCTGATCCCTCAAGAGGCAATCTGATTTTCCCTGGATCAACTTTACCTATTCCCATGACTACGGCTCTACGCATGACTGCTCCACCTACCAGTTTTTACTCTCACCACCCACTTTACAATATGGTGCACCTATGAAGCCAGATTTCATGCACTTATAATAGGAGTTTTATTTAATATAATTTACTAGATAAATATATGCTATATTAACTATTATATTAATACAATTATTAAATATATTTTGCTCCCTTTTACATACATACATACATACACACTTTTTTTTATATCTATACTAAAAAATAGACATGTGCACGGCCAAAAAAAAATTTTTTCATTGTTTTCATTTTTTTGCCGGATCGTTATGATCGAAATTCGTTATTTCGAAATCGAATAAATTCTGAAGAATTCGAATTAGGCACGTTCCATTTGTACAGATGCAGTATTCGTTATTTAGGTAATTCAGAAAAATTCAAATTCGGTACGTGCATTCGTATAGATGCGGTATGCGTTATTTCGAAAATTCGTAAATTCAGATAAATTCTCTTCCTTCCTGCTCGGGCCAATATTCAGCTTTCAGCGCTGTCACACTTTGAATGACAATTGCGTGGTCATGCTACACTGTACACAAATTACATTTTTGTAATTTTTTTGGTGGTATTTAATCACCACTGGGTTTTTTATTTTTTTGCTCAACAAATGAAAAGACCGAAAATGTTGCAAAAAATGTTTTTCTTAGTTTCTTTTATAAAATATGGCAAACAAGTCATTTTTCTTCTTCACTGATGGGCACTGATGAGGCTGCACCGATGGGCACTGATGAGGCTGCACCGATAATCAGGACACCGACAATCAGTGCCTTGATCATCAGTGTAAAAGTGCCCTGTCAGAATTGCCGGTTACCAGCTCTCCTTTCCTGGCTGCACTGATGGGCACTGATAAACTGCACTGATGGGGCTGAACTGATGGGCACTGATAATCAGTGCTCTTATTATCAGTGCAAATGTTTCCTGTCAGAATTGCAGATTACCGTCTCTTCTTTCTTCGCTGTGACAGTGCGCGAGAAAAGGACGGCCATTACCCAGCAAGTCTGTTTACATGTGATCCACTGTGATTGGCCCTTTACCGCGATCTGTGATTAGTTGTGTCCCGGTGCGCACGCTTGGGGCGTGTTTCCGGAAAGAGATCCATAAATGCCCTCCCAAAATGAGAGCCGCACTGTAGCCGTCTTTTTGCTATAGCGCAGTCATGAGGTGGTTAATTCATTTTTTTTTTTATCATTATATTTGTATAGAATAGAGAAGGCTTAAAGTGGAACTTTACCCCCCACCAAGCAAAAAAAATAAATAAATAAAAATCCTTGGTACTTTTTACTTAAAAGGGTAACTATTTTTGTGGGGAAAATATAGCAAATAAATTGCTACACAAGCCATTTTGTAATTTAAAGTGATATTAAAGTCTTTTTTTTTTTTTAAATAACAAAAACATGTTATACTTACCTTCCCTGTGGTTTTGCACAGAGCAGCCCCGATCCTCCTCTTCTCGGGTCCCTCGCCGGTGCTCCTGGCCCCTCCCTCCTGCCGAGTGCCCCCACAGCAAGCAGCTTGCTGTGGGGGCACCTGAGCCGAGCCACTGCTCTGCATGTCCATTCAGACATGGAGCCATGGCTCAGCTCCGCCGCTTCTCTCACCTCATTGGCTCACTGAATTTGACAGCAGCGGGAGCCAATGGCGCCTGCTGTGTGTCTCAGCCAATCAGGACAGAGTCCCGGCCAGTCGAGTCTCTCGTGCAACATCGCTGGCTCTAGAGGGTAAGTATTAGGGGGGCTGCTGTACACAGAAGGTTTTTATATCTTAATGCATAGAATGCATTAAGGTAAAAAAAAAAAACCTTCTCCCTTAAAATCAGTTTAGGATTATAAACCTGATGAGATTTTCATTGCAATCTGCCATGGCTGTCATTTTCTGTAAAATCCAATGCAATAGGGCAATATGGAGGCGCTCTGTACACAGTTTGTGTAGGGAATGCCCGCAGAAATGTAATTTTCTACTTGTGTGATTGGCTAACTGATTTTCATCTAAGTCTGCACTAAGATACAACCCAGATTTTAGGTATCCCCCCCCGGTGATAGGAATTTCAGTTTTGGTGACACACTCCAAGGGTTAACTACTACTAAAAGGATGCAGACACTGCAGCTTTCCCATTATAACACAGAGGGCACCAGGTGATTATATTGAACCAGACCCTCCCATTCACAATCAGCCTGCAAAGGACATGGTGAAACAAACAGCTGTTTCTTGAGAGCAACAAAAGGTAGAACTCCGCTACAAAGTTTATAAAAGAGAACATGGACACATGGGGGTTTTAAACACTTTTTTTTTTATCCGTGTTTATGTAACACTGATATCTCTTTGTATGTTATGTAACTGTATACTATGTGGACCTATTGTAATAAAGTTGGCACGCCAGTCTTTTATTGAAATATACACAATTGTCTTATCTGCCTTGAAAGTCCAATGGGGATCACATATGATATTTTTCAATATACGCTATATTGTCAAAAGTATTGGGACGCCTGTCTTTACAGATTTAGGACCTTTAATGGCATCCCAGTCTTAGTCCGTAGGGTTCAATATTGAGTTGGCCCACCCTTTGCAGCTATAACAGTTTTAACTCTTCTGGGAAGGCTGTCCACAAGGTTTAGTAGTGTGTCTATGGGAATGTTTGACTAGTAGCGCATTTGTGAGGTTCATTTAGGCCAAGCTGGACCAAACAAATTTGTTTCATGCAATAAGAGTCCAGCTGCTGAAATCATGGCCGGGACAAGGGGTGGGCAAGAGGGGCAGCTGCCCTGGGCATGGTATCATGTGAGGTGGGGGCGCTGCAAGGAGATTGAGGTATTTGTGTCTGGAGAATTTGGGGGGGGGCAGGGGGCACAAATTGTTCCAGGAGGGAAAATTAGGAGGGGGTGCTAGGGGTAATGATTCAGGGGGATTGGTGTTGGAAGGGGTGGTGGAGGTATGGAGGTAGAGGATTTGTGTTAGGTGGGGGGATTTGGGAGTTTGTGCTAGAAGAGGTGATATGGCACAGTGGTGCAGTGGGTAGCACTCTCACCTAGCAGTAAGAAGGGTCGCTGGTTCAAATCCCAACCAGGACACTACCTGCCTGGAGTTTGCATGTTCTCCCTGTGCCTGCGTGGGTTTCCTCTGGGTACTCCGGTTTCCTCCCACACTCCAAAGACATGCTGGTAGGTTAATTGGCTTCTGTCTAAATTGTCCCTAGTATAGGAATGTGAGTTAGGGACCTTAGATTGTAAGCTCCTTGAGGGTAGGGACTGATGTGAATGTACAATGTATATGTAAAGCGCTGCGTAAATTGACGGCGCTATATAAGTACCTGAAATAAATAAATAAATAAAATATGGTAGAAGTAGAAAGGGAATCTGTGCAAGCAGGAGAAATTTCTTTTTTTGGGGGGTTAGTAGGAGTGATTGGGGTGTTTTTGGTATTTGTGCTCGGAGGAGTGCTTTTTTTCGAGGGGGGATTTCAGCGGGGGGGGGGGTAGATTTGTACTGGGAGAAGGGGGAATTTGGGATATTTTTGATGACACATAGGTGTTGATTTACTAAAGTCAAATAATAGACTGTGCACTCTTGCAGTTGCCCTTTGTCAATGCAGTTCCTCCGAGCTTGGTTAAAAACTGCATTTTTGCTTGCACATGATTGGATGATGAAAGTCAGCAGAGCTTCCCCTCCTCTACCAAGCTCTGGAGCAACTGCACTTTGCCTTAAGTAAATCAACCCCATAATGCTCATACATCTTCGGGGGCGCAGTTTGGCATGTTTGCCTAGGGATCTGTAATAGACTTATTAACAAAAATAAGAGGCACTGGGCTTGATTTACTAAAACTGGAAAGTGTAAAATCTGGTGCAGCTCTGCATACAAACCAATCAGCTTCCAGGTTTTATTGTCAAAGCTTCATGGAACAAGCTGAAATGAGAAGCTGATTGGCTGCCGTGCACAGCTGCACCAGATTTTGCACTCTCCAGTTTTTCCAGTTAGACACTTCCTCTCGGCTGCCGCCTATAAGCCAATTCGGTCTAAGCGCACCCCACCATTCACGAGAATCCTTGAATTATCATCAATGAATACAAGGTATCCTCTGATTGGCCGAGGGGGGCGGGTTATTGTGACGGGATCACCAGCTTGACACAAACAACCAATAAAGTGATAATAAACCTGCAATGCTACTTGAAGTAATGTTTAAAACTTTGGCCTTTGTAAAAGGGGAAGCGACACAGCTGGTTAGGATGGGAAAGATGTAAAAGTTTTATACATTTCACAGCTAATGTTCAGTGCTTAATTAAAAAAAAAAAAAAAAAACTTGTTAAGATACTTTGAGAAACAAAATATATTTCTGTGTTCTCTTGGTAAAAGCTTCGAGCACTTGAAAGTGATTAGCAAAATTTACACAGCCAACACAATGTTGGAACATCAAAGAGCGTCTCCAGGAGCGCACCGTATGCAGATCAGTTTGTGAAATTCTAATTACTGCAGTTGAAAGAGGACCACGCTCCCCCGAATAATCACCTGTGCTTTGATTATTCCGATTAGAGAGCAGGAAAAAAAAAATCTCATCAAATTCATATCTTAATTTTTAAGGGGACAGTCATGAAATATATAAATAAAGGGGTCAGCGAGTGTAGCCAGACAAACAAAGGATCTGCAGCCACTCAGGGCTGTATACATGCCACAGCTGTGATGCTGCTAAAATGAGAATTACAGTTTTTTTTCTTAGAATAAAGATCCCGATTCTTGCGGTATAAGGTCTTTCACATTATACAAAAAAAAAAAAAAAATGGGCTAACTTTAATTATTTAAAAAAAAACTAAGCAGTAAAGTGTTTTTTTTTTTTTTTTAATTGCGTTTGAAAAACCGCTGCGTAAATACGGTGTGACATAAAATATTGCAACCACCACCATTTTATTCTCTAGGGTCTCTGCTAAAAATATTATTTATATTGTACATTTTATTGTATATTTACTTGTAAGCATCAAGTGTCAGAAAAGGTTTGGTCTTTAAATGGTTAAACTTCCCTCATTTACATGCTGGAGTTCTTTCCTTTGATAAAAGAAGGAAAAGAAACTTTGTTTCTACTTGTGTTGTAATAAAACTTGGCAGGCTGCCTGGATTTTTTTTTTTCCCAGCTGTGAGAACTCTCTGCACTTGTTAGAAAGATCGTGACATGCTGTTTTAAAGAAAAAGATTGCGATTTTGATTTTTATTGATTAATCGTGCACCTCTAACTTACATTAAGCCCAAATTCACATCATGAGGTTTTGACATGTCAAATCGCCGGCTATTTCAGGCAACGTCCGAATCGGTGCGACGCCGCACCGATCCACAAAAGTAGTTCCTGTACTACTTTTGGCTACTTCAGGGGCAATTTGAATAGACATCTGTGCATGAACCCGCACAGATGTCTGTCAAATCGCCCCCCGAAGTCGGACTGCATTGTCAGTTTGAAATCGTGCGAGTTCAGCTGGAACACACAATTTCAAACCCACCCTCAGTGTGAACCTGGGCTAAATGCCCATTCTGCTGTAAAAGAAAAAAAAATGGCATTAACCCCTTCAGCCCCGGAAGGTATTACCCCCCTTCATGACCAGGCCATTTTCTTGCGATAAAGTAATGCAGTGCCATAACAGACAATTGCGCGGGCGTGCGACGCTGTACCCAAATAAAATGTATGTCCTTTTTTCCCCCCACAAATAGAGCTTTCTTTTGGTGGTATTTGATCACCTCTGCGGTTTTTATTTTTTGCACAATAAACAAAAAAAACCTGACAATTACAAAAAAAAAAAAATATTTTTTTACTTTCTGCTATAAAACATATACAATTTTAAAAAATGTAAAAAATCTAATTTCTTCATCAGTTTAGGCCAATATGTATTCTGCTACATATTTTTGGTAAGAAAAAAAAATCCCAATAAGCGTATATTGATTGGTTTGCGCAAAAATTATACCGTCTACAAACTATGGGATAGATTTATTGACTTATTTATTTTTTATTGTCCCCAAGGGGACGCGCCGTCTCTCGGCTAGGGGGTTCTCGGCTCTTGATTGGATTGATAGCAGCACAGCCATTGGCTCCCGCTGTTGTCAATCAACTCCAATGACGCGGCCCCCCGGGGGGGTGGGGGCCGAATGCTGGACTCGAGAGCACGCCCGCAAGGTAACCCCCCGGGAGAGCGCTTCTACCAGGGGGTTATCTAATGCAGGGGGAAGCCGAAAGAACCGAGGGACCCCAGAAGAGCAGGTTCAGGGCCACTCTGTGCAAAATGAGCTGCGCAGTGGAGGTAAGTATGACATGTTTTTTTTTTTTTAAAAAGGAACCTTTGGTATCACTTTAAGTGTGCTCCTAGGGAGTGATTTCTAACTGTGGGGGGAATGCTGTGACTGGAGAAAAACAGAGATCCGTGTTTCTGCTCATCAGAAACACAAGATCTCCATTGTCCTCCCTCACAGACTGCCGTTCTGCCTCTCCTGTGAACGATTGCGGGTGGCTGGCGGCCATCGCGACCGTCTGACCCGCTGGCGGCCATCGCGACCGTCTGACCCTCTGATTAGCTTTCTCTGTGTCCAATCAAAGTGGAATCAGGTCGCCGGCGGCGAGTGCACGAAATCATGTACAGCTACACGATTTCACGCAGCTGTGCGCAGTATATATGCAGTAGGCAATCCGGAAGCGGTTAATTTATATTATCCCTTCTATTTCTGTATATGGATGACGGCACTGTAATTATTTTAATAAAAAGAACCATCTAAGTAACTTTTTCCTAATCGATATACAGCTGTCACATTACCCAGATCTCTCCCAGCCTGTCTGCTGGGAAACAAACAGGAGGAGCTTCTAGTCCTCTGCTGCTGGTCACATGTTCAAAAAAAAAAAATAAATAAATACAGAGTAAAAATAAATTAATATCTATAAACTGTTTTAAATATATATTTGAAATCAAATCTTTATTATTTTGTGTAAACAACAAGGTGTGGGCAGGTATCTGACAGTCACGCCCCTCCAGCCTGTGTCTTAGAAGAGGGAGGTGAAGCCTCCATTAATCTACATATAAATATTCCACCCCCTTGTATTTAGTGGGAATGGAGGAAGGAAGGAGGGAGTGGGCTGTCATTTACCACTGTGTATACACTCACATGTGTGACGCTATAGTCACATGGTCTGCTCATATGTGATAGGGAGGAAATGATCAGCATAGAAACTCACTGAAGACTGAGCATGTGCAGAGTTGCATCAACAGCTTTTTATCGGACAAGAAACAGGAAGTGGGCTGTATAAGATATTTACTGGCAGAAAAAAAATGTTTTACTATCCAAAGTTAAAACAACAAGGGCAGAAGATTTAATAGATGGAAAGATGAAAAAAAATGACTGAAGGTCCACTTTAATAACACTAACTCTCATCTTCACAGGCTCTTCGCCCAAACTCCTGCCCTCTCAGACTCAACCCCCTATTTATATCCTAGGAGAGGGAACCACCTAGTGGCCAAACTACAAACTATGCTAACACCCCCTTTACATGCAAGCGGCTTTACAGATTTTTTTTTTTTAAGCGCAACTTTCGTTGAGAAAAGGAACACCCTCTGGGTGATCTATGTACATTACAAGGATTATAACAAACTTTGCTGCAGATTCCTACTTTTTGTTCTTCTGAAGAAATCCATGTGCGTTTGTCTGTGCCTCTGTACTGAGTGGGTCTAATGGGAGTGGTTTCATAATTAACCGTCAAGTGTGCAGCTGCAGAGCACTAATGAGAAAAATCTGATGGGCCTGCATCCCTTTAGACATGCTCCTGTTGAAAGTATCTCTCGCAACATGACATTTTTGTTGCAGGGGATGCCTAAAAACTGACTTTCTATCTTAGGCAGACATCTGGGAAAATTGGTGAGCCAATCACCCAAGCAGGAAATGATGTTTCTGGGGAGTAGTCAGTACACATTCTATGTACAGAACAACTTCAGGTAGCCATATTGCATTGCATTCTCAGAAAATTACAGCGGCTGCAGATTGAAACGGAAAGGTAATTTTTAATAACATTCAATCACAATATGATTAGTGTCGCAATTATATGTGCTATATTATTTTTTCTTTCTTTGCCTTTTTTTTCCCTACGAAAGTGGAGTTATCCTTTAACTAAGTCACTACAAAGTCCCTGGGAGTTAGTGGGGTTTATGCAGCATCAGATCTCCACCAACGTGTCCCTCACATGCATGGAAAGCTCTGAGAGAAGAACTTCAGTTAGACAAGCTCTACTACGACATGCTAAGGTGGTAAAGTGGCAACACAAAAGGTCCTATTTTTTTTTTATTTGAGATCTTCCACATGTACATGAATGTTGGACCCCAGAAAAAGGTCTCAATTTCCTAAACTTATACTGAAGCTTTGTTATGTGCTTCATTCAGATGCAGATAGTGCTAAGCGGAGCTCTTCTTTAACACCTCAAAGTGCAGAACTGGCACAACTTGTAAATTGGATCCAGATGCCTCAATCCTTGGACCGCTCCCGATGTCCTTGAAATAATATTTAGATTGAATAGCTCGGTTCTGGAACACACAGGGAGGTACCTGCACGGGTGAGCTGAAGCCAGGTGACATCATTCATCAAGTATAACAAAGTGAAATGAGCGCATTCCTTCATGTGATCAAAACGCCGTCAGACAACTGCCATTGATCACTGACTAGTCTGAACTTGCTGCCGCTGCCAGGAGCTCCATTAGGTAACTGGGATAAAGCCAAATAAGATCTGTGAAGCCGCAAAAATGCTAGATGGAGCTCAGATGATTTTTTTAAGACATTTTTAAAAAAAGATCTAGGAAAGCAAATGGGCTGTTTGAAGGCATAAAGAAGTTCTTAATCTTCAAGGCAACGCTAACTGCCCTTCACTGAACCGCCCCATCACATTTAATTAAACCACACCATAACAGCGGACCTCCGGCAAATATTCAATATAAAAAAAAAAAAAAAAAACTTCAGATTAGCTACATTGATTTGCATAAGCGTTCACCCCCCTCGGAATTTTTCATGGTATGTGTTAAAACCTGGAATTAAAATGGATTTAAGTGGGATTTTATTTTTCTGATCTGCAGACAATAGTCCATAAGGTCAAAGCGTTAAACAATCAACATAGTTTTACAATTCATACACAAATAACCAGCAAGGTATTTAGACGTGCACGTCGGAAATTTCCTTTTAATTACGGATGCATTGGTTCATTTAAGAATTTCGTTTCGGCATATTTGTTATGTTGAACCGATTTGATTTTGGAATTTGTTTTGTGTATTCTTTGGTACTGGTGGATTGGAAAAATCTTGCAGTTTTTAACAAAGATTGCTACATGTTCGATATATATCATTGAATCGGAAATATTCAATATTTTCACACACTTGTCCAACCCATCAAGAAAATTAGTGGTACCCCTCTAGTGACGAAACCGGTTGGGCAGAGATACAGATCCACGTCACTGAGTTTACCTGGAAGAGCCAACGATCGTTATTGTATACTGGATTTGACTTGTGCGGATTTTTATCTTGGAACATGTGAGTGCATTACTTTTAACAAAGCCGACTTGTAAATGGTTTTACACTGCTGCCGCTTATCTCTTCATTGGGGTATATCATCAGTTATGATGATCTGAGACAAGAGGACTGTCGGCACATCTGGGGACAGTTTAGAGTGACTCTCTGTCAGAAACCATGAAATCAGGCTGAGACAGAAGAACAGTTAAATCACACTTGTTTAATAAGAAAAGTAAAAAGAACAAACGTAGTCAAAACACAGCCAAAGTTCAGTAGCCGGAAAGGATAGTCAGACAAGCCAAATGTCAGGGATCAATGTAGTGGAAGAGCAAGCAGGATCTGGAGTCAGAAGGGATGTCAGCAAAGCAAGTCTGGAACAGGATAGCAGGAGATAATTTCTGTGATGTTGACCAAGGCAAAGGCAGAGCTCCTATGGACTGGATGGCTTAAGTAGGCAGGACTGACGAGCAGGATATCATCAACAGCTGAGTAACTGTGGAGAGATAGGAGCTGGCAATTAGCTGACAGCTGAGTGGCCAGCTCAGAGAAGGAGGGGCTGAGCCTAGCTCTGACACTCACATCGTCTTCCCTTTGCTGGATATAGGATGAGACACATGAGCTTTCTTTGACCTCCCATAATAGGAGGTCTATGCTCTCTGATAAGAGCACATCCATATATGTGGTGGTGGTGAATTCACAAGGTGGGGGGATTGTGTGTGGTTTTTGAATTCAAGACATATTTCACCTGATTCACTGTTTTTGGGACTTTTTCATTAGTGTCATGAGATTGACACTTGGACTCACTGATTATTTATTTGGATTTAGCGCAACACTGTTTATTTTGAATTTTTCCTTTGCAATATCATCTCACGTTAGTGGTGCAGCTTCAATTTTGATTTGTATGATATCACAAGCGCAGTTTAACTTTGTTATTATCCATCAAGAGAAATGGCAGGAGCTTTTTGAACAATATCAACTGGTGTCATGTGCATCAGAATTAACGAACGTAATGAAATTCGGATCCATTCGTTATCTAAATCTGAATTATCGTACGAATTTGAACATTTCCCCATGGGCCAGCACTACTATCCCATCATTTTTAAAAGAGGAAATAAGCGATATAAGGGGTACCTCATCCATAAATAATATAACCAAGAAAAAAGTAGAACCTTGCAGACTTTACTGGTACCAGAGAGAAATGGTCAGACATTTTTTACGTAAGAGAGTAAATATTTATTACAAAATATAATTAAAAATCAATCAAACATTCAACTAGAGTACTCTTTTCATGTTTTTACGATTGTTTTTTAATTATATTTTGTAATAAATATTTACGCTTTTTACATAAAAATGTCTGACCATTTCTCTCCGATACCAGTAAAGTCTGCAAGGTTCTACTTTTTTTTTGGTTATACTATCGCACCATGTGAAATCATTTGAATGAAACAAATGCATTATTTAATTTGGTTTTAACTTTTTTAGGATTAGTTGACATTCGTTACCATGTCCATTTGGAGATTCATTAACATCCGAATCTCCAAAAATAACATTTTCGTCTGAAAAAAGGAACCTTAATGAAACCAAAACGCACATGTCTAATGATGATGCAATACCGTGCGCTGTCGTGCTCTACAAAAAATAGTGCATGCACCTTCTTTGGAGTGTCACATGATGGAGCAATCCTTCCTGCTTCCCCAAGGCATAAAGGCCCTGTTAAAGGGATGCTGGGGCTGGGCGGGAAGGCATTAAAGGTGATGTGGTCAGAAGGGTGTACCTGAATTTAATTTTAAAAATCTGGTAAGCGTAGCTTGCTACATCCCACACCCCAATGGGATGCTGGTAGGTTAAATGAATCCTGTCTAAATTGGCCTTGGTATAGATATGTATTTTTATGTGAGATAGAGACTTTAGATTGTAAGCTCCTCTGAGGCAGGGCTAACGTGAATGAATAATATGCAAAGTGCTGCCTAAATTGACAGTGCTATAAAAAATATTTGTAATTTATAAAGATGTGCACGACAGAGAAATGAATTTTGTTTTTCTTTAATAATTTCGTTTTTTCATATTTATGATGTTAGAATGATTTTTGTAATTCATTTTGTATATTTGTTGTTTTGAATCAATTTGTATTTTCAGAAATTCTGTTATTCTTTTGTTATTTCAGAAGATCCCAGCTAGTTAGAGGTGCACCGAATGCAAAGTGTTATTGCCGAAACCAAAAATTCAGGATGCGGCTGAAACTGAAAATGACAGGTTAATATAAAAATATATATAAAATTGTATTATATTCAACTTTTTAATTACTCTCTCTCATACTGGTCACTGGAAGTTCAACATGGCACCTCATGGCAAAGAACTCTGAGGAACTGAAAAAAAAAAAATTGTTGCTCCACATAAAGATGTCCTAGGCTATAAGAAGATTGACAAAACCATGAAACTGAGCTGCAGCATGGTGGCCAAGATCATACAGCGGTTTAACAGGACAGGTTCTACTCAGAACAGGCCTCGCCATGGTCGACCAAAGAAGTTGAGTGCACGTGCTCAGCGTCATATCCAGAGGTTGTCTTTGGGAAATAGACGTATGAGTGATGACAGCATTGCTGCAGAGGTTGAAGGGCTGGGGGTTCAGCCTGTCAGTGCTCAGACCATACGCCGCACACTGCATCAAATTGGTCTGCATGGCTGTCATCCCAGAAGGAAGCCTCCTCTAAAGATGTTGCACAAGAAAGCAAACAACAGTTTGCTGAAGACAAGCAGACTAAGGACATGGATTACTGGAACCATGTCCTGTGGTCTGATGAGACCAAGATAAACTTATTTGGTTCAGATGGTGTCAAGCGTGTGTGGCAGAAACCAGGTGAAGAGTACAGAGACAAGTGTGTCTTGCCTACAGTCAAGCATGGTGGTGGGAGTGTCATGGTCTGGGGCTGCATGAGTGCTGCCGGCACTGGGGAGATACAGTTCATTGAGGGAACCATGAATGCCAACATGTACTGTGACATACTGAAGCAGAGCACGATCCCCTCCCTTCGGAGATTGGGCCACAGGCCAATATTCCAACATGATAATGACCCCAAACACACCTCCAAGATGACCACTGCCTTACTAAATAAGCTGAGAGTAAAGGTGATGGACTGGCCAAGCATGTCTCCAAACCTAAAACACTATTGAGCATCTGTGGGGCATCCTCAAACAGAAGGTGGAGGAGCGCAAGGTCTCTAACATCCACCAGCTCCGTGATATCATAATGGAGGAGTGGAAGAGGACTCCAGTGGCAAACTGTGAAGCTCAGGTGAACTCCATGCCCAAGAGTGATAAGGCAGTGCTGGAAAATAATGATGACCACACAAAATATTGACACTTTGGGCCCAATTTGGACATTTTCACTTAGGGGTGTACTCACTTTTGTTGCCAGCGGTTTAGACATTAATGGCTGTGTGTTGAGTTATTTTGAGGGGACAGCAAATTTACACTGTTATACAAGCTGTCCACTCACTACTTTACATTGTAACAAAGTGTAATTTCTTCAGTGTTGTCACATGAAAAGATATAATAAAATTAGGGCTGTTACTGATTAAAATTCGATCAATCGATTCTTTAAATTGATTAATCGACTAATTTTGATTAATTATAACGCACATACAGATCCAACTACTTTTAGCTGACGTCATGCGTAGCTCCTCCCCCATACGCGTTACGTTCAATCAGAACTTCCTCAGCGGGGCAGGGCTACGGCATCACCCTACAGTCTATTTAAACAGCACCGTTGTGCATCAAGGGGACCAATGGAGAGCCAGAGACATCCATCACCTGCCGAGACAGCAAAGTGTCAGCTCTTTGGAAAAAAAAGTGCCCTCATCATAAATGTTTCTTGATTGCTGGATAACCAATCAATGTCAGTTCATCGTCAAACTGACTTACAGCCAGGAAAGCCCTCAGATATGTTGATTTTCATAGCCAAGTCCAGGATTTACATAGATGTTTATCTGAATACTTTGACCAGTGAGATCAATCAAATCGTTAGGATCTGTCTTCCTCAATTTATGAGTTCACGGACATAGACGTCACCGGACTCCTCCTCCCTTTCCTTCGTTAGCAGACGGAGGCACTTGGGGAAGGGGGGAGGAGTCCGGTGACGTTGATGTCCGTGACGTCACCGGATCTCCGATGGAACTCCCTGAAGACCCGGAAGCCGGCGGAGAGGCGAGTACCGATCAAAAGATATTTGAGCGATCAAAAAAATTAACGATTAATCGAGGAATGAATCGTTAATTTCCGCAGTCCTAAATAAAATATTTACAAAAATGGGGGGGTGTACTCACTTTTGAGAGATATTGTATGTCTTCACACTGGTCCCTTGCGCTTCCATTGTGGTGTTCAAAAACCTTGCTTGCTGCATTTTTGGTCAGTTAAAAAAAAACAAAAAAAACCCACACACCTCCCTGTTGAAATGCATTGAAAATGTAGCAAGAACTCATCAATAACGCACCAGTGTTACATTTTTGATGCAGTTTTTGAGTCACATGACCTATGAAAAACACACCATAAGCGTGATAAAATTAGGGTAAAATCACTGTGAAATCATGGAAAAATTGCGTGCGTTTTTGAGTGCTATCATCTGTACCTTTTCTTTTTCAGCATTATCCCGAAAACACTATTTTCGGCCGATATGTTTCCATCGAAATTTCGGTGCATCTCTACTGCTAGTCCAGAGATGGAATGAGCTGATTGGACGATATTGGCTGGAGTCAAGTGCATCCAAAAGTAACCAATGTAACCAAGTTAATTCCAGATTCATTCTTAAGGTTATGATTTGGAGATTCATGGATCCACCTCCATCCAACCTAAACACAATAAGTAAAAATCATCTTATTTATTTCACTTTTTATACCTTACTGTATTTATTTATAAATGCTTCCATTCGCAAAAAGAATCAGCTGATTATCCAAGAGCTAAAGACTACCGCACCGCTCTCATCTGAATAAAACAAATAAATCCGAATGAATACGTAATCATTCGTTATGTAATTCATTTACTTATTCCCAACTGACTTTGTTGAGTCGCACACATACAAATTTAATGAATGGTCTCTCAAGTACAACCCTAGTACATAAAACGAACACAAAATAATCACATTACAATAGTTACGCTACGCTCGCTAGATTAAAAACAAATGGATCTGAATCGTTACATTATTTTGGATGCTTCAAACATTAACAAAAAAGGCCCAAACTATCACATCCTGTCATCTAAACGAAATTAATGAATTTGTTGTTTTCGTTATAGTTTATTTGGGATTAGTTAAAATTTATTCTTTTGATTTGGAGATTTGGATACATCCGAATCTCCAAATTTCGACCAAATTACGATTCTGAACCAAACAAATCGCACATGTCTAGTAATGAATAAATGAAAGAAAAGTTCAAAAAAAATTTAGATTGTAAGCTCCTTTGAGGCATGGACTGGTGTGAATGAACAGTATGCAAAGTGCTGGGTAAATTGATGGTGCTATAAAAATACCTGTAATAAATAAATAAAATAAATGAATAATACACACACACACACATATATATATATAATGCTTAGAACGCCTCCATTTAGAACTCAATGTTCCCGGAATTGATGTGTGGCAGAAAAGCTTTTATTCCCTTGTTAGACAAGCTGTGTATTTTTACAGTGGCAGCGCGCTGGGGGTTCCTGGCAGAGGGTACGGAGTTTGAACAGCCCATCATTTATTGACGCACGTTTTAAGGTCACATGAAATAATAGTCATATCCCATCACTCTTCAGCATTAGACAAGGCTATAGAAAATTAAGGCTGCTTTCACACTGATAGCGCCGGCCGTTAGCACTAAAGCGCTGCTCGTTTTAGTGGCACTTTAGCGCTGTTTAAGCGGTGCTTTTGCAGCGCTTTTAACCCCCCAAAAAAGGGGTTAAAAGCGCCGAAAGTGCCGTTTTGCGGCACTTTGAAAACACTTTTCAGGCGCTTTGAAAGTGCTGCCCGCATGGCGTTTTGGGAGCGCTAAATACAGCGATCCCAACCCACCCCAAAGATGCTGCTTGCAGAAACTTTCGGAATGTCCCGCAAGCGCACCACCCCAGTGTGAAAAGTCACACTAGAATGAATGGGAGGCGGTTTTCAGACGCTAAGCAGAGGCTATTTCCAGCGCTAAAGCGCCTGAAACCGCCCCCGTGTGAAAGGGGTGTAACAGACTTCTAACTGAGGAATGATTTTATTTTTTGAACCAAACCCTAACTCGTTATAGACTTAGGGCAGGTTCACACTGCTGTGGTGCAAATATATATATATATTTATTTATTTATTTATATCCACAGCGGAACATATTTTCTCATTACATTTACAGGTCCTGATTATAGTATTATCCTTATCTTATCTCAATGTAAGCTCAGACTGATAGAGCTCTACCATGACCATTAGATAGGTCAACGCAGGTTCAAAACAATACATTAAAAACACTTGTTTTTCTATGAGCTCTGCTCACGCAATATAATTTTATGCATGTGATCACAAACACAGTGTAGTACCTAGAGGTGAATTAAGTGTCATTTTGTGACACATCAAAGTAAAAAAAAAAAAAAAAAATGAAAATGATAACAATGCATCGCACTGCCACAATACAACGCACATCAGCGCTTTGGCTTGAGGACTGATGTCGATCGGTAAGGCACTATATGTGGGTGGGGACTGGAAATAGTGCAGTGCTCATTTAAACCAAAGGAGGCAGTGTTCCCAGAGACTGAGTTACCAGCAAGACAGCGATTTGTCATAGCAGGGTGGCTTATCGTAGTAAAGTTAGATGATTCTGAGACAAGGGGGGAGGTTCCCAACATGGTATCATCCTGTTCTAATTGCCTACATCCCAAGATATAGTAGAGGTGAATTTTTAATGACCAGTCCTTTCTCTGCCCATTTTCTGGGCTTTTCTTTCATCAATATACAGTATGTAAAATATTCATACTATATCTCAGTGGCGGCCCGTCCATTAGGGGCGCTGCCCCCCTAATCCATGGGCCCCGCCCCTAATCTACACGCAGGGCGCCGGACACATGGATTTCAATGGGATTTTTACTTTTTTGGAGCACATGATTAGAGCCTGAGGCTCTAATTGGCTTCAAAAAAGGGTGGGCTCAGGGCACAGAGCACTATGTCCTGAGCAAACCCAGTTGTGCGACATTAGTGAAATAATGTTCGCTATTGTCTTCCTGCTTCTCCTTCAGGCCAATCAGAAAGTGGGTCCTGAGACCTGTCTTAGGACTCCCGGGCAATCGGGTCTCAAGAACCACTTCCTGTTCGGCAGGGAGGAGAAGCAACAGCTGTAACGAGATCTGCCCGGGAGGGAAGAGACGGCGCGGACGGATTGCCCTGGTTGCAGGAGGAGGAGAGGGAACTGGTGCAGAGAGTGGGGAGCAGTGTAAGTACCAAGGCCGGTCTGGAGGCCAGTCTGTGCACGGGGGCGTAGTGGCGGTATGTTTGAGTGAGGGGGGCAGGTTTGTTTGCCCCCCCCCACAAAAAAAATTGCACACTAGCCGCCACTGCTATATCTACAATACCCAGGTTTCAATGCAGTGGTTGATTGGGTTTTGCTGTGTTACAGGTTTCTTGCCTCACCTAGGCCCTTATAGAATATTACCTATGTTATGTTATGTGATTTTGCTTTTTCCTCTAACTTTGCACTGCGCTTTCTTAATATGACCCCTTTTTCTTATATTTCAAATAATTATTAATCAATTTACATAGTTCTGTGTATAATATTAACCTTGCATCCTATTTTATATTTGATTGTAAATAAATGGTCAGGGGACAATGGTAAATCTAGCAATTCAGCTTGGTTCTCTCACTTCATCATAGCTACACCTATATAAAGCAATCAGTAGGTATTATAGGTCGATATAACAATAGGTAAACCAACATGGCTTGATTTTCTCATTCTGCCCATGGACTAAGGAAGACGAAGTCAATGGATTCCCCCATCTACAATAAAAAACACAGATAGGGAAATCCCCACTGTTGGCTATTGTATTTAAACAGCCGCACCATCCATAGCAAAAGATATTCCGCAACTCCTTGCTCTTTATGATCTTCAGAATGTATTGGTTCTCCATAAAAGACACAGACAGCAAATGTAAGTAATGTTTCAGCCTTATGGGCCTTGTTCACTACAGATGCCATGTACAAGAATGCATCTATAGTGTGCAAACCCCTCCTGGCACCACGTCATTAATTTACCAATTAATAGATAATTCAAGTTATTTGGAGCGGTGAAACACCATACATGGACATAAACTGAATCAAAAGCACAAACATAATTGGTTATATAATTAGAAAAAGACATTAAAATTCAATAAGGTGGCAAAAGGGAATCAACTTCTATGTAAATCCAGGTCCCATCTGAGGTTTAATCCCTGAGGGACCCTGGTTTGTAACCTAAATATCCATCATGCCTGCCTACCTAGAAGCCATATGTTCCTATCCCCACCCCTTGGCATAGGAGGTAATCTAAATTCAATGCCAGTAAACCTAAAGGAGGACAAACTCACCAGAATGACATTCTTTAACCACTTCAGCCCCGGAAGGTTTTACCCCCTTCATGACCAGACCTTTTTTGCGATATGTCACTTCATTACGTAACTGACAATAATGTCCTTTTTTTCCCACAAATAGAGCTTTCTTTAGGTGGTATTTGATCACCTCTGGTTTTTATTTTGTGCGCTTTAAATAAAAAAAGAGCAACAATTTTGAAAAAAAACAAAAAATTTTTTTTTTATTTTCAGGTATAATACATATCAAATAAAAAAAAATAAAAAATCTAATTTCTTCATCAATATGCATTCTGCATATTTTTGGTAAAAAAAAAATCCCATTAAGTGTATATTGGTTGGTTTGTGCAAAAGTTATAGCTTCTACAAATGATGGGATATTTTTTAATGGGATTTTTATTTTTTTACTAGTAGAGCCGGCGATCAACGATTTTTAGTGGGACTGCGACATTGCGGTAGACACCTGACACTAGGTTTGCCCTGATACCACTGTAAGACCAAGTACAAGTACCGATACTTTTTTTTCCAAGTACTCACCGATACTCTTTTTTTAATGTCATGTGACAGTGGCACTAATATGCAGCACCGATAGGTGGCACTAATGAGGCGTGGACTATGTCAGTAGTTTTTTATTTTTTGACCATTTTTATATTCTTTTATTATTATTTTTTTTTTACAGTGCTTTTTTTTTTGGGGGGGGGGGGGGGGGGGGTGGCTGGACAGTCACTGTTATTTTTTTTTTTAAATTTTTTATTATTTTTACAATTTCACTTTAAAATATTTGATTTTCTGACACTGTACATTCAGAAAAGGAAGGAGCTGGTAAATGACAGATTTACCGGCTCCTTCCTCCGCTCTCCATCCTGAAAGATCTGGGACGGAGGAGCCCATGGAGGAGCACAGAGGAGGACACAAAGGGGAGCCGGAGGAGGATCCAGCAACGGAAGACACTCAGCAACGATCGGTGTGGTGGCGGGGGAAGTTTTAGTCACCGATCTCCTTGTGTGGCTTTCAATAAAGCAGCTGAAAGCTGCGGAGTGGAAAGGAGGAGAAGCGGCTGTCAGCTGCTTTATTGAAAGCCACACAGGGAGATCTGTGATTTTTAAGGTTTGAACAAACTACAGAGACAGATTTAGCTGTTATATAAAGCGAAAGTTCACGTGGGCAAATGTCTCTCCATCACATTATTGTTCCGTTTTCATTTGTTGACAAAAATTGGAATTGATTTTCATCATAGTTTTCGTCAATTGACGAAAATTAAGAGTAATTTTTATTTAGTTTTCATCACTGGAAACATGCCGCTGATGAAAATGACGACAAAAGTATCCATACCTGGAATTCTTCTTTAATGAAATGCACAACAATGGGCAAGTCTGAATGGGTCAAGAAAAATACCCTATTGCCAGACCACTCATTTTAACAACAACCTTCCTATAGGATTATATGTACATTATGCTATAAAAGGTTATGTAGAAAGGTGAGGGGAGGAGCTGTGGAGATGGGCCAGCACAGAGATTAATTAAATACTCTCAGAAAAGGAGTATCCCCTGGGGTATAATTGAGTAACCCAACAGGCTGTGACGTGTAAGGATGAATAGTCAGATTTTTTCACAAGTTCTAGCAAGAGCACACTGTAAGTGGAAAAAAATAATTTATTGAAAGGAAAAACATTGCAAGCATGCGTTTTTCAATTAAAATATTTTAGGTTGGTGACTAGGGCTCTTTAAAACAAGAATAAAGCCTTTTTAAGGCTAAACATTTCTAACACACACTCCACAAAACCACAGCTAAGCTTAACGCTGCCAGCAATACACAAAAACAGCCCGAGCCTCTCGGCTCTACGACACAAAGCTGCTAGAACGGGCAGAGAAGTAAAGCTCCATAAACACAGAGCCCGTGCGAGCAGCCGGAGATTACCATTAACTATTTGTTAACAACTTGTCACCGTGCTAGATCCGGGTGTAAAACTCACATCACAGCCCGGGCGAGAGGCGCAAAGCACACCAGTTTAGGGGAAGCGGGCGAGCTGGCACAAACACTTCCACAACAGATGGAAGTTGTGAATCAACCACATTACATAACTATCCATTTTATAATTATGTGGTACACCATTCACATCCAAGCCAGAAATTGGGAAAACGCGGCCAAAACAAAAAACCCTCCGAATAATTTGTGCCTGAGGAACAGTGACATGTGACTAGGCTTCCAAGTTCTGATGCGGATGCTCAAAGAGGTTTTCCACTTCAAAGAACTTCTCTTAAAGCTGAAGGTTATGTATGGATTTTATAGCATTGTTACATTGGTCCAGTTGATTCAACCTAAGTATGTATGTGCCTTCCCTTTGGAAGCTGGACATCACTGTTGTAGGCACCGCTACTACATTGATCGCCATGTCTTCCAAGGGTAGTGCTGAGTGGCTGTCCTGTTGGGTAGTGAACACAAGAGGTCCACTTGCTCGGAATTTGCGCCATTAACAGAACACATTGTATTTTTGTCAGTTAATGCAAGACGTTCTCTAGTTGGATGGGGTGTAGAGTCATGGAGGTGACACCACTATCTTCACTTATTCCAATCAGAGAACACCTTGGTGGCATCTGGCAAGTTAAACTCTCTACCTCCAAGGCTCTGTGTTTAAACCATCTTCTCCCACGGTGCCTGATGGCTCTAATTATCTTGTAGCCAAAACTTTAAGGCAGATAACTGGAGGAGACAACTCTGTGTCTCTGTAGAGTCCCGGCATACAATGACAGGCAGGGACTTGGTCTCAAACAGAACAGAAGCACTGGTGGTATCCAGGCAAGTAGCAGAATGGAGGACGTGGACCCCAATGGCCAGCTCACCCTTCTTGGTCCTGATCGGGCCACCCTAAGCCCCATTCCAAACAGCAGCCAAGTGGGCTGCTATGGCAGTAGTTCTGCCACTGTGTGCGGAACCCCAAATGAAATTGCCAATATTTTCAGTGAGTGCACAGTAGGACCACTCTCCCTTAGGGCCTGGGTGCACCGCACGGGCTGCACGCAATAGGGATATGTCAACGATTACCATGTTTTAATGGATCTAACCAGCGTCAGGATATGTTTTTTTTTAAATGTTAGGTCCTATGTTGAGTTCATTTAATCACTTAATTTACATTATAATATTCTAACTCAAGGCTGTGGTTTAACCACATGCATGGATGGACGTTCATTAGGAAAACAAAAAACCACAATACATAATTACGTGTCATTTTGGTATAATCATATGGACAGAGGCTCGATTGTGGTATGTGGTTTCCCATATGCAAATGATTGTACCAAGAACTTTGCATTTAATTATATTTATACCCAGTTTTAATGCTTACTCCAACCCAATACTTTAGTTTTAATTAGAGTAGGTTCCATATTTCTGTCTGTGACATCAATTAGGGGGGGAGGGGGGATTCCTTCCCTTCCTGTCCCTATGACACCTATACAAGAAATGGGAGGTGCGAGTGCCACTGGGACAAGAAAGTGTTATATTCTTAATATCTAAATTTTAATTGGCTTTATTGAAAAGAATATGCATTTTCCATATGTGTTTGAATGACAGGACTTTGAGCTAGTGATACCCAAATGGCCATTCATTGACTGAAAATGCAGGTCAAGACCCTGTCAGAATTTGATGGATTTTGTAAATATATGTATATGTATGGGTCTTCCTATGTAACCGATACTTTGTTTGATTTATGCGTTTATGTTTTAAGAGGTCTGCTGAAAGCCTCTCACATATATCTGGTTTCATGTTTAAAAGGTTTGGTTAAAGTGAAACAGATGCTAAAAAGGCTTGTATATCTACTCTAGCCCCCGCTTTTCTAAAGGAGGAGAAAAGGGGAGTGTATGGGAGGGATTTGTGTTTGGGCGCGAATTTGAAAGACTGAGTTCATATAGACACAAGGAATCCAGTCTTCTGGCTCACTCTTCACACACACATCCTGCTTCCAAGACACATCTCTTTACACACATGTATTCCTCCCAAGACACAGCTGTCTTTACACAAATTTTCTGCTTCCAAGCCACAACTCTATTCAAGCCAGGACACAAGAGGTTAATCGGCCATCTTAGATGAAGTAACACAAAGGAAAGCACATGTCTAAAGACTTTCAGATCTTTGAAACAAATGAACTATATATTTTGAACATTTTTTGCATATATGAAACAACACTAATTCTGAATATGAATGTACTATTTTTGTAAGTATTTTCCAAGTTTATGTGTGTACAATAAAACACACGGTTTTGATTTAAGCTGACTCAAGCAGAAATAATTCCAAAATTCGTCTCACGAGAATCATCATTATTGAAGGCTTTTTATACAATATTATTTCATATATTTCATTGGCGGACGCCAGCCAGTTTCAATCGTCAGAAGTTTTTTGCCACTTTTCCGTTCTTCAGAGGGGAAAGTGAGGAACAGAGAAAACTTTGCTATTATTGAAAGAACCTAGAATCGCTACTTTGATTCGTGAAGACCAGAGGATTTTGGAAATTCTGAAGTCTTGACAGACGGTTTAATTAGAGTCCATCGGAAAACGCAAAAGTTTTATATTCGGTGAGTACCAAAATATGGAATTTATAAATGTTATAGCTGAAGAAAGTAATTTAGAATTTGAAGGTTTAGCCAGCTATATTTCAGACACTAAGTTATGGCAATCAATGTATAATCAATGCCTACAGGCAAATAAAGAAATTGATAAAACTAGATTTTCATTAGCTAAATCTAAGAGAAAATTAAGCAATGTGTTGAAATTAGTTACAGTCTTCAATGCAATGGTTTTTGATATGCCAGGAAAACAAAGTCAAAGTGTAACAGAAATTGCACAAACACAGGAGAATTTACATATTCAACAATTAATGATTGAAAATGATGCATTAGAACATAAAATGAATGCATTATTGGAATCAGTTAAAGAAAAAGAAAGTTGTATTGCTTTTTTAACTCAGAAAGAAATTGAACAAGAGAATGTTATAAGTTTGCTTAAAATGCAATTATTGCAAGCTCAGTCTTCTGCACATGCTCAGTGTTTAGCTTATGAACACGTGACAAAGTCAGAGGCGAGGGATAATGATGCTGATTCTGGATTTGACTCAGTGGAGTCATTTGAGGAGGTTAATATTTCCTCAGACAATGAAAGCATGAAGTCTGTTGATTCGAATAATAGTAATATTCAACAGAAATGTAAATTTTCATCGCCATATACTCAAAGAAAGGTATATGCAAAAAAAACAACTCTTAAATGTTTAGTTTGCAAAAGAGAGGGTCACATAGCTAGGTTTTGTGTGATGGCTAATAATAATGATATACAAAAGAGGTTGTATTATCCGAAAACGATGCCAAGGCGCTATGAAGTGTATTCTGTGCGCTGGTGTAGTAATTTGAGGTATAGAGGCCATAATAATCAAACTAATTTCCCTTTTAAGACCCAAATGCAAAGATTGCAAACTGCAAACAGTCCATTAAGACAGGAAAGGTATCACTATGTATCATATAACACTGTGAAAAACAATGTTAGCAGTCCTTAAATGAACTGCATGGATGGTAAGGATTTTCTGGTTATTGATTCTTTGCTATGGATAATAAGGTTATGATTTGAGGTTCAGAGATTTGGTTATTGATTCTTTGCTATGGATAATAAGGTTATGATTTGAGGTTCAGAGATTTGGTTTTTATTTGATATATTTTTAGAATTCAAGGATAATCCTTTGGATTATTAATTTTTTATTAATTTTTCCCCAGTTATGATTATTATGATTTTAATTTTTCATTTTTTGTTCAGATGGAACATTGAGAGGTTTAGTTCATCTGATAAGGGGGTAATTAACAGCTTTGTACTCAATTAGCAAAGGATGCAGATTTGTATGGAGAATTAGTGATTTTAACCTGAATATGGTCAAAATTATGTTGTGGAAAAAACAAATATAAGATTTTCCTTCGTTTTCAGAGGTTTAAAAGATTAATCGATTTTTTGAGTCCTCATCGGGTGATATTATATCTATAATTTGTTAATGATAACAGGATCTAATATCATGACTTAGATGGATTTTCTATATTTTAATGTACCACAACACCTACAGGTGGAATTCACTAAATTTAACTATGACAGTTTAGATCACTTTGGTAAGCAAAAATTGCTTGAAATTCTTAAAGAGAAATTCTATTGGGACAAAATGGAAGAGACTGTAGACAGAGTAATTAAATATTGTCTAATCTGTGTACAAAGATATTTTAATTACTGATAGGATATGGATTAATCATGTTTTTCTAGTTTGGGGTATACTAGCAAACCTCAGTAGTGGCAGAGGATTCCATTTTATAGGTAAAATCATGCAGGTAATGTGTAAAATCTTGGGAATAGGACAGAGATTTCATGTATCATATCATTCACAGTTTGCAGGTACAGTTTGTTCAGTTATGGAGTATTCTTCATTTGATTTAATGACAGGAAGAATTATTTTGTCACTTGTGTTTCACAATGAACGTTTGGTTGGCAATATACAGCAAGGATTGTTAGTGTAATGCTTGTGATTTGAGAAGAGATATTAGGATGTTATTTAAAGGTATTGAATGTCATTCAGAAAATGATATTTCTTTTTGGTATTTTCCTTTTGCATAAGAGTGTATTGGTTATAGATGATACAGGACAATTTGAACAGAATGGTGTTACATGCAGTTGCTTGTATGAAAAATGGTCCCTCCACACATTTTTAAGTTTGAGTTAAAAGATCATAATTTCTTTATTTTACAATATTCCTTGTTTAGGAGATTATTAAAAGACAATTTGTATATATACTGATATGTAGTATTTGTTTTAGAAGTTTAAAGAAACTTGTATTGTATAAATTAAATGGTGACTCACAGAGCACATAGCCCCATCCTTAGGAATTTGAGAGTGAAATGACACCATCCTTTTTAAAAAGGAGGGGGGGACTACTCATTGAGAGTCTGCATCTGTGGGACTACAAGACAAAAAAGAACCTTTCTGAATAAGAAAGGAGGGGGTTTGTTTTTTTAGGAGTAGAATGCCTGTAACAGAGTTTTTTGGCAGACATGCATTCCAGTAGATGTTGTAATAGACATTCACTCCAGTATACACAAGACACATATAAAGTATGAGAATTGCTGTTATATCCACACACACATATCTAATTAACTGTTGTTACATACACACACACATATCTGATTCTTGTAACATTTTGTTATTTTATTATTAAAACCAAAATTATCTTTTATTCAAGATAAACGGTTTATCAAGATTGATAATTAGGAATGGAAAGATTTATTTAAATCAAAAATTAGATGTTGTTAGCATTAGTTTATACAGAAAGAAATATGGTGATTAAAGAGTTGCCATGTATGAGGTCACACCCAGAGATGGTGAGATACACGTCACAGGCGGAACTAAAGGTTCAGGAGAAGTGGACCATGGCAAAGTAATTGGGAAGGTCCATTTGACATCTTGGATGTTCAAGGGACAATGGTATTAGTTCAAGGATTTCTCAATTTAGTGAAAAAGCATGTATAAATAAAAATGTGGGTATAACAAATGTAATATTCTGAGATAAATGATGCTGCTTTTATTTTTCCTAGGAATGAATTATATTTCATCAATCTGGAGGAATCATGGATTCCAAAAAAGAAGAAAGATGACAGTTCAACAAAAGAAAGTGTTAAAGAGAGAAGATTTATCATCATCACAGGATTCATCTTTTCCCTAGTGACAATTTTATCTGTGGTAAAATATATCACAAACTGTTCCAGCTATGCAGAGGTTAACAGGATTGAAGAACTACACAACAAAGTCATTACATTATTGAGAGACAAAAGAGATCTAGACACTGATATCAATATAGATAAAAGTGATAAAGACATTGATATTAATACAGAGGACAAGAGTGATAAAGATATTGATCTTAATACAAATAACAGAATATAATTCTAGATACGTTGATAACAATACAGCTGATGAATTGTATGGATATGTATTTGTAGGACAGGGATATGATTGCTGTATGGAATTATATTTAATTCATAGTAATAATGTTGAGGTAAACGTTAAAATAGAATCCAAAACAAATTTTGTTAAAATGCTGGGATCTTATAGGTTAAACAACAGAACCCGGAACTTTTGAACACAATATATTGGGAAGGAGTTTTTGGTCAGTATTTGTAAAGGTAACAATCTTTGAACATTTTTGAAGATAATGATAGTTTGCATTTGATATGTAAAACAAAAATATATGTACCTCAAGATTCATTGGTAACTTGGAAAAGGAACGATGAATTTTTGGGAAGTTTTCTTCACAGTTCTACTATGATAATTCATAAAGGAATTTATGGTAGTGTGAATTGGATCAATAATACATTTGTTTATCAACAAATGAGAGTATCTTTGAATGATACTGGTATATATGAATGTTGCATATCAATAGTAAATTATCCAATGAAATGTGCGAAGGGAAGTGTTGTTGTAAGGTCTCCTGGGAAAACTCCATGTGTTGGTAAGAAAAGTGTCTCAGCAAATCCATTTCAGATTAACCATTTCCAATCCAGAACTCTTTTGAGAGAGGGAAAGTTTGTCATTATATTGTGGAACTTTAATGTTTCAGAATGGAAAATTTCTACAGGGTTTCCACAATGTCAAGGACATTTGGTTAATATGGAATTGGGTATTGAAAGATGGTTTGGAATTAATAATAGAAACCATAACAGAAATAAGCGTGGTATTGTTGAAGGTATTTTAGGAGGGATTGGCCTAATTGGGAGTATAACAAATAGTATGGATATTAATACTTTAAAGTCTGATCTTGAGACAGCTGGTTTAGTGGGTAGTAACGGGATTAAAATACAGAGAAATTTAAATGAAATTTTAGAAAATATGGTTATTAAAACAGCTAATATAATGGGTCCATCTATTTTACATCTTCAAAATATTACTCTTGATTTAATGTTCAGTGAACAACATTCTCATATTGCCAGAGCATGTTTAGAGATCCAGACTGAATATTCCACTAATTTTAAAATAATTGCTCAAGCATTTCAGAGTGGAATAACCCCTCTTGGCATTTTACAGAATTTACCCAGAGAATATGTATATGCTATAAATCATACAGATTTATGGGTAAATAAATGGATAGGATGTAAACAGGATGTTTGTTATAGTTCTTCTATGATTCCGATAGCAGGACAAGAACAAATTTTGTTTCCAATCACTGTCTTGGGATTACCCGTCAGCAATACACAATTATTGTATTATAAATTACAGTATACAGATTTTGCATTTAACAATGAAAATTCTGAATTAGAACAATTAGATTTGTCATCATGTTTACAATTTCAGTCTAAAGTTATCTGTTTACCTAATCAAGATAAAAGTATTTTTCATTCTTGTTATCATAATCATACATTATGTTCAGCAAGAATAGAAAAAGTTGAAACAATTTCTGAATTAGTTACTTGTGTAGATAAAAAGAAGGTTTGTTTTCAGATCATGTCAGATACAGAAAGGGTTAAAACTTTTTTCTCTTCTTGTACAAATACAGAAAACCTAAATCAAGGCTTGTATTGTATAGAAGGAGACATTGTAGCAATAAGTATTAATGGATTTAGAACAAATTTAACAAATGTGCTTATGAAAAATATAAGTGCTCTTCCCACACAATATAATATATCTCAGATAGATGAATTTCCTTGGGAAGAATGGGTAAATGTAATTCATAAGGATAAAGGTTTATTGATAGCTTTGGCTAAGGAACTTCAGAATGCAGAAATATTATTTAAACATGAACAAGGTAATCTGCAAGAGATATCTCATCAATGGTCAGAATTTTCAGGAAGTAATTGGTGGAAAAAAATTCAGTAATAGTGTATCAATTTGGGGAAAAACTTCAATAACCTCAGCAGCAGGAAATATTTTATCACATCCTATAGTTATTCTTTTTATTATTATTATGTTATTCATTATATTCCAGTTATGTTTGATGTTTAGAATGAAAAAAATATATTATCGAATTAGAAATGAAATCAAGAAGGGAGATAATTTATTGCAAAATAAGCTTAAGAGAAAGATGGGTTTTGGTATTGCAAATTTGGTTGGTGATGGAAATACATTTGGAGTTATTGGATCAAAGTCAGTATGAATGGGACATGGATGCTATGAATGAATTTAAACTTTGGAAATATGATTGTTATTCATATTTCAGAGGGGAATGTTATATTCTTAATATCTAAATTTTAATTGGCTTTATTGAAAAGAATATGCATTTTCCATATGTGTTTGAATGACAGGACTTTGAGCTAGTGATACCCAAATGGCCATTCATTGACTGAAAATGCAGGTCAAGACCCTGTCAGAATTTGATGGATTTTGTAAATATATGTATATGTATGGGTCTTCCTATGTAACCGATACTTTGTTTGATTTATGCGTTTATGTTTTAAGAGGTCTGCTGAAAGCCTCTCACATATATCTGGTTTCATGTTTAAAAGGTTTGGTTAAAGTGAAACAGATGCTAAAAAGGCTTGTATATCTACTCTAGCCCCCGCTTTTCTAAAGGAGGAGAAAAGGGGAGTGTATGGGAGGGATTTGTGTTTGGGCGCGAATTTGAAAGACTGAGTTCATATAGACACAAGGAATCCAGTCTTCTGGCTCACTCTTCACACACACATCCTGCTTCCAAGACACATCTCTTTACACACATGTATTCCTCCCAAGACACAGCTGTCTTTACACAAATTTTCTGCTTCCAAGCCACAACTCTATTCAAGCCAGGACACAAGAGGTTAATCGGCCATCTTAGATGAAGTAACACAAAGGAAAGCACATGTCTAAAGACTTTCAGATCTTTGAAACAAATGAACTATATATTTTGAACATTTTTTGCATATATGAAACAACACTAATTCTGAATATGAATGTACTATTTTTGTAAGTATTTTCCAAGTTTATGTGTGTACAATAAAACACACGGTTTTGATTTAAGCTGACTCAAGCAGAAATAATTCCAAAATTCGTCTCACGAGAATCATCATTATTGAAGGCTTTTTATACAATATTATTTCATATATTTCAGAAAGAACGGACAGCAACAAAAACACTCAAAACATTTTAAAGCTGGATATACTTAGGTAGAATTCCATTTTTCGTTGTCAGAACGTTGGGTTTTTTCTCTAATCATTAGTGGGGTCAAATCAACATTTGTTTTCGACCGCAGTGATGAGAAAACTGGAAGGAGCAGTATGAAAATATTTCCTCAAATGTACCAATTTCTACCTGTGATGGAACGCTTGACACCCTGCTTAGGTGTTTCCACCATTAACAGTGCCTCCTGCCCTCCAAACCATTCCAGCAGACAGAGCCAATACCAGCCTTTTTACCCCAAGCATTGTACACAGACAAGATGTTGGGAAAATAAACAAAGGAATGACTATTGAACAGAAATACAGGTTTTTATACACTTCACAAGAAGGGGAAGTTACCACAGGAACAATAAAACCAAATATTTACCCAAAACATCACACAATGGTTTGAGGATGAAGTAGAGTTGACACAAGGCTAATCCCTACATGTAGGATCCTCCAAGAGTTAGCCAACAGACCGTAACAATAGGTGACTCAATTAACAATGGGAACGCACACAATGGAAGAGACCCACTTAACAATAAACACATAACAAACCTCCACCCCACCTCAGACTATCCTGCAACAGTTTAAAACAGTCTATGAGACAAACTCCAACAATATTCCAGCAGTCTGAAAAGGTGGAATTAATTTATCTTCATAGATTTCTTTAGGGATATTGTTGATAAATATCTCTGTCCCAAGTGAAGGAGCCTCTCCAACCCAGTCTGCAGGAGGGCCCCCACATTCCCTCTTAACCATTAACCTGTGCAAGAATAATATTACACCTTTTTATCCACTCCAGAAGGGATGCTTTATTGTCCTTATTCAGAGAACGAATCCAAGCCTTGCTCTTAGCATTCATCATATTGTTCTCCATCATTGTAGAATGATCTGCTCTCTCCATGGGCCATAATCAGTGGGTAGGAGGCTTGCACATAGTCCTCTCCAAAAGCCCCTGTCCTGGTTGGGTCTGTCACACTTCCAGTGTATGTGGTTTTTGTTTGGTAAAGTCCATTCATTTCAAAGATCTAATGTTAAAAGCCAATGAAATGTTAAGCTAGTTTAGAACAAAATCCGGATTTACTAAATATTTTAACCAGTTAGCGACCGCCCCACGCAGATATACTGCAGCAGGGCGGTGGCTCTGTGTCAGATCACATACCTAGTACATGATCTGAAGCTTCTGGGTCTGGGGCGCGCGCCTCCGGCGACCCGCTGTGAATGGACACAGCGGGAGCCGATGTCCACCGGGACCAGTCGATCTTTCCGGAGATCAGCAGAATGGCGGTCTACCTGTGTAAACAAGGCAGATCTCTGTTCTTTGAGACGGGAAGACAGAGATCCAGTGTTTCTGCTAAGCAGACCAGATCCTGCGTTTCTGCTAAATGCACCCCCCACACAGTTAGAAAGCACTCCCAGGGAACACAGTTAACCCCTTGATCATCTGTTAACACCTTCCCTGCCAGTGTCATTAGTACAGTGACAGTGTATATTTTTAGCACGGATCACTGTATTGGGGTCACTGGTCCCCAAAAAAACCCCCAAAAGTGTCAATTTGTGTCCGATTTGTCTAACGCAAAGTCGCAGTCCTTGTATAAAAGTCACTGATCCCTGCCATTACCAGTTACAAAAGAAAAAAAAACTTCCATAACAATATCCCATAGTTTGTAAATGCTAAAACGTTTGTGCAAACCAATCAATATACACCTATTGGAATTTATTTTTACCAAAAATATGTAGTAGAATACATATTGACCTAAATTTATGAAGAAAATCGACTTTTACACTTTTCTTTTTTATTGGATAGGTTTTATAGCAGAAAGTAAAAAAAAAATGTTTTGTTTTGTTTTGTTTTTTTTTCAAAATTGTCAGTCTTTTTCTGTTTATGGCGCAAAAAATAAAAAATGATCAAATGCCACCAAAAGAAAGTTCTGTTTGTATGGGAAAAAAAGGACATACATTTTATTTGGGTACAGCGTAGCACGACCGCGCAATTGTCAGTTAAAGTAATGCAGTGCCCTATCGCAAAAAATGGCCTGGTCGTGAAGGGGGGGTAAAATATCCGGAGCTGAAGTGGTTAATACAAATTTTCGTACGAATGTTTGTAAAAATTTCCATTCAAACTTCTACTAGTGTAACCCAAACTCAATTCTTCCTTGCACTACTAAACTTATATGATTTACTTTTTTACTTTGTCCCTATTGGAGAGATTCCCCATCACTTCCTGCCCTGACAGGCACGTGCGTCGTATCGAGCTATAGCAAGGGTACTTTGGCAACTACTTTAGTTGCAGTTTGGATAGCCTATTCTAAACCTGTTTGTCCTTTTGTTACTGCAACACATGAGTGTAAAGCCAGCCCAAGTTCAGTTGGGTGCCTAATTTTTGTATGTGGTTTGCATGTGTTTTTTTTTCTTATTATGCATTTTGGAGTTTATAGGGTTAAAAGAAGCAATTGCACCTTTTTCCAAGTCACATAGAAGAGTGTTATATAGATGTGAATGAGCCCTATAGACAATAATATTATTGCTTATGTCGTGCATTGTCATGCAACGGCCAAAGCACGACAAATGGTAAAATGGAGAATCATGGTTCACATGCGAGCTTTTTTTCTTAGAGAATAGGTGCAGGAACTCCCCCATTCCGATTCACCCCTTTTCTCTGCCCCCTACCCACCTCTGAGCACCATTCCTTGGTTCCACCCCCTACCCACCTCCCAGTACCGCTCCTTTTAGAGAGTACAAAACCAAGTGTAGCCCCCTCTTCCTAAAACTGGGGCTATAGTGTAAATTTAGTGTTTGGCTGAGCTGTAAACAGCTAAGATTTGATTTTATATTGGATTCTGTTCTAAACTGGGCTGGGTTGTGCATTTCTCACTGTTGCCAGTAGGTGTCACTGGTACCACAGAACAGTTTGAGAATTACAACTAGGTTGAGCTGTAATGAATATTCTTTTTCCAGAGACAGCCCAGTAGGAGGTTCCTGGCCGCTGTGCATTCTGGGAAGGGGTATTTATTGGACAGATGCCATGTGCTCTTAGTTAGTGCCTCGGGGCCCTCATGGCCCGAGGATGTGCTGCTGCAAGTTCTGCAAGTAGGCCTAGAAGCCTGTCTGGGGCCTACTAATCCTGAGGTGGTCCTTAGACTGTCTTGCTGGTGTGGAAGAAGCAGAGCCAAGCTGAGGAAATCCAGAGGAGGACCCTTGCTGGAGAGAGCCAGGATAAAGGCTGGTCTCTCAGAAGGGCCTGGTAACTCGTTTGGAGGACGCACCTATATCTAAAACTACCCTTACAGTATCGCCGGGTCGGCCTAAAGGTTCTGGTACTGTCAAGCTGTTCTACAATCTAATCAAGGTAACTGGCTCCTGGCTGCTATGTCTGTGAAAGAGGCTTGCCCAGATATTCTACCGGTTGCTAGGTTTGTGTGAGAGACCTACCCAGGTATCCAAGATCTTTTAAAGAAAGCCGTTTTGTCCTTTGGATTCAAGGAGTCTGTAAGTGATCTGCTAAAAAGTGTATCTGAAGCCTCCCCTAAACCTCTCTCCTACTACTTTTCTCAAGTTCTCATTAAAGCATTGAAAAATACCTAAAGTGACTGGCGCCTAAATTCCCATTATAGCCATGGACTCAGCCTTGGGGTGAAAGTAACCTGTATCTGGAGGTACCTCCCTGCTCCTACTAAACTCAGGGGGGGCGCTACACAAGTACTATTTTGTGGTGCCAAGTAATTTGTATGGGATTTGGTCATGATAAGAAAAGCAGTAAAATAGATCATCTGCAGCCAGTAACAATAGGGCCACTAGCAAATCCCCCCCTCTAGCAACAATGGACTCCCAGGAGCAACAACAGATCTCCCCACAGTCAGGGTCAATAGACTCTCCATCAGCCAGCAACAATAGACCTCTCCCACAACAGTAGATCTCTCCCAGCAGCAACTGACCACCCCTCCCCCAGCAATAAAAGACCCACCCCCAAAAACATTAGGGCCCCCCCCACCAGCAACAATAGATCCCCTCTAGCTAGAACAGATCTCCCAGCAGCCAGTATCAATAGACCCTGCAGCACACCCCAGCAACCCTTTGCCATTACATACAGTCAGTGCTGGAGGTACTGGAACTGCATTACCGCTGAAAAAAAAAAGAAAAAGCCCTGTTGACATGTATGTACAGTCACACCAGTTTGTAGCACCTGTAGGACATCAATCTACAGATGGTGGGAAGACCTTACAGGAGAGAAAAGTATTTTTATACGTTTGATGCGTGAGAATCTGCAGCTGTGATCACTACAAGCATCCAATGGAAACATTTTATAGTCCTGGAACTCTGCGGCCCGTCCTGGCTTGTATTATTCATTAAACAGGAATGAACAAGACCTCATCAAAAAAAATGATTGGGTCTGCTCCAAGATCCCAGCCTGTATATGGTCCACAGGGACTGAAGTTGGAGAACCTTTCATAAAATAGCTATAAACAAAGTGAACGAATTGCTTACCTTCCCCTGAGGAGCCAGAGAGATCTATTACTACATATACTCTTCCTTCCGGTTCCAGGTCAATCTATGAATGACAGAGAAAAAACGCATTCGTTATTGGTTCAAAAATCCATAAACAACCAGTAAAAGTACCATCACAGGTGAGAAATGACAAGTGTACACTACAGTGCCAATAACATTTACAGTAGGTGCAAGGAAATGTCTGCAGTAAGGGCTCATTTACATTTGCAGTGATCCACCACAGATCACTTTTCAGAGAACGGTACAGGAGTGGTTGACAGGCATTCAGAAAGCGATAAGAATACTGAACAAGATTTTCTTTTTTTTCATGACATTTTTTATGTTTTTTCAGGACGAACAGACCAGATGGTGAGGGGGGGGGGAGTGAACCCTGGTCGATATAACTACCATTGGGCTATCACTTAACTCAGGTAGGTAACCTAGGTATGTTGCCAACATGCAAACAAAGCTACAAACAAGAAAACCTAGTAGAGCTGTATGAATCGGGGCCTGTAAAGATCGAAATAATAGTGCGCGGCGGTAAGATTTTCATTGCTGTGCTGTCCAGAAGAGTGTCCGGAGAGTATGGGGTGGGGGTTATTGGTGTGGGGATAGTTGATCCAATGGTGGAGCTGACAATGGAGATGGTTGGACAGAAATGTGGCCTTGGAACAGACTGGAGGGGTACTATGGAATCTGGTGGTGCTTATTGTTGTGTGTTAGATCCGTTAGGGCCTGCCTGTCTGCGGGAGAGAGCACTTTGTCCATAAATGGGGCCCATTTGTGTTGGAATCTAAGGGATTTTTGATGGTTGGCAAAGAGCAAGTCCATTTTCTCTATCCTAAGGAGGATGTTCAATAAGTCAATTTTTAAGTGGTTGATGGTAGGGGGGATAGAGGCAGTCAACTTTTTGAGGATTGCTGTCAGGACTTTGCAGTAATACTTTCATGCCCTGTCTGTCTCTTACCTGGTCTGTGTATCAGTCTTAGGGCTTGCACTCTCACACCTGCATGGTTAAGCAATCTTCCCTCAGTGTGGCTCCACCCTAGCCTCAACAGGAACCACTATTTAACACTGTGTTCTCCAAGCCTGCCTTGCTGAGCAATACTGTGTGTTTGGTATCCTGTTTGCCGTGTGCTCTACATTTGTCTCTGTTACCGATCTTGGCTTGTTCTTGACTATCCCTGCCTGCTTGTGACCCTGACTTTTTGGCGTGTTCTCGGTCTATCCTTGTCTGCTAGTTGCCCTGACCTTTGGCTTTCTCCTTACTATCCCTTGTTGTCCTGGGCTGCTGCTTCCTCTCTATCCTCCTGTAGCCTACCATGAGCTGGGAGACCCTGGGGGGCCGAAACCTGGAGTCAGTTGCAGCGCAGTCCATCCTCACCACTAGAGGCTCTGGTGAACACCTGCTGGCTCTTAGACTCCGCCCCCTGGGGAATCTTATGCTCTAGCTCCTAGTGAGATCGTGTTGGTGCTCCAGTGGACCTGCCTTCTTGAACCACCCAGAGTTCCATCCGCAGCAGTGAGTCGTAGGGTCCACTACCTTAGCAGTGCACTCCTGACTCCAACAGTGTGCATCTGTCACCTGGACACAGGTGTCCTGACAATTGCCCTCCTGGCTGCCATGCAACAAGTAGCGATCCAGGCACAAGGTTTTTTTTAATTGGTATACCATGCCACAACCGCGAGTCTAGTATTTGGCTCTAGCATGAACTCATTTACTTAGATGGGTCATATTCACTAGAGTGGGGTACAATTTTTGCCTCCAAGTTAATTTTGAGGTGGGCGGTAGAACTGGCCTCCTCCCCAACCGCAAGTGTAAACAAGCCCTAAGAGCAGTTCTAGCATATCCACATAGCTCCCAACTGTCCCTGATTTCGAGGGACTGTCCCCGATTTGGAGCAATGTCCCTCTGTCCCTCATTCCTCCTCATTTGTCCCTCATTTTGGTCTGATCTATATAGTTGTATATAAAATGCACTTTTTATCTTTCATATAGTGTTTCCCAGTGCTAAACCTTTCATCCAAATTCTAAAATTGCTGCGATTTGTTAATTTTAAAAGCCAATATAAAGGAATAGTATTGATAAAAAAAAGCACTTGTGGATTTAAAGTGGGGTTCCACCCAGAAAAAAAAAAACTACGTGAAAAATCCTAAAAAAAAAATACAAAAAAAATTTGGATATTTTTTTTTTTTACTCACCTCTAAATGCCTGTTGCTAGGGGGTCCCTCGTAGTCTGCCTCTTCCAGTGCCTGGGCTGGTGACATCACTTCCCCCTCGGCACAGGAAGGGCTCAGCTCTGCTCCCTCCCTCCTGTCAATCATCTGGGACCCATTACAGGTCCCAGGTGACTGAGCGGCCAATCAAGGCGCTCGAGCCACTCACGCATGCGCAGTGAGTGCCAGGCTGTGAAGCCACAGCCCGGCACCCACAGTTGCAATGCCGGGGCCGCCGAACGGAGGGGGAGACGAGCGGGGCTTCGATCCCCCACATCGCTGGACCCTGGGACAGGTAAGTGTCCAATTAAAAGTCAGCAGCTGCAGTATTTGTAGCTGCTGACTTTTAATTTTTTTTTTTTCCTCTTTAACCTTTTTTTGGTTAATTCTTCAAGGGGGTGTGGCAGGGGGCGTGTCCTATGCCTACATACATTTGCCAGTAGGTGTCCCTCATTCCCATCTCAAAATGTTGGGAGGTGTGTATCCATACTATGCAAAACCATTGCACAGAGCAGGTGAGTGTAACATGTTTGTTATTTTTTTTTTTTTAAATGGTTTACTATCACTTTAATAGTCAAGTAGGGGCGTACCTAGAGCATTTGGCACCTGGGGCGGATCCTATATCTGGCACACCAATCCCACCCCCCACCCCCCCAGGCAGGCAAGCGGCGCGCCACACGTCATGTGTAGTGCCTCCGCACTCTGCGGCCTGGAACCCGGAAGAATGCTCCCCCTGGTGGCCAGGCCCCTCCTCCTCCTCTGCAAAAACGGCCTTGGCAACCAATCACCTGCTTGGAAAGTTAACTCCAGCAGTGCTCGTTGTCTATTCAGCGCTGCTGTTTCTCTCTCCCATTCTGCCTTTTGCTCCCTGGAACTGCCAGGTGTCAGCCCCATGAGCCGACACCCCCAGTGAATAAGTGGCGCCGGCCTGACACCCCACCCCCACAATGTGTGGCACCCGGGGCAGACCGGGATTGACAACCCCCCCCCCCAGTTGATATGCCATTGTGGCCATGTAATCTATCTTTCATGAAATTGGTTCTTATTGTGTTTCTCTGTATCCTTGTAATGTTCTCTGGGAGCTCCCGAACCTACTTTCCCCCCCTCAGTATGTTTGGAATGAACAGTGCATGTTAGTTGCAGTCTTGTGCACTGCTCTATCCACACTACAGATCCCACAGTCCATCTGAGCAAGAGTGGCTACGTTCCTACATACAGTGGGATCATGGAGAATGAACGTAGCCACCTTCTAACAGGAAGTCTGATTCACAGCAGCAAAAAAAAAAAAAGAATGCTGAGAGCAATAGAGGAGACTTTTTCTCTTACCAGAATTTAGTGTCACTGTCACCCTTAACCAACATATGAGAAAGTTCAAGGCATTGTAAACCCCCTTTTTTTTTTTTTTTTTTTTAAAAACAACAACAAACATGTCTATACTTACCTACTCTGTGCAATCGTTTTGCACAGAGCAGCCCCGATCATCTTCTGGGGTCCCTCCAGGCTGCTTTCCATGGGGGTACCCATGCAGGCTTGAGTCCCACTGCAGCGTCCATGGATTCGGCCCCGCCCCCTGCTCCTGTCTCACTCGATTTGATTGACAGCAGCAGGAGCCAATGGCTCCTGTTGCTATCAATCTGTCTAATTTGGAGAGACACAGTTGGCTAGAACCGCTGCTCTCGTGCATGTCGCTGGATCGGATCGGGTTCAGGTAATTAAAAGGGGGGTCTGGGGGGAGCTGCAGTAAAGAAGGTTTTTCAACTTAGAATGCATTAAGGTGAAAAATCTTGAGGTTTTACAACACCCTTTAAAAACTGCCTGGGAAAGATCTCTAAATTACTTTCCACGAAAACTTGTTCATCAGGTTTAATGTCCCTTTAAAAACAAAATTCTGTAGCCCTGTACTTGATCTTGCATTGGAAAAGTCATTAAACACACAATCGGAAACAATCTGAAGCACTTGTCAAAACAGTGGAAATAGTGGGGAATCTATGAGATCTGCGGCATCCCTGCTGTTTCCATGATGTATGGCAGTGTCTGTATTAATGGGGATTTCCGGTGTTCTGCCGGCATTCCTGCTCCACGCAGTTCACCGATTCATTTTAAGGTGATGTTAATGTGCAACTCCGAGAAGATACGCAGAAGATACGCAGCAAAATGTAACCCAGTTCAAGTATCTAAAGCTAAACTTTTTTTTTTTTTTTTTGAGTGGTGAAAAGTTAGCACCCCTGTCAGGTTTTTTGTTTTTTTTGTTTTGGATAGAGTGGAAAGGGATTAGAATATCTGTCAGGACTTCAATGCTGTCTGTGCCCCCAATTTGGGAGACTTCACCTTCTCTACATGTCCTGGTGACCATTTTCACTGAAAGGGAACATAAATCTTATATTTTGGGTTGTCACCGTTACAGGAATAGAGGGGAAATCTTGCAATGGGGACACTAGTTCTGGCAACTATCATGAATTCCCTCCCGTTGAAAGAAATTATTTTTAACTTCCTGTTGGGTCTATGGGACAGGAAATTAAGGGAAATCTCCCCAATGAGACACAGTTGGCAAAAACTCACTGGGGTTATAAACCTCCTTTACTCTAGCAAAGCTTTGCCTTCAGTTCTATTTTAATCACTTCCTGGCTATATTATGTATATATAAAAAAAATATATATATATACACACACACACACACTTTTATATGTATAATATAAAAATGTATATATATATATATATATATATATATATATATGTGTGTGTATCTGTAGCTCTGTGCCTGATCATGTACCTAGTGCGTGATCTGACACTTCCGGGTCTGGGGCGTGCCGCCGGCGTCCCGCTGTGATCACACACAGCAGGAATGTAGCGGCGGGTACCGCGGACTCCAAGTCCGCCGGCACCCGCCGATTGTACATTACACAGGCAGAACAGCAATCTGTCTATGTAAACAACTCCTCCCCTAGTAAAACGCACCTCCCACACAGTACACAAACACAGGCTAGGCACGCAACTAACCCTTTGATCGCCCCTGATGTTAAACCCCTTCCTAGCTAGTGTCATTAGTACAGTGACAGTGCATATTTATTAGTACTGATCACTCTATTAGTGTCAGATTTGTCTGCCGCAATATCGCAGTCCCACTATAAGTCGCTGATGGCCTCCATTACTAGTAAAAAAAACAAAAAATATCCCATAGTTTGTAGACGCCATAATTTTAGCGCAAACCAGTCAACATACGCTTAGTGGGATTTTTGTAACCAAAAATATGTAGCAGAATACCTATTGACCTAAATTGAAGAAGAAATGTGATATTTTCAATTTTTTTTTTAATGGATATGTTTTATAGCAGAAAGTAAAAATATATATATATATAATTTATTTTTTTTTCCAAAGTGATCTTTTTTTTGTTTATAGCGCAAAAAATAAAAACCGAAGAGGTGATCAAATACCACCAAAAGAAAGCTCTATTTGTGGGGAAAAAAGACATCAATTTTATTTGTGTACAAGGTTGCACGACTGCACAATTGTCAGTTAAAATAACGCATTGCTGTATTGCAAAAAATGGTCCTGAAGGGGGGTAAATCTTCCGGAGGTCAAGTGGTTAAACGTGTGAACAAAAAAAAAAAGTCAGCACCCTCACAATTTTTAGATCTCCATCTTTTACTGGGGTCAAAATTGCATAAGTAGAATCACAAAACTAAAAAAGGACATTATAACACCAACGTTTCCGAGACACACAGGTCACCTTTCTCGTCTTTCACTTCTCTAATCGCATGGCTCCATGAACTTCTAAATATAACCTTTTTTTTTTTTTTTTTTTATTCTCTGAGGTCGGTAGGGCTGCCAATACACAAATGAGAAAACCACCTCCACCAAAGTTCAACTTTTTAAAATTTTTTAAAATTTTTTTTAAGGAGCACAAAACATATATAATGTATCGTCAATTACTTTTTACATACTTGCAAGCCAATCATTAAATACCTGACATTTAAACCCCAATTTATGACTGTGCTGGGTATTAAATTCAAATACACGAACCTGTAATAAAGAGATCAGGAATTACTGAGACCGGGAGGTGCAATAACAGATCCTCTCTGCAGCGCCACCTGCTGGCACTGTAACAAAACAATGCAATCAATGAATTTCCTATATGAATGTGAAGTTAGATTTTTTTAGGACTGTTAACAACTGAGGGAAAGGGATTTGTATTGCTCTTAGAAGAAATCAAAAGAATTTTTTTTTTTTTTTTGCAAATTAAAGGGATTTACAGTGACAATTTTAGGTTGCAATTCTTCCATCCGACCTGCAGGTGCTGCAGTTTACCTTTGAATTCTCAAACCAGCAAAGCAAATTCAAGCTGCTGCAGAAACATTTAAATTGAAAGCATTTTCAGAAACGGATTTAATCACTTACTGAGTATGCAGCTTCTTTATCTTTTAATTCTTGCCTATGTTTCACTTTAAGCTTGTGCCATGATCACTGCCCCAGACCTCCTGTTTTAAAGGTGGCTCCTTTCAGCATCCTATGGAGCCACCCTTGCATCCAGTGACTAGGGTTGTGTCACCTTACACTGTGTGCCTCAATAGAAACACACAGCCCCATAGCCTAGGATAGCAAGGCACCCCCCTGCTCTTCCATCCTCCAAGACTGGAGACTTCTCCAATAGAGTGACTCAAGATTGCACTGCCTACTGTTAAAGAATATGTACACCCAACATTTTATATTGCTGATATGTGGCTGCTGTACCATGTACAATAGAGTATCCTGTTCTCTTTGTATCGCTTTCTGTGAAATCTCTGTTCCTGCCAGTCCCTCTGCTTTCCTTATCAAAAACTGACCACACTAGGCATGGGACACAGCATGGTCAGTTTTATAGCCGTGACGAGAACTCCTCCAATGATCAGCCTTTTCCTGACACGCCTTACCCCCACCACTTAAAGTAGTTGTAAACACGTTATACCCATCTTTTGCCTACAGGTAGGCCTATAATAAGGGTTACCTGTAGGTACTGTGAATTTCTCCTAAACTTGCACAGTTTAGGAGATATTCACTGTATCCGCATGTGCTGACTTCATCGGCACATGTGCACTGAAGAAACTACGTGTTCGAGTGGTGACCGGCGGCTCCGGCCAATCACATCGCCGGAGCACACGAACCTAGAAGTATTGTGTTGTCCCCCTTATACATTGTAAAGCGCTGCGTAAACTGTTGGCGCTATATAAATCTCGTATAATAATAATAATAATAGAAGTAACATTCCGGAGACATGTCGCCCTTCACATCGGTGTACGGAGACTGCTGCAACAGCTTCGTTCTAAGGTAAGTTTTTTATAATGAGCTAGTATGTGATGCATACTAGCTCATTATACCTTTGTCTTTTTTTTTCAGAGTTTACAACCACTTTAACCCATTCACTTGGAAGATTGGTGTGCTGCTGTTTTCTCCTCCCCTAGCTCTCTGTGCTCCTATTGCAGCTGACAACAGTGGAAATGTGATCACTTATCAAAAATGGAAAAAAAGTATTTATAATGTTTTTTTTTTTTTTATTATTATCTATACACAAATGTTTTGCCTTTCATTTCTATTGTACACTGAATGGGATGTTTTACAAGGTGAAGGTTTACATATACATTACAGTGGTTCTAAAGGCAGAAGGTTTTTTTACCGTCATGCATTCTATGCAAGAAGATAAAAAACCTTCTGTGTGCAGCAGCCCCCCTCAGCCCCCCTCTCCTCCCAATAGTTACCTGAGCCCCATCTCAATCCAGCAATGTGCATTAGTGTCTTGGCTGTCCGGAACTCTCCCTCCTCATTGGCTGTGACGGCAGAGGGCGCCATTGGCTCCTGTTAATGTCAAAATCAGTGAGCCAATGAGGAGAGAGAGAGGGGGCGGGGCTCCGTGTCTGAATGGGCACACAGAGCAGCGGCTCAGCTCGGGTGCTCCCATAGCAAGCTGCTTGCTGTGGGGGCACTCGGCAGGAGGGAGGGGTCAGGAGTACAAGCGAGGGACCTGAGGAGGATCCGGGCTCCTCTGTAAAAAACAACTGCATAGAACAGGTAAGTAGAACATGTTTGATATTTTTAAACAAACAAAAAAAAAAAAAATACAAGACTTTAGTATCACTTAAACTCTTTGAGAACTGGAAGTTCAGGGAAGCAGCACCAGGAAAGCAGGAATAAGCAGCAATTAAACCTGTATACTGCAAGTGCTGGGATCAAAATGTTTTAAAAATATTTTACTGGGTAACGTTCATGGTCTTCCATGAGTTTGGCTAAATTGCTGAGGGTTTAATACTACTTTAACTTGCTTTTCGCAAAGAAACGGTTAATATATCTAATATAACACACAAAAAAAAAAAAAGGCTTCTAAAAAAACAGCTCTGCTTGAAGCCAAGCTGGCGCTGAGTTTTTTTTTTTTTTTTCAGTTTTACAGGAAAGGCTAATCATAATCCTCCAAAGAAAAGTGACTTATTTTAATTGTTAATAATAGATTGCTTTTAAACGCCATTAATTTCGGAGATAGAGCCGAGGCTGCAGCTGCTCCAGAAACCGCGCGGGTTCAGGTTTCAGCCATCGCTTCCACCCAAGTGGAAAAACTGAGCGAGAGAGATACATACAGGAGATTACAGTGCAGAATAATACCAGGGTGTGCTGACAGTTGGGTGTCCGCCGAATCAAAGAAAATCAAAACGGACCAAGCTGGCCATGAAGAAGACGCCCATCATTGAGTGTTTGTGTATTAACCGGTTCAGGACCAAAGCAATTTATACTTTACAAAACTGCCTCAATTAAACTATTAATATGTTTTATTAATGATTATAATTTTCTTTTTTAACCAATTGCTGACCGCCCTATAGCAGTTTTACTGCTACAGGGCGGCTGCGCAAGATCACACATTATCTCTGATATAGATAGATAGATAGATAGATAAATAAATAAATAGATAGATAGATAGATAGATAGATAGATAGATAGATAGATAGATAGATAGATAGATAGATAGATAGATAGATAGATAGATATACACAGTGGCTTGCGAAAGTATTCGGCCCCCTTGAACTTTTCAACCTTTTGCCACATTTCAGGCTTCAAACATAAAGATATAAAATTTTTATTTTTTTGTAAAGAATCACCAACAAGTGGGACACAATTGTGAAGTGGAACGAAATCTTTTGGATTTTTGAAACTTTTTTAACTAATAAAAAAATGAAAAGTGGGGCGTGCAAAATTATTCGGCCCCCTTGCGTTAATACTTTGTAGAGCCACCTTTTGCTGCAATTACAGCTGCAAGTCGCTTGGGGTATGTCTCTATCAGTTTTGCACATCGAGAGACTGAAATTCTTGCCCATTCTTCCTTGCAAAACAGCTCGAGCTCAGTGAGGTTGGATGGAGAGGGTTTGTGAACAGCAGTTTTCAGCTCTTTCCACAGATTCTCGATTGGATTCAGGTCTGGACTTTCACTTGGCCATTCTAACACCTGGATACGTTTATTTGTGAACCATTCCTGTGTAGATTTTGCTGTATGTTTGGGATCATTGTCTTGTTGGAAGATAAATCTCCGTCCCAGTTTCAGGTCTTTTGCAGACTCCAACAGGTTTTCATCCAGAATGGTCCTGTATTTGGCTGCATCCATCTTCCCCTCAATTTTAACCATCTTCCCTGTCCCTGCTGAAGAAAAGCAGGCCCAAACCATGATGCTGCCCCCACCATGTTTGACAGTGGGGATGGTGTGTTGAGTGTGATGAGCTGTGTTGCTTTTACGCCAAACATATCGTTTTGCATTGTGGCCAAAAAGTTCGATTTTGGTTTCATTGGACCAGAGCACCTTCTTCCACATGTTTGGTGTGTCTCCCAGGTGGCTTGTGGCAAACTTTAGACAAGACTTTTTATGGATATCTATGAGAAATGGCTTTCTTCTTGCCACTCTTCCATAAAGGCCAGATTTGTGCAGTGTACGACTGATTGTTGTCCTATGGACAGACTCTCCCACCTCTCAGCTGTAGTTCTCTGCAGTTCATCCAGAGTGATCATGGGCCTCTTGGCTGCATCTCTGATCAGTCTTCTCCTTGTCTGAGCTGAAAGTTTAGAGGGACAGCCAGGTCTTGGTAGATTTGCAGTGGTCTGATACTCCTTCCATTTCAAAATGATCGCTTGCACAGTGCTCCTTGGGATGTTTAAAGCTTGGGAAATCTTTTTGTATCCAAATCCGGCTTTAAACTTCTCCACAACAGTATTACGGACCTGCCTGGTGTGTTCCTTGGTCTTCATGATGCTCTCTGCGCTTTCAACAGAACCCTGAGACTATCACAGAGCAGGTGCATTTATACAGAGACTTGATTACACACAGGTGGATTCTATTTATCACCATCAGTCATTTAGGACAACATTGGATCATTCAGAGATCCTCGCTGAACTTCTGGAGTGAGTTTGCTGCACTGAAAGTAAAGGGGCCGAATAATTTTGCACGCACCACTTTTCAGTTTTTTAATTGCTAAAAAAGTTTAAAATATCCAATAGATTTCGTTCCACTTCACAATTGTGTCCCACTTGTTGGTGATTCTTCACAAAAAATTAAAATTTTATATCTTTATGTTTGAAGCCTGAAATGTGGCAAAAGATTGAGATATATATATATAGATATAGATATATATCTATATCTATATCTATATAGATATAGATATAGATATATATCTATATCTATATATATATATCTATATCTATATCTATATATAGATATATATATATATTTACAGATTGCCATTCTGCCTCTGTACCAAACGATCAGCAGGTATTGGGTCCTCGAGATGCGCTGATCAGCTCCCACTGTATAGAATCACAGCGAAAGTGCCCGATCACAAGTGTGTGTATATGAATAGATAGATATAGATATAGAGATATATCTATCTATCTATCTATATATATGTATATCTCTATCTATCGATCTACCTATATATATATATAGATCGATCTATCTATCTATATAGATATCTATATATATAGATATATATCTATCTATCTATAGATAGATAGATATATATATATATAGAGAGAGAGATATAGATAGATAATATATATAGATAGATTATATATATACACAGTATATATATAGAGAGAGAGAGAGAGAGAGATAGAGATATAGAGATATATAGAGATATAAATATATACACTACCGTTCAAAAGTTTGGGGTCACCCAAACAATTTTGTGTTTTCCATGAAAAGTCACACTTATTCACCACCATACGTTGTGAAATGAATAGAAAATAGAGTCAAGACATTGACAAGGTTAGAAATAATGATTTGTATTTGAAATAACATTGTTTTTACATCAAACTTTGCTTTCATCAAAGAATCCTCCTTTTGCAGCAATTACAGCATTGCACACCTTTGGCATTCTAGCTGTTAATTTATTGAGGTAAGCTGGAGAAATTGCACCCCACGCTTCTAGAAGCAGCTCCCACAAGTTGGATTGGTTGGATGGGCACTTCTGGCATACCATACGGTCAAGCTGCTCCCACAACAGCTCAATGGGGTTCAGATCTGGTGACTGTGCTGGCCACTCCATTACCGATAGAATACCAGCTGCCTGCTTCTGCTGTAAATAGTTCTTGCACAATTTGGAGGTGTGTTTAGGGTCATTGTCCTGTTGTAGGATGAAATTGGCTCCAATCAAGCGCTGTCCACTGGGTATGGCATGGCGTTGCAAAATGGAGTGATAGCCTTCCTTATTCAGAATCCCTTTTACCCTGTACAAAGCTCCCACCTTACCAGCACCAAAGCAACCCCAGACCATCACATTACCTCCACCATGCTTAACAGATGGCGTCAGGCATTCTTCCAGCATCTTTTCATTTGTTCTGCGTCTCACAAACGTTCTTCTTTGTGATCCAAACACCTCAAACTTGGATTCATCCGTCCACAACACTTTTTTCCAGTCTTCCTCTGTCCAATGTCTGTGTTCTTTTGCCCATCTTAATCTTTTTCTTTTATTGGCCAGTCTCAGATATGGCTTTTTCTTTGCCACTCTGCCCTGAAGCCCAAAATCCCGCAGCCGCCTCTTCACTGTAGATGTTGACACTGGTGTTTTGCGGGTACTATTTAATGAAGATGCCAGTTGGGGACCTGTGAGGCGTCTGTTTCTCAAACTAGAGACTCTAATGTGCTTATCTTCTTGCTTAGTTGTGCAACGCGGCCTCCCACTTCTTTTTCTACTCTGGTTAGAGCCTGTTTGTGCTGTCCTCTGAAGGGAGTAGTACACACCGTTGTAGGAAATCTTCAATTTCTTTGCAATTTCTCGCATGGAATAGCCTTCATTTCTAAGAACAAGAATAGACTGTCGAGTTTCAGATGAAAGTTCTCTTTTTCTGGCCATTTTGAGCGTTTAATTGACCCCACAAATGTGATGCTCCAGAAACTCAATCTGCTCACAGGAAGGTCAGTTTTGTAGCTTCTGGTAGGAGCTAGACTGTTTTTAGATGTGTGAACATGATTGCACAAGGGTTTGCTAATCATAAATTAGCCTTCTGAGCCAATGAGCAAACACATTGTACCATTAGAACACTGGAGTGATAGTTGCTGGAAATGGGCCTCTATACACCTATGTAGATATTGCACCAAAAACTAGACATTTGCAGTTAGAATAGTCATTTACCACATTAGCAATGTATAGAGTATATTTGTTTAAAGTTAGGACTAGTTTAAAGTTAGCTTCATTTAAAAGTACAGTGCTTTTCCTTCAAAAATAAGGACATTTCAATGTGACCCCAAACTTTTGAACGGTAGTGTAGATATATCTATATATATATATATATATATATATATCTATCTATATCGATATAGATATATCTATATAGATATATATATATATATATATATATATATATATATATATATATATATATATATATATAGATAGAGATATACATATATATAGATAGATAGATATATCTATATCTATCTATTCATATACACACACTTGTGATCGGGCACTTTCGCTGTGATTCTATACAGTGGGAGCTGATCAGCGCATCTCGAGGACCCAATACCTGCTGATCGTTTGGTACAGAGGCAGAATGGCAATCTGTAAATATATATGTATATAAAGCAGATTGCAGTTCTGTCAGTAGGGAAGGCATGGATCCTGTGTTCCTGTAAAGCAGGAACACGGGATCCATGCCTTCCCCTAGTACAAGCACTTCCCACACTACAGTAAAACACCAACTAGGCACACATGTAACCATTTCACCCCTGATGTTAACCCCTTCCCAGCCAGTGTCATTAGTACAGTGACAGTGCATATTTTTACTGATCACTGTCATACCTCCCAACTTTTTGAAATGGGAACAAGGGACACCTATCAGCAAAAATATGCAGGCATAGAGCACAGCCCTTGCCACGCCCTCTTAAAGGAGAATTGTACAAAAAAACAAGATTGGTTAAACCCACAAGTGCGTTTTTTATTATCACTACTATTCCTTTATATTGGCTTTTGGAATTTTAAATGCAGCAATTTAGAAATCAGATGAAAGGTTTAGCACTGGAAAATACTTTTTGATAGATTAAAAAGTGCATTTTATATACATCTATATAGATCAGACCAAAATGAGGGACAAATGAGGAGGAATGAGGGACAGAGGGACATTACTCCAAATTAAGGACAGTCCCTCCAAATCAGGGACAGTTGGGAGCTATGTTCGCTGCTTTTTACAGATGTTTGAGCTTTTTTTTTTTTTTTGCTGACTATAAAAGATTGAAGAAGCTTGTTCTTTTTTGTGGTCTCGCGCATTTTTAGACCCCTTTTACACTGAGGCGTTTTAGCACTAGAAATAGCACCTTTAAAGCACCTGAAAACCGCCTCTCATTCATTTGATGGGTTACTTTCATAGGTATATTTAAAGTGGACCTTTCCCATACCCAGGAAATTCAACCTGAGCAGTGAGCACATACTGAAAAATGCATAAGCAAAGGTCAATGTCGGTGAAAGCGACATGTAAGACAGTCATTAGATCCACAAATATAAAAGGCAGCTGAAGTTTCAAATGTGGTCATTTTCTTTAAAGCAGAACTTAGCCCTGCCCCCTCCCCGATCCAGCGTATTGGTCAACCTATCACAATAAACGACCAATGGGGAGGGTGTGGAAAGCAAAAAGGGACATGACCAGGTGTTCCGTTAATGCTAATGCTGCCACCACATCTACCAACCATTAGATGTGGTGGCAGCATTAGTTTTCCAAGACAGGAACAGAGCGTTGTCACCCTATAAAAGAAAGTGCCTGAACAAGGACCTCAATGGCAGGATCACCGGGTATTATTTTAATAGAAACTACTATTTATGCCCCTTTCACACTTGTATGACCTGAAAGTCACGTGACTTTGATGCAACTTGAAGCAATGCCTGTGTAAATCATGAGGTTTATGGACCTCAAGTCGCATCAAAGTCGGACCAAAGTAGTGCAGGGACTACTTTGAAGTCGCTGCAACTTGAAGCCGCACTTGTATGAACGATACTCATTGGAAATCATAGAGTACGATGTCGCACAAGTGTGAAAAGGGGCCTTAAAAAATTGGAAATACATTTTAACCACTTGCCGACCAGCCGCCGCAGTTCTACTGCGGCAGAATGGCACGGCTGGGCGAAGCAACGTTATGTTAGGTGGATTCGCCCTGTGGCCACTAGGGGCGCGTGCTGCTGGAGGGACTCGCCCCCGCAGCCGAAACAAGGGCCCGGCGGTTACGATCACCGCTGGGCTCCCGCAATTGCTGCCGACACACAGAGAACCGGGATCTGTGTGTGTAAACACACTTTCCGGTTCTCTGAGGGGAGAAGAGACAGATCGTTTGTTCATACAAAGTATGAACAGCGATCTATCTCTTCCCCTACACAGTCCCCTCCCCCCTACAGTTAGAAACACACACAGGGAACACAATTAACCCCTTGATCGCCCCCTAGTGTTAACCCCTTCACTGCCAGTGACATTTTTACAGTAATCAGTGCATTTTTATAGCACTGATCGCTGTATAAATGCCAATGGTCCCAAAAATGTGTCAAAATTGTCCGATGTGTCAGCCATAATGTCGCAGTCCCGATAAAAATCGCAGATCGCCGACATTACTAGTAAAAAAAAAAAAAAATAATAATAAAAATACCATAAAACTATCCCCTATTTTGTAGACGCTATTACTTTTGCGCAAACCAATCAATATACGCTTATTGCGATTTTTTTTACCAAAAATATGTAGAAGAATACATATCAGCCTAAACTGAGAAAAAATTTACTTTTTAAAAAAAAAAAATATGGGGATATTTATTATAGCAAAAAGTACAAAATATTGTGTTTTTTTCAAAATTGTCCCCATTTTTTTGTTTATAGCGCAAAAAATAAAAACCGCAGAGGCGATCAAATACCACGAAAAGAAAGCCAATTTTGTTTGGGTGCAACGTCGCATGACCGCGCAATTGTCAGTTAGAGCGACTGAGTGCCGAATCGCAAAAAATGGCCTGGTCATTCAGCAGCCAAATCTTCCGGGGCTGAAGTGGTTAAAATGGCATCCACAACTTAGAGCTTAGATGATAATATTAGGGATTTGGTGTTTTATTTCTACTTTAAGACTAAAGTCTAGGGAGGTCTGGCTATCGGGCTGCGTCATTCATTCGGGAGCCCGGAGACCGCCAACTAGAGATACAGAACGGCATCTCTGGAGTGAGTGAGTTCATCTGATACAGCTTTTCACATACTTTCTCAATTGCATCATCTTCTTAATACACCCGAGTGCTCCACTCCCTGCTGTTGCTATGGTAACGTAAACATAAAATATTACATGGAAGGTTGAAGATCATTTTCTGATTTGAGAAGAAAAGAATGACGGTGCAGAATCTGAAATTCAATAAAAGGGGAACAATGAAGTGGAAATACCGCTGCTGTCCGTACAAATCTGCGGTCTCCTAGGTTTTACAGAACACAGATCTCTCCATTGTTATTTAAAGGTGGAACTTCATGTTGGGACATTAATATATATGGACAAGCGGGATTTCTAATGTAGAATAGACGTGCGTTGTCTCTTCTGCATTAAAAGCTACTTACCTGTCTGTCAGCCCTTGTATAATGAGCTGCACATAAGTATCTCACTGTACAAGTTCAGTAATTCTGAATCCGACGAACGTCATCCCCGCCAAGCGATTGAGATACGAAGATGTCAGCAGATCGGCAGGGAGCTCGGGGACGCAGCATCGCTGGAGCGGAGTTAAGTATTGCTCTGTTTCAAAGCTTAGGGCTCATGCACACAGGACGTTATTACAGCTGTTAGGGGCATTTGACTTTTTTAAAATGCCTCTAAATATTAAACTAAAAAGTCGAATATAATAGAATTATTTATAAATATATATGTATAATATATATATATATATATATATATATATATATATATATATATATATATATAAAATTATTTTTTAATTTTATATATTTATTTATTTTTTAAACCCTCCATTTCGGGTTCAGCCAAGTGCATCCTGACTTTTCGGTTTCGGTACCAGAATTTTGGTTTCAATGCACCACTAGTTCGAATCTCAGTTCCCTGCTGATCCGGCTGAGAATTAAACCGTGTATGGCTGGCCCTAGTTACACTTGGCTCATGCACACATTACTTTTTTTTACAGCTGTTAGGAGCGTTTGATTTTTTGCTTTTTTTTTTAACTTCCTCTAAAAGCCCCACCATGTTAGCCTATGTGTATCCATGCAGACAAACATTCAAAGGCGATTTGGAGGCATAAGCGTTTAGGGGCAGTAGAAAAAAAAAACAAAAACGTCAGCCTGTACTTCCAGGAGCAGTAAAAATGCCCCTAAACGTGGTAAAAACGCCTAGAAATGTCAAACGTAGCTTGATGCGTTTAGCCACGCTTAGATGCATTTTGGGGTGTTTTTCGTTTTTACAGCTCCTGGAAGCACAGGCTGTCATTTTTGTTTTTTTCTACTGCCCCTAAACGCTTATGCCGCCAAACCCCTCTGACGGCTATATACGGGACACTATCCATCTCCTTCAAAACATCGATGGTCTGCCAGAACATTTAGGGGTGCACAAAAAATTAATACTGGTGGAAAAGGGAAGCAGTGAAGTTTGTATAAAAAACAAAAAACGCTGTACAGATGTCTTAAAGTGGAACTAGACCGTCATATCCTTTACAGCCAAGGAAGCTGCCATCTAAGTCTCTGTCTGATGTGCAGTTGCCATGGTTGCTGTTAAATGATCACATCCCTGCTGGGCTTATCAGCCGGTCAATGTCATTGACCTCATATGGCCATATTAGGTCACTAACTTCCTGAGTGTCAGCTCTGGGGCAGGGGATTCCCTGGCCAGAGTTCATTAATCCAGTGGGAATGAGTTTGGATGGAATCAAGCTTGTCCAGGTTGAGGGTAATGAAGGAAAGGTGAATAGGTGCTGCTGTGGAGCAGCAGAGTGGATGAATGTGAACCTGTTGCACAGAGAAAAAAGGCTTAAACCTCTTAGGGTTCCACGGCACGATTATTAGACATAAATGCTCTCATACAGATCCTTTCACTTTAGTAATGATGAACTGAGCCTGCAAACATGATAGAAAACAAAAGCAAAATCTCTATTCCAAGCCACGGCAGTTAGCGTCTGATATGCAGGAAGGCCAAGACAAGAAGATCTGATGGCTTCTCTATATGGCAAGACAATTGTGGACACCTGACCATACCAACTATACACGTTTTTACAATACTCCCCACTACCCAAAACCATGAACAGTAATACAGAGTCGGCCCTTTAACTATAAAAGGCCACATTCTTCTGAGGAAGCCTCTACACAAGATTTTGGGGTGTGTTTTTGGGAATGTGTGCCCATTCAGCCATAGACCATTTGTAAGGTCAGGTACACGGTGGACAAAAAGGCCTGGCTCCCAAAAGGCATTCGCATTTGAGAAGAAGTCGCTCAGACCGACCCGGTGTTCTCGCAGTGTATGGCCTCACGGCCATGCACCTGGTGAGTTTAGCCCCACCACCGGGGGCTTGATCACAGTGGTCAGGCAAAATGCGTCAGAAAGTGTGGCCGGAGCAGCAGTGGCTGAGGCCATACACTGCGAGAGCACCGTGTCTGCCTGAGTGGTGTCTTCTCAGCATGCCTACAGTTCCAAATTAGTGAACAGATGCTGGCCCCCGCACTGTGAATACCAACTGGGAAATCTTCCATCCTCCAGTTTTGAGTGGCGCTACAAGCCCAACGTGATCACAGGCATTACAGTTCACCTCAAAGGTGTCTTCCAGGGTTGAGATGAGGGTTGTAAAGTTCCTCTACTCTACTCACGTCTTTATGGACCTGCCTTGGTGCAGTGGGACAAAGTCATGCTAGAACCGAAAAGGAACTTTCAAAATAGTTGTCGATACGCACATAGTGTCATTCAGAAGAGGGGCTCCCAAAGTTAATCAAGAATTAGATCTGCCATTTTCAGCACACAGCTTGCCAGGTTCTAGGACTCATTAGAATTCTCCTACACAGTAGCGTTGATGTGTGGCAAACGGGACACCCTGGAGATTTACTAAAATTAATGCACTCAGAATCTGGTGCAGCCGTGCATGGTAGCCAATCAGCTTCTAACTTCAGCTTGTTCAATAAAGCTTTGGTATTAAAACCTGGAAGCGGATTGGTTTCTATGCAGAGCTACACCAGATTTTGCACAATCCAGTTTTCGTAAATAACCCCAATGAGATAAGCAAATCGTGTAATGAAAAATATTATGTTTCTGATGATGTATGCACACTGTGATTCTGTTAATTTCAGTCTGAAAACTCAATAAAACGTTATTCTTAAACAAAAAAAAAAAAGAAAAAAAAGATTTTGGTTATTCAGAGATTTGGCAGTATCCGAATCACAACAAATTTGAATAAATCCAAAATAAATTATGCTAAAACAAAATTCATTCATTTTATCCATTTAATTCAGATGTTTGAAGCATCTGAACTAACCTAAGGACATAACGAATTGTCTGAATTGACTGGGATCTATTTGGTTTTTATGTTGCATTAACATTTTCCATTATTATAAAAAATGCAATACATAAAAAAGTGGAAACATATTGCAGTAAATACAGTAAAGTATACAAGTGAAATATGATGAGAATTCCTACTTATTATGTTTGGGTTAGACAGAGGTGGAAACATCAGGAAATCGCTGAATCATAACAGAACAAAATTAATCCGAAATTAATTTTATTCGATTTGTTTGGGTTGGATGGAGGTGGATCCATCAGAATCCCTGAATCATAACAGAATGAATGGAACAAATTTAATTTGGGATTCATTTGTTATGTTATGATTCAGAGATTCTGATGGATCCACCTCCATCCAACCCAGCGTGCATAAGTAATCTGCCAAAAGAATAAATTCATTTAAAAATCTAAAATTGATTTAATTAAATTAAAACACATAACATGTTAAAACGAATATTGCCAATCTTCCGAAATACGAATCAATTAGAAACAACAAATATACAAAGCAAACGCTAATATACAAAAAGAATTACGAAAACGAATCATTCTAACATAATGAATATGCTGGGTGCTGGTATCACTCACTGCCAGGCCTAAACACGGATTTAAAAGTGGTTGTAAACCTTCACATATACCCAGTAAAGTGACTGGCCTCAGATGACACACAGAGAAATAAATCTTCCTAAAACTTAAGTTTTACTTGTTTATCTGCAGTCCTCTCCTCCCTACACCCCTTCGAATTGACAGAAAAAAAGCGTTAAAATCCTTCTTCATCTGTCAGGAGCACAGAGGAGGGGGCGGAGAGCTGCAGTTACAGTGTTAGAGAGCTGATTGGAGGAAAGGAACACTTCCTCCTCTACACAGCAGAACTAAGTTCTAAATAGACAAGCAGTGTGCTCATCTCCCTCCGACACAAATTTATCTCATGTGTCAGGAAAACTTCTCAGAAGTGACTCATGCTAATAACAGAGGAACGAAGCACCAGAGAGAAACAACACTTCGAGCTTTGGGGAGAGACAAGTAAACACTACGCTTAGTTCAGATTTCATGACTGAGGTTTACAACCACTTTAAGGTGGGAGAGTACGTAAGTGCCAATACAGGCACAGAATATACAAAAACTCTGGAAGACTCATGAAAGGCTTTGGGGACAACAACCCTCGTTCACACCAATAAAATTTGTCATGTGATTTGATAGTTCAACGTCGCATGACAAGTCGCACCCCATTTGCAGCGATGGAAAGGTTCAAATCATTGCAACTCAAGTCTTTGAAAAAGGTTCCTGCACTACTTTTCTGTGATTTCATTGCGACTTGCATTAAAGTGTTACTAAACCCACAACAGGAAAATCAGTCCGTATATGCAGTAAAGCATGCTTGTTGTTATACTCACTGTGGAACCTAAGGGGTTAATCATGCTCATCGTGAAAAAAAAGCGGTTTGATCCTGTCTTTTCTGATGCTCCCCTTCTCCCACTGTCCCCAATCCATCTGCTGATAGCACAGAGCCTTGGGGGCACTCTGCACATGCTCAGTATGGTGTGTATTGAAGTTTGTTTTTTTTCTTGGGAGAGTTTATGTGATCAGCACAGGGCCCATCAGTACTGACCAGACAGAGGGTCAGCAGTCATGCAGCCTCGTGGACAGTCAGAGGAGAATGAAAACTCTTTCAACAAGCTTTAACCAGACCCTGATAGAAGTCACAAGACTGCTATATACTGCTGATGAGAAAAGGTATTTAGCCGTTTATACTTAGTAAAATAATTGCATTTCCATGTTCTGTGTACAATGCTTTGCTAAAGTATTCACCCCCTTGGCTTTTTAACTATTTAACTATTTTGTTACATTACAGCCTTTAGTTTAAGAAAACATTGATCTGAATTATATGTGATTGATCAGAACACAATAGTCTAAGTTGGTGAAGTAAAATTAGAAAAATATATACATAAAACTAGTTTTCAGAAATAAAAAACTGATAATTGGCATGTGCGTATGTATTTGTTATGAAGCCCATAAAAAGCTCTGGAACAACCAATTACCTTCAGAAGTCACATAATTAGTGAAATGATGTTCTCCTGTGTGCAATCTAAGTGTCACATGACCTGTCATTACATATACACACCTTTTTGAAAGGCCCCAGAGGCTGCAACACCTAAGCAAGTGGAACCACTAACCAAACACTGCCATGAAGACCAAGGAACTCTCCAAAGTAAGGGACAATGTTGTTGAGAAGTACAAGTCAGGGTTAGGTTATAATAAAATATCCAAATCTTTGATGATTCCTAGGAGCACCATCAAATCTATCATAACCAAATGGAAAGAACATGGCACAACAGCAAACCTGCCAAGAGACGGACGCACACCAAAACTCACGGACCGGGCAAGGAGGGCATTAATCAGAGAGGCGGCACAGAGACCTAAGGTAACCCTGAAGGAGCTGCAGAGTTCACAGCAGAGACTGGAGTATCTCTACATAGGACGACAATAAGCTGTACGCTCCATAGAGTTGGGCTTTATGGCCAGAAGAAAGCCATTACTTTCAGCAAAAAACAAAATGGCATGTTTTAAGTTTGCGAAAAGGCATGTGGGAGACTCCCAAAATGTATGGAGGAAGGTGCTCTGGTCTGATGAGACTAAAATTGAACTTTTTGGCCAAAGAAAACGCTATGTCTGGCGCAAACCCAACACATCACATCACACAAAGAACACCATCCAATAGCAATAGATAAGGAAAGTAAAATTGCTTTTATAATGGTACCCTTAGCAAAAACCAGCATTTAATTAACCCTTACCCTTGCAAGGGTTACAGGATGGATACTTGTTACTTGAACTACAGAGAGTCTTGTGCCTTCTCCCAGAATCTAATACTTTTCCACTCCCGTCAGTTCTGCTCCTGGATTTGCCCAAAAGTGACCAGAGGTGGGCAGACAAGCCAATAATAAAAGGCAAAAATAACCTGCAAAGCTTGTGGCAACCCCCCCCCCCCCCCCCCGTCCTGCCACCTTAGACAAAGGGATACAGGCACCTTATGGTAAATATGGCAGTAGAGCGGGCAGCACTTCTCTGTGCCGTACCCTTACCGGCATCGCTCTCCATCTCCCTCTGCTGCAAACCACAAGTGACAGATTGGGTTTGTATCACAGGCAGCAAAATAGGAGATTAAATTATCAGATTTAAGAATAAAAGACAGATTAAATGATTAGACGGCAGAACACAAGGCAGCCATTACGTTTATTAGAATATTCATTTATATGAAATGAAATTTACTTAAATAGGTTTTGTCATGGATGACACATTTATGTACTTTAATAAAGATATTTCTTACTAAACTAGTTGATTGCAATATTTATTATTATGACCAGCTGAGGAACATCAGGGATGCTATGAGGATATCCTGCTGGAGTGTCTGCCATCGCACATGCCAATCCCCCTTCACTGTGATAGCGGCTTTCTTTCTATAGGCACCAAATAAAACGGATTTCAAAGAGTACCTGTTACCATCACAGATTGAATTCCGTTTGAAAGCAACTCCAAAAATGTTTTATTCCATGACTGGGGTCTCCAAACTGCAGCCCTTTGTGTGCCTTTATCCAGCAATTGGAGGACTGTTCTTCCCAATGACACCAACAATGGGGCATAATTCCTCCCACTGACACCAACAATGGGGCATAATTCCTCCCACTGACACCAATGATGGGGCATAATTCCTCCCACTGTCACCAACGATGGGGCATAATTCCTGCCACTGACACCAATGATGGGGCATAATTCCTCCCACTGACAACAATGATGGGGCACTATTCCTCCCACTGACAATGATGGGGCACTATTCCTCCCACTAACAATGATGGGGCACTATTCCTCTGTCTGACACCAATGATGGGGCACTATTCCTCCCACTGACACCAATGATGGGGCACTATTCCTCCCACTGACACCAATGATGGGGCACTATTCCTCCCACTGACAACAATGATGGGGCACTATTCCTCCCACTGACACCAACAATGGGGCACTATTCCTCCCACTGACACCAATGATGGGGCACTATTCCTCCCACTGACACCAATGATGGGGCACTATTCCTCCCACTGACACCAATGATGGGGCACTATTCCTCCCACAGACAACAATAGTGGGGCATTGTTACGGACCCCAGAACATTTTCTACTCCCACTGGCCACAGTCCGGCCCCTCTAAAGTCTGAAGGACAGTGAATTGGTCTTTTCTTTATAAAGTTTGAAGACCCCCTGATTCAGTGCATAGATTAGGAGTTTAGAGCCTCTTTCAAGCTTTTTGGATCCCTGCTGGATAGGTTCCCCTGTTGAGATATTTCAGGAAAAAAGCAATTAAACAAAAAAAAAAAAAAAAAACTGTATAAAAAAAAAAAAAATGTTGAGGATCTATCCTCCACCGTATTGGGTCACTGACAGTAATAAAAAGCTGGAACAGGAGGGAGAAACAAGACACTGGAGGCCAAAAGCTTCTAATATTGATATTTGTTCCCAAAGAGAAATCACAGAACAGCCAACACATTTCGGGGTTCAAAGCTCTCCCCTCTTTTCTTCAGGGCTCAAGGATGATGTAAAAATTGGGAGGACTCGACCACCAGTGTTTTAATTGCTCGCTGGATGAAAAAAAAATGACAAAGATCAATAAATCAGCAATAACCTGATTAGTCAGGACAAGGTTCGGACCGGTCGCTATGGATACTGCAATTTGACTAATCGCTTTGTTCCAGCACTGTGTAACTGAATAGACCAGCTAGTGTTTCTACAGCTTGCATTTTACATTCAGTGAGTTGGCCAATAAATGATCTCTCTTCAGCGAGAGAATCAAACCGAACACAGAGGATTGTCAGACTGAAGTGTACCTTGTCAGCACAGATTTTATGTCAGATCTATGGAAAATGTGGAACAGCAAACACACACCTCAATACGGGGCCAAGTACCCACTTGAGGACCAGGCCTTCTGACACAAAAAATCTGAATTTGCTAGAAGTTTTTTTTTTTTTTTTAAATTTACATTAGGGTAAAAAACATTTAGACTTTAGAATCACTTAAAACCTTCTGGGTGTCGCCCCTACCACCCCCCTTCTACTCACCTGAGCCCCAACTTGATCCAGCGATGTGCATGAGAGCAGCAGCTCTCCAGGTCTCTCTCTCCTTACTGGTTGACACAGCAGCGGAAGCCATTGGCTCCTGCTGCTGTCAATCACAGCCAGTGAGCCAATGAGGAGAGAGCAGGGGCGGGGTCGAGCCGCACTCTGTGTTTCACTGGACAATTTCCATTCACAGGAGCATGGCTTGGGAGTAAGCCTGCTAGAGTGCCCCCATAGCAAGAGCACAGCTCCCAACTGTCCATGATTTCGAGGGACTGTCCCCGATAAAGAAAAAAGTCCCTCTGCCCCTCTTTCCTCCTCATTTGTCCCTCATTTTGTTCTGATCTATATAGTTGTATATAAAATGCACTTTTTAGCTTTCAAAAAGTGTTTCCCAGTGCTAAACCTTTCATCCAATTTATACATTTCTGCATCAGTAAATTTCAAAAGCCAGAATAAAAGGAATAATAGTGGTTATAAAAAAAAAAAAAAAAAAGGAAGCACTTGTGGGTTTAACTAATCTTTTTTTGGTATAATTTTCCTTTAACCGCTTCAGCCCCGGAAGGATTTACCCCCCCTTCCTGACCAGAGCACTTTTTGCGATTCGGCACTGCGTCGCTTTAACTGACAATTGCGCGGTCGTGCGCCCGCCCCCAAACAAAATTGACATCCTTTTTTCCCCACAAATAGAGTTTTCTTTTGGTGGTATTTGATCACCTCTGCGTTGTTGTTTTTTTGCGCTATAAACAAAAAAAAGCCATAATTTTGAAAAAAAGCAATATTTTTTACTTTTTGCTATAATAAAAATCCCCCAAAAATATATATATAAAAAAATATTTTTTTCCTCAGTTTAGGCCAATATATGTTCTTCTACATATATCGATAGGTTTGCGCAAAAGTTATAGCGTCTATAAAATAGGGGATAGATTTATGGCATTTTTATTTATTTTATTTTTTTTTTATTAGTAATGGCGGCGATCTGCGATTTTTATCATGACTGCGACATTATGGCGGACACATCGGACTATAAAAATGCACTGATTACTGTGTTAATGACACTGGCAGGGAAGAGGTTAAATGCTAGGGGGCGATCAAGGGGTTAAGTGTGTCCTAGGGAGTGATTCTAATTGTGGGGGGGATGGGCTACCAATGACATGACAGCGATCACTGCTCCCGATGACAGGGAGCAGTGATTTCTGTCATGTCACAAGCCAGAACGGGGAAATGCCTTGTTTACATAGGCATCTCCCCGTTCTTCCACTCCGTGACACGATCACGGGCAACCGGCGGACACAAAGTCCGTGGGACCCACGGTCGCGGAGCACACGGTGGCGTGCACGCCCCCAATGGCGCATCTTAAAAGGGACGTACCTGTACGCCCATTTGCCCAGCCGTGCCATTGTGCTGACGTATATCGTCATGCGCTGGTCGGTATGTGGTTAAAGTGGAGATCCAGGCAAAAACTGAACTCCTATGAAAAAACAGAACCACCCCCCTCCCTTTTTTTTTATACCTTTTAGGATTTCTTCTTCTGGACTTCTGTCCCACGGCACATCTGCGGGTTTTCTTGTGCCACCCTCCCTCCCCCCCATCACCTTCTGGGACCAGTGTGTATCCTAGAAGACGTCAGGACCATTCAAAAAGCGCAGCGCGACTCGGGCGTGCACAGTAGGAAACAGGCAGTGAAGCTGCACTTACTTCCTGTTTCCCTTAGTAAGGATGCCGGCGCCTGCACCGGGAAGGCGATGGACGGGTAGGCTTTGGGTGCCGACATCGCGGGCTCCCTGGACAGGTAAGTGTCCTAATACAGCTTTATGTACACTCACGAGTACGGAAACCTCGACGTCTATGGGAAATCTTGGTCAGCTTGACATGGCACCGCTCCTGAACCATAAGTGACAGGGACACCAAAATTGGGGAGCACACCCAGGACTACAACATGACCAGTTTTGGGGTCAGCCAGCTTGCCTAAGTAATCGGTTATGCACTTTTTTTGGCACGGGGTGGAAGTTTTTGGGTGTGTTTTGCACTCTACTGGCTTTAAAAAAAAAAAAAAAAAATTGGTTATGCCTGTAAATGACTATTGCAATGCAGTACATGCATTGAGAAGTAAAAAAAGGGTATTGCTTCACTTTAAGTACGTTTTCATTTTAACATACATGCTCTGGTCCCATTGTGTACTTAAAAGTGGGGTATGCCTGTATTAAAAGTCAGTAGCTACAGTATTTGTAGTTGCTGACTTTTACATTTTTTTCACCTCGGCTGGAACTCAGCTTTAAAAGGGGCGTGTCCTATGCCTACATACTTTTACTAATAGGTGTCCCTCATTCCCATTTCAAAAAGTTGGGAGGTATGTAAGAGGCTTGCTATTGGGGGCACTCAGCGGGGGAGGAGGAGCCAGAACCACCGTTGGGGTACCCCAAAAAGAAGAGGATCAGGGCTGCTTTTTGTAAAACCTTTGCACAGAGGAGGAAGTAGAACATGTTGGTTACTTTTAAAAGTTAAAAGGGGTTATTTACGAAAGGAAAATCCACTTTGCACTGCAAGTGCACTTGAAAGTACAGTCGCTGTAGATCCGAGGGAGACATGCAAGGAAAAGAAAAAACAGCATTTTAGCTTGCACATGATTGGATGATAAAATCAGCAGAGCTTCCCCTCATTTCAGATCTACCCCTTAGATTTAGAGCGACTGCACTTCCAAGTGCGCTTTCAGTGCAAAGTGGATTTGCCTTTCGTAAATAACCCCCACAATCAGAAGCTTTACAAATCACTTTACTCGCAACTGCAATGCTTTGCAGGCTCCAATAAAAAAAATTTATAAATGCACATTTTTCTTTTTTCACTATAGATGCACTTTTTTTTTTTTTTTTAAACAAATGGAGAAAATAGGCTTTCAACAAGCATTTAACCCTTGCAGTGAAGGGCAGGGGCATTGCAAGGGTAGAATTTTTTTTTAAGGAATCTCAAAGTACAACTTAAAAATTTACAATCTATGTATATCGCAGCCTCCGGGACATCTCCTGCAGTATGTAAATGAAGTAATTCTACCTCTGCTTTCAAACTGTGAGCTTAATGGAGGACGCATTTATCAGAATCTTTCAACAGCAGATAAACTCATATAACCCCGTTCACATCCTGGCAAAGGCCGGTGAAATATTAGAGGGAGAGGGTGTGGGAAAAATATGGGCTGGATACATCGGCTGGAGGTGTGATAAAACGACATCTGATGTCTGTCATATGGCAACAAACAACACAAAATGTAATGCATGACCGTAAAAAAAAAAAAAGAAAAAAAAAAAAAAGATCAATCTATGCAACTATTCTGTAATAGGCAATGCAGGGTTCATCAGAAAAATATATGAAATGTAACACACAGTGCAAATATACAATCACCGGCCACTTTATTAGGCACACCTGGTCAATTGCTTGGTAACACAAATTGCTAAATCAGCCAATCACATGGCAGCAACTCAATGCATTTAGGCATTTAGACGTGGTGAAGCTGACTGTTGAAGTTCAAACCGAGCATCAGAATGGGGAAGGAAGGGGGTTTAAGCGACTTTGAACATGTCATGGTTGTTGGTGCCAGACAGGCTGGTCTGAGTATTTCACAAACTGTTGATCTACTGGGATTTTAAGGCACAACCATCTCCCGGGTTTACAGAGAATGGTCCAAAAAAAAGAAAATATCCAGTGAGCAGGAGTTGTGTGGAGGAAAATGCCTTGTTGATGTCAGAGGAGAATGGGCAAACTGGTTTGAGATGATAGAAAGGCAACAGTAACTCAAATAACCCCTCGTTACAACCAAGGTATGCAGAATACCATTTCTGAACGCACAACACATCGAACCTTGAAGCAGATGGGCTACAGCAAAATTGGACAATAGAAGATTGGAAAAACGTTGCCTGGTCTGATGAGTCTCGATTTCAGCTGCGACATTCAGATGGTCGGGTCAGAATTTGGCATAAAAAACAAGTATGGCTCCATCCTGCCTTGTATCAATGGTTCAGGCTGGTGGTGGGGATATTTTCTTGGCACACTTTGGGCCCCTTAGTACCAATTGAGCATCATTGATGTTAAAGGGGGCAATACACAGTAATAAAAACTGGGGTATGTAAACTTTTGATCAGGGTCATTTGGGTAGTTTCTGTTTTGATTACGATTTAAAAAAAGAGTAAACACAGTTGATTGATAATAAATGGCTTCAGCCAAACACTAACCATGAGTGAAAGAAAGTTGTTGTGTTATCATTCATATTCTCTGAGAAATGGCCAAGAAATCATAAATTCTGCCAGGGTATGTAAACTTATGAGCACAACTGTATATGACCAGAGAACAGTCACCTATTTAAAAATCAGTATAAAAATATATTAAAAAAAAAAGACCTTCATGCACATGGGCACATTCACCCTAATGCCCCGTACACACGATCGCACATTCCGACAACAAAATCCATGTTTTTTTTTTTTCCGATGGATGTTGGCTTTGTTAAATGTGACTTTTAAATAAGTCACTTTATGTTTATATTGCTTTGTCAAATTTCAGCTCTTAAAGAAGTACACACAGAGACAAAGTATCCGTATATCAGTCTACGAGCCCTGGTGTCCCGCATTCAACTGAATTGTCTTGGTTTATTGAATATGTTTATAAGATTGGTTATATGACGTAAATATCGAAGTTCAACAGATAATAAAAGCATTTTTGACTAATAATGTCGTATCAGCAGCCAAAGGTTTCAATACACGCAGTTTCATCGAGAATAATGTGTCAGCATACAAAGGTTACTGCAAAGCAGGCATTTCATAATATATATCAATAATAGATTTTACACGTAGGCCACTAGACTTAAAGAGGAACTCTGAAACAAATCCCTAACCCTATCAATTTCCCCCTTTGACATCATCCTCTCCTTCCCCCTGGGTCCTCATGAATAAGTTCTAGTCAGTTTTCCCCAGAGTGCTTTCCCTGACCGCGAGTTGTCAGAGGGGTAAAACCCATCTCCCTGGTTATTACTAACATCTTAAATTCAAGAAGAGGAGTTTAGTAGGAGTGGGTGATGTCAATACACATTTATCAGTATGCCCTGTCCATTCTCCTAATTTTCCTATTTATTTTCCTGTAGACACATACATTTGTGATTGTAAGTGATATTAATACTAGAATAATAATTACCTTTGGACTTAACAACCAGTGAAAGGTATTGGTTGCTGTAGAAGACATTCCACTAAATATATCCCACCAATGTGGTGCAGTATCCTGTTGTATCTGTGATGAAAGATGTACTAGTCTACCTTTGTCAATAATTGCGGATACAAGGTTATTCTGTAGGGTATGTTCTAGTGTTTCTATGTGTCGTCTTAACAACTCTGATTGTTCCAAAACCTGTTTTAGTGGGTCTAAAGAAATTATAAAGGGTGTAGTGTCAGTGAGATTATGTACCTCATAGACTGAAGAAAACACCTTATCTGCGTCTAGTTCAAAAAGATATGTGTCCTTACCCCATTGTAATATTTTAATCTTTTTTATACATCCGGCAAACGGCGCCGATTTATTTAATGCTGACATGGTGTGGTTATCATTAGTAATGATACAAATATGCTGGGGTCCTATTTCTATTAAAATTCCCATCCCTGTACCTGACAGTCCCAGTAAAGTGTCATACCATGCTCGTCAGTACCTATATTTCCGGAATTTCAGAAAAAGTTACATTAGATTTGACTTTTGTCTTTTGTTGTGATACTGATACATTGATACAAGTGTGGGGCACGGGTGTTAATATGGAAGATTCAATTATTGGCGTTACTTCTTCCTCTATTTGTATGTGAAACCCATAGGATTGTGCATTCCAATACCACCCATCCGTTCTCTTTTCCTTCCACCAGGAGGCACAGAGAAAGGTACTGGATTGATTAACGGTAATATCTGTCAGATTAATCATCCCTTCTGATATATCTTCTCCCCCTGCTATGGTGACTAATATTTGATACATTTGTCCTACCACCCGTTCCTGGGCTTGTTTCTATGTCTGTGAAAGGGATATTTTATGGCATCTATTATTTTTACTATTATTAAAAGAAATCCCATACTAGTGTTTAATTGAAATGTTACATTTACCTCTGACTGTGGTTCTGCCCTTATCCATGCTATGTTTTGGTTTATGTGTAACGGTCTCTTGTGTCCTTTAACAGTATAATTACCCACTGTAATGTACTCTTCTTCCATTGTGTATCCTGAAACATTCGCTACATTAGGATCGTCTATAACCCATTGAAAATTGGCTGTTTCCTCTACCTCAATTACATTAATACCAGGAGTCCATGCATGTATTTGTAAAACGACAATCTGCAACAAACAATATGTAAGTAGATATGCCATCATGTTGTTTGCTCGGGTTGTTTTTTTGCAGTGTGATGCGTGTATCCAGGTAGGTTTTCCTTCCAGCTTTACTGAAGTGGCCGTGGTCAGAAGCACTTGATAAGGACCTTCAAACCTTGGCTCCAATGTCTTTCTGGTGTGTTTCTTTACATATACATAATCTCCTGGTAGCAGAGTATGTGTACCTGTTATTGAATTAGGGTCTGGAAGAGAAGAATACACACTTTCGTGGATCTTAGTTAGAAGTTGTCGTAATTGTATTACATATGCAGTCAAACTATCACATTGCAATTGCATACTCTGTGGAAAGTATAAACCTAATCTAGGTGCATTCCCAAAAAGTATTTCATATGGGGATAATCCCATTTTCCCTGTGGGGGTGTACCTTATGGAGAACAAAGCCAAAGGCAGGCATTCTGGCCATGGTTTGTTCAACTCTTGCATAGCTTTTTGTATTTTTAACTTTATTAACCCATTTACTCTTTCCACTGATCCTGAACTCTGTGAATGATAAGGGGTGTGAAAACTAAAACTTTGTTGAACCCCTAACATGGTCATCACATTCTGCATGATTTCTCCTGTAAAGTGTGTCCCCCTATCTGATTCTATGGTTTCAGGAAGACCAAACCTAGGTATTAATTCAGTGATCAGTTTCTTAGCTGTGGTTTTTTTTTTTTTTTTTTTTTTTTTTTCCCCCTGTAGCCTATTTTACTGGATAGCTTTCGGGCCAACCTAAAAATAAATCGATACACACGAGGACAAACTCAAAGGGGCCGCTCTTAGGCATTTGTATGTAGTCAATCTGCAGTCTCTGGAAGGGGTATTGGGCCCGGACCTGGTGTTTTCGTGGGGTTTTTACTCTCTGTCCTGGATTATTCAGGAGACAGATTTGGCAGGCTGCACAGTAGTTTCTTGCAGTACTACTGAATCCAGGGGCGAGCCATCCTTGGTTCACAATCCTATACATGGAATTGGAACTAACATGTGTGGGTAGGTGAACTGCCGCTGCCATTGCTGGGTACAGAGAGGCAGGCAGGCATGTTTTGCCCCCTTCCCTCCATACATTGTCAAGGTCTGGTGCTGCTCCCATTCTGACCCACTTATCTTTCTCACTCTCCCCTGCTTGCTCCTGTAATTTACTCAGCTGCTGCCATGTCGGTTCTGGGATACTCACCTCTACTGCTGCTTAGGTCTCAGGGCTTCCTCCCCCTAGAGCTGCCTGTTTTGCAGTCAAATCTGCAAATGCATTTCCTTTTGCCTCAATTGTTTTTGCGCTCGTGTGTGCCGCTATCTTCATGATTGCCACTAGTTTAACCTTTTGAAGATTGTTCAGGACTCTCTTAATCCCTTCTCCATGTTTTACAGGTGTACCTGCTGCTGTCAGATAACCTCTAGCCTTCCATATATGGCCATAATCATGCGCTACGCCATAAGCGTAAGCGGAGTCAGTGTAAATATTCCCTTCTCGTCCTTTTAAGTATTCTAGGGCTTGTTCTAAAGCTTTTAATTCTGCTTCCTGTGCCGACATGTGGGCTGGTAAGGGCTATGTTTAAATCACCATGTACAGTACAAATATGTTTTCATTGATGAATAAATGATGGTTATAAAACAAAAGAATGTCAGGTACCTCATTTCCTTTCTCACTAGTACTATTAGTACTCTCATTCCCCCTTGCCAAATCTGGTGACTGAAGAGGCAAAAATTTAAAGTTGTACAGCGCTGAAAAGTGACATTTGGAGGTAAGAGTAAAGTACACTGTAACCTTAATTGCCTAGCCATTGAAATGTGTTTGGGCTGTACCTGAGACAAGATTGCATGTATGTCATGTATGGTGCGTACTACAACTGGATTGTCTAGAAAAATCTCTGATGATTTATCAATGATAATTGACACTGCAGCTACCGCCCGTACACAGGACGGTGAACCTCTAGATACTGGATCTAATGCTGCTGAAAAGTAAGCAACTGGTCTTTGTTTTACATGTGCCTGTGTCAGAACACCTGTGGCGTGTCCAGCGATCTCAGCAACGTATAGATTAAATGTCTTAGTATAATCTAAAGTGACAAACGACTCATAAGCTACTTCTGTAAGCATATACAGTACAATTTTCAAACAATCGTATAATGGCTGCATCAAAGTGCTAGCGTGTGGTATCCACTGTCTACAATATGACACAATACCTAAAAACATATGCAATTGTTTGAAATTCCGTGGGGGTAACATTCCCTTTATCACTTGAACCCTCTCCTCAGTGAGATGTCTTATACCCTGTAATATACAATGTCCCAAAAAGATAACTTTTTCCTGACACACTTGCAACTTTTTCTTGTTAACCTTGCAACCTTTTTCTGCCAAAAATCGCAACAAATTAAGGGTGTTGTGCAGGCTTTCAGTCTTCCACTTATCTGTGGAATTAATCCTTCCATAAACTGTCTATTGAAGGCTCGGATCGTGAATGGCAGAGCCAAATCCAATCCCTCATCTGCCGTCATACTTTCCATAGATAAGTAAAATTCCGATACAGTCTGTCCTGGCATTTGTTTCATGAGTGATATTGACCCCCCCCCCCTTGTTGTTTCGCATGACAGAAAACTTCTAATCTAGCAATAAAAGGAGCCCTTGAGTCTATGTGTCTGACATGCCATTCTTGTCAGCTCGGTCTGTAGGTCGGTCATAAACTGATTAAACAGGGTCAGAGTCATTTTATGTCTGCATAAATCCTCCCCATCCTGCCAAGTTGCTTCATGTGTATTCATTAACTGTGTCACAAATCTATTAAAAGCAGCTGGCTTTGCTACCGGGTCTGGGGCGCTCTGTATTAATGCCATAAGAGTGTCTGCTGACCAAGGCTTCCAAGTCCTTATTTGCATCCTACGAGTAATAGTAGGTGGGGCGTGTGGATGGGCTGCTTGTCCAAATTCTGAATTATTTACCTGTACAATGCGTGTATCAGTGCGTACGGGGGCTACAGTTTCTGAATGAGGTTTTTTTTTTTTTTTTTTTTTTTTGTGCTCCACAAACCACACATTCTATTTACGTTCTATGTCAGTATATGGGGGTGGGATGGCTGAACTAAGATTATTTAAGCTTTCAACATTTTTTGTTCTCCTGTCTTTCATATCCCAACCATCACAATCTAGATTATACTTCCACCCCTCTTCTTTTGCTCTATTTAAGACCTTAATTAAGCATTGAACCTGACACATCCATTGCTTCTCTAACACCTCTCCTTGTCTGTCTCTTTTTATTTCACTTCATACATCCGGGTCTAAACCCGCTGCTCCTTTCATTTTAAATTTACGAAGGACATCCTTTAAGTCCTGTGCTTCATCTTCCCCACAGATGTTTTTAATTATCTGTGGCACCGTGTAATGTGCTACAATTCCCTGACGGGGTTTTGTGTTCCTCTGGCCCATTCTGACAGTCCAGCCTAGGTAGCGTTTGGGACACTTAGTGTACAATATAAAACACTTAACCAAGTTACACTAGTTCCTCGTTGCCTTTTCCTCCTAGGATGCCAGAATACTAAAAACCTCTCCGGATGAGATTTCTGAAACCGAATTACTTTATATGCTAGCCAACTGACAAAATATCGTGATCAGACTGACGGCTACAACATATACAAGCATTCCCTTGAGTGACCAGGTATCCGATTAGATCTCCGGGCTTATGAAGACCTCATTACCCTCCCCGTATCTGTGAATCCCTCTCATACACTCTTATCCCTACTTTTTGGAGCAGACAGGCCTTATACTCGCAACCCGTCTATGGTTTATGAACTAAATTGAATATCAAACTTAAGCGGCAGACCCCCAAAGTCCTCTCGCGAGGTTAAGGACGCATTCTACTGCTCATTGGGATGATATTCTTTCAATTCATACCAACCTAGGCAAGGCACATTCACTTTCTCAACAAGACAGACAAGACAGACAAATAATTCCAGCAATATAAACCACAATATGCAGTAGTTCTAGACTCACCACTACAGAGGCTGGTGTTTTGAAACCAGGAGAACCATAACTGACAGAACGGATAGGCACAAATCAGGGGAGCACAGAGTATAAGAAAAATAAAGCTTTTTCTTACCTGCGCAGGTTTTTTGATCTGTGGTTCCCAGAATGCCTGTCCTTTTGTTCCGTCAGCGTAGCTCAGCCACCTCTTGTAGCGACTTGGTGGGTCCCTGTTCGGGCGCCAAAAATGTTAAATGTGACTTTTAAATAAGTCACTTTATGTTTATATTGCTTTGTCAAATTTCAGCTCTTAAAGAAGTACACACAGAGACAAAGTATCCGTATATCAGTCTACGAGCCCTGGTGTCCCGCATTCAACTGAATTGTCTTGGTTTATTGAATATGTTTATAAGATTGGTTATATGACGTAAATATCGAAGTTCAACAGATAATAAAAGCATTTTTGACTAATAATGTCGTATCAGCAGCCAAAGGTTTCAATACACGCAGTTTCATCGAGAATAATGTGTCAGCATACAAAGGTTACTGCAAAGCAGGCATTTCATAATATATATCAATAATAGATTTTACACGTAGGCCACTAGACTTAAAGAGGAACTCTGAAACAAATCCCTAACCCTATCAGCTTAAACTTGTCTTGTATACACACGGTCACACAAATCTTGTCGGAAATGCCAATCGCCAAGAACGCGGTGACGTACAACGCGTACGACGAGCCGAGCAAAATGAAGTTCAAAAGCCAGTTCGGCTCTTCTGCTCGATTCCGAGCATGCGTGGAACTTTGTGTGTCGGAAATGTGTACACGCGATCGGAATTTACGACAACGGATTTTGTTGTCGGAAAACTTGAGATCCAGATCTCAAATTTTGTTTGTCCGAAATTCTGACGGAAAATGCCCGATGGAGCCTACACACGGTCGGAATTTCCGACAACAAGCTCCCATCGAACATTTCCCGACGGAAAATCCGACCGTGTGTACGGAACATTAGAGCGTAAACAGGCTGCGTATTTTGGTGCCCAGGATGTCTTGGTGCTGCGAATAGCGGCCCATAGATTTGAATGGCTGAAGCTGTTAAAAAAAAAAAAAAAAATTAAAAATTTAAAAAAGGAAAGCAGCAGACCCAATTGACCACTTTGATCTTTTTCTGGCGTCACTTTTCAATGCGTTTTACATTCCGTCAATAAAATTCAGACCGCCATACCCCAATTTACTGTTGAACACTAAAGAGAGCTCTGTGATTGGTGGAAATAACGAAACTTTCAGCACTGATAACTAATGTGTCATTGTGAAGACACTTGGATACAGCCAAGCCAATGAAGGCGGAGTGCCCCCATAGTAAGGATCTAGGGCCAGCTATGTTCACCATACCAATATCAGCCTAGAATTTACCCAGAATCCTCCTCAATGCACGCTACTCGATTCACACCCAGAGTTCCCCGGGGTACATGAGCCCTGGAAATCGTTGGCGGTTATGTGCATGCTCAGTACACAAGCTGATTTCTTATAGAGTGCAATTATGGCCGTGGGTCTGGTGGGAGGTTTTGTGTTGGTGTGTTAATAAAGTGTGACACAGTGCAGCTGCACTTGGAATTCTGCGCTGCACGCCAAAAAGCATTCAATTTTTCTCCATCCACATCATGCTGGAAGTCAGCACTGCTCGCAAAACATACATTAACTTGTAATAAATTACAGATTTTCATGTCGGAGAGAAGATCGGAAGAGATATGGGCGTTTAAGGCTCGGATCACTTTTTTTTTTTTTTGCAAAAGCATTGCTGAAAAATACTATAATCTTTCAACGTTCTATTCATCCAAATCTCACCGTCACATTCTGCCCACTTGGGAGCACTCTAGTAAGCTTCCAGTCTTGCACAGTTTTACGGATTCCTCTCCTGTACTTTGATTTCACTGCACACTCTAAACTTCTCATAGTGTGCCCTAGAAGCTGCAGCAAGTCAGATAGCGCTTTTTTTTTATTTCCTGGCTGAAGGACTTACAGCAGGGGTCTCCAAGCTTTCTAAACATGGCCAGTTTACAATCCTTCAGGCTTTAGAAGGGCTGGACTGTAGCCAGTGGGAGTAGAAAATGTCCTGGTGTTGGTAACAATGCCCCATCGTTTGGGTCAGTGTGAGGAATAATGCCCCATCGTTTGGGTCAGTGTGAGGAATAATGCCCCATCGTTGGGGTCAGTGGGAGGAATAATGCCCCATCGTTGGGGTCAGTGGGAGGAATAATGCCCCATCGTTGGGGTCAGTGGGAGGAATAATGCCCCATCGTTGGGGTCAGTGGGAGGAATAATGCCCCATCGTTGGGGTCAGTGGGAGGAATAATGCCTCATCATTGGGGTCAGTGGGAGGAATAATGCCCCATCGTTGGGGTCAGTGGGAGGAATAATGCCTCATCATTGGGGTCAGTGGGAGGAATAATGCCCCATCGTTGGGGTCAGTGGGAGGAATAATGCCCCATCGTTGGGGTCAGTGGGAGGAATAATGCCCCATCGTTGGGGTCAGTGGGAGGAATAATGCCTCATCGTTGGGGTCAGTGGGAGGAATAATGCCCCATCGTTGGGGTCAGTGGGAGGAATAATGCCCCATCGCTGGTGTCCGTGGGAGGAATGGCGGCCCATTGCTGGTGTCCGTGGGAGGAATGGTGGCCCATTGCTGGTGTCCGTGGGAGGAATGGCGGCCCATTCCTGGTGTCCAGGGGAGGAATGGCGGCCAATCGTTGGTGTCCGTTGGAGGAATAGCGGCCCAAGGTTGGTGTCCGTGGGAGGAATAATGCCCCATCGTTGGTGTCCGTGGGAGGAATAGCGGCCCAACGTTGGTGTCCATGGGAGGGATAGTGGCCCAACGTTGGTGTCGGACTTACATCATATACCCCTGATCCAACCTAACTGACCCTAGACGACTTCTTGCAATTATGAAGGCTCAGCTTTCGAGGTGGGCATTACCTAGGGCAGTCTGCTTAGCAATGACCACTCTACCAGGCTGAGCACAATCATCACATGGGAGGAGCGAGGAGCCATAGCTTTCAGCTCTTATCACCAGTTACTGCACAAACAAGCAACCAAACAGGCAATTGTATTATTATACAGGACTGGGTGAACCGGTGTGTTTAATCAACATTACCAACTATGATCAACTAAGGTACAATCAGCCTGCCCATTTTTTTCTAAATGAGTCCTGGAATATGTATGTAGGCATTTGAGATTTGGACATTCGATTGTTAGCTCTTGAAGCCAGGGACTGACTGATGTGAATGTACAGTAAGTAAAGTGCTGCATAAATTGAGAGCATTATATAAACACCTTTAACAAATACTTAAAGGGTGGTTATTTTGGTCCCTGCGTGGCCGCAAACTTTTGTACCTTTATTCTTAACTGCAAAACTTTATTAACCCCTTCCCCGATCGCCCCACGTATATGTACTACGGGGCGGCAGCTCCTCTGCGCAAAATCATGTACAGGTACGCAGTTTCGTATTTCCGGGTCTACTGCGTGTGGACCCACAGGTGGAGCCAATCAGTGGGTCTGGCTGACCCGATGTCTACCATGGCCTGCCCATCGTTCCCGACAGAGGTAGTTTTGCGGTCTGATTATGTAAAAAAGGCAGATTGCCGTTCTGTGACAAGGGAAGACAGAGATCCTGTGTTTCTGCTAAGCAGAACACATATCTCTGTCTTCCCACAGTTAAAGCATCCCCCACACAGTTAACAAGCACCCCCTAAGCACGCCACAATCCCACTTTGAGTTGCTGATCGCTGCCATTACTAGTAAAAAATAAATAAATGCCATAAAAATATCCCATACTTTTGCACAAACCAATCAATATACACTTATTGGGATTTTTTTTTTTTTTTTTTTACCAAAAACACGTAGCAGAATACATATTGGCCTAAATTGATGAAGAAATGTGAGAGTTTTTACATTTTTTTATTGGATATGTTTTATAGCAGAAAGTAACAAAATATTGTTTTTTTTTTCTTTTAAAATTGTCAGTTTTTATTGTTTATAGCGCAAAAAAAAAAAAAAAAAAATGGCAGAGGTGATCAAGAAAGCTCCAATTGTAAGAAACAAAGGACATCAATTTTATTTGGGTACAGCGTCGCGTGCAATTGTCAGTTAAAGTAACGCAGTGCCGTATCGCAAAAAATGACCTGGTCATTAAGGGGGTAAATCTTCTGGAGCTGACGTGGTTAAAAGGAATTAAAAAAAATAAAATTGGGCGAGAAAGGTACTCTAATTTTTTATTTATCCTGATGATGTAAAAAGCAAACAACAGAAATGCAACATGTATTTTTAAAGCATGACAGAGCACACAAAGGGAAGGAAGTGTAACGTTAGAGTCCATGTGGACAAGCAGGCAAATAAAACGAGACCTGCAGTGAGCTACGTCTTCCTTCCTGCTTCTAAAAGGAAAAGAACAATCAAAAAAGCATAAAAAATGGTGCAACGCACAAGATTTAAAAAACGTGTCAGACACAAACGTGCGCACCCTTCCATATCACATGCTATATCTGCATTTCAGAATACCGGAAAATAATATTATAGTGTTCAGCTGGCTATATACTAGTAAAAATTAAATTTATATTTTTTGTTTTGATTTTCTAATCCTAAATGGGGTCAAAGCAACATTTGTATTTTACCTTAACCACTTGCCAACCGCAATATATATACATTATATATTGAAACTAGGATTGAGGGGGGAGGGTGAACTAGAATTACATCAAGAAGACAGGTCAGTTAGGGGTCAGACATTAATGGAGGGTGGAATGGGGACAGATGGGGGGAGGGTTATGGCAAGTGTCAAGAAATTTCCCATGTTGCAAACAGCCATTGGAAACTGTAGTGCCATTTGTACTACTAAAAAATATATGAAAAACACCAGACCAAAATGTAATAATGCATTAAAATGTTTGTTCACCAATGCCAGAAGTCTGCCAAGCAAAATAGGTGAGTTGGAAGCTCTGGTGCATGAGGTGAACTATGATGTAATCGGTATTGCTGAAACTTGGCTTCAATCCTCACATGACTGGGCTATTAATATTCCTGGCTATGCACTCTTTCGGAGAGACAGGGTAAAAAGGAAAGGTGGCGGGGTCTGTCTCTATGTGAGAAGTGATCTCAAAGCAAGTGTGAAAGAGGACCTGATTGATGGAGAGTGTGATGAGTCTGAAGCATTATGGGTGGAACTGCATATAGATGGGCGTAGTTCAAAGTTAATCATTGGAGTTTGTTATAGACCACCCAATGTTAACGAGGAGGTGGAGACTCAGCTCCTTGCACAGATGGAAAGGGCTGCAAGGGCTGGGACAGTGATAATAATGGGAGATTTTAACTACCCAGAAATTGACTGGAGTAATGGCACTGCTGGGACAGTTAAAGGGCAAAAATTTATAAACCTAGTACAGGACAATTTTATGGTCCAGTTTATTGAGGCCCCAACTAGGAATGAAGCTCTGTTGGACCTGGTAATCTCAAACCATGCAGAGCTTATTACTAATGTGCAGATAAAGGAACACCTGGGTAGCAGTGACCATAACATGATTTCATTTGATGTTAGCTGTAAACAAGAAATACATAAGGGAAAGATAAAAACACTTAACTTCAAGAGAGCAAATTTTCCAAGGATGAGGGCTGCTCTCGAGGACTTAGACTGGGAGGGAATATTGGCAGCGATAAACACAGAACAGAAATGGGAATTCTTCAAAAAGACTGTTTGGGACCTCACTGCAAAGTATATTCCCATGGGCAATAAGTTTAAAAGGCTAAAAAGAAAAGTCAAAGTTAGAAAAGCTATAAACAATAAGAAAAGAGCTTTTAAAAAATATAAAAATGAAGGAACACTAGAGTTGTTTAAATGCTACAAAGAATTTAACAGAATATGTAAAAAGGAAATCAAGGGTGCAAAAATTCAAAATGAACGACAGATCGCAAAAAATAGTAGGACAAACCCCAAAAAATTCTTCAAATATATTAATAGTAAAAAGGTCAGGTCTGAGCATGTAGGCCCTTTACAAAATAATCTAGAGTGGGTGACTGGGGACAAGGAGAAGGCTAATTTATTAAATACTTTCTTCAGCTCTGTGTATACAAAAGAGCATGGGGAAGCTCATGTCCAGAATGGGGGTGGTATTGACACAGCCCCCAATGATCCACAATGGCTCAAAAGGGATATGGTCCAGAAATATTTAGACAGAATAAAGGTGGATAAAGCACCTGGACCTGATGGCATCCACCCACGGATCCTAAAAGAATTGAGCTCTGTAATTTCAAAGCCATTGTATCTAATTTTTAGGGACTCATTAATGACAGGAATGGTACCACTGGATTGGCGCAGGGCGAACGTGGTGCCTATATTTAAAAAGGGATCAAAGTCTTTACCAAGTAACTATAGACCTGTTAGTTTAACTTCTATAGTCGGGAAGATACTGGAGCGTTTAATAAAAGACCACATAGACGAGTTCTTGCTGGAAAAAAACATTTTAAGCAACAGACAGCATGGGTTCATGAAAGACAGAAGTTGTCAGACAAACCTGATTTCTTTTTATGAAAAGGTAAGTAAAACCTTGGACAGAGGGGTGGCTGTGGACGTGGTTTACTTGGATTTTGCAAAAGCGTTCGATACAGTTCCGCACACACGGCTCATGTGTAAGTTAAAGTCTACAGGCTTGGAAATATCAGTTTGTAAATGGATAGAAAACTGGCTAAAAGACAGAATTCAGAGAGTAGTGGTTAATGATTCTTACTCTGAATGGTCTAAGGTTATCAGTGGTGTACCCCAAGGTTCAGTGCTGGGACCCTTAATCTTTAATATCTTTATAAATGATATTGGGTCTGGGATCAAAAGTAACATTTCTGTCTTTGCAGATGACACCAAGCTATGCAGTGGAATAACGTCCTTACAGGATGTCTCCAATTTACAAGCCGACCTCATTGCACTGTCTAATTGGGCGACTATGTGGCAGATGAGGTTTAATGTTGAGAAATGTAAAGTTATGCACTTGGGGGCTAAGAATATGCATGCATCATACATACTAGGGGGAGTACAACTGGGGGAATCCGTAGTGGAGAAGGATCTGGGGGTTTTGGTAGATCATAAGCTCAATAATAGCATGCAATGCCAAGCTGCGGTTTCCAAAGCGAGCAAAGTTCTTTCTTGTATTAGGAGAGGTATGGACTCCAGAGAGAGAGATACAATTTACCCCTGTTCAAATCGTTAGTAAGACCTCATCTGGAATATGCAGTTCAGTTTTGGGCACCAGTTCTCAAAAAGGATATCGGGGAACTGGAGAAAGTGCAGAGAAGGGCAACCAAACTGATAAGAGGCATGGAGGAGCTCAGCTATGAGGAAAGATTAGAGGAACTGAATTTGTTCACTCTTGAGAAGAGGAGAATAAGGGGGGATATGATCAACATGTTTAAATATATAAGGGGTCCATATAGTGAACTTGGTGTTGAGTTATTCACTTTACGGTCAACACAGAGGACAAGGGGGCACTCTTTACGACTGGAGGAAAAGAGATTTCATCTCCAAATACGGAAAGGTTTCTTCACAGTAAGAGCTGTGAAAATGTGGAATAGACTCCCTCCAGAGGTGGTTCTGGCCAGCTCAGTAGATTGCTTTAAGAAAGGCCTGGATACTTTCCTAAATGTACATAATATAACTGGGTACTGACATTTATAGGTAAAGTTGATCCAGGGAAAATCCGATTGCCTCTCTGGGATCAGGAAGGAATTTTTTCCCCTGCTGTAGCAAATTGGAGCATGCTCTGCTGGGGTTTTTTGCCTTCCTCTGGATCAACTGTGGGTATAGTATTGGGTATATTGGATTGTACGTTTTTTTTTTTTTTTTGTTTTTTTATGGTTGGACTGGATGGACTTGTGTCTTTTTTCAACCTGACTAACTATGTAACATTGCGGTTTGCAAGTGGGTTTACCGGGGTTATGGATGAAGAGATCAGCCATAAGCCTGGTATGTTTTTTTTTTTTTTTTTTTTTGAAAAGTGGTCCGAGTGGCTCATTAACTGCTGGATCGCTTTCAGAAGCAGGTGGAGGGGGCGCCAGTGTTTCTCGGGCTGTTTGTACCAGCGTGCCCGAGAAGTGTTCCGATGGTGCAGCCAGCTGGTCACAGACGTGAACAGAGACCAGATCATCTCAGATCGCCTCTATGGCCTTGGAGGACTGGAGCGACATCATGACGTCACTTCTGATCTAGGGCGGAAGTAAACTATTTTTTTTTTTTTTTTTTTATGATCCGTTTTTAAAAAGGAGAGATTTTGGGTCTTTTTGACCCCAGGTCTCTCCAGTCATCCTTATTTATATTACAAGGGATGTTTACATTTCTTGTGTTTGGAATAAAAAAAAAAAAAAAAATTTTTAAAATGAAAGGAATAAATTATAATAATAAAAGTAAAATAAATAAGAAAAAAATAAAGCACCCCCAGCTCTCCGTGAATGCGCGCTGAAGCAAACGCATGCCTGAGTTGAGCACGCATATGTAAACAGTGTTCGCACCACACATGAGGTATTGCCACGAACATAAGCGCGAGAACAATTATTTATTTATTTTTTAACAATAATTTTTTATTGGAATTTGTTTGTATTTACATACACACAACCAAAACACACACAAAATAAGAAGAATTAAATAGGAAAATAGGAAAAGAATTACGATTTAAAATACATTTAACATGTCACATGCTGTTACAATATGTATAGATGCAAATATTCGCCCCTACAATAGCATAGTCTTTTTCTCACGTGCAAAACATACTACTCTGAAAGCATTTATTCAGGGTGCACAAACAGCACTTGTTATGTCACATCTGTCTCCCCATGGCCTGTCTGTCCATCTCCAAACTGCTCAACCTCCTCTGAATATACGACTTAGAATGACCCTCCGTTGTCCTAACGTTCGAGCAACCATATTATAATTATATTAAACAACGCGTTATCATGTAGTTGACTTAAGCCTCGTACACATGATCGGATTTTCCGCAGACAAAACCTCAGACTTTTGTCCGAAGGCGTGTGCCTGGATTTTGTCTTGCATACAGACGGCAAGGAATTGTCAGCCAACAAATACGAACATAGTGACGTACTACGTGGTTTTTCAGCTCTTTAGCACCACCCTTTGGGCATGTGTGCGCTGTAATATTTTCTTCCACTGTACGGTCTTATGGCTGCACCATCTTTAATGCATCTTTTAAGGTGTGCCCCCCAAAAATCTTGTTTGTCTATTGTATGGATTGTGACCAAATCCTTTTGGGTGAGGAGCACCCCACTCCCTCATTAAGTACCTCTCATTAGTGTCCACTTGTGTCATAGGTGGAGACCTCAAGATTCTCCCCTTTAGAAGAGTGTATTGCTCTCATGGTTCAGAGAAGCAGGATCTCCCAATCTATGGATAGTGTAGGACCCACTAATCATGGGGTACTTTGTCGCAGTAAGTGGGCTTAGCACCATATAGCAATATGGTGTGACCAAATCCCCATATTTTTTGATAATGTTTTTTTGAAAATGTTTAGGGGTTTTAAACTAGCCTTGCTGGATGTAAATGTCTTTTTTGCATGTGTGCACTGTAATATTTTCTTCTACCCTTTGGGCTCCTTCTGCTAATTTCATGTTAGTAGACGTTTGATGAGTGTTGATTGGCACTTTTCAGTTTGCACTTTTCATTTCCTGCTTTTCAGTATGTTTCTGCACAGCTGTTCGTCAACCAGACATGTTGCGAAATCGGAGGAGATAACGTGTTATTTATTATTGGCCTTGGAGTTTTTGCTTTGACCCAAAGTCCAGTCCAAGAGGAAGAGAATTTCTAGGACCAAAAATTGGTTGCTTTATTAATCGTGACCAATTCTGTCATATGCCTTTGCTGCGGGAGCTCCAGGAGAACAATCCAGATGATTTTCGGAATTATCTCCGGATGATGGACCCCTGCTTTCACCAACTCTTGGCATTGGTGACCCCCTATATTAAGAAGCAGGACACATGCATGAGGCTTTTATTTTATTTTTTGGTTGAATAATAATGATTTGATTTGTTATATTTTCTATATTTTTGGATGCATAGAATGCACTTTTTGGTTAAGTTCTATTGGCAGATAGCATGTCTAATTTTATTTGTTTTCTTTTTTTAATGCACAATAAAAAAAATTGTGTAGGATAATACTTGGCTATGTGTTTTACTTCAAATGACAGTTTGGGAGTAGGCAGTTACATTTTAAAAAATACAATGTAAAATTGACAAGGGACACCAACATAGTTGTATCTTTGATCTTAAAAGCTACGGGATAATGGTGTTGTGGTAATTTGCCCAAAAGAAAAAAAAGAAAAAAAAAGCATAATAATATTATTCTTGATATCACTAGAAAAAAAAAGCCTTTGAAAATTTGTTTGCAATAACTCCATCATTATCACCAGCAAAGCAGCTTCATTATTATCCCATTAAAGAAGAAGAGAATTGTGCGCTGCATCTGGAGATTTCATAATTTGCCGCGTCACGAATGTTAATTCTCCATTATGAACGCTAGTTTACAAGACCGACCGCTTCTGGCTCGTCATTGCTTCCGAGCATGTGTGTTTGTACTTTGGACTTTTGTCGTCTGATAGACTTGAGTATACATGATCGGAAAATCTGACAACAGACATTTGTCCGTGGAAAATTTTAAATACTGCCATCCAACATTTGTAAGTACCCATCTTTTGTTCAAATAAACCTCTTTTTGATGGTACTTCACTATCAGTTCATTTTTTTTACTTCTGTGTATGTGTTCTGTCTGGCTGAAACCCTTCACCAAGCAACCCTGGATCTGATGACCTGATCTCCTATCCACCATCCTAAAGACATCCATATTAAGCCTTAAGTGACCCACCAGACTGAAAAGCTGGGGGTCATGTGGATCTGGGGAGTGGGGACACATAATGGGGTGACGTGCACCTGAATTTTTGAAGCACCTTTCTTCTCTTCATTTTGGATTGGAGCACCTTGAATCACTTGTTTTGCACTTTGTGTTGTTTTATTATTTTTCATTCCATATTTATTTATAGTTTGCAAGCACTATATTTATATCTACTTTTTCAACAGTTAACATGGTTAGTGGTTGGCAAAAGGTTAAGAAAAAATAAAATAATCTTTTTTTATTTTATTTGAATTTTTCTTTTGCTATGGCAATGTGAAGACAGCTTTATTTTCCCAATGGACGGTGATCAGGACTCACATTGTCAGGATCCGTTTGCATCCGCTCTCATCGATAATTCATGCCACCGCAAGCTTCCTGTGAGACTGCAGTCATCTCATCTTGATTCGAGATGCTCTGAAATCTCGACACTATTCAAAACACGCTAATTACACTTCTTTACAAGTACACAAAAATCAAAATCAGTTTTCCAAAAACAAGACCCCTTCTCAATACAGAATACAAGGCAAGTGTAACTCAATTAATACATTACAGGTACATATCAGTCAAAATAAAAAAATAAGCTTTGTGGTCAGTGAACACAGTCAACACGCTGAGGTCTTTTGCTTTTCATCCAGGCATAGCTGGAGAGCTCAAGGTCACTTTGTTGCCAACACATGGCTTCACGTTGGCAACCCAACGTTTTGGGAACACCAATGGCTGAGAAAAATAAAAATGAAAGGGCAGGTATTACAAATCCCTGTTCTAAGTTCCATACGTAGAACCCTCCTGGTAAGGTAAATTCAGTCTTTTTGGCTCCCCTGTAATCAGTGGAGCAGTTTGTAATGACATTGGGCTGTTCTAGGCTTCACTGGCTACAGGGTTGACTGCTTTCCCCTGCTTTCTGGAGGATTCTAGACTCTGGGCTATAAGAGGTAAACCCACAGTCTGAATATCTATGTGGTTTTAGCCAATCCCTTGGGAAGGATGTTCATTAGGTGGATGGGGAGTGCATAAATATTCTAGGCCTGAGGCAGCCCTGGTCTTGTCCAGGAGGAGAAGTTCCCAGCCTGAAGGGCTGCTGTCCTTCTGGGCAGTCCAGCTGTGGTTCTACGTGTGCTCCGCTATGCTAGAGCTGGGGGGGGGCTGTAGTGCTGAAACCGATTGGGGGATTTCAAGGAGGATCTGGTCTGGAGAGTTCACAGAGAAATTTCTGACTGATATTGGAAGGAGGCATCTAAATATCCAGGGGCAATGTGAGTACCAACCTATGTGTAGGATCCTAGTGACTGTAAGTTGCTACTATCCCTTGTGCAGCAGTGCCAGAGCTTGCTTGAATTGGGACATTTCCTATGGAGTCTCAGTGTTGTTCAATCCCCTGCTAGAGGGACCACACTAAGAAGCTTTGGCAAAGTGAACTATGTCCTTGTGTTATTACGTTGTGCTACTGGAGTATCCCCCAGCTTCCCTGTACCCTATTCAAGTTCAACTCTCAATAAAGCATTAAAAAGATACCCCTAGACTGTTCCAGAAGAGTGACTGTTGCTGTGTACTTGGCTGCCGCTGCACTAGTTTGGAAACAGAATCTGGGGCAGAACAGAGGGTCCTTTCGGGGGTGAGAACTACACATACTAGAGGTAAGGTTAATGAATCTCATGGGGTGAAATCTACAAAATATAGATAAGCCTTATATGAGGTACCATCCCTGAATATACCAAAAAAGTGGAAACACCCCTCATCAAAGCATGATGGGTAGAATTTGGGACTTGGAATGTACCACTAGGAGTCACCTGGATCACAATAACAATAAGATAAAAACACTATTTTACACATTCAAATTATATTAAGACACAAAGATATAAAATGGGCATCAAGTTTGACCTAATAAGACATATGTGAAACTGTAGAGTAGCAGCGTAGAGTATTAAGTTAAAACGCGTTGATACTCCACAGTTTGCATATATCTTCTTGATCATTTTATTTCTTTGTGTCGTAATGTCATTTTAGTGTGTATAATATTGTTTTTATCTTATTTTTGTGATCCATGTGGCTCTTGGTGGTCAGCTGATTAAATGTGAACAGATTCCAAGCCAACTTAGTTTACAGGGCTGTGCTGTCAACAACGTAAGCCTTAAGCCAGGTACACACGGGCCGAATATCGGGCGGTTCAACAGAAACTGGCCGACAGTTGGCCCGTGTGTACACCAGCCTGACCAACCTCTGTCGAACGGGCATGCTGGAAAACCAGCATCCGATTGGCACTGGCAGCCAATGGCTGTGACTGCTTAATGCTGTGTTCTGGGGGGGGGGGGTGGTTCACCTGTCAGAATACAAAAGCTCAGCAGGGAGATCACTGTACCAACATCGGATAGTTAGTACAGTGAGCTCCTCAGTTTTTTTTTCGATCAGCCTGTTGGGTTGAAATAAAAAAAAAAATTATGGTGTGTACTAGGCTTTACATTGGTGGCGACGAAAGGGTTAAAGCAGAACTAAAAAAGGCAAAATTTTTTTATTATTTTTATTTAAGAGCATGGATCTCCAAACTACGGCCCTTCAGCTGTTGCGGAACTACACGTCCCATTATGCATTGTAAAACTCTGCTATTCACAGACAGGACTAGGCATGATGGGTATTGTAGTTCGTGAACAGCTGGAGGGCCATAGTTTGGAGACCCCTGTTTTAGAGTAAGGGAGGGTTAAAACCCCTGTCCGTTTTTTGCCATCTGTGTCCCATTTCCCTTCACTGCCTGTTACACCTCCAAAATAGGAAGTGAAAGAAAATACTCTGAAGTGGGGGAATCCCTGGATGTTACCAAAATTAGTGTCCCCATTGCAAGATTTCCTCTCTATTCCTGTTCTATCACTCTACGATTAGGTGATAATGGAAAACAGGACAAATATAGAGAGATTTTTGGCGCAGGTTTCTCATGCCATGTGTTGAAATGGCCACTGTCATGAGAAATGTTTGGCTGACAGAACCATGAAATCTTGCCAATGACATTAAAGTTTGATGCCCACCCTCCAGGGATCTGCACCTACACAGAAATGTTTAGACAGTGCTTACAAAGCTGCTCATCAGTCAGCCACACACTGCAGGTGCAATCAACTAATCTGCATTATTTATGAACTCAGATTTATCCCTTGGGCTTATAAGAAGAGCTATTCATGGGAAAAATAAGGTTAGGATATAAAATGCCCCCAAGCAACAAGTCTGGTTTCAATGCAAGGACACTGATTACTATAGAAAAGTGTTCAAATTTCACACCAGGAATATTTGAGTTCTCGTAAATCAACTCATTTCCCCCATACAAGATGAAGCAGGTGAAAGGCGTGTTTTTTGCCAACCCCTTCACACGCACTACTGCAAGTGTACACAAGAGTTTTATTAAATGATAACTAAAGGCGAAACCATTTTTTTAGTCTTATATAGAGTGGAAATGGACTGTAACATCTGGCAGGATTTTCAGGTGTCTGTGACCCCGTTAGGCAGATTCCCCCTCTCCATTTGCCCTGTTTACCATTATCGCCATGAATGAAAGTCAAAGATAATCCCAAATTTTGGGTTGTCACCAGAACAGGAATAGAGGAGAACTTTCCAATGGGGACACTAGTTTTGGTGATAACCAGGGATTCCCTCAGTTTGAGTGGGATTCCGTCTCACTTCCTGTTTTGGCTATGGGACAAGAAACGAAGCGCAATCTTCCCCAACGGGACACAGATGACTGAGGTTGCAACTCACTCTTAACCTACTCTATTCAAAATGAAAAAAAAAGCTTTTGTCTTCAGTTCAGTTTTAGATCGGGTCTGAATCCGATCTGGTGTAAATCCAGCTGCTTCTCATTCACGAAAGGAATTGCATTGGTTTTGTGCAGATATGCTGCATTTTTATGCAATGCACCAGCGCTCACCTAAAGTTGCCCCCCTCCCCCCTTTTCACATTGCAGTGAATGAAATGTCACACTGACATTTCAATAAAGTTTAAAAAAAAAAACAAAAAAAACAAACAAACAATGCAGTATACACCCTTACCCCCTCCCACCCTCCACTGCCAGCACACAACAAACACTAGCCTGCATGCTAAAACAGATCATGCAGCTAGTGTCAATGGGCTTTTCATGTGTTTGTAAACCACAAAATTTTATTTCTCTATATAGCTTACTTTTTTTTTAATTAAAAGACCTTTCCTCCAAAATACATTAGGGGAACAGATGCCTTTATTTGTAGCTTCCCAACAGTTCATACTGCACAACCATTTCTAAAAAACGAAAACAAAAGAAAAAAACTTTTTAATGAAAACTTTTAGTTCCTTTATTTCACTTCCAAGTTTTTCAGGAGCACTTGTATTGTAGCCAGTGTTTCTCAGCTGTCCCCCGGGAAGGCTACATTACCAGCATCACCATAGATTTCAATGCTAAAGCATCCCCAGCATCACCATAGATGTCCATGCTAAAGCAACCCCAGGATCACCATAGATGTCCATGCTAAAGCATCCCCAGCATCACCATAGATGTCCATGCTAAAGCATCCCCAGCATCACCATAGATGTCCATGCTAAAGCAACCCCAGGATCACCATAGATGTCTATACTAAAGCATCCCAAGCATCTCTGTTGGTGTCCATGCTAAAGCATCACCATAGATGCCCATGCTAAAGCAACCCCAGGATCACCGAAGATGTCCATGCTAAAGCAACCCCAGGATCACTGTAGATGTCCATGCTAAAGCAACCCCAGGATCACCATAGATGTCCATACTAAAGCATCCCAAGCATCGCCATGAATGTCCATGCTAAAGCATCACCATAGATGTCCATGTGAAAGCATCCCCAGCATCACCATACATGTACATACTCACAGACTGATTGAGGGAAGAGCCAAGAGAAGCACATAAGAGTGACAGTGGTAATGCTCTATTTTATATAAAAGAACTGCAGGCTGTCTGCATCACTTCCGTCTCCTCTTCAAAGGATTACATTCTTTTTATCTTTTTATTAGAACCGTTTCCATTGTTTCCAAGGAACAGCTGGACTACAAGTGTAATTATTTTAGAGGTCCAAGCTGCTAAACATGGATCAAACCTGAATATGGTGCAACACAAACTTGTTTCAGACAGCTATACACAAAGGGAATGTGGGGCAGCAATAGCTATAAGCAAAAGATGGGGAATTTAATGGTATCTTCAAAGGTTTGGGGTCAATTTATTTAAGCATTTAAACTGTCTACTTTACTATAGACATATAATCTATATATATTATACACACACACACACACACACACACACACACACACACACACACACACACACACACACACAGAGTGAGGGAAAAAAGTATTTGCTCCCCTGCTGATTTTGTACGTTTGCCCACAAAGAAATGATCTGTCTAACTTTAATGGTAGGTTTATTTTAACAGTGAGAGACAGAACAACAACAAAAATATCCAGAAAAGCGCGTTTCAAAAAAGTTATAAATTGATTTGCATTTTAATGAGTGAAATAAGTATTTGATCCCCTATCAATCAGCAAGATTTCGGGCTCCCAGGTGTCTTCTATACAGGTAATGAGCAGAGATTAGGAGCACTCCCTTAAAGGGGAGTGTCCTAATCTCAGCTTGTTACCTATATAAAAAAAAAACCTGTCCACAGAAGCAATCAGATTCCAATCTCTTTACCATGGTCAAGGGACAAGATTGTAGCCCTACACAAGGCTGGAATGGGCTACAAGATTATCGCCAAGAAGCTTGGTGAGCGGGTGACAACAGTTGGTGCCATTATTCGCAAATGAAAAACACATAATAACTGTCACTCTCCCTCAGTCTGGGGCTCCATGCAAGATCTCACCTCGTGGAGTTTCAATGATCATGAGAACGGTGAGGATTCAGCCCAGAACTACACGGGAGAATCTGGTCAATGATCTCAAGGCAGTTGGGACCATAGTTGCCAAGAAACAAATAGGCAACACACTACACTGCGAAGGACTAAAATCCTGCAGCGCCCGCAAGGTCCCCCTGCTCAAGAAAGCACATGTACAGGCCCATCTGAAGTTTGCTAATGAACATCTGAATGATTCAAAGAAGAACTGGGTGAAAGTGTTGTGGTCAGATGAGACCAAAATCTAGCTCTTTGGCATCAACTTAACTCGCCATGTTTGAAGGAGGTGGAGGAGGAGGAATGCTGCCTATGACGCCAAGAACACCATCCCTACTCTCAAACATGAAGGTAGAAACGTGCTTTGCGAGTGTTTTTCTGCTAAGGGGCCATGAAAACTGCATCAAAGGGACGATGGATGGGGCCATGTACCGTCAAGTCTTGGCTGAGAACCTCCTTCCCTCAGCCAGGGCATTGATAATGGATATTCCAGCATGACGATGACCCAAAACACACGACCAAGGCAACAAAGGAGCGGCTCAAGAAGAAGCACATAAAGGTCCTGGAGTGGCCTAGCCAGGCTCCAGACCTTAATCCCAGTGAAAATATGTGGAGGGAGCTAAAGGTTCGAGTTACCAAACGTCAGCCTCGAAACCTTAATGACTTGGAGGGGATCTGCAAAGAGGAGTGGGACAAAATTCCTCCTGAGATGTGTGCAAACCTGGAGGCCAACTACAAAAAATGTCTGACCTCTGTGATTGCCAACAACGGTTTTGTCACCAAGTACTAAATCATGTTTTGCAAAGGGGTCAAATACTTATTTCACTCATTAAAAAGGAAATCAATTTATAGCGTTTTTGAAATGTGTTCTTCTGGATAGATTTGTTGTTATTCTGACTCTCACAGTTAAAATAAACCTACCTACCATTAAAATTAGTGTCAATGGGCAATCATAAAAAATTAGCAGGGGATCAAATACTTTTTTTCCCCTCACTGTGTGGGTGTGTGTGTGTATGTATCTATCTATTTATTTAGTTATTATGCCTGAAATTCAGTTTTGTAGTATTGATCTGTAGTTAATCCTCTGCAAGTAAGCAATCTCCGCTCTCTGCGCACGTTCGATTAATACATTTCACTGTGAAAGAATAGGGACCTGTACCTGCGGTTTCACGTTTGGAAGGCTATGTTTAGAAAAACTGCAGGCCAGACCGATGAAAAGCATATGGTACAGATGTGTGGACACAATGACACAGACATATATGTGAGCACAGGAAAAATATTCTGGAATGTCAGGAGGAAAACGAGTGTCGGAAAACAAACCCCGCTAGAAAATCCAGAGCCGAAGTGGCTGAGAATGAAAGGGAAGGGGACACGTGATTGGGAAGAACAGCCATCTTGTTTCCATAGATAAATCAATTACAGGATGAACATTGCCAAACGATTTCCTTCATAGCGGACCTAGATGTGCAGTGCTGAAAGGCAGGTCACAGGCAAGCTAGGGACAGTTTGTATTATAAAAAAAATTATATTTATACACTGTGTGCGTATATATATATATATATATATATATATATATATATATATATATATATATACACACACACACACACACACACACACATACATACACACACACACACGCACATACACACAGTTAGGTCCATATATATTTGGACACAGGCACAATTTTCATAGTTTTGTCTCTGTATGCCACCAGTACAAAATTAAAACAAAACAATCCAAAAGAATTTGAAGTGCAGACTTTCAGATTTAATTCAAGGTGTTGAAGATAAATATTAAGTACAGATTTTAGGAAAATGCAACCATTTTTACACACAGTCCCACCATTTTCAGGGGCTCAAATGTAATTGGACAAGTGAATATATTCATAAAGAAAATGCTCATTTTTAATATTTTGTTGAGAACCCTTTGCTGTCAACTACTGCCTGAACTCTGGAGTCCATGGACATTACCTCCTTTCTGATGCTTTGCCAGGCTCCAACTGCAGCCATCTTCAGTTGTTATTTGTGGGTCTTTCTGCCTTTAGTTTTGCCTTCAGCAAGTGAAATGCATGCTCAATTGGGTTGAGATCAGGTGAATGACATGGTCATTGCAGAATACTCCACTTCTTTTCCTTCAAAAGCACCTGGGTTGCTTTTGCAGTGTGTTTTGGATCATTGTCCATTTGTACTTTGAAGTGCTGTCCAATCAACTTTGCTGCATTTGGCTGAATCTGGGCTGACGGTATATCGTTAAATACTGCAGTATTCATCCAGCTGCTTCTGTCTTCTGTCACATCATCAATAAACAGTAATGACCCAGTGCCACTGGAAGCCATGCATGCCCATGCCATCACACGGCCTCCACCATGTTTTACAGATGATGTTGTGTGCTTTGGATCATGAGCTGTTCCAAGCCTTCTCCACACTTTATTCTTCCCATCATTCTGGTACAGATTAATCTTAGTTTCATCTGTCCAAAGAATGCTTTTCCAGAACCGGTCTGTTTTTTTTTTTTAGATGTTTTTTGGCAAAGCTTAATCTGGCGTTTCTGTTCTTCAGGCTTATGAATGGTTTGCACCTTGTGGTTAACCCTCTGTAACCCTCTCTACTCTTGTGAAGTCTTCTCTTGATTGTAGACTTTGTCAAAGTCTACAATCAAGAAAATACTTCACAAGAGCAAATACACCTCCTGGAGAATGTACTTTACTTGTCTGGATGTTGTAAATGGGTTTTTCTTCACCATATAGAGGATCCTGCAAACATCCACCACTGTTTTCTTCCGTTGACGTCCAGGCCTTCTTATGTTGCTTCACCAGTGCATTCTTCTTTCCTCAGAATGTACCAAACTGTTGATTTGGCCACTCCTAATGGTGCTGCCATCTCTCTGATGGATTTGTTTGCTTTTTGAAGCCTTACAATGGCCTGTTTCACTTGTATGGATAGCTCCTTTGAATGCATGATGTAGGTTCGCAGCAATAGATTCCAAATGAAAATACCACACTTAGAACCAACTCCAGACCTTTTACCTGCTTAATCAATGAAGAAATAATGAAGGAGTAGCCCACACCTGTATATACAGGGGATATAAACAGTCTACACACCCCTGTTAAAATGTCAGGTTTCTGCGATGTAAACACAAGGGGTGGGGGGTAAAAAATATAAAAATAAACTCAGATAATGTGGTTGCATAAGTGTGTACACCCTCTTATAAAAGAATTTCCAAGGCATTAGATATACCATGGAAAACAGTGAAGACAGTCATCAAGTGGAGAAAATATGGCACAACAGTCTCTCCAAAATTGATGAAAAGACGAGAAAAAAAATGGTCCGGGAGGCTGCCAAGAGGCCTACAAGAGGCCTACAGCAACATTAAAGGAGCTGTAGGAATATCTGGCAAGTACTGTCTGTGTGGTACATGTGACAACAATCTCCCGTATTCTTCATATGTCTGGGCTATGGGGTAGAGTGGCAAGACGGATACCTTTTCTTACGAAGAAAAACATCCAAGCCCGGCTAAATTTTGCAAAAACACATCTGAAGTCTCCCAAAAGCATGTAAGAAAATGGGTTATGGTCTGATGAAACCGGGCCAGTAAAGTTCCTCCACTCAAAACTCGCTTATCCATAACTTTATGGACCTTGCTTTGTGCACTGGTGCGCAGTCATGTTGGAAAAGGAAGGGGCAATCCCCAAATTGTTCCCACAAAGTTGGGAGTATGAAATTGTCCAAAACGTCTTGGTATGCTGACGCCTAAAGAGTTCCCTTCACTGGAACTAAGGGGCCAAGCCCAACACCTGAAAAACAACCCCACTCCACCAAATGATTTGGAGCAGTTCACAAAGCAAGGTCCATAAAGACATGTATAAGCAAGTTTGGGATGGAGGAACTTGACTGGCCTGTACAGGGTCCTGACCTCAAGCTGATAGAATACCTTTGGGCTGAATTAGAGTGGAGACTGCGTGCCAGGTCTGTTCATCCAACATCAGTGCCTGACCTCACAAATGCGCTTCTGGAAGAATGGTCAAACATTCCCATATATACACTCCTAAATCTTGTGGACAGCCTTCCCAGAAGAGTTCAAGCTGTTTTAGCTGCCAAGGGTGGGCCAACTCATTATTGAACCCTATGGACTAAGACTGGGATGCTATTAAGGTTCATGTAAAGGCAAGAGTCCCAATACTTTTGGTAATATAGCATATATACATTTTTAACCTTGCTGCACTCCAAAGATATCAGCCGTTTTAGACCCTGTGACATCATCTCAGGGTCTGATCTGGGTCTTGCAGCAGCTGGTGGGAGACTACATGCCACCCCTAAGGATGCCAGCAATCCCTGCTAAACTATGGACCTCTGTGAGCCCCCCTGCTTTTGGGAGTTCATAGATATGGTATGGGCAGTACTAAAACCAGCTGACTGAGCAGCGATACAGGGGGAGTGAGCACTGCTGATTTCAAAAGCCCTTCATGTAACTTTCACCTACAATGCTGCCGCCATCGTGAGGACAACACTTTGGACTATAGAGGGCATGTCCCTGGTAGCCAGGTTGCTGAGGAAGTCTTTGGATGGAGCTGAAGGTCATTCAGCCAGAAAAAGCAGTAAGCGGCCTTAGGCTATAGTGCAAATTGCAGAATACACTATGGGAGAAACACAGGGTAAGAAGGGATCAGTGATGCTGAATTACCCTGAGGAGTGCACCCTAAACCACTGGAGCAAGCTGTGACATCAATCTTCTAATAACCACTTTAGCTTTAAGATGGCCATGGATGGTCATGGACTGGCCAAGATTCGAACCACCTCTGGCATGCTGTACCCAACCAGCATGCCAGATTTTTAATATAGCCACTAGCAGTAATCACTGTGTTCTCCAGGCAGGGACCACATGCCCCCCCCTTGCTAGTTGAACACAATAGCTCTGCGGGAGGGATTCCCTCATTAACGCTGACCCTTGATTGCAGGAAGGAAAAATCACACCGTCTATGGCCTGCCTTACTGTATATCCTGGGTCAACTCCTGCTCTCTAGAAGGAGCTGATGATACAGAGGGCTGAGAGAGAGCTGACATAGCAAGTGGTGCTGATAAACCAAGAAGATGAATTAGGAAATAGGTGTGTCAACCATCTGGCTGTGGAGTGTGGAAAATGTGTGGGTATCACAAAAATGGATGGACAGAAATACAAATACTTAAAACAGTAGACATTTAAGTAATTCATCTGTGCATTTGGCTTTTTGCCTGGAGCATCACTCAGAGCTGTGATTCAGCACTCTTCACAGGAGGTGTGTTTTAAGTGAACTTGAAATTAATTAAAAATTCACTCATCAGACTCAAATTTGTGAGATTATACAGAATCCTGTAGATAATATTTTGCCCTTCAAAAACTCTATATTAGAAAAGGTCACCTTATCACTGGTCTCTGTTCCAATACTTATCTTCTCTATTGTTCCAAGTCAAACAGACCCTACTGATAAGATAAAAGCATCAGCAGCATTCCCCAGTAGAATTTCGTACAACGCTCATATAAAAATTCTCATCAGGACTTTTAGAACATTCTTTCTTGCCATCATTAAGTCAATTAATTTCTTCTAGACCTGCCCCGATGTGTTAAACAGGTTTCCATACAATGTGTACAACTTTTTGTAGGATTTTTTTCCCTCCGAATGAAAACCACACACAGTTAAAATTTCATTTGAGATTTCATCATATTCCTTAAAATTTTTCTATTACTACGGTTAAAAATGACTATCGATTTAACCCCAATAATGCTTATAAATGCAAACAAATGTTCCAAAAATGATACTGTTTGCACTAAATTCTACTAGCATTAAAGAGGAAGTAAACCCTGGTAAGCCTTTCTGTATAACCAGTTGGAGAGGACACGTGGTGGCGTTTTCTAAGAAGTTTAATTGTGAACACGGATATCTTGTCTTTGGATATAAGGATTCATTTATTGTAGGTGTTTGTACTCTTTATATCTGCACTATATGTGATTCAATTTCTGATCTTATGTGTGCGCATATAATTTCACTTTGTATTTATAGCCCAGCATGTTATTTGTTAATCCATTTATTATTGAATGTTAACTTATGCATATACTTGCAGCCCACTTATAGTGACAATTTATAGTTAAAGTGATATTAAAGTCTCGTGTCTTGTTATTAAAAAAACAAACAAAAAAAAATGTTCTACTTACCTGCTCTGTGCAGTGGTTTTGCACAGAGCAGCCCCGATCCTCCTCTTCTCGGGTCCCTCTTTGGGGCTCCTGGCCCCTCCCCTTCTGCCGAGTGCCCCCGCAGAAAGTGGATCTGAGCCAAGCCACTGCTCTGTGTGTCCATTCAAATACGGAGCCGCAGTTCAGCTTTGCCCCCTCTCTTTCCTCATTGGCTCACTGATTTTGACAGCAGTGGGAGCCAATGGAGCCCACTGCTGTGTCTCAGCCAATCAGGAGAGAGAGTCCCGGACAGCCGAGGCTCTCATGCAACATTGCTGGATCTAGATGGGGCTCAAGTAAATATTAGGAGGGCTGAGGGGGGCTGCGTGCACACACAAGTTTTTTTTTTTATCTTGCTGCATTAAGATAAAAAAAAAAAATACTTCTGCCATTAGAACCACTTTAACCATTTTCGTATTATCCACCTTTTTTGTTTACTTGATATTCACAGGAACGAATATAGTTATAGGCAGGGCATTTTTTCCTCCGAGAATAGGTGCAGGAACTCCCTCCTTCCGAGTCTCTTCTTATGTCCGCCTCCGAGCACCATTCCTTGGTTCCACTCTCTACCCACCTCCGAGCACCATTCCTTGGTTCCACTCTCTACCCACCTCCGAGCACCATTCCGTGGTTCCACTCTCTACCCACCTCCGAGCACCATTCCTTGGTTCCACTCTCTACCCACCTCCGAGCACCATTCCTTGGTTCCACTCTCTACCCACCTCCGAGCACCATTCCTTGGTTCCACTCTCTACCCACCTCCGAGCACCATTCCTTGGTTCCACTCTATACCCACCTCCGAGCACTATTCCTTGGTTCCACTCTCTACCCACCTCCGAGCACCATTCCTTGGTTCCACTCCCTGCCCACCTCCGAGCACCATTCCTTGGTTCCACTCCCTGCCCACCTCCGAGCACCATTCCTTGGTTCCACTCTCTACCCACCTCCGAGCACCATTCCTTGGTTCTACTCCTTACCCACCTCCGAACACCATTCCTTGGTTCCACTCTCTACCCACCTCCGAGCACCATTCCTTGGTTCTACTCCTTACCCACCTCCGAACACCATTCCTTGGTTCCAGAAACAATCGTCTCCCAGTAGCATAAGAGCCCCCCAGCAACAATAGATCCCCCACCAGTGACAACTGACCTCCCCATCAACAATAGACTCTCCCCTGTAAAAATAGATCCCCTCCAGCAACAATAGATCCCCCAGCAGCCAGCATCAATAGACCTTCCAGTAAACCCCAGCACCCCTTGCCATTACATACATTCAGAGCTAGAGGTGCCAGAACTGCATTCACCCGCATTCCTGCTGAAAAAAAGCCCTGGTTATAGGGAATTATGAAGAGTCTCAAAGGTGCATTTGCATAAAGAGATATGTATCCAGTAAGGGTCCAGTTACACTTGCGTTTTTCCCTTTTCACAGAGCGGCACAGGGGCTGCAGCTGACAGGCTTTCAGGTGACGATAAAGCTGCCTCCTGAATGCCTGTTATGTTATCTTTTTTGGACCGATGAACAGGGTTTTTGTAATGGAAACACAATGCAGCCCCATTGAGTTAATTGGATTTCTGTTTTAATCATTTTTATTTAGTTTAACAAGTAGCTAACATGCTATCGTTCCACCCACACGCAGGGAATTGGGTTTCATTTGATGGCAGTACTGACCACAGAACACTACGGGGGGGGTATAATTTTTGCTTTCCAACAAGGTAAAACTCAGTTTTGCAGCTTAAGGGTCGGGACAGTAAAACCACAACTCAACCACCTAGCTTTACCGCCTCCATGGACCTCAACTGTAAATTACTCCTTAGGGCCGGTTCCCACTGCTGCGATGCTAGAACCCGTGCAAATCCAGTACGGGTTCCCGTATTGCACGTCACCCGCCGGTGGTTCACACTGCCCTATGCGGACTGCTGCGGGTGTCAATAGAAAGTTAATGACACCCCCAGATCTGTTCGCATTTTGCAGTGTGAACTGTTGATACGGACAGGAATCTGATTGTAGAATAATTATATTAATTCGGCTTTATAATCAAGATCTGTAAGTATGCAGTCTGGGTCCCTTTTAAGCTTTGACTTTGAAAAAGCTCATTCAGCTCAGCATAAGACAAATCTTGAAATAGCTAGGTTGTGTGCATGTCATTTTTGTAACAGTTGTTCTACATGTGCTGAGTTAATGACTAAGGTCAGTAGGTCAGTGATTTCACAGATAAGAATATACTCAGTATATCTGTCATAAACTTTATTGTAAAGATCTTTTTAAAGGTAAAAACATATTATCCATAATATAGTTAGTTATTTGATATAGTTATTTAATTAGTTAGTTAGATTGAGTTTGTGTGAATTAGTATATATTTATATATGTATCCAATTATAGTTTAATATGCATTTGTAAGGTTTGGTACAGAATTGCATTTCTGTAGTTTAAAAGATATCCATTACAAGAATTTGGCCATTTGGAAAGGTCATTCACCTTGAGTTTTTTATAAGAAACTGTTGTGTGTTACTGACAATCAAAGAGGTTTAAGAGACGTGTCAGCTGTTGGCAAAGAGAATATTTAGAATAATCACGAATATGATCATTTCATTTTTAGTTCTAGCCGTATATGGCTATGACTTTAGTCTGCTGACTAGTTGATTTGAAATAGTATAAAAACAGAGTGACACTTCACTTCAGGGCGCACACACTTTACTACACACACACGACACACCACACACACACACACACACACACAAGACATGTCCTTCACACACACACAGAAGGACTTCATTACCTTTTCACATACACAAAGAAGAACACACGCATTCTTACTCTACAGAAGACATTTCGTTTACATTAGGCCTAAATACAGCCTACCTCACAAACAGCTGCTAGAGTGGACATCTCTCTGACATAGAAAAGCACAAACGGAGCTGAGACATCTCTTGAACATTCTTGATACGAGATTTTGTTCCTATTTATTTTTGTTTTACTACATCAAGCTGTAAGAAGAATTTAACTTTGTATATTTTCAAGTTGTTGCCAAGTGTGACCAAATAAACTCACACTTTGTTTTAAGACAGCCTGGCTACTGAACTTTTGAACAAAACGCCTAAGACACTGTTGACATAACACGTGTCTGAGAGGAGAAGGTTTTTACCCTCCCCCTACCACATTTTTACATTGGCGATTGCCAGCCAGTCCAGTTTTTTTTCCCTGCTCCTTGACAAAGGGGGGAGACTCACACATTTTTCATGATTGATCAAGTCTCGGGAAAAAAACGATCAAAGAACCTAGAAAGCGGCGTTTGTGTTCCATCAGACAAGGATGCAAGGTCCAAGGAACTGAGCCAGCTAAAGACGAGAAATTCTTCTAAATAAGATATGGCATCTGATAATCAAATATGGAGGAACAAGCAGCTCCAAGAAGAAACTAAGTAAAGAACCTAGAAGGAGGCGTTTGCATCAGATGTGGACAACAGTTCAATAAAAGTCGCGGGTGAGTTTTTCTATGTCTGTTTTCTCACCTCTAGCCAAAGTTTGTAACTTTGAAAAAAAAAAAAAAGGAAGACCCAGCCTACGAAGTTGATTGTCAAGGCCATTTGGACGGTATGCTTCAAGCTATTGTTGGAAATCCAAGACTTTGTTTGTGAAAACGTAACGTTACGTACGTGAAGATTTCTGCTAAGGTTAGTTCCTAAGAACTGAGACTTCACGTTATTTGAAAAAGCTACCATTGAGGTACAACAGGCAGATGTATGTACTATTTGGTAAGCTAAAGATGAAAGTCGGATTTTGATGTTTGAAGATGGCAAGTCCAAGAAGCAGGCAAAGAAAAATCAACAGGCAAGAACACTAAAGCACACTAAAGCACACTACAGCACACAATACAAGGAACAAGGCAAAAAGCTACAAGAAAATGATTCTTCCAAGAAAAAGCAACAAACGAAAGAAAAGCAACGAAAGAAAGAAAACGCAACAAACTAAAGAAAAAGCAACAAACTAAAGAAAAGGCAACGAACAACAAATTTAAAGGACATTATTCATCTCTTGTTTTTTTTTAAGTGCACACAAGGACTATCATACTAACAAGGGGTGAGTGTGTTTGTTTATATAAAAGGGTAACATGGGATGGTTAACATCTCAAGGCTCAGAAGTATTTTCCTGTACCATCAGGAATACATGCAGTAGTAAGGTAATTAATTCATTCCAGAGTGTAAAGAAGTTATTTAATAAGGAAACTAAGTTTAATGCTGCATGTAAATGTTTATGAATATTTTAGCCCTGAACAACAGAAAATGTGTGTTATTACACGTGGTCATTTTAAAACACATATATAGGGGGCAGAAAAAAAAAAGTTTTCAGAGAAAAAGTATTGATTAAGATTGTGGAAAGAACTGTATGAAATTGAGATTATGGAAAATAACATGGTGTTTAGTGTCTTACAAAAATCCTACAGATTTGGTTGTAAGAAATAATAAGTTAAGGATTGAACAATTTTTACAAAAATTCCAAACTTAGATTTGGTTATTAAATTAAAAGTAGTAGATTGTTCTAATTTATTTAAGACTACCTAGAGAAAATATTAAAATATGAAAGTTTTGTTCAATCTAAAAAAATTGTAAAAATAACAATTGTTAAAAGTCTTTGTAAATGAGTATTTCTGGTAAAAGTAAGGACTTTGATTGAGGGAGGAGTTTTCTCGGGGATATGGCCAATCGCAGTTTTTGGGCTTGACCCAATCTGTGAGTTTCACGAGATTGTCCTCTAAACAATTTTTTTGTCATTACTATAATCAGAAAAGTCATATAACGTAGTGTACATGATTTTTGGCAGATGTACAAACAAAATATGTTTAAAAAGTGTTAAAAAGGTTAAACATTTTAAAAAACGAAAAACTAGATTGTTACCGAATTGTACAGTGTGTTGTATACAAAGCATGATAGCTAAGATTGACTGTAACAGATCATTCTCTGAAGAGTTTGTGACATACGAGGAGCCTATTACCAACAGAGAAATGCAGATCAAGTTACACAGACTAGTCGTCATGCCATGACAGTTTTCACTTCTGTGGATCAAAGTCTTCCAAATATCTGGAAGAGGGTTCATGGATGAGAAAAATGTATTTTTAAAAGGTATTATCACTTACTAAAGTAATTGTTTTTAAAAAAAATAAGATTTTTTGGGTCTTAATAACTTTTCTTAAGAAGTTCTTTGAGATTTTTGCAGACAAAGAATTTGTCTGAGTGAATTTTAATGAATTACATAGGCTTACTGTAGGGCAAATATTTTTTAATAACTAAATATAACTTGTATACAATAATTTGAAGATCTAAAGAAAGCCCTTATTAATTTAGTATTTTTGATTAATATAGAGATCTCTCTCAGCCATTTTATATTCAAGTGTATGTGGATGATGAGACAATTTCATTGGTATTTATAAAAAAAATGTGTTAGGAGAGCATTGTCCAATGCTACAGATCAGAGACATTGTGGGTTTTGCACCATTTGTTTTGAAAACATCTTATGTTACACTAAAGGTGTTATTACTAGGAAAACAGGAGGTGTCAATACACACAGCTTTGTCTAATGGCAATTGGATGTTAAAAAGATCAGTTGTAGTGGTATTTAAAAATACATGGGGATTATATAGATGCAATATGAGGGATAGAGCCACAATTGTGTAAGTTAATCATGAAAAAGTCACTTTTTCGACTTTTAGTGGACATTTATTGGGAAAGAATTTCTTGTGCTTCTATAGATGGATCCAAATATTGGCACAATGGAATGACAATATTAAACTTTCTGTAGGTGTCTGCATTAAAAGCTGATCTTAAGACTGCCATGTGTTTGTTTAGCAGTCAGAGTGACAGAGCATGTGTGGTTCATTCAATCATACTGTGTGAGAGGAATGTTTTTGGTTCTGAAAAGAAATTTCAACATGATCAAATTTCTTTCAGAAATATAATATTTAGGAAGGCCCAACCTAAATTAGTGTTCTTTTACAAAATTAAAGCAATTGTCCGTGTAAAGGAAAAAATACAATAATCTGGTAAGATTATTCTTTTACAAGATTTAATATTAGTCACAGGATAAAAAGGGGGACTATGACATTTTGTTTTAGTTAGAATCAGTACAGACTGATGAAGATAATATTTATTGTAAAAAAAATAATTCCAACAATAATGAATAGAGTTATTTTTAAATGAAAATATTTCTTTTTGCATATCCAGGTACCTGACTGACTGACTGATTGATTTTTTGTTTAAGCTAATGAAAGAAATTCTGAACTACTCATTTTAGAACACTTTGTCATCAAACTTCTGAATAATGTTTTATTTGAATAATCCAATAGGAAAGAGTAACCTGATACTACAAAGTATTGAGGGATTTGGCTAATCTTTATAGATTGATTATATTAGTTTTTTCTACCTACTAAAGGAGGATATTAGGATGTTGTTTTTTTAGTTAATGTTTCTTTTTGATAAATTAATTGAGATAATTCTAGAAAAAATAATATTTTTAACAAAAGCTAAGTTGTTGTGAACTGATGTCATATTCCATTGGGGTTGGATTTCAAACCATGGAATCAGATAATGATTTAAAATTTTGCAGGACATGTATGCAATTTTAGGTATTTAGTAAAGATTTTGTTTCTTATCATCTTAAGTACTCAGGTATTGTAGTACGTATGATTAGTATTATAAAGTCTAAATAGGGTAAGATGATTCAAGAAAAAGGTAAAGATTGGGTGACTTATTTACCTGCTACAGTTTTTGTTTAAAAACTTTATTATTTTTTTTAAACATTAGGTTTGTTAACTTTTTGAGTTAATGACAGGATGTCTTTTGAGATTAGCATACTCCGTTATTTTGATATAATCTGTTGTATAGAAAGAAGTGTGGTTGCAAACTTTGCAAGCAACAGGTGCAGGTATTTCAGAAGTTTGTTCACAAAATATGGCTAGGCCTTTGCTAAATTTAAATAGAAATCATGTCTTGAATGAGATTTCTACTTCTGATGAGTATGTTTAGTAATTTATTCCAGTAGCTAAAGTTATGGTTAAGAATTATAGATCTGAAGGTACCAGGGATGCAAACAGATGTCAACTGAGATATCAATTGGAAAGATTATTTTGTTATTTTTAAGGTACATTGGAATTATACTTTTTGTTTCTAAAGAATTGGTAATAAATAATAAAAATAATTGGTAAAAATAAGAACTAAATGGGTAGGATGTAATCAGCAGTAATGTTTTAGTTTGAGGAAATACCTCAGTGACAACTGCTGCCGGAAATATATTATTGCATCCTATAGTTATTATATTTATTATCATGATATTATGTATTTTATTTCAAATCTGTATTATGGTTAGAATGAAACAATTTTATAAATTGATTAAGGAAGAAATGAAAAAAGGTGAAAAAATTATGACAGGTATTTTTAGTCGGAAAATTACTTCTGGCTTATCTGATCCTGTGATTGGCTGTGGTACATCTGGAGCAACTGATTCAAAATGTGTATGAAAGGGCCACAAATGGAGTGTGCGTGATTTAGTTAATATAATAAATTATATTCAGGGGGGATTGTAGAATAATTATATTAATTCGGCTTTATAATCAAGATCTGTAAGTATGCAGTCTGGGTCCCTTTTAAGCTTTGACTTTGAAAAAGCTCATTCAGCTCAGCATAAGACAAATCTTGAAATAGCTAGGTTGTGTGCATGTCATTTTTGTAACAGTTGTTCTACATGTGCTGAGTTAATGACTAAGGTCAGTAGGTCAGTGATTTCACAGATAAGAATATACTCAGTATATCTGTCATAAACTTTATTGTAAAGATCTTTTTAAAGGTAAAAACATATTATCCATAATATAGTTAGTTATTTGATATAGTTATTTAATTAGTTAGTTAGATTGAGTTTGTGTGAATTAGTATATATTTATATATGTATCCAATTATAGTTTAATATGCATTTGTAAGGTTTGGTACAGAATTGCATTTCTGTAGTTTAAAAGATATCCATTACAAGAATTTGGCCATTTGGAAAGGTCATTCACCTTGAGTTTTTTATAAGAAACTGTTGTGTGTTACTGACAATCAAAGAGGTTTAAGAGACGTGTCAGCTGTTGGCAAAGAGAATATTTAGAATAATCACGAATATGATCATTTCATTTTTAGTTCTAGCCGTATATGGCTATGACTTTAGTCTGCTGACTAGTTGATTTGAAATAGTATAAAAACAGAGTGACACTTCACTTCAGGGCGCACACACTTTACTACACACACACGACACACCACACACACACACACACACACACACAAGACATGTCCTTCACACACACACAGAAGGACTTCATTACCTTTTCACATACACAAAGAAGAACACACGCATTCTTACTCTACAGAAGACATTTCGTTTACATTAGGCCTAAATACAGCCTACCTCACAAACAGCTGCTAGAGTGGACATCTCTCTGACATAGAAAAGCACAAACGGAGCTGAGACATCTCTTGAACATTCTTGATACGAGATTTTGTTCCTATTTATTTTTGTTTTACTACATCAAGCTGTAAGAAGAATTTAACTTTGTATATTTTCAAGTTGTTGCCAAGTGTGACCAAATAAACTCACACTTTGTTTTAAGACAGCCTGGCTACTGAACTTTTGAACAAAACGCCTAAGACACTGTTGACATAACACGTGTCTGAGAGGAGAAGGTTTTTACCCTCCCCCTACCACATTTTTACACTGATCGGATGGGTGTGAACACCCATCCGATTCTGGGGCGAGCCAAAAAAGGGTCCTGTGCGATTTTGGTCTGAATGCGATGCAAATTCAGCCATACAATCTGTATGGAAATCTGAAAACACCCTATAGATGAATAGTGGCGCTACTCCCCTGGTCCTAGGAGTGAAATAAATAATACACCCTAATGTTAATAAGTGAGTTGCATGTGCTCAAACTAACCCTAAAAGATCCCAAACACACATAAAAAATAATTAAAATACACAATATATATGTATAATATAAATGAAAATATCAGTTAGTGATGCAATCAACCATTCCTACAAAATAAATATGAAATCAATCCCCTGGTGTGATCAGGGCTGTGTTTTGGCCTAGGCCGACAAAGCCTAGGCCTAGGGCGGCACTTTGCAGGGGGCGGCAAAAAAGCCACCCCCCGCATGAGAGAGAGTCCCCCACCCGATTCCCAGCTCCCGCGGCCACCCCCCGCACACATGCAGGCCACGGCGGCCGCCTTGCTGTAGCGGCGCTGTTGTGTATGGGTGTGCTTGGCAGAGAGTGGAGGGGCGTGTGTATGGGCGTGCTTAGCAGAGCTCACGCCCCTCCACCCTCTGACAAGCACGCCCATACACAGCAGCACCGCCCGCTACAGCAAGGCGGCTGCCGTGGGCTGCATGTGTGCGGGGGCGGGAGCCGGGAATCAGGAAGACGGGTGGGGGGACTTTCTCTCATGCGGGGGGCAGCGTGTGACTCACGCCCCCATAAGCGGCCGATGACTGGCGGAGGTGGAGCCTTATGCTCCGCCTACCCTCCTCCACACTGCTTGACCCTTCTCCTCGGCACAGCAGGTAAAGTTATTGAAAAAAATTATAAGAGTTTTATGGGAACAGTGTTGGCATTTGATGGCTACAATTGATGGGGCACAGTGACAGCGTTTGATGGGGCACAATGGCTGCGTTTAAAGGCACAGTGACAGCGTTTGATGGCACAGTGGCTGCGTTTGGCGGGCACAGTGGCTGCGTTTGGCGGGCACAGTGGCTGCGTTTGGCGGGCACAGTGGCTGCAATTGATGGGCACAGTGGCTGTGTTTGGTGGGGCACAGTGGCTGTGTTTGGTGGGGCACAGTGGCTGCGTTTGGTGGGCACAGTGGCTGCGTTTGGTGGGCACAGTGGCTGCGTTTGATGGGGCACAGTGGCTGCGTTTGGTGGGGCACAGTGGCTGCGTTTGGTGGGGCACAGTGGCTGCGTTTGGTGGGCACAGTGGCTGCAATTGATGGGCACAGTAGTTGCGTTTGGTGGGCACAGTGGCTGCGTTTGATGGAACAGTGGCTGCATTTGATGGGGCACAGTGAGGCTGCAATTGATGTCTTTTTTTCTGAATTTCTTAGTTTGTTTGCACCCCCCCAAAAATTTTGAGCACCAGCCGCCACTGGCATGTGCAAAGTGCTCCATGCATGCTAAAATCAATGCAAACCCTTTAAACAGTCCACATTTAGTTGCAGTCTCCAGGGAGTGGGGAAGGGCACCTGTTCCCCCCTCCCCCTGAAAGGTGCCAAATGAGCCTAAAGAGGAAGGTGTGTGGTTTACAGATGATAGGGCGGGTCTTAAACAGGAAGGGGTGTGGCCTCGGCAGCAAGGGGTGGGTCGTATTTAAATTAGGGGGGTGCATGAGTTTGGTCAGGCCTAGGGCAGCACAAAACCTAAATACACCACTGGGTGTGATATGACACCGCAGCAAGGTGACTGGGTGAACATAAACTCTAAATCTTAGTATATAAAGTGACAATATATAAATGATCCACTTAGTGATAATTAAATTGGATGGAAATCGTGATATTTTAACTGCCTTAACGACTGGGCTGCAAAAAATAGTGATGATGTAAAACAGTTCTTTGAGTGAAAAACCAGATGAAGTGAGTATAACAGTGAATAGTCCACATAAACTGTGCAATCGTGCCAAAAAAGGAAGACGTTCCAGAAAGTAAGTGTCTCCAATTCACAATGCTGTGCCAAACTGTCCACCACACCTTAGTGACGTGAATCCACTCCCTTACGAATGGACACACTCACCAGCTGTTGCGGCCCTACACTCTCGTGTTTGGCCGGACAAGGCTTTAACTCACTATCATGGGGGTTACCATGCGAGCATAGATATCCACTGCTCAGTGCACCGGACACTGTTCTTGGGGTAGTGGTTCCACATAAAGGATGAAACAAAAATGCTCCAGACAGTGTGTTACCGTTTAAAAAGTTTAATAACAAACTGAAACCAAAACCAATGCACTCACATGATCCATAAAAACAATGGGCATGACACTTCACAGCACTTCACAGCAGTCAGGATAAAATACAGCAAACGCATGCAGCAAAAAAGGTCAAACTTCAGACGGTCAAGGCGGACCCAGGGTGTGTGGAGTGTGGATGCCTGACGATCACCTCACCGGTTCACCACTGGCGCTTCCTCTCTGTTCCCCACTAAGTCCGTATGACGAAACATGGCTAAGTCCGTATGACGAAACATGTCGGGGCGTGGCTACACGGCAATCCCATACTAGTGCTAGAGGAAGGAGAGACGGCTGACTGAGCGGGGTGTAGCGGGGAACAGAGAGGAAGCGCCAGCGGTGAACCGGTGAAGTGATCGTCAGGCATCCACACTCCCTGGGTCCACCATGACCGTCTGAAGTTTGACCTTTTTTGCTGCATGCGTTTGCTGTACTTATACAAAAATAGGGCCGCAAAGTAGGGCTGTAACAGCTGGTGAGTGTGCCATTCGTAAGGGAGTGGATTCACGTCACTAAGGTGTGGTGGACAGTTCGGCACAGTATTGTGAATTGGAGACACTTACTTTCTGGAACATCTTCCTTTTTTGGCACGATTGCACAGTTTATGTGGACTATTCACTGTTATTTTCACTTCATCTGGCTTTTCACTCAAAGAACTGTTTTACATCATCACTATTTTTTGCAGCCCAGTCGTTAACGCAGTTAAAATATTATCACGATTTCAATCCAATTTAATTATCACTAAGTGGATCATTTATATATTGTCACTTTATATACTAAGATTTAGAGTTTATGTTCACCCAGTCACCTTGCTGCGGTGTCATATTACACCAGGGGATTGATTTCATATTTATTTTGTAGGAATAGTTGATTGCATCACTAACTGATATTTTCTTTTATATTATACATATATATTCTGTATTTTAATTATTTTTTATGTGTGTTTAGGATGTTTTAGGGTTAGTTTGAGCACATGCAACTCACTTATTAACGTTAGGGTGTATTATTTATTTCACTCCTACGACCAGGGGAGTAGCGCCACTATTCATCTATAGGGTGTTGTCAGATTTCAATATTTCCTTTTTAAGTGGCAGCTCACAGTAGGTTCAATATTCAGAGGGCAGTGGTGGAAGGACAGGTGTAGGCGGTTTTATTTTGTTCATCCACAGTTTTTATTATACAATCTGTATGGCTGAATTTGCGTCGCACATACATGGCATGTGATTTGCACAGCAATGTGGTGCGAATCACATGCAATATCTGACATCGCAGCAGTGTGAACCGGCCATAAGGGTTTTGAAGGCATTCTGATGTAAGCAGACCCCATCAATATGTCCCTGTGGTTTCAAGAAATCAAAATCAAAAGTTTGTAGCCCATTTAGTCATAGCTGGCTGTGGATGAAAGTGGGATGATCATTTTTTCTTAAATAAAATACCATTCCAAAATGGATTGTGTAGCAATAAATGATAAAACAAGTTTAATTTATTTTAAAAAATGTTTAATCACTTCAATAACTTTTTTCTGCCAAAGTAATGAATGTGCATTAAAAATGAATGTTAAGTTTTATGAAAATGCAGCTCATGAAATTGAGAAAAATGGAGTATAATGTATGAATGTTTTTAAAACTAAAAGCATTGCTTTTTGTGTTTCGCTCAATTTGTACGCAGTAAAAGAGGAGAAAAGTGGATCATTAAGTGATGAAAACATAAAGTAGAAGGGTTGATGGGTCGGAAGGTAGAGCTACAACGATCAGGCTCCTTTCCATCCCAGGATTATGTAACCCAATGTTTTTTTGCTGCATTCTCTGGGGAAGAAAGATGATTGCTTTAAAATGATTGCTTGGATGCCAAGGAATGTTTTGTGAGAAAAGTAAATAGTGCAATAATATCACTGCTGAGAAACATCAAACAAATCCCATAAGAACTGCGGTTTATCTTTAGTAGCACAAGAGCCAGCTCTGCTCATGGCATCCGAGAAGTCCTAGGTATCAAACTGTACAATGAACATTCTACAGCCATTTTTTACTGTTTTCTCCTTTATGTATTATGATGTCAAGTTTCCCAAGAAACTTGACAGTCACCCAAAATTACAAGGTGCTTTCCTGACCTCCTAGCAGCTGTGTGAAGTCTTCAAAGATGTTCCACATCGTCCCTAAACTCTTAAGACTTGGATCATCTGATCTCACCATGATAGATTTGGCATGTAGGCAGTAACCTGAGGCCACTCAACATGCTTACACTCAAAGGCTTTCAGGACAATCGCAAGGCCTTTGGGTTTCTCTCTTGGTGTCCTGACAGGTGTATGAGGTCTCCCCAGATGTTTCACATCTGAATATGCCTAAGACTTGAATCACTCTGTGCTTCTATAGTGTGTAGGTATGTATGCCCCCCACTGCTCTACAAGTCTTTTTGAGGTTCTCTTTAGCTGTATGAAGTTTCAAATCTACCAGAGTCACTTGAGATTTGGATCTTCTGGTCCTACGATAGTGGGACTTGGCCCATAGGTAGTATGGAGTCCACTCAAAAACAGTCTAGAGCAGGGGTCTCCAAACTTTCTAAGTAAAGGTTAAAGGATCACTAAAGATACTTTTTTTTTTTTAAATAACAAACATGTTATACTTGCCTCCACTGTGCAGCTCGTTTTGCACATAGTGACCCCGAACCTGGTCTTCTGGGGTCCCTCGGAGGCTGTCTTGGCTCCCCCCGCGCAAGGACTCAACACTTTCATGGGAGTGATGAGTGCCTGCGAGCACGCTCCTGTGATACAGCTGGCGGCCATAACCGCTCACTGTATCACTCGGCCCCGCCCCCGGCACGCTGCGTCATTGGATGTGATTGACAGCAGCGCGAGCCAGCGGCTGCGCTGCGTTCAATCCATCCACTCTGGCCATTCAACAGCCAGGCTGAGCGAGGAAGAGGATGGCTGGGCCGAGCGAGGGACTTTCGAGGGGTCAGGTAAGTAAAACAGGGGGGCTGGGGGGTCCGGTCCATAGAATGCATTAAGGTGAAAAAACTTTTACCTTTACAACCCCTTTAAGTTTACTGTCCTTCAGGCTTTAGCGGGGCTAGACTGTGCCCAGTGGGATTAGAAAATGCCCCAGCATCAGTGGGCATACACAGTGCCCAATTATTGGCTTTAACAGGGGATTAAGACCCCATTGTTTGGATTAATGGGAAGAATTGTGCCATCGATGGTCAGTCGGAGGAATGGTGTCACATTCATGGTGTCAGTTGGTGGAATAGTGCCCCAAGGGCCAGATAAAGGCAAGCAAAGGGTCACATCTGGCCCCTGGACTGCGGTTTAGTGACCACTGCTCTAGAGCATCTCTGGAAACACCCAAGACTTTCATGGTTCTTTGCCATTTCTCCCCACAGCTGTATGAAGTCTCCTGAGATGTGTCCTGGAGACTCCAGAGACTTAGATCATCTAGTGTTGTGGGACACTTGGTGCATTTGCAATATGCTGAATCTGCTTAAAAGCAGTCCATTGTGTTTTGGGAGGCTACAAAAACTTGCATAACCTAGTCCCATGAATGAATGTAATCAGTGTATGTGCAAGAAATAGAATCTATGGCCTTTGCATTTTTTTTTTTTTAATATTCATGTACAAGAAATTTGATATACGGTATGTGAATAATAATATGTAACAAGGCTCTGCTTAAAGTAAAATTTTTAGATTTTTCTCTTTTTTTTTTAATTTTTTAATGGGGACAAATCAACTATTGTTTTCAACCATGGGAATGAGAATATTTGAAGAAGGAAGAACCAATTCTAACAGTGAATGTGGTTTTCGTTTGGAAAATTCCATTCTTTTAAAAATCGTTAAAAGCAAGCAATATTTTGAAGACTTTTGAACATTCGTCAAGTCTCTATTGGCATTATCAATTGTACTGAAGACATTTTTTGTAGAAATGTTTATGAATCGTATGAATGTATGAAAATCTATTAGTGTATGCCCAGCTTAAAGCCCATTTCGGGGCGAAAACAAAAATTTGTGTGCCTGCACTGCATGAGTGAACTGCTTGTTTTTGGAGAGGAGAAAAGGAGACTTAACTAATCCTCTGATCCTTCCAGAGCAAGACTGGTCAGGTACCCTCACGCTCCAGCCATCTTGAGTTGTGGACTGTTTGACATCATTAAGCCCAGAGCAGGCTCCATAGACCAGGAACAGTCTACTGTTGGACTGTGAAAGAACGTCGTTTTCTAGTGGAATGAAGGATCGGGCGAGTATAAGCTTTCCCCTCACCCCAAGCAGTTGCACCGCATGGGAAAGTTATTTTTGTTTTTGCCTGGAGATGGCCTTTAAAGTGGTTGTTCACCCTGTACAACCACTTTTACCTACAGGTAAGCCTATATTACGGCTTGCCTGCAGGTGCTGGAAATTACATAGTTACATAGTAGGCGAGGTTGAAAAAAAGACATAAGTCCAACCTATGTGTGAATATGTGTCAGTATTACATTGTATATCCCTGTATGTTGCGTTCATTTAGGTGCTTATCTAATAGTTTCTTGAAACTATCGATGCCCCCCGCTGAGACCACCGCCTGTGGAAGGGAATTCCACATCCTTGCTGCTCTTACAGTAAAGAACCCTCTACGTAGTTTAAGGTTAAACCTCTTTTCTTCTAATTTTAATGAGTGGCCACGAGTCTTGTTAAACTCTCTTCTGTGAAAAAGTTTTAGGTTTAGGAGATATTTGCAAAAAACCTGTGCGCCGATGACTACGGCGCATGTGCACTTTAGAAAGGGCACATTGTGCCGTTTCTAATAAGGGTCATGCCGTGACTGGCGGCTTCCGTGCGGGAATGACGTCACGCGACTCCGGACAGTCACAGAGCCGGAGTTTGCGGCCCCGGAAGGAAGAGGGGTGAAGATGGACGCTCGGTGCTAGTGGGGACAGTGGTGACATCGTAGGCTTCGTTTTCAGGTAAGTGACACATAATGGGCTACTATGCGATGCATAGTAGCCCATTATGCTTTACCTTTGCAGGGAAATAAAGAGGAAGTAAAACCCATCAGAGCATGTGTGACTCTCCATTTTGAGAAGTCAGAAAGCGCTTGTGTATATAACATATCACGGCCGTGATCCACCATCCAACCTCCAGTCACAGATTCTCCACTGCTCTGGGTCTCCGGGAATGTAAAAAGAGCACCAGGCTTGCATAGTGTAAAATCCTTCCTGAGGTTCTTTATTGTATTACACAATTATTGTATTATTGTATTTATAAAGAACCTCAAACTATAATGTGAACCTGATGTCTATGGTTTATGTGCTAGCTGTTATTGAGTACATTAATACAGTATTTTCTCTATATGAGTGTCTTTAAAGTGTTACTAAACCCAGGACCCTGAATTCATTATATCTGGTCTCTCACAGTACACAGAACATGGAAATGCAATTATTTTAGTAAATATAAACTGCTAAATACCTTTTCTCATCAGCAGTATATATACACATTGTGACTTTTATCAGTGTCTAGTTAAAGCTTGTAGGAGGAGTTTTTATTCTCCTCTGAATGTCCTATGAGGCTGCATGATCCCTGACTTTGTCTCCAAACTCCAGCAATACACACCAAACTGAGCATGTGCAGAGTGCACCCAAGGCTCTGTTCTAGTAGCAGATGGATTGGGGACAGTAAAAGAAGGAAAGGATCAGAGAAGACAGGAACCAACAGCCTTTTTACACAATGCAGAGGATTAACCCCTTGGGTTCCACAGTGAGTATTACAAGCATGCTTTACATATACAGACTGATTTTACAGTTGTGGGTTTAGTAACACTTTAATGTTAAAGTGGTTGTAAAGTCAGAAGGTTTTTTGATCTTAAAGTGTTTGTTAACCCAAAAAAAACACAAACAGATCCAGTTTCCTTAAAGCAGGTTATACAGCACAGTGCTTGTGCTGTGTCATTTGGCCCAATGTATCGCCTAAAAAAAAACCTGGCCGATCCTGCCTGGCTATACCCTCCCCCCTGAAAACTGAGCACATTTATCATGGCTGCTGAGCCCCAACACCTGCTCTGTCCTTCTCTGTCCTCTCCCCCCTCCCCTCCCTGCCCGTCTGCTTGTGTCAGTGCCCCCACCCCCCCCTCCTCCTCCGCTCCTACTGCTCTCCTATCGAATATAAAATTCTCCCACCCCCTCTTTAACAAAACAATAAGTGTCCCTGTTTTATATATAAAAAAATATGCTCATCTCTACCTATATCACAGCGGCTCCCGGCGATCACGTGACTCCTCAGCTCTCTCTCTCTTCTCTTCCCCTCCTCACTGACTGACATCATCGGGAGTGCTCGGCCCCGCTCACTGGAGCTGTCAGCCGGGCAGAGGAGAGAGCCGAGGAGTCACGTGATCACCAGGAGACGCTGTGATATAGGTAGAGATGAGCATTTTTTTTTATATAACACAGGCACACATATGTTACAGAGGGCATAGGAGGATTTTATATCAGTGGCTTAACAACCACTTTAATGTATTCTATGCATTAAGATAAAAACCTTCTGTGTGCAGCAGCCGCCTTCCAGCACCCCCTAATACTTAACTGAGCCCCATCTCTATCCGGTGATGTCCACGAGCTCCTCTGCCATTCAGGACTATTCTCCTGATTGGCCAAGACACAGCAGTGACGTCACTGGTTCCCGCTGCTGTCAATCAAAGTCAGTTCGCTAATCAGGAGAGAGAGGGGGCAGGGCTGAACTGGGGCTCCGTTTCTGAATTGGACACAGGACTCAGCTCGGTACCCCCATAGCAAGCTGCTTACTGTGGGGGCACTCGACAAGAGGGAGGGGCCAGGAGAGCTGAAGAGGGACCAGAGAAGAGGATCTGGGCTGCTCTGTGCAAAACAACTGCAACAGGGCAGGTAAGTATAACTTTTTTTTCTGGTGCCCCAACCCTGCAATAAACAATTGCGCCCAGAGCAGCACTCCCACCTGCCCACCCCTTGTCCCGGTCCTGAGAACACATAATGAACCTATCTAAAGGCAAGCTGGGCCCTGATCTATACAGACTCTGTTTCTTCAGACCTATGGGAATGAATGGTAAACCTACCAGGAGGAAATGTGGTCCATGTACAGATGTGAGGCATGGAGCTACATTGTTAATCCAGGAGGAGCTTTATAAATTTAAACAAGATGAAAAGGCAACGATTACAATGTTTTGGCTAATTGACAGGATAATCCTGCCTGTAAACAAGGAAAGACAGAATATACTGCACAGCCCAGATAAAGCTTTGTCATAAAACATCCACAAAAAATAAAATAAATTATATATATATATATATATATATATATATATATATATATATATATATATATATATATATATATATATATATATATATATATATATATATATATATATATATATATATATAATTTTTTTTTTTTTTTTTAACTTCAACATGCCAGCCTAAAGACTGATATTTAAGATTTGAGTGAAGATCTCCAGGTTGAGGTCACTCCATTCCAGTGAAATGTCTACATTTGAGTTCCCAGCTCCACCAAAAACATGATATCATAGATCATTTCCCTGCTGAACAGTTTAGTATGAAGAATGCAGCACAAGGTCCCCTCCTGGTGCGAAACCTCAGCTGAATGCCAGACGTCAAAAATTTTGGATTAAGTAGGAAACCCTCAGAACTTTTTTGGCCTTCGGTCACAGGAATGAAATAAACGTGGGGGAGGTGTCTTCAAAGGGTGGTACTGTGTACACCACTTTGGTACACTATGCCACGTCCTATTGGTTATCAAGGAAAATCAAGGAATGAAGAAAAAAAATTGACTTTTTAGGCATAACTATAAAATATATAGTATAATTTTTTTATTAACGCAAAAGAAAAACATATATTGAGATGTATACAAATATTAATTAGGCCTCTTTCACACGAACGATCCGTTCAGGTCCGTGGGGATTTTTAAGTACTGAAGCTTGGCGTCATTCCACGAGTGTGCGCAATTTTAAAGTGTGACATGTTAGATATCTATTTACTCGGAGTAACATCATCTTTCACATTATACAAAAAAATTATGTAAAAAAAAGGAACTTTTTTAATTAAACTTTTTTTTTTCCACAAAAAAACATGTTTAAAATATTGCTGCGCAAATACAGTGCGACATAAAAAGTTGCACGACCACCATTTTATTTCCTAGGGTCTCTGCTAAAAAAAAAATATTTAACGCTTGGGGGTTCTGAGTAATTTTCTAGCAAAAAAAATGATTTTTACATGTAGGAGAGGAGTGCCAGAAAAGGCCCGGTATGGAAGTACCAAACTCCATATGATCTATAAAAAAAAAAAAATTCACATACAATAGAAAGCTACTATATCACTCACATCAAGAATAGGGCTATAGATTGGCTCTTTGCATATATTTACTATACGGATTTGACCGAAATCACACGATCCGCCGCAGAATCTAAATTGGACCATACCCTGGCTATGAAAAAGAGAAAAATTGTGTACAACCTCTGTGCACTCTGTCAACATGAATATTAGAAATGTTTCATAAATATTTCATAGAGTAAAGCAAGGAACACTTTGACAATAACAAGGCAAGGTAATCCTAGGGATTCATTACAGGAACATGAACATAGGACACTGCGGAGAGAAAAAAAAACGTTTTTACGGCTTCAAAGGCATCACAACAAGGGCTCTTTGGCAACACGGAGAGAAGAGACGCTCAGGACAAAAGGATGCAATTAGAGTGACATTAAGCCTGACAGCCCATGCAGTGTCCTCACCTCTACTGATGAAGTGCAAATACACAGAACTCTGTCTTTGGGTTAACGGCAGTTATTTATCACTTGCTGGTTGAAGGCGGTAATGCGAATACAATGTAAATTGCATCATTTCCAGGTGAATAATGGGGTAAACTCGTGTGCTTACGTCTATTGCATTTACAACATGTCAAATCATTTCTGCACAGAGCTGGCAACTGTAGAAAAGAAAAAGACGGAAGTAAGCCTGCGGGTTAAAGGAGAACTCCAATATGTGGGTGAAACTGCAGCAGGTGTTAAAGAGGAGCTCCAGCCACCAACGAAAAGTCAGCAGCTACAAATACTGTAGCTGCTGAATTTTACTATTAGGGCACTTTCTTGTGCAGGGATCCCGGGGGGGTCCTCACTCAAGCCGATTCTTCAATCTTGGGTAAGGGAAACCAGAAGTGAAGCCTTGCCACTTGCAGTCTCAACGAGCCAGCTGCGGCGAGGGCTGAACTTCCAGCTGAGTTTGCCATGGCAAACTTGGCAGGGAATGGAAGCAGGTACCTGTCAAAACCAGGTACCCCCCCCCATAGTGCTAAATGTGACACCAGAAGGGTGGGGGGGGGGAGAAAGATGAGCGGAGCTTTAAAAAGAAAATAAATGGCTCTTTGCAACCTGCAGACTTTTTCCATCCTGGTAAGGAAGCTGCTCCTGGTCACGACTAGGGGGATCTTGCCAGTCACCACTAGGGGGATCTTGCCAGTCACCACTAGGGGGATCTTGCCGGTCACCACTAGGGGGATCTTGCCGGTCACCACTAGGGGGATCTTGCCGGTCACCACTAGAGGGAGCTACCGGTCACCACTAGAGCAAAGTACCGTTCACCACTAGAGCAAACTACCGGTCACCACTAGAGCAAACTACCGGTCACCACTAGAGCGAGCTACCTGTCACCACTAGAGCGAGCTACCTGTCACCACTAGAGCGAGCTACCTGTCACCACTAGAGCAAACTACCTGTCACCACTAGAGCGAGCTACCTGTCACCACTAGAGCGAGCTACCTGTCACCACTAGAGCGAGCTACCTGTCACCACTAGAGCAAACTACCTGTCACCACTAGAGCGAGCTACCGGGCACCACTAGGAGCGAGCTACCGGTCACCACTAGGAGCGAGCTACCTAAAACTAAGGTTTTACTTACCTCCTCATAAAAAAAAAAAAAAAAAAAAAAATCAGATTTGTCTGACAACGTCTGTCTTTCATGAATCCATGCTGACTTTTGCTTAAAATATTTTTTTCCAGCAAGAACTCATCTACAGTATGTGGTGTTTTATTAAACTCTTCAATATCTTCCCAACTATAGAAGGTAAACCAACAGGTCTATAGTTATTTGGTAAAGACTTTGATCCCTTATTAAAGATCACAGACTGTCCATTCAGAAAAGGAAAAAAAAATAAGATTTACCGGCCCCTTTCCTACTCTCCATCCTGACACAGCAGCCAGCGGGAGAGGGTGGAAGCCGGAAGCACTGCAGAGGGACAAGGAGGGGCACAGGAGAGCACACAGGGGTGCAGCAGGACCTAGATAGGAGGGGCGGCGGAATGCAGAGAAACTATTTTCCTCCTGCTGCCACTGAATGTCATGCAGGAGGGAGAGAAGAAGAAGCAGGCTTTCAGCAGCTATCGGAGGAAAATGGAGGGGATTGATTTTGCTACATGCCGCCCCCCTCTGCCTCTCCTATCCAAATGTACAGGGGGGCCACACGGGCTCCCTGGAGCACTGTGCAGGGGTCATAATTGCGACCCCTGTGGTTTTGCCCCTGGCCAGCTGCCGGCTTCCTAACCGATGATGTCATAGGTTTATAAGAAGGACATCAAGCGTCTAAGGACGTCCTTGTTCGCTCCTCCTCTGCCTCTCACCATCAGTACTGGGGTCACATTAGCTAAATGAGAGAGAGGGAGAGAGAGAGAAAGTGAGGGAGAAGAGAAATGCTGGAAAAGTAGTCGGAGCCATTGTGCAAAAGTACAATTTTTTTAGAAGAACAAAAAGTCACCTTTAACATTGGGTATCCTACATGTGTTGATGTCGCTGCAATATGTAAAAACTATAAATTTAGAGGTTTTACATTTTAGATTGGGTTGTTTTTTGGTGGCCATCTAGAAAGTGTCCAGTGTAATTTTTGTATGTGTAAAAAATACTCGGCATTCCGCAGCCGAACTGCTATTTGCATATTAGCAGCACTCCTACCTTTCAAAATCTAGAAAAGATTGTGAATAAGTTTTATATATAAAAAGTTATAATAAAGAGAAGTACAGTAACTCTTCTTTTATTAGAACCTTCAGAAATGGTTTCCTCTTGATCACAGTCCTTTAGGAGGTCATGACCAGACTACATACATCTTTTATAAAGAACCAACCAGCCTGGCTGAAAGCTGAGAATGTTCAAAGGAACAAAAACGGTGGCCCCCAGACCAGGACGGGTCAAGTCATATAGAATAGATACAGAGATAATGAGGTACACATGCAGGCAACCTTTTCAACCGAACATCAAACTACCTTGATGACCCCTTTCAATGTCTATATAGTAATAGAAATTATATGAAAAACTGAATACACAGAAAAAAAAAAGTTATTTTTTTTATTTTTGAGTAGTTTAGCTTTGGGTAAAGTCTAGTGGGTTTGATCGCTCAAAAGACTCCATCTCTCGGGGAACCAATATGCTTTACTTAGAACAATGGCAGAAAAAGACTAAAGTGTTACAAAACCCAGGAGCCTGCATTCACTATATCTGGTCTCCCACAGTACACAGAACATGGAAATGCAATTATTTTAGTAAATAAACTGCTACTCCGACTGTCCTATGAGGCTGCAGGATCCCTGACCCTCTGTCTGGACAGTGCCGATTGGTCCTGTGCTGATCACATGCACCCTCCCAAGAAAAACAAAAACAAAAAACAAAGCTCTAGAAATACACACCAAACTGAGCATGTGCAGCTTGCCCCCAAGGCTCTGTACTATCAGGAGATGAATTGGGGACAGTGGAAGGAAGGAGGGATCAAGTTAGACAGCATCAAACAGCCTTTTTACACAATGCAGAGGATTTGCCCCTTTAGGTTCCACAGCGAGTATAACAAGCATTCTTTACTGCATATACAGACTGATTTTACTCTTGTGGGTTTAGTGGTGGTTGGTTTGTTTGTCGCCCCCCACCGCAAAATGGAGCACCACTGACAATGTATACCCGTCGGCAAGTTGCGTTGCAATTCAGAATTAATGGCACCAACACTTGTATTGTGCAATGCTGAGTGTTGTGGTAAAGCATGCTGTGCCACGAATGGCATCTTGAGGCGGCAACTCAACAGCCTATTTTTACCCCCCTCCTCCCCGGCCACTTATGTAACCAAGACCCAAGAGAGAAACTGAGAAGCTCTTCTTACACAGAAGTGTCATACTTCAGTTTCTGGGCACTGTATACCTGGACCAGGAACTATCCACCCTGATCCCCTTGTAGGCAGGTACAATCTATTTCCTCCACTGCAAGTGGCGCCGAACCGCAGTGGAATGGCAGAGGGGAAAGAAGGAAGTCGAGAGGAACTTCGTTCCTCTATGGTTTCCTGGGTCACAAGGAGGCAGCTATCCGATTAGATGCTGGTGCTCCATGTGACTTTGGTGGCCATCTTGGGTCAGGCAGAGTCCATTTAGGACCCTGGCTCCTGGACTTGGCACGTGTTTGGCAAGTGGCAGCGTAGGGACCGGTCACCTGTCTGTCAGGGACAGTGCTCCACATCAGGGAAAGGTTCCGGGAGGAGCAGGGAAAGTGCAGTGACACGCCATTCCTCCTGGAAGCCTCTCTATTTAGGTACGGCTGGCTGCACTTTGCTCCTTGAGACAGAGGCTGTCGGGACCCCTGAGATTTCCAACTACTGACACATCACATCATTTTCCAGGTCTGGTTCGCTTCCTGTCGAGCTTAGCGGAGAACACAAAAGTGGGATTTTAAAGGTTCCAATGATATGAGGATGTGAGATGATATGAGAAAGGGTATTACACTTAAATTATGTGTTTCTTGATTTAAGGCATTGTACACAGCACATGACCAGCATCCCCTGAGGAAGCCAGTTTCATGGGCGAAACATGTTGGGAAATCCATCATTGCTGTATAATTGCAATTATTCATTAGTGTACTAGTCTATACTGTATCTCCTTTTCCCCTTTTCCCCTCTTTTTAAATGTGTGAATTATTATTTTGTTCATCAAAATAAATGAATTTTTTATACTATATTTGATATTATCCTCAAATCATTTGCACCTTTAAAATCCCACTTTTGTGTTCTCCCCTACGATCTATACTTGGGATCTGGTGCCTTAATTAAGTGGTGTGTTTGTGCTCATAAAAATCCATATTCCTGGTGAGCTTGTGTATTGCTGGACTTCTGTTAGAATAAGTCCTGTTTTTGCACCTGGACCGAGTGTTTTCTGCCCACCAGACCACGCTGCACCTACCCACAAGCTCCCCCTTCAGTGGCAAATACATTACAGTACTGGAGTACCTGAAAGCTTGTATGTAATTATAAACAAAAGAAAAAAAAAAGCTAGCATGCAATTCAGCTGGCTAGCAACCTCACAAAATAGAGAAATCAATTCTGTGTGGCTAAATGGTAAAGGGACACTGATACCCATGTACAAGGAAAAAGGCAATACACCTCACCTATACATCCGTAATCTAAGCAAACATTAACAGTGCTACTTAAGGTAATTTTTGCATCGATATTGCACAGAAATGCCGAATACCCCCCCCCCACACCCCCCCCCCCCCCCCCCCCGCCGGCACTGACCACACCTCCTTCCTCTATGTGCCTCCATAGAAAGCCTGGTGCTACTGCAGCACCCCCCACAATAAGTATAAAACTTTTTTTGCGGAAGGGAGTTTAACAAGACAAATGGTCACTCATAAAATTAGAAGAAAAGAGGTTTAAACCTTAAACTACATAGAGGGTTCTTTACTGTAAGAGCGCCAAGGATGTGGAATTCCCTTCCACAGGCGGTGGTCTCAGCGGGGGGCATCAATAGTTTCAAAAAACTATTAGATAAGCACCTGAACGACCGCAACATACAGGGATATACAATGTAATACTGACATATAATCACACACATAGGTTGGACTTGTGTCTTTTTTCGACCTCACCTACTATGTAAGTAACTATGTGTATGTGCTCTCTTGAGTTGGGCTGGGCTGTGTGCCAAGAAGCACTTTTCTGTTTGTTTCACCATGTCCTTTGCAAATAAATTCTGAATGAGAGGACCGGGCTCATTATAAATCACCTGGTTCACTCTCAGTGTTCTGATGAGAAAAGCTGCAGGGTTCTGCATCACTTTACCCATGGGGAATATCTCATCCAAAACTGATATTTCTATTGGAGGAGAAGCCTAAAATCTGACTTGTCCTTAGTGCAGACTTAGGAATATCAGTGAGCCAATCACACAGGAAAAATTGGTGTAATTGCTCTTGGCTGCCATATTGCATTGAATTTTACAGATAGGGAAAAGTCGTTTTTCATAACATTAAATTACAACAAGGACGGTGTAGCAATTGTATATATGTTCTGTTATTTTTTCTGGGTTTTTTTTGCTATTTTTTTGTTTTCTAAAGATCTTCTCTATAATAATGTTATGGAAATGATTAAGAGCTCCAATCGAGCTCAAGGTTATCTGCTGCTGTCTCTAATTTGAAAAGTGTTGATATGCATGCATATAAAAGTAAACACACTGAGACACGCTCAGTTTCGTTACTGTTACACTTTTTTTTTTTTTTCAAGGCGGTGTTAATGTTTTATACACACAAATACGTCATTGCTATGTCAGTCTAATAGGTACATCTCATTGGTCAAGATAGAAAAGAAGATGGATAATTTTCATAACGAGGTTTGGCTCTCTTTGTTCTTATCTCCAGTTCCGCGTTCTTCTGTGTGTGGGAGGTAGGGGGTACACGCCATTTTGAGAAAATATAGGAACAGAGCAAATCTGTATACTTATATAATGAGTAAGGAGAAAAATATGTATGCACATAAGAAAATAGACATTTTCAGATTACTATTATTATTATCTACATCACATTCCTTCACAATCCCCCCTAAAATGACTATTTTCTCTTTTCTGTCCCTAATACTAAAGGTCCTACTTTTTAGCCTGGCCCTTCTCCTCAGCAACTCTTTTAGGCTGTATATAGAATTGGGCAGCAACTGTTCACTTCCCTCCTCGATACAGCTGGAGAGGTGCAGTCAGGCGCTATCTATCCCTATAACCCTATAGGATTGTGAGATTATGGACAGGGAGTGACTGTAGAGGAGTGAAGGGTTTGTCATCTTCCATCATAAGGAGGTCCTCTTCTTCTTGGTGGAGAAATGTAGGTGTGCTATTGTCTACAGCCTTGCTCATTAACTTTTTTACAAAAGGTAGAATACAGCATATAATCAGGGCTAAAAGGACCAGGATTATTAATACCGTTACCCGTATCTGGGCGAGCACCTTCTGCCACCCACTCATCCAGCTAAAATATTGGTCCCATGGGTCTGTGATACCTGAGTTCTTCTTCAACTCTAGTGACAGATCTTCTAATTTCTTTATAGCTAAAGTAACCTTACCATTTGGGCCAGTATTATCAGGAATGTATGTACAACAGGTTCCCGGTTTTTCCTATGATTTTACAAAACACCTCCTTTCCCCACTAGCACCATGTCTAAGGCCATCAGGTCCTGGAATGTCATGTAGGAAGTGGGGGCTAGCTGGTCAGCAATTCCCTGGAGGGCGTCTTTAGAGTAATTTACAAATCTCTGTTGGTTATAATATGTGTAGTGTCAGGTCACCTAGAGGCTGGGTGACAGATGCACACCGTTGGGATCAGGAGTGCACCGCAAGGTAGTAGACCCTACGGCTGACTGCTGCGGATTGTACCCTGGGAGGTTCAGGAATCAGGTCTACTGGATCACTGACACAGATCCCACTGGGAGCTAGAGCATAGATTCCCCAGGGCGCGGAGTCTAAGAGCCAGCGGGTGTTCACCAGAGCCTCTAGTGGTGAGGATGGACTGCGCTGCAGTCTGGCTCCAGGTCGCGGTCCCCAGGGTCTCACAGCTCACGCTCACGGTAGACTACAGGAGATGAGGAAGGAGGGAGCTGTCTGGAACATCAGGGTCACAGGCAAACAGGGATGGTCGGGAACAGGCCAAAGTCGGTAACAGGAATCAGATGTAGGAAACACAGCAAATACACATAGAGGCTAAAACACAGTGGTTGATCAGCACTGCTGGCTTGCAGTGCACAGGTTAATATAGGGTTCCCTGATATGGCCTGGGGTGGGGCCATGCTTAGAGGGGAGGTTACAAAAGCAGTCAGGTGAGGGTCAGCTGGTCTCTAGAGATGAACACATGGAGACAGGTATGCTGATCGACAAACTCTATTGCATAACCATGACATGTAGTTAATTCAATCTACATTCTTGCTGACAGTTGTTATGGGGATCAAAGACTCAAAACCAGCTTTTACCTGATCCCTGCCTTTAAACTCATCAGGGACCCCCCTTGTAACCCCTATGACATGTATGTATACATGAGGATCAAAGCTTCCGGAGAGAGCTACTCGCTTCCTCCTCTGACTGTGTGCTGGGTCAGTGTATGTATCAGGGATATCTTTGGTTAGGATATGGGGGCTTTCTATTTTCATCTTTTTTGTCTAATGCACTCTGTGGTCGCCCATTCTGGCCCTGTGTTCCAACCCACTGGCCCCCACAGAAACCACAACTCTGTCCCCAGTAACTGTCTGTGTGGCATACATATATGTCCTTACCGTCAGGATATCACTGTACCAATGGCATCACCATGAAGGGTCAAACGGACAAGGTACTATGTCACAGTAATCTAAGGTAAAGGTGGTCACATGTGTACCTGAAGAGTTACACCAAAACGTAATTATGTTATCATTTTTGTGATGGCCACCTCCTGGGCCCCTCCCCCCCTAGATCAAACAGAAAAAGGATATGCAGCACCCGAAAACACGCTCTCCTGCAGTGATAAGCGTGCATTCAGGTGTTCTTCCTGGCCAACTTGACTGAGGTGGCTGTGGTCAGCAAAACTTGGAATGGACCATCATAACTTGGCTCAAGGATCTCCAGACAGTAGTTGGTGTGTTCCTGTATCTAATTCAGGATCTGGAATGGAAGAAAACACCTGGACATGCATTCAGGTTAATTCTCGTGATAATGTGGTTACATAATTAGTCAACACATCAGACTGTAACTGTAACTGTTGTGGAAAGTAACAACCAAGTCTGGGAGCTGAACCAAACAAAATTTCATAAGGGGATAGGGCATGTTTCCCCTGGGGGTGTGTCTGACACTGAACAGGGCAATGGGCCAACTCATGTTAGTCTATTGGGCCATCTTTAACATCCTGTTTTTAGTGTCCCATTCATCCTTTCTACCTTCCCGCTACTTTGAGGGTGGTATGGGATGTGTAGTGCCAACTGAACCCCCAGTGCTGCCCAAATCTCTTTAGTAAGGGTTGTTGTTAGGGCTGGTCCCTGATCTCTCAATATCACCTCTGGGACCCCAAATCTACATACTATCTCACTCAGTAATTTCTTAGCTGTGGTCCTGGCAGTCATGACCACTTCCACTAGGGCGTATTCGAATCTGCCACTTCTTGGCACTTGAGAATGATCAATTTGCATCCTCTGGAATGGGGTATAGGGCTTTTGCCAGGTGCTTCTTCTGTGCATTCTGGGTTACATTTGGTGCAGATAATGCATGATCTGCAGAAGCTGTCGGTCAGTGGAGTAACTCTTGGTGCAACACTTGTTGATAAGAGAGTTCATAAAAGTCTTTGTCAAGTGGGCAGCTCCATGTGCCCATTGCACCACGGCTGGGTACATACTCCTGAGTAGACAAGGCTTCTTGTTGCACTCGAATAGTCCATTTCTGAGAGTTGCTCCTTTTCTCCATTTCCAGCTTTCCTTCTTATCCGGACTTGTTGTTTCCTGTAGTTCTTTTAGATAAACTCTGTCCACTGGGAAAGTCTGTAAGGTAAGCACGGGGTGGTTTTCTTCTACCACCCTGCTGTCCACTTCCCGCGGACCACCAGCTGTCTGTTTGGCAGCTGTATTGGCTTGATGATTGCCTTAAGCTTCTTTTGAGTTCATTTTGTCGTGTTCTTTTACTCAGAATAGTCACTTGGGTTGGGAGAAGCAAGGCATCAATCAATTTTTCACAGGTGTTCCTGCAGCCATCAGGAATCCTCTGTCCTAGATAACACCATAATCATGGGCAATGCTGAAAGCATATCTTGAGTCCATGAATGTTGGCTCTTTTTCCCTCTGCCCATTTACGTGCTGTAGTAAGTGCTTATAGCTCTGCCTCCTGTGTAGACATCACCGGTGTTAAGGCTTCAGCTTGTAGAACAGTGTTTTCAGTGGTGACCGCGTGTCCTGTGCGGTCACGGGGGTAACAAGTCAAGACTCTACTCCTCCTCCTCCTTTCCCCCCTCGAGAAGTGGAAGAAGGGTGGTAGGGTTCAGTGTTTGACAACTTAATAGAGTAATGCTGTCCAGTAGGAGGGAACACAGGAGTCTCAAGTGTCTGGTAGTGGACAAGTGTTTCGGCTGGATCTTGGTTGAATATGGCAACAACGTCATGGGGAACAAGCAGAACGAGGCAGTGTCCGAGGACCAAGTTCAAAGTTTTGTCAAGCAAGTCTTGTGTAGCAAATCCAGCTCGGAGACACAATAGGCCTCCTCTTGCTACCGCATCCAGCAGACAGGAATAATATCCTATGGGGCGTAGGCTGATGCCATGTGATTGGGTGAGTACACCTGCAGCATGTCCCAGACGTTCGGATACAAAGAGCTTGAGCGTTTTGTCGTAGGCTGGGAGCCCTAGCGCCGGGGGTGGCGCACTCAAGGGTTTCAAACTTTAGATATTTCTTCAGGAGACATCTGGAAGGGTCTGATTGCAGAGCATCAGTAGGAAGGCTTCTGGAATCCATGCTCTGCACTAGGAAATTAGTCCAAGGAAAATGACAGGTGTTGAGCACCACTGCAATTTGGGCTTTGAGGCTCTGCAGCCCTGGTTGGCAAGATAGCACAACAGGCTTTCTGAGGTGACTTCAACAGGGGGTAAGTCAGCTGCACAAAAGAGAAGGTCATCAACATGTTGGAAGAGAATCACTTCCGGGTGTTCCTTTTGTCATGTGTTAAGGATGATAGCCATAGCTTTTGCAAACTGGCTTGGAAAGTTCTGTGCCCCTTGTGGCACAACTGTTTAGGTATGTTGCCGTTTCTTTCCGTGGATGAATGCGAAAAGGTACCAGCAGAAGGGGTGAGGGTGGACACTGAAGAAAACGTTTGTAAGGTCCACCTCTGTGAGGTATTTTGCAGTCAAAGGCATCCACAGTAGGTACCTGGTTCTCTTTTTAGGATTCTCTTCTTGGGGTTATTGTGGTTTCCGGGGCAATGAAGCGCCCTCTTTTAGCTTGACTGAAACTGGTGGCACCTTTAAGTTACCGTTGTCTCCCGGTCCTGTGGACCATAGGCACGCAGGGATTCTGTCAAGTACTTCCTGCAGTATTGAACTTGAAGTTTTTTTTTTTTTCTTCATTAAGTGTCATCAGGAGAGGCAGAGAACACAAAGCAGATGAGTCTTCTAAAGATAGGGGAGTATGTAACTTCACCCCCCTTCAGGCGTGTCCTGATTGAGGCCTGTAGTCTGGACAACACATCAGCTCCTAGTAGATTCAAGGGACATGTAGAGGACACCACAAATCTGGCAAGCAAATCAGGAAGTGGAAAGGAAAGAATTATTAGGCAGGTTCACCGCTCTCAACACACTTTTGGCTGCACCCCTGTCAATGAGGAAAGTGGTAGGTTTTTCGTCTGGGACATCTTGGGGCTCTGCATTCTTTTTTGAAGTGACCCCGTTTCCCACAGTTGTAACAGGTGATCCTTTCCCTGGTATTGGGCAGTGGTGGTGGACTAGTGTAGGTGGGATCTTCGTCATGGGTTACCATGAGGGGCGTTGGTTTTTTACCTTTTTGATTTTCTATACCTCTGGCCACCAACAATAAATCAGACATTTTCATTGAATGGTATTCAGGGCGGGCCACCATCAGGCCTTTTCTGATATCCTCTCTGAGCCCTGAAACAAAAGCAGTTGATAACATGTGTGTGTGTGTGCCTTTATGAGTCTAGCATGATACTTCTTCACACACTACCCTTTATCTTGGGTAATATCTTGGATTGTGGTCTTCTGATCCGTCAACTTCTCCTTTGCCCAGTCGTGGAGTTGTGCACAGAACTCCACGCCTGAGGTGTAGGAAGTGGCACTTGTCAGCCAGGCATCATTGAAGGCCATCTGCATGACTGGCCAAAAGACATATCCTGCTTTGATTTGGCATAGGCTGATCAAGTCTCTCCAGGCAGCTGAGTAAGTTTCTTGTATCTGCACTATCCTGTGGTAGAAGGGAATTGGCTACTTCTCTGGGTCAGGCAGACTTGTCACTAAGGCCGCTGCTTGTGATAGAGTAAAAGCGACATACATCACTGGTGCCCCTTCTGGTAACCGAGACTGTTGTTGGGGCAGGGGCTGACAAGAGGCACTGTTCTTTACGGTTGCCAGCATGTGTTTGAGATCCTCTCGGAACTGAGAGTCTGGAGCCGGATTGGGGGTTAAATCAGTGGGTGGCCTTGCTGCCTGCTGTCGGGCTTCCCACTCAGATGCTTCTTCATCATTAACATATCCAGCCTGGGAATGTGATGCTCCCGTATTGGGGAAGACAGGTGTGTGGTATGAACCATCTTGGTCTAAAACAGGGAGGGCTGGGTACAAGCTGTTTAAGCTTACTGGGTGTACCAAGATGGCCGCCGGCAGGAAGTGCACTGGACTGGGTAGAAAGTGAAGGCATGGGTGCACTAAGATGGCCGCCGGGCTGAGTTGTCACAGTGGGTTGTGCTTGGGTGGTGAGAAAGGAGTGGTTGTTAGACGGAGGGCAGTGCTGTCCCTCCCCTCCTTTGTTTAAAGTTCCAACATATCATCAGCTATACATACATAATACAATCGCCATCTTTCTTAACTTCCTTTATCCAATTTTCTTTATCACACAGGATTTTTCTCCCTGTCTCTTCAGCAACATAACTTTCACCATTTCTTTCAACTTTGTTAACTATTTCAACATCTTCTTCTCTCCTTCTTTACAATATCACTTTCATTACAATATCACTTTCTGTTTCTCGGCTAACGGCTTGAGAGGGGAATACATACAACCAAGGAGTTAATATTTTTCTCAGCGTTCTTATCAGCAAATTCCTTCGGTGGGAGCTCATAAGACTAATGTACGGTTAATCTCAGAACAAGAACAAACACATTAGGGGTAGTGAGGAGCAACGGCCCGCGACCCAACAGATCTCCCGGGCAGCCCCCCTCCGACTTTAACCAGTCCCCACCCCCTCTCGTGTATATAGCAAACAATAAACCACAAATACAATCACGACAGGACATTACACCTGCCACTCTCTGAACCGTAAAGCCTCAGCAGGCTAAGATAAACGCAAGGGCAGACCACCCTGCAAAAATAAACCCGTTTATAGACGTTTTTCTACAGCTCTACACCAAGAGGCCGACAACTCTTCTTGGGGTGAGTCCTCTGTAACGCTTTCAGACTGCAAAGCCAGCAGCTGAGATAACTCTCAAAGGTTCCTTGAACCTAGAGTACACCTGTCTATAAACGACTGCTACAAAAAAACTATCTCATCCCAGAGGCCGACAGCTCGTCTGGAGATGAGACCATACATTCACGCATGTAGCACTTTTAGACTGCTGAGTTTCGTAGCCCAAAGAATGGCAGACAGTGAACAAATACAGTCAGCAGAAACCCATCAGCAGGTTCGTTAAACAACCTCAGGCGAGGAAATACCTGCCTCTAAGACAGTCTCAGCATACCGACAGAATCCAGCCGTCAACCGAAAGATAAGAGAGTCGTACAGTGGTAAGAATATAAATCAACTCACCGGTACTGTTAGGGCTGCGCAAACCCCACTCTCATTAATCAGTTAACGCCCGAATGCTTGTCGCGGTATAACTTCGACCGTAGCCTGAGATCCCGGGTTTCGGCACCATCTGTTATGGAAATGATTAAGAGCTCCAATCGAGCTCAAGGTTATCTGCTGCTGTCTCTAATTTGAAAAGTGTTGATATGCATGCATATAAAAGTAAACACACTGAGACACGCTCAGTTTCGTTACTGTTACACTTTTTTTTTTTTTTCAAGGCGGTGTTAATGTTTTATACACACAAATACGTCATTGCTATGTCAGTCTAATAGGTACATCTCATTGGTCAAGATAGAAAAGAAGATGGATAATTTTCATAACGAGGTTTGGCTCTCTTTGTTCTTATCTCCAGTTCCGCGTTCTTCTGTGTGTGGGAGGTAGGGGGTACACGCCATTTTGAGAAAATATAGGAACAGAGCAAATCTGTATACTTATATAATGAGTAAGGAGAAAAATATGTATGCACATAAGAAAATAGACATTTTCAGATTACTATTATTATTATCTACATCACATTCCTTCACAATAACACATTACTGCTTGTAGTCGATGGCAGTTATCACTGTGATTTGTAGGAAGCACAGATGGCTTGTGTATCTTATTAATGATTCAGAGTCACATAATGACAGTTCAGCGACATGTATCCCATGTAATACATCCCTCCCCTGAACTCTTCCTGCACAGTCATCAGTTATATTCTGACCCGGCTCCTTTGATCTTCCAAGTGCCCTCCAGTCTCCTCCATGGGCTTCCCTCTCCTTCTAAACCTTCCCAACAATGGAATGGAATCCCGAATGACGAGCCAGGAATGTTTATCTGCAGGAGAGCCATGCATGGCAACAATAGTGTAATCCTGGAAGGGGGTCCAAAGGGCCAAAATGACAAAGTTGGTAGTAATTATGAAGGGTGGAGACCGGTGGTGTAACGAAAAATATAGACGGCCCACAGTTTGAATTACGCCCCCCCATCCAAACCTTGACTTCCCCCTTTACTGACCCATATTACTTTAAGTGGTCTCGGGTGATACACAGAGATGAAACAAATCCTCCTACATAAGGTGTACCTGTTTATCTGCAGTCTTCTCTACATCTGTTCAAAGAGCTGAATTAAAAAGCTTGCCTGAGCTGTCAGAAAAAAGGGGGCCGAGAGCAGAAGTTACTCTGCAGAGATGAGTGAGGGGAGCTGTGATCACTGATTGGAGGGAACATGCCTGACGAAGGGGTCCCGAAACTTTGCACTACAATGCTATGTGATGTGATCTTTCTGTAATAAAAAAAAAAACATTGGACGAAATAAATGATCCTTTGTGTGCTGGCGCATATCTACATATCTGATTGGACGGGAGGGGAGGGAAAGCAACCCCCCCCCCCCCCTTCTATACAGCACACAGAAACAGAGCTGAGGCTGTCAATCAGTTGGAGTTCCCTCCCCTGTCACCATTATTCTCTTGGTGTCAGAAAAACTTGTCCGATGTGAGTCATGCCTAAAGCAGAGGAAGGAGGCGACAGACAGAAATATCACTTAGTGCTCTGGATTGAGACAAGTACACACGATGGAGGGAGAGGCTTTGTTCATTTTTCATTTCTGAGGTTTACAACCACTTAAAAGTTGAAGTTTAGGTATGGCAATTTTTAAGCAGTTAAATTAGTCCATATTTTGGTCCATGTGCTATACCTGTGGTATCCCCATGGATGCTGGAAACCACTATAGTAGACAACGCTACTACAGCAATTGCTGCTGGTTTTTGCCCACTAGGCATGAGAGCAGTGTGGTCAGTTTTCTGGCTGTGTTGAGAACTCAGCCTGCTTTCCTCCAATGATCAGACTGGTCTTACACACAACCTCCCCCTGCACAGCCATGCACTGGGAAGACCAGTGTACTGCCGTTTCTCCTCCCAAAGATTTCTGAGCTCATTATGCAGCTGAGACCAGAAGGAATGTGATCACTTATACAAAAGGAAAAAAAATGTATAACTTTAGTTTATTTTTTTTTAGATCTATACACAAATATTTTGCCTTTCATTTCTATTAAACTGAATGGGTTGTTTTACAAGATGATCGTTCACATACAGTGAGGGGAAAAAAGTATTTGCTCCCCTGCTGATGTTGTACATTTGCCCACTGACAAAGAAATGATCAGTCTATAACTTTAATGGTCGGTTTATTTTAACAGTGAGAGACAGAACAACAATATCCAGAAAAACACATTTCAAAAAGTTATAAATTGATTTGCATTTTAAGGAGTGAAATAAGTATTTGACCCCCTATCAATCAGCAAGATTTAGGACTCCCAGGTGTCTATACAGGTAACAAGCTGAAAATAGGAGCACTTTCTTAAAAGGGAGTGCTCCTAATCTCAGATTGTTACCTGTATAAAATACACGTGTCCACAGAAGCAATCAGATTCCAATCTCTCCACCATGGCCAAGACCAAAGAGCTGTCCAAGGATGTCAGGGACAAGATTGTAGACCTACACAAGGCTGGAAAGAGCTACAAGACCTTCGCCAAGCAACTTGGTGGGAGGGTGACAACAGTTGGTGCGATTATTCGCATATGGAAGAAACACAAAATAACTGTCACTCTCCTGCGGTCTTCGGCTCTGTGCAAGATCTCACCTCATGGAGTTTCATGAGAACGATGAGGAATCAGCCCAGAACTACAAGAGAGAATCTTGTCAATGACTTCAAGGCAGCTGGGACCATAGTCACCAAGAAAACAATTGGTAGCACACTACACCGTGAAGGACTGAAATCCTGCAGCGCCCGCAAGGTCCCCCTGCTCAAGAAAGCACATGTACAGGCCCATCTGAAGTTTCCTAATGAACATCTGAATGATTCAGAGGAGAACTGGGTGAAAGTGTTGTGGTCAGAGGAGACCAAAATTGAACGATTTGGCATCAACTCAATGTTGACCCCCAAGAACACTATCAAACATGGAGGTGGAAACATTATGGTTTGGGGGCGTTTTTCTGCTAAGGGGACAGGACAACTTCACCGCATCAAAGTGACGATAGACGGGGCCAGGTACCATCAAATCTTGGGTGAGAACCTCCTTCCCTCGGCCAGGGCATTAAAAATGGGTCGTGGATGGGTATTCCAGCATGACAATGACCCAAAACACACGTCCCAGGCAACCAAGGGGTGGCTCTAGAAGAAGTCCATTAAGGTCCTGGAGTGGCCTAGCCAATCTCCAGACCTTAATCCCATAGAAAATATGTGGAGGGAGCTGAAGGTTCGAGTTGCCCAACGTCAGCCTCAAACCTTAATGACTTGGAGAGGATCTGCAAAAAGGAGTGGGACAAAATCCCTCCTGAGATGTGTGCAAACCTGGAGGCTACAAGAAACGTCTGACCTCCGATTGCCAACAAGGGTTTTGCCACCAAGTACTAAGTCATGTTTTGTGAAGGGATCAAATACTTATTTCACTCACTTAAAATGCAAATCAATTTATAACTTTTTTGAAATGCGTTTTTCTGGATTTTTTTGTGCTTATTCTGTCTCTCACTGTTAAAATAAACCGACCTTTAAAATTATAGACTGATCATTTCTTTGTCAGTGGGCAAACATACAAAATCAGCAGGGGGATCAAATACTATTTCCCCTCACTGTATGCTCTCATTCATACAGATAAGTCAGTACATGTTCTGTAAATGACAATGTTAGACATTTTTCCTATCTGGGTGATGTGTCCCTTTAACACACACTGGTGAGAGAAGAGAACGTGGAGTGTAGAGAGAAGCAGACAGATGGGCCTTGTATCAGAGACGAGGAGAAGGGGGAAGTTTTGCACACATCACTAGATCTGGTTTTCTTTCAAGAACACACGCCAGAAACCTGCTTAGGAACCGCACACGGCTAGAAGTGATGCACACGATTGCATCATGTGTGGAATTTTTTTTTTTTCCTTTCAGCTGCAGGGGCCCGACAGCCAATCAGACGGCTCACCTCAAACCGACAAGACCCACACAATGACAGCTTTCCATTGTCTTTGCAATTTAAAGTTTTGCAGTTGCCTATAGGGGCCGGGGGCGGCCGTCTGTAGACTGAACCTGAAGCAGTTCCTGCAAGAAAGCAGCCTAGTATGAGGAACCGCAGTGTGGTCTGCCGCACGTCTCAACCATATCCTCCAACGGATATTCTGATTATTGTCTCAGGTGACAAAAGCGGCTACTTTCACCTCGAGCGGTCAGCTTGTCCACTTCTCTAGACATCGGTAAGCAAAACAGAAAGCCGAATAACGGATTCAAATAAAAATGAAATGAAAACTATTGCCCTTGCAATGGAAGTGGGGCCAGATTTTACAATTGATAATGAGATCTGCCAGCACAGGGAACAATTGATAATGAGATCTGCCAGCACAGGGTTAATTATGGTAACATCAACTCCCCGGCCCCTTTCCCAAGAAAGGGAAAACTTTTTTGGATAAAAAAAAAAAACACACAAAGTAAACATGTAAGCAGCAATTTTTATTTTATGCTATATGAATGAGAACATACACTATAATAAATATAAAGTAGCTGTTAGCCCAATTCAGGTGCAAAGGTCGAAATACACTTTAAACAATGTCTAATGCACCAATATCGTCATCTATTATTATTATTATTATTATTATTATTATAAGGTATGCATAACAATTTTTTTTTTTTTGCTAAAACCCATCAGTTTATCTTTTGCCATTTGTAGGGAAACTTGGATTCACTTCCTGTCTCATGGGCACAACAGGAAGTTAAAGTAGATGTATGGGGTTATAAAAAAAAGCAAGCATCCATACTCGCCACCATGCTGCAGCTGTCCCCCGCTGACTCGAAGTCTGATCGCACAATTCTTGGTCTTCACTGAGCACAGGGCAGTGATCGTCAGTCACCGACTCTCTGCTCTGCCTCTCCAGTGCTCACTAGAGCACCAGGCTGGGGAGGGGGCGGGAGCAGCTGGATCAGGGGCGGGAGCAGGTGGATCAAAGGCAGGAGCAGGTGGATCAGGGGCGGGAGCAGCTGGATCAGGGGCGGGAGCAGCTGGATCAGGGGCGGGAGCAGCTGGATCAGGGGCGGGAGCAGCTGGATCAGGGGCGGGAGCAGCTGGATCAGGGTCTCTGCAGTGCGCCGAGAGGCATAGCCAGCTGCTGATTATGCATCTGGGTGGATCCTGACATTATTGTCGGAATCCTTCTAGACCCTGAAGCTGTTCTTTGACGATGGCCGACATCAGATTTAAAGGGATTGTAAACGATCACCTTATAAAAGAACCCATTCAGTTTAAAATAGAAATGAAAGGCAAAGCATTTGTGTAAAGATATATATAAAAAAAAAAAAAAAAAAAACTATAAATACCTTTTCTCTGTTTCTTCTAAGTGATCACATTCCCTATGTTCTCTCTGTTCTAAGCTGCATAAGAGCTGGGGGGAGGAGAAGCAACAGCACACTGAGCTTCCCCGTAAAGGATTGTGTCAACTAAAGGCAACACTTTTCATTTTGGATGGGGTTATAACTCGTCTTTTTTTTTTTTTTTTGCAATCTGTATCCCATTGTGGAGATTTCCCTCCTCTTCCTGTCCCAAAATCAAAACAGGAAGTACTGTCTTCCAGACTTTAGGGGGGTCTGACTGTGGCCGATCGGAGTAGAATATACCCTGGTGATGGTCCTGGCCCCTGTAAGTGGGAGCAAACAATGCATCTTTGGTATTAGAGGGAGAAATAGTGCCCAATCATTGGCATCAGTGAGAGGAATAGTGCCCCATCATTGGCGTCAGTGGGAGGAATAGTGCCCCATCATTGATGTCAGTGGGAGGAATAGTGCCCCATGATTGGTATCAGTGGAAGGAACAGTGCCTCATCATTGGCGTCAGTGGGAGGAACAGTGCCCCATCATTGGTGTCAGTGGGAGGAATAGTGCCCCATCATTGGCGTCAGTGGGAGGAATAGTGCCCCATCAATGATGTCAGTGGGAGGAATAGTGCCCCATGATTGGTATCAGTGGGAGGAACAGTGCCTCATCATTGGTATCAGTGGGAGGAATAGTGCCCCATCATTGGCATCAGTGGGAGGAATAGTGCCCCATCATTGGCATCAGTGGGAGGAATAGTGCCCCATCATTGGCATCAGTGGGAGGAATAGTGCCCCATCATTGGCATCAGTGGGAAGAATAGTGCCCCATCATTGGCATCAGTGGGAGGAATAGTGCCCCATCATTGGCGTCTGTGGGAGGAATAGTGCCCCATCATTTGTGTCTGTGGGAGGAATAGTGCCCCATCATTGGTGTCTGTGGGAGGAATAGTGCCCCATCATTGGTGTCAGTGGGAGGAATAGTGCCCCATCATTGGTGTCTGTGGGAGGAATAGTGCCCCATCATTGGTGTCTGTGGGAGGAATAGTGCCCCGAGGGCTGGATAAAGGCAAGCCAAGGGTTGCAGGGTGGAGATCACTGCTCTAAAGCTCTAACACGTGAAAGATTTCCCATTTATTCCTGTTCTGGTGACAAACTAAAATCTGGGATTTCCTTTCATCGTCGGTGAGAATGGTCACCAGGACAAAGAGAGAGGTCTGCTACTTCCTGCTCAGGCTCGGTTCACACGAGTGCGACTTGTCATGTGACTTTGGACACACAACATTGCATGACAAGTCGCAGCCCCATTCATTTCAATGGCAACCATCTGATGCAACGTAAAGTCACAAGAAATTTGAAAAAGTTCTGCACTACTTTGATGCGACTTACTTGCAGCTTGAGTGTCAGAGAGAGTAAAGTCGCATGGAAGTCACACTCCAAACTTTGGGGTGGTACCAGTGTGAGGCGAGCCTCATACATGGTGTGTGTGTGTGTATGGCCATCTCTACAGCCTGAGTGATTTGTATAAAAATCGCACTTTATTTGCTCACACATCATTACAGAAGTAATGGAGATTTCCAGTGGAAGCAGTCGGAGGCTGGCGTGTCTGTCTGTTTACTTCTTGCTTTACCGGGATTAGAGCTCAGAGAAGTGCGATCTCCCCGAGGGGAGGGGCAATGGAGACGCAGCTTTACAATCCAGGTAATTCTGCGATAACCTTTATGACCTCATCGCCGGGTCACCTGGGAGCGCAGACTCCTGTTCTCACCACTCACTGAAGTCATAAACTATAAAGAGGTCCGTGATTAACCACTTCACCACCGGAAGATTTACCCCACACTTCATGACCAGGCCATTTTTGCAATACAGCACTAAATTACTTTAACTGACAATTGCGCGGTTGTGCGACACTGTACCCAAATAAAATGCAAGTCCTTTCTTTCCTACAAATAGAGCTTTCTTTTGGTGGTATTTGTTTTTTTTTTTGCGCTATAATACATATCCAATAATTTTATTTATTTTTTTTAATCACATTTCTTCGCCAATTTAGGCCAATATGTATTCTGCTACATAATTTTGGTTAAAAAAAAAATCCAAAAAGCATATATTGATTGGTTTGCCCAAAAGTTATCGCGTCTACAACTAGGGGATATTTTTATGGCATTTTAATTTTTTTATTTTTTCTCTACTAGTAATGGCAGCGATCAGCGCTTTTTAGCGGGACCGTGACATTGCGGCAGACAAACCGGACACCTGACACTTTTGACACTTTTTTTGGGAACTAGTGACATTATAAGTGATCAATGCTAAAAATATGTTACTGTAATAATGACACTGGCAGGGAAGGGGTTAACACCAGGGGCGATCAAAGGGTTAAATGTGCCCCTAGGAGGTGCCTTCTAACTGTGTGGGGAATGGAGTCACTGGATGGACACAGAGATCCGTGTTCCTGCTCATCAGGAACACAAGATCACGGTGTTCTTCCCTGTCAGAACAGGGATCTGTCTTGTTCACATAGGCAGAACTTAGGATCTGCCTCTCTGTGGAGCGATTGTGGGTGGCCGGCGGACAGAGTCTCCCATGGGCCGATCAGCGCGTGCGCCGCTGCCGTCTATTGCACGGCATGACGTACAGGTACGTAGTTTCGTACAATAGAGCCAACCTGCCGCAGTCTATGTACGGCAGCCGGTCGGAAAGTGGATAAAGAAGAGTCCAGCATCGGGGGAAGGAGGGGGTCCGGACTCCCGGGTGACTTTGTTGCAGCAAAGTCATTCGGAAGTGGGAGCGGGTACCTGTCAAAAACAGGGTCCGCCCCCCCGAAAGGTGCAAAATGTGGCAGTGGGGGGGGGGGAGCAAACCAGTGGACCATCCCCTTTTGGGTGGAGCTTAGCTTTAACGACACCCCCAAAAGCACTTTGTAAATGCACTGCGTTTGCCTGCATCAGATCACATTGTGTAGAATTACCATGCAATCTGGGTGCAGTGGGTTTGCGACATGTGATTTCAGCCTATTCAAAATAAATGAACCACATGTGAAACGCACAGGAATGCGCAATGCGTTCCTGTGCGATTCCTAGTGTGAACGGAGGCGATGTGAGGGGATTAAAGAAGATGCTTACAATGAACATGAGAGGAGAGCGGAACACCACAGGTAGACAACAATTTGTTTTAGTTTCATTCGGTTTTTTTTGTTTGTTTTTTTTCGTGTCATTTGTTCGCAATACGTAATTTGGAAAATGTGAAGATCCGAAAATGAGAACGAAAATCTGAAAATTCAAAAAAATAACTAATAAACAACAACGATTAAATTATAGGTATTGGAATTTCCTTTCAAATTTGGCTGTTGGTGAACGTAATGAATACGAATTTATCCGTAATGACGAACTACCCGAACGAATGCCGCATCTAAACAAATGGAACAGAACAAATTAATAATGAATAATAATAATAAAAGTTTATTATTATTGTTATTATTATTAATTTGTTAGGTTCCATTCGTTTAGATGCGGCATTCGTTATTTCGGGGGAATTCGTGACTTCGGATAAATTCGTATTCGTTACGTTCACCAACAGCCAAAGTTGAAAGGAAATGATAATTTAACCTAAACCTATAATTCAATAGTTAGTAATAGTTAAATTATTAGTTAGTTATCACTTCAGATTTTCACATTTTCGGGTTTTTGGATTTTCAAATTTACAAAATTTTCTAATATTCACATTTACGAATATTCGCAAAAATTGGTAAAACTGGTTTTTGTTAATTCAGGTATTTCTGAATTAACTAATTTGTCGAAATTCGTTAAAAAACTAATTCGGAACTAAAATTGCACATGTCTAACCACAGGGCTTAAAATAAAGCAGTGAAGATGACATTTGCCAAACATTCACTGCAGGTAAAATATTCCAGGCGCATGTGACAGCGACTGATACACGGCCAGCGAATGTCACATTTATTGCTTATGGCTTTATATAATACAGGGGAACTAGAATATCCCTTTCATGACTAAGCCTATTTTTGAAATTTGGTGTTTACAAGTTAAAATCCGTATTTTTTGCTAGAAAATTACTTAGAACCCCCAAACATTATATATATTTTTTTAGAAGAGAGTCTAGAGAATAAAATGGCGATTGTTGCAATATTTTTTATCACACGGTATTTGTGCAGCGGTGTTTTAAACGCAAATTTTTGGAAAAGTGACACTTTCATGAATTTTAAAAAATCCAAACAGTAAAAGTTACCCCAATTTTTTTGTATAATGTGAAAGATGATGTTACGCCGAGTAAATAGATACCAAACATGTCACCCTTTATAATTGCACGCACTCGTGGAATGACGACGAACTACGGTACCTATGAATTTCCATAGGCAATGCTTTAAAAAATTTTTACGGTTACCAGGTTTGAGCTACAGAGGAGGTCTAGGGCTAGAATTATTGCTCTCGCTCTGACGATCGCGGCGATACCTCACATGTGTGGTTTGAACACCGTTTACATATGCGGCCGCGACTTCCGTATGCGTTTTCTTCGCTGCGCGAGCTCGCGGGGACGGGGGCGCTTTAAAAAAAATTTTTTTTAATTTATTTATTTATTTTATTTATTTTTGTACTTTTATAAATTGTGTTTAACATTTTTTTTTTTTTTTTTTACTTTTATTGCTGTCACAAGCAATGTAAACATCCCTTGTGACAGTAATATGTGGTGACAGGTACTCTTTATGGAGGGATGGGGGGTCTAAAAGACCCCCCATCCCTCCTTTACACTTCAAAGTATTCAGATCGCCGAAAACGGCGATTCTGAATACTGTGTACTTTTTTAAATTCGGCGCCATTGGCAGCCGAGTAAACGGGAAGTGACGTCATGACGTCGCTTCCGCGTTTACAATTAGAAGGCTGGAACGAAGCCGCTCACAGCTTCGTTCCAGCCCGCCCCCAGCCGCCGGAGATTCCCGAATGGACACCGGGCCTCCCGATCGCACGGGAGGCCCGGTAACAGCGGCGGGAGGGGGGGGATGTCCCCTCCCGCTCCTCCGGTATAACAGCCGAGCGGCTTTTAGCCGCATCGGTTGTTATACCCGGGTAGCCGATCGCCCGCTGAAAACAACGGTACCGGGATGATGCCTGCAGCTGCGGGCATCATCCCGGTATAACCCCGGAAAGCCGAGGACGCATATGTGCGTTCGGTCGGCGGGAAGGGGATATACATCTGTGCCTGGTTCTCTGTACAGCGCTACAGTCTTTGTCTGCAGTATAATAATACGACCAAAAATAAAAACTGACAACTTCTGCAAACCAGGATCACAGAGAAACAAGAAGCGCTTTGTGAGGCTGTTGTGTAAATGAAGGAACAATACAAGACACTTCTACTGGACTGACTTCCTGTTTTTTCATGCAATATTCGACAAATTAGCTCCTACAACACCGCAAGTGTGATCTGAGCACCCACAGCTGCAGGGTCACCCCAGAGCTGCACATACAAAAGGGAGAGCAGATCAGCTACTATATGTTATTTCTGCTTCTTTAGATGACTGCATCAAATTATCTAGCAGTTTACAACACACAAACCTCACATTAGTCCCCGCCCCCGAGGAGCTTTTATGCAAACATTGGCACTACAAATACACATTTTAGGCTCCCCCCACCAGAAAGTTTTTCACCTGTGGGCAAAAGAGGACACAAAACACAGACTTCATCAAAGTAGTATCCATGGAGAAAATTAAATCTGAACTCAAAAAACACTAAAATAAAAATATCTTCCTCATTAGCCAAAAAGGATATAAATCCACTATGTGTGCACCCAAATGCCTTTGCAAACCCAGATATTACTTGGTAAAAAGTAGTGGTGACATCATCACTGTGCTGTACAGTGTATGCAGAGACTAGGAGGTGTGGGAGGGGCTCAGCAGGCCCCACCCACTACAGGCTGCCTACAAAGAATCACAGGAGAGGGCGGAGACAAGACCAAATTATTTTGATAAGAATATCAATAATACTAGAAATAATAATAAAGAATAGTAACAAATGATGATACTAAAAAATAATAATAAAAATGAGAATAATGCCAATAATAATAAAAGTGATCATTGCAATAATAAAAATGATGAGGAGTAGAATACTATTACTAATACTATTATTAGCAAATAATAAATAAAAATGTTGATAACAATCATAGCAAAAAAAGAAAAAACAATAAAAATGATGACAACGACAATAATAATGCCAATAAAAAATAAATAAATAAAAGAACGAAAATAATAATAAAAATAATGATGATGCCAATAATAATAATAAGAGATCATAATAATGCCAATAATAAAAAAAATGATATAATAATACTATTAATATCAAATACTACTACTACAAAAAATTTTTTTTTAAAAAGACGATAATAATGTCATTAAAAAATAAAGAATGATGATAGTAATAATACAAAATGATGATAATACCAATAATAATAAAAGAGATCAGGATAATGTCAATAATAAGTCTGGCTTCACACAAGCTGCAGCCACGGCTCACAGCTTGGGGTCCAGTGAGTCCCCGTTCACTGTTTCAGGGGTGAATCAGGTCCGAATTTTTGCATGAATTCGGACCTGAAGCGGAGCCGTTGACGCACAGGACCCTTTTCCAGTGTGCTCTGCGGTTGCCCCGGAGCTGTGCAAAACGGCTCCATTGAGAGCCGGTCACAGTCTCCTGTTATGCGAATTGGATGCGGGGAACACAGCCTAATCAAAATGATGAGAAGTAGAATACTATTACCAGGGCTTTATAGGTGCAGGAACTCCCCCTGTCTGAGTCACCCCTTGTCTCTGCCCCCTACCCACCTCTGACCACCGTCCCTTGATTCCACCCCCTACCCACCTACCAGTACTGCCCCTTTTAGAGAATACAGAACCAAGTATCATTTTGTGGTGCTAAATCATTTGTATGGAACATGTTAATGATAAAAAGAAAAGCAGTAAGATAGATCCCCTGCAGCCAGGAACAATAGAATGCCAGCAATAGATCCCCACACACCAATAGACTCCCCCAGCAACAATGGACTCCCCAACAACAATAGATTCCCTGCAGCAACAGTGAACCACCCACAACAAAATATCACACCCAGTAACAAAATATCCACCCAAGCAACATTAGTCCTCCAGCAGCAACAAAAGATCTCCCATCAGCCAGTTTTAATAGATCCTCCAGCAGCCAGTAAAAATAGACCTCTCCCTCAACAGTAGATCCGTTCCAGCAATATAAGACCCCCCCAGCAATAGATTCCCCATCAGCAACAATAGACCCTCGCACAAAATCAGATCCCCACCAGTGACAATAGATCCCCCAGCAGCCATCAATAGACCCTCCAGCACACCCCACGCTATTACATACATTCAGTGCTGGAACTGCGTTCCGCCCGTTTTCGCTGAAAAAAAGCCCCGATTATTACTAATATTACTATTTCAAATAATAAAAATGATAATAGTACGAATAATAATAGTAGAAAAAAATAAAAAACACAATAAAATGACGATGATAATAATGCCAATAAAAAAATAAGGCATGATAATAAAAATAATGACAATACCAATAATATTAATAATAATAATAATAATAATGGCAAAAATAATCAAAATGATGAGGAGTATAATATTATTATCAAATAATAATACAAATGTTGATAATAGCAGAAAAATTTTAAAAATTAAAAAAAAAACACAATAAAATGACGATAATAATGCCAATAAAAAAAATAAAGAATGATAATAATGAAAATAATGATGATAATAATACCAATAATGATAAAAGTGATCATGATAATGGCAATAATAATAAAAATGAAGGAGTATAATACTATTACCAATACTCTTATGATCAAATAATAATAATAAAAGTGTTGATAATTAATAAATATAATAAAAAAAAATACACAGTAAATGACAATAATATTAATTATAATAAAAATGATAATACTAATAATAATGATAATAATACCGATGATGATGATAATGCCAATAAAAAAAAATAAAGAATGATAGTAGTAAAAAAAAATAATGAAGATAATAATGCCAATAATAACAGCAATAAAAAACACCACATGACAATAATATTAACTATAAAAATAATGATGATAATAATACCAATAATAAAAAATATAATAATACCAAAGATAATAATAATAATAATATTTTTTATTAACAATAAAAAATGTTTTTTATTAATAATACTCAATCAAGCCTATATTAACACACATAATATTTCTTTATGGTACTCAATTCTAAAGCCCGGAGTCTTTACAGAGAATGCTGAAGAGCTCCTATGAGTGTCTGCGATTCGGAGAGCTTACAATCTAATACCTCTCCTACAGTCACACACAGTGGGGCCAATACTGATGATAAACCAGCGGATGGGTTTTCAGTTGTGAGTATTGTGCGTGTTACAACACAAAGCTCCCTTTAAATGTAACGTTTCCGTGTTTAATGGAGGCGTACATTTATTACACACTTATTCTAGAATGTGACAAAAATTCTTCTATATGACGGGTTATGGTGCGCACCGCCATCAGTCACCTTAACCTCTCGTGTGCCAAACAGCTACTTGATGATAATGGGCTTTGAAGGAGACGGCCACCTCTGACCCGGACAATATGTATAGAATATGGAAGCGTGTGGCCTGGCTTGTTTTCACACTTATGTAACACGGCTAAGCTGTAGTCAGAACTGCGGCTACGAGACAAAAGAACCCGAATAGTTGGCCGGGCGTTTCGGGACCGAGCGATAAAGTACAAAGTAACTGGGTTACACCAACAAGACTAACCAGGATCAGGAGAGGTTTACAGAAGAGATTAGGGAATGTGAAGCTATTACTATAATATATACTGGACACACACGGAGCCGGCTTTCCTAATTAAAATACTCGCCAACATCACTGCAAATGTGACACCATTTATTTGAAATGGTACCCAAAAGATATCTCACCAGCATGCAACACGTGAGGATTTTAGCGTTTACAACGCACAACTGTGAGCCGCATTGCTAAAAACGCTGTGTCCATCTGGAGAGGAATGTAGAGGAATGGTAACCCACAATGAATTACCGCAAAGCAAGTCAGTGCGCAAAAAACATATTATATAGTAAAGTTCTGTGATCCCCAGGACAGTTTGAATGGACCCTTTAAGAAATTCATACATTATTAACCACTTGTCCTCCGGAAGATTTACCCCCCCCCCCATTGCGATACGGCACTAGGTTACTTTAACTGACAATCGTGAAGTCATGCAATGCAATGTTGTACATAAATGGAACGTATGTCCTTTCTTTCCCACAAAAAAAAAAAAAAAGAAGAAGAGCGACAATTTTGTGAAAAAACATTTTTTTTTACTTTCAGCTATAAAAACACATCCAATAAAAAAAAAATGAAAAAAATCTAAATTTCCTCACCAACTTAGGTCAATATGTATTCTGCTACATGTTTTTGGTAAAAAAACAATCCCAATAAGCGTATATTGATTGGTCTGCACAAAAGTTGTAGCGTCTACTAACCATGGGATATTTACATTTTTTTATTTTTTTTTAACTACTAATGGCAGCGATCAGTGACTAATAGCGGGACTGCGATATTGCGGTGGACAGTTAAGACACTGACTAAGGCCCCTTTCACACTGGGGCGGTGGGGGCGTCGGTGGTAAAGCAGCGCTATTTCTAGCGCTGTCTTACCGTCGTTTTTGCAGCTGTATTCGGCCGCTAGCGGTGCGGTTTTAACCCCCGCTGGCGGCCGAAAAAGGGTTAAATCTGCTCGCATAGCGCGGCTATAGCCGCGGTATTGCCGCGGTATAGCCACGCTGCCCCATTGATTTCAATGGGCAGGAGCGGTGAATACATCGCTCCTTCACCGCTCCAAAGATGCGGTTTGCAGGAGTTTTTTTCTTCTCCTGCCAGCGCACCGCTTCAGTGTGAAAGCCCTCGGGCTTTCACACTGAACAAACAGCAGTGGCTGTTTTGGGTCGGTTTGCAGGCGGTATTTTTAGCGCAATAACGCCTGCAAACCGCCCCGTGTGAAAGGGGCCTAACACTTTTGCTTAGCAGAGACACAGGATGACAATTTCGAAAAAAAAAAATTTTTTTTTTTTTTTTTTTTTAACTTTCTGCTATAAAACATTCAGAATACAAAAAATTTTTTTAAAAAAATCAAATTTCTTGATTAACTTAGGTCAATATGTATTGTATTGGTAAATATGTATTGGTAAAAAAAATCCCAATAAGCGTATATTGATTGGTTTGTGCAAAACTTATAGCGTCTACAAACTATTGGATATTTTTATTTTTCATTTTTTTTTTTTTAACTAGTAATGGCGGCGATCAGCAACTTATAGCAGGACTGCAAAATTGCAGTGGACAGTCGGACGCCGACATGAATACAGTGATCAGTGCTAAAAATGTGCACTGTCACTGTACTAATGACACTGGCAGGGAAGGAGTTAACATCAGGGGCGAACAAAAATGTGCCTAGCCAGTGTTTAACTACACTATGTGAGGCATACATCCCAACAGTCTGAAATGAAAATGAGGGACACCTATTAGCAAAAGTATGTAGGCATAGGACACACCCCTTGCCACGCCCCCTTAAAGGAGAATTGTGCGAAGAAAATTAAAAAAAAAAAAAGAAGATTGGTTAAACCCACAAGTGCCTTTTCCCACTACTATTCCTTTATATTGGCTTTTGGAATCTACAAATGCAGCAATTTAGAAATCAGATGAAAGGTTTAGCGCTGGAAAACACTTTTTCATAGATAAAAAGTGCATTTTATATACAACTATATGGATCAGACCCAAAATGAGGGACAAATGAGGAGGAATGAGGGACATTGTTTCAAATCAGGGACAGTCCCTCAAAATCAAGGACAGTTGGGAGCTGTGTGTGAGGTGCTTTTGATTAGGGGAAGAGATGGAATGTATTCCCTGCTTTGCAGAGACACAGGATCCATCCCTTCCCCCCCCCCAATCAGAAAGGTGATCTGCCTTGTTTACATAGGTAGACCACTGTTCTGCCTCTCTGCCTGATGATCGGCAGTTGCCGATGGACAGAGTCCACCCTACCCGATGCTCGGCTCCCTCTGTGTGTAATCATAGCAGGAGCGAGCCACCGGCAGCACGCATGAGCGCCCCCTACCTGGAAGGGTAGGGTGGACCTTAAGTGCTTAAAAGCTGAGCTCCAGGCACAGAAAACTCATTTAAATATATTTATTTATTTTTCTAAACATAAATATATTCCTGCATAAAAAAAACCCACAAAAATACATAAATCCACTTTTTGAACACCAAATGCTTTTGCAAACCCAGTTATCACCTTGTAAAAGTGTAAAAGCATCACTGTGCTGAACACTGCCTGTGCAGAAAGCAGAGCTGTGGGAGGGGCCCAGCAGGCTCCACCCACCACAGAAAACTGCAGAAGGGGGGCAGAGACAAGACCAGACACCCTGCACAAGGAGGTAGAGGAGCAGTGACCGGTCTTTATTACAGAAAGCTCCTGCACAGAGGGCGGAAGGAATACACAAAGCACACCTGTTAGAGGGTGGCTTTTTTTTTTTACTTGGATTTAGCGGCACCTAGTCCTCCAATGACGGGGTATTTTTTTTCTTGGGTTTAGCGGCACCTAGTCCTCCAATGGCTGGGTATTTTTTTTACTTGGGTTTAGCGGCACTTAGTCCTTCAACGGCAGAGTTTTTTTTTTTTTTGCTTGGGTTTAGGGGCACTTAGTTGTCCAACGGTGGGGTCTTTTTTTTTTTTAAACTTGAATTTAGCGGCACTTAGTCCTTCAACAACGTTTTTTTACACTTTAGCAACACTAAGTCACATACCTCCTTGTGGCGCCTCCTGCTGGTGGCACGGCGCTCTGTTTGCTCAGAGGACAGCTGTGCTTCTTATGTCCTTGCCAGGCTCCTATGCCAATATTTCCTCTACTGGCATTACGGTAATCATTTTAGTTAATTCGGAAATGAGAACCGTGACCATCTTCTAAATATGACCGCAAAACCTGTTCTACCGCCGAGGCCCAAACCCCCTTCACACCTAACTTCACAGATTTCACGTTTTCTGCCCATCACTTAATTACCATTTTTTTTTTTTAATTTTAAAGACCTTGATTTAATTACGGAGTGTTTCCCGCCCTGGTGATTCTTCCCGGCTCACAGTGGATCGTCTGCTGCCATCACACTGGGCTGCGTACAAGTGTCGGACACGTGCCGTGCAGCTCACAGCGGCTTCTGTTACATAATCCTATTGGTTGCTTTTCCTGGACAGCCAAAAGACGACGACAACTCTCGCTCCTATTACACTGACTAATGTGAATCTAATGTGAAATGACCAAATCTGAGTGAGCCCAGATGACCTGAATATATCGGCGGTTGTCAGCCATCACCTGTCTGGAGGGGCGATCCCCCCCCCCCCCGGCCCTGCTGAGTAATATCACGCAAGGAGCGCGGTGAGGCCCGTGACAAATGTGACCGCACATCGAGACTGTCATGCTTCAAGTGCCTTATACTGAATGACTGATGACCTGAATGTTAGATAATAGAGCCTCGGCTCCCAGGGCGATCGTCTGTGCTGAATGATGAAGGCTGGGCGAGAAATGGAGCGTCTCCAGGGAAAGAAAAAATACAGATCTATAAAGAAGAATTAAAATCTAAAATACAATTAGAACCTAAATAAAATTAAAATCTCAAAAATGTTTTAAATAAATTGGATAAAAAATACAAAAACACAATACTTTTTAAAGAAGCGCACTTGTTATTTCTTTTAAAGGGTAACTCCACTGTTGTAGGGGAAAAAAAAAATTGCAAAAAAAATAGCTTATACAAGTGCGACAAAAGTCATACTGTAATTGAATGTTATTAAAAATTACCTGTCCTTTTCAATCTGCAGCTCTCTATTTTCTGAAAATGCAATATGGCTACCTGGAGGTGTTCTGTATACAGAATGTGTACAGAGCGCACCCTAGAAACATCTTTTTCTGCTTGTATGATTGGCTCACTGATTTTCCCAGAGATGCAAGATGCAAGTCAGATTTCAGGCATCCCCTCCAACAAAAATGTCATTTGTGATGATACTGATGATACTCCCAATAGGAACACATCTAAAGGGATGCAGGCCCAGCAGCTTTCCTCATTAGAGCCCTGCAGGTGCAGCAGCTGATTGACAATTAGGAAACCACTCCCATTAGACTCACTTTCCCACATGGACACAGACAAACACACAGGAGGGATTTCTTCAGAATAACAAAAGGTAGAAATCTGCATCACAGTTGGTTATAATCCTTGTAATGTAAATAGATCACCCAGAGGGGAATGTTTTTTTTCTGAACAAAAGTGGAGTTACTCTTTAAGGCTGAACTCCAGGTGTATATTTAAAGCTGAAGTTTAACAAAAGAAAAAAAAAAAATATATAACTTGTGCTGACAGACATCCCTTCCGCCCAAATCCCACACAGCCATTCACTGGGAAGACCAGTGTTCTGCTGTTTCTCCTCCATGAGCGCTCTAAGAACAAAGGGAATGTAATCACTTATTAAAAAGGAGAAAAAAAACAAGTATTTTTTTTTATATACTGTATCTAGACACAAATGTTTTTCCTTTCATTTCTATTTTAAACTGAATAGATTGTCTAAAAAGGTGAGGGTTCACATATATGCGGTGCCCGCCCCAGGGGTATCCTTGTGCTATCCTTATGCATGAACAAGGTGCTTCCCTTGCATAGAGGATACAATTTACAAATGGTTATTATCATAATTATTATACAGCAGGCATGTTTAAAGTCTGGCCCGCGGGCCAATCACAGCCCACGTTCCAGTTTAATATGGCCCCCCTGGTGATTTGGATATATACCACTTTTTATTGGCGCTGACAAGGAGGGCGGGGGACAAGTGCCGCCAGATTACATAAAGGAAAATCTCCTGTTTACTCGGTGGCGTCTGTAATAGGAAGTCCCGCGTCCTGGGCTGCCATTGGAAGACTGTTCTGTCTGTCATAGGAGGCAAGACTTTGTATTAAAGAGGCCGCCGAATAAACAGGAGATTCTCCTGCATGTAATCTGTTGGCGCTCATCCCGCCCCCTCCCTGTCCCCTCTGAGGCTGCAGATGGGCAATCGATCAGGCTGCACTGATGGCAATGGTAAGGCCGCATTCGTGGCAATGGTGAGACCGCATTCGTGGCAATGGGGAGGCTGCATTCGTGGCACTGGTGAGGCTGCATTCGTGGCACTGGTGAGGCCGCATTCGTGGCACTGGTGAGGCCGCATTCGTGGCACTGGTGAGGCCGCATTCGTGGCAATGATAAGGCTGCATTGATGGCAATGGTGAGGCTGCAGATGAGCACTGACCCTTTTTTCCCGTCACAGTTCTTTATTTAAAATTTAAAGTTTTTTCCTGAAAATTCCTTTCTAAAGTGAAGGTGCGTGTTATACGCCGATAAATACGGTATATCCAAATAACACGCCCAAGCTCATCCTTAGTCCTGAGTGGCGCTCTGGGATTCTTTGGGGGACACAAAAGATATATATTCAAATAACACGCCCAAGATCATCTCTTCACCACACACAGCCACAAAGGCAAGAGAATTCTTGTTTGGCAGTGTATTAGTGCTCGGACATACAAACCGAATTTTAATGGTTTAAAGAATGTCAGGCAAAATGCTCGGCCCTCACGCATGTTCACTTCATCAAATCTGACCCTCTTTGAAAAAAAAGTTTGGACACCCCTGTTATACAGGATTTATAAAGCGACAGTTTGCGCAGCACTTTACAACATGAGGGCAGACAGTACAGTTACAATACAATTCAATACAGGAGGAATCAGAGGGCCCTGCTCGTTAAAACTTAGAATCTAGGAGTATCTAAGTATTTATTTTGTAGTTCTATATATTTTTTTGTGTTTTTTGTTTGTCCTTTTCACCTTTATTGATTGCTGCTGAATTCTCGTGTGCCCTGAGAAAGCTAAATAAGAGAAATGCGCTGACTCATGATTCCACTAGGGATGCACCGATACAACTTTTTTTTTAGCCACGAGTACCGATACTTTTTTACGTACTCGCCGATCCCAATTACGATAATTATTTCCCAGGTCCCCACTGTGCCCCCTGCACTCCCGTTTCCCACTGTACCACCCTAAGTGACAATTTTTTGGGGATCAGTGACACCAAAACGGTGATCAGTGCTTTAAAAAAAAAAAAAAAAAAAGCACTGATCACTCTATAAATGACACTGGCAGGGAAGGGGTTAACATCAGGGGAGATCAAAGGGTTAACTGTGTTCCCTGCTAGTGTTTTCTAACTGTGTGGGGGATGGACTGACAGGAAGAACACAGAAAACCGCTGCTCCTGATTACTAGGAACAGAAGATCTCAGTGTACTTCCCTGTCGGAACGGGGATCTGCCTTGTTTACATAGGCAGATCCCCATTCTGCCACTATGTGGAGTGACTGCAGACCCGTGGATTAGCTCCCCCCGCCGTGCAGCGCCCACAGTATCTAGGGCACAAAACAACGTACAGGTACAATGTCTCACCCAATAGAGAAGCCCTGCCGCAGTATATATGTGGTGGGCGGTCTTTAAATACTTCCCGCCCAGCCTAAAGCAGAATGACGGCCGGGCAGCGGTTCAGTTATATTGACTGGGCGTCATATGACGTCCAGCAGGATAACAGTCGCCGCGCTCCCGTGGGGGTGCGCATCGCGGCGAACGGTGGTGCGGTGTGTCATTCTGACACACCGCTACACCGTTCTCGGTAAAGGGCCTCCGACGGAGGCTTTTTACCGCGTGATCAGCTGCGTCGAATCGTTGCTGATCATGATGTAAATAGGAAGAGCAATTGATCGGATTTTCCTCACTCGCGTCTGACAGACTCGAGTAGAGGAGAGCCGATCGGCGGCTCTCCTGAAAGGGCGAGTCTGTGCTGATTGTTTATCAGTGCAGCCCCCCCTCGAATGCCCACATTGGAGCACCAGGGAAGCACTTAAAGGGGTTGTAAAGTTATTTTTTTTTTTTTTTTTAAAATAACAAACATGTTATACTTACCTTCACTGTGCAGCTCGTTCTGCACAGAGTGGCCCCGAACCTGGTCTTCTGGGGTCCCTCGGCGGCTGTTTCAGCTCCTCCCCGCAAGCATTTACCACCTTAATGCGAGGGCTCGCATGGTGGTGAGTGCTTGCGGGCGCGCTCCCGTGATACAGCCGGCGGCTATAGCCGCTCGCTGTATCACTCGGCCCCGCCCCCCGGCGCGCCGCGTCATCGGATGTGATTGACAGCAGCGCGAGCCAATGGCTACGCTGCTTTCAATCCATCCACTGCAGCCAATCAGCGACCAGGCTGAGCTGCAATGAAGATGACGAGGACGCGCAGCGAAGATTCGAGGCGTCAGGTAAGTAAAACGGGGGGGCTGGGGGCGGCGGTACTGTCAAAAGTTTTTTCACCTTAATGCATAGAATGCATTAAGGTGAAAAAATTTTTACCTTTACAACCCCTTTAACATGTGGATGGCCAGGTACATCCCCCATGGCAATCCACATGTACAAATGAATGCCCAACATATGTCAATCAGTGCCCACAATTGGGCACTGACTGGCACCTCTATGGCACAAATAAAATCAGTGATGCCCAGCAATGCCACCCAGTGTCAGTGCCACCCATCAGTGTCCATCAGTGACACCTATCATTGCCTATCAGTGCCCATCATTGCCACCCATAAGTGCCCATCAGTGTCACCCATAAGTACCCATCAGTGCAGTCCAAGAGTGCCCATCGGTGCCACCTATGAGTGCCCATCAGTGCTGCATACCAGTGCCACCTATCAGTGCCCAATGCTGCCTATCAGTGCCCATCAGTGCCACCTCATCAATGCCTCCTCATTGGTGCCACCTTATTGGTGCCCATTAGTGTCACATTAGTGCCCGTCAGTGCAGCCATATCAGTGTCCATCATTGAAGAAGAAAACTTACTTATTTATAAAAAATGTTAACAGAAACAAAGAAAAACGTGTTTTTTTTCAAAATTTTCTGTCTTTTTTTATTTGTGCAAAAAATAAAAACCACAGAGGTGATCAAATACCACCAAAAGAAAGTTCTATTTGTGGGGACAAAATAATAAAAAATTTGTTTGGGTACAGTGTAGCATGACCGCGCAATTGTCATTCAAATTGCAACAGCGCTGAAAGCCGAAAATTGGCTTTGGGCAGGAAGGTGTCTAAGTGCCCGGTATTGAAGTGGTTAAGTGGTTAAAGCACCCCCTGTGCTCGCGCGCAGAAGCTATGCATAGGTAAGTCGCATACGTAAACTGTATTTACACCAAACACATGTAAGGTTATGCCGCAAACGTTAGGAGGGAGAGCAATATTTCTAGCAACAGACCTCAACTGTAACTTTCAACAAGTAACCTGTAAAAGGCATTTAAAGCATCGCCTATGGAAATTTTTAAGTACTATAGTTTGTCGCCATTCCACGAGTGTACGCAATTTTAAAGCGCGACATGTTAGGTATCCATTTACTCGGCATAACGTCACCTTTCATATTTTCCCCAAAAAATAGGGTATATATTGCGTTTTGTTTTTTAATTCATTAAAGTGTATTTTTTGCGTAAATTGCAAAACCTCTGCACAAATACAGTGTGACGTGAAAAATTGCAAGGGTCGCCATTTTATTCCCTATGGTCACTGCTAAAGAAAAAAACAAAAAAAACAAAAATGTATAATGTTTGGGGGTTATAAGTAATTTTCTCAAAAAAAAAAAAAAGAAGTACCAGAAAAAGCCTGGTCGTTTAAACTTCAGCTTTATTATTTGTGACACCAAAACCAGATGAAAGTTTTTCTGTACAGACTAATAACCCTGAGTTGGGTTTTCCTTCCCCCCTGCAGCAGCCTGCACTACCCCAGAGAGCAGAAGGGAGGATTACCAGAAGGCCACTAGCCGGGTCTCATGTAATGGTTATGTAACTCTCGCTGCTACAACCGGTTTAATCATTGATAAGCGCAGAGAAGGGAAAAGAAATGGACACAACCGAGTTCCTACCATAGCAGACGCTCTAGGCATTTCCAGAATGGAAAACTATAAATAACGACATATTTTTAGATAAATTGTTTTTCTTTCCAAAGTATAGAAATAAATGAAAGAAAAGAAGAAGTCGATATCTGCAGCTCGGATGACAGGAGTGTCACTGTTTCCAGACACATGGCAGGTTACATTTATTATTATTAGCATTCTGTCTGCAGGCATAGGGGGGCATAGGGGGGGCATAGGGGGGCATTCATACAACTTCTATACATCTTCATTATAGGGAAAAGCTGGACCATTATTGATCTACTTTGGAAAAACTTACAATTTTCAACTCTTATTTATCCAAAGCGGCATTAAACCCCCAAAACAAAATCTGGTGTCTGCATTTGTTTTCTTTTTAGGGGTTTTTTTTCCACCTGGTGATCTGGCCAGTAAACACACTTCTTGTCTGTAAGTGTTACTAAACCCAGGACCCTGCATTCACTATATCTGGTCTCCCACAGTACATAGAACATGGAGATGCAATTATTTTAGTAAATCTAAACTGCTAAATACCTTTTCTCTTCAGCAGTATATAGCAGTCTTGTGACTTCTATCAGTTTCTGGGTAAAGCTTGTAAGAGGAGTTTTCATTCTACTGTCCTATGAGGCAGTAGGACCCCTGACCCTCTATCTGGACAGTGCTGATTGGCCCTGTGCTGATCACATGCACCTCCCAAGAAAAAAAAAAAAACAAACTTTCTAACAATACACACCAGACCGAGCACGTGCAGCCTGACTCAAGTAATTCTGTCTTATCCGGACCGGTTTTGGAGTCAGTGGAAGAAGGAGAGGATCAGAGAAGACAGGATCAAACAGCCATTTTACACCATGCAGGGGATTAACCCCTTAGGTCCTACAGTGAGTATAACAAGCATGCTTTACTGCATATAGAGACCGATTTTACTTTTGTGGGTTTAGTAACACTTTAAGCCTGGTGAGTTTTTTCTCTGTTCAGCCCAGCGAGTTGAACAAAAAAATGTGTCAGCTCCGGTCGGAGCTGTTATGTTCTGATGGGGGACATGTCCCCCCCCCCCACCGCCAGAACACTCCAGTCAGCGCTCTCTGCCATTGGCTGAGAGCGCTGATTGGGCATCTGTTGGCTTCTGGTTTTCCAGCATGCCCGTCCAACAGACTTCACACACTGGTCGAATGTCGGCCCGGTTGTTATTAAACCAGCCGATGTCGCCCAGCATTCGTCCCGTGTGTAGGGAGGTTTAGGGTGTTTCCACACTGGATGAAGGAGCAATGGAGAAACCTCTGGACAGCAGAATTTTTAATCTGATTTGTCCGATTCCTCAAATTTGATTGCTGCACGAAAATTGGCCGTTGTTGCAGCCCACGAATGGTGCGAAATTCATCCGAAAATTCTTTCATGTGATTTTCGAAAGAAAATTCTTACGAAATTCGAACCGTGTATGGCCGGCATTAGACCAGCAGATTTAGATGGACTTGATTAATAAATTAAAGTTCAGATAACATGTTTTAAGCAGTTACAGCAAACTGAGTTTTTTTTCCCCATTTGGGATTAAGGTTTTACAAAAAATGAAAAAAAAAATGATCATTGTAAGCACCCCTGCCAGTGGTAAATGGTTTGACTTAACCCTCTGATTGCCAGTTATGCTAGACAGCTTGTTCTGTTAAGGAAGTTAACAATTTACAGACCTACTGGCCAGATCACCAGGTAAAAATGAAAAGAAAAAAAAAGCCTAAAAAAAAAAAAAAAAAAAAAAACAAATGCAGCCATTACATCTAATGATTAGTAAGCTGCATTTGTTTTCTTCTTAGGCTTTTTTTCTTCAATTATCAACTGCTGATGTGGGCTGTAAAGGCCCATACACACGATCAGAAAATTGGATAAAAAATACCGCATTCAAAGCGATCGTATGATAATCTGATCGTTAGTACAGAGCTTTCGAGAGCCGATCATGACAGTTCAGCAGATATTATCCAACACGAAAATTTTTCTTGTACGATACCAGATCATACGATTTTCATTTAATCAGTACAGTATCTATCTGAAAATGCAATACAATTCACGACATCACTTCCAAAGTTTTATTCTGTCGTACAAGAACTTTATTTTGGATATGAGACTAGCATGCAAAGCCCCCCCCCCCACCCCAAAAAAAAAAGGAAGGGTCAATCGTCCGATAATCTCATCGTGTGTTCGAGGCTTAAGTCTCCTGTTTTTCAAAACAACCAGCTCTCTACAAATTGTACCAGTTTACAGGGATGAGACAAAAGGAAAAAAAAAAACGGTTTGCTGTAACTGATTATAAAGTTGGAGTTTGGCTTCAATGTGTTACTGTATCTAAATCTGCTACTACAGCTATACCCTCTACAAAAAAAAAAAAAGAAAAAGAGAAAGGCTGGTGCCATGGAAGTCAGCTAAAACATTGTTTTATGATTGAATGATACAGTGGTGATGTTGCGCAGTGCCTTGCAAAAGTGTTCACATTTTATACCTTCATTTTATTATTGCATGTGAGCAATGATCAAAAAGAAAGTCAACGCGTTTCGTCCATCAGGTCTTAATCATGGCTAACAAATAAGTGACAAAAAAAAACTAAATAGTGTAGACTAAATCACATGGTCAACCCCAAGGGTCACATGACCCAAAAAAACATACAAAAGAAGATTGCAAGCTCTAACAAGCAGGGCCCTCCAATTATTACTGTATTATTTTTTATCTATTCAATGTTGGTTATTTGCACTTGTTTTGGGTTTATTCATTATTTTATTATATTTGTGTTTTAGAGCAGTGTTTCTCAACTCCAGTTCTCAAGGCGCACCAGCAGGTCATGTTTTCAGGATTTCCCTCAGATGAAAAGGCTGTGGCAATTACTAAGGCAGTGAAATTGATTAAATCACCTGTGCAAAATAATGGAGCGCCTGAAAACATGACCTGTTGGTGCGCCTTGAGGACTGGAGTCGAGAAACATCGTTCTAGACCCTCTGGCGGGCATTTGATACTTTGGGATTGCATAGCGCAGCACTGATTCTATTTATTACTTTATTTCCTAGTGTGGGAACATTTTAAATGTCAGCAGCCGCATTGGCCCCTTTACCCTATCCTTATCACAAATGGAGTATAGGGAGAGCGGGGCTAAACAAATCCGAATTAGAGCTGCTCGATTCTGGCCAAAATGAGAATCACAATTTTTTTTGCTTAGAATAAAAAAAATCACGATTCTCGCGGTGTAAAATCTTTCACATTATCCAAAAAAACTGGGCTAACTTTACTGATTATTTTTTTTTTTTTTAATTAAAGTGTAATTTTTTTCTCAAAAAATTGCATTTGAACGACTGCTGCTCAAATACAGTGTGACATAAAATATTGCATCAACCACCATTTTATTCTCTAGGGTCTCTACTAAAAAAAATGTATATATTCATTCTCTCTCTCATATATATATATATATATATATATATATATATATATATATATATATATATATATATATATATATATATATACACACACATACATACACACGTGTGTTTGGGGGGGTTCAAGTTAATTTTCTAGCAAAAAAAATGGTTTTATCTTGAAAAACTTGAAACCAACAAATGTCAGAAAAAGGTTTAGTGTTTTAGTGGTTAAACTTCCCTCATTTATACACCAAAGTGTATTCCTTTGATCTAAAAGGACAAATTGTTACAATGCTTATACTTAAGTTGCACTGCTAAAAAATGTTGTGATCCTTGGCAGACTGCCCTTTTTTTTTTTTCCTTTCTTTTGATGGCTGTTGGCTTCAGCAGAGCAGAGAGAATTCTCTGCATAGAAAGAATCTGGAAATACTTTGTCAAGATCCCAAGGGGGAAAAAAAAAAATCACAATAACGATTCTTAACGCTTAATCAAGCTCTACTGGCCATACGTGGTTAGAAAATCTCTCTTATTTCGAAAGATTAGTGGGCAAATTTTGATTCCCAAAAACGCTAATTTTATGCCAGAAAACAAACAGGTCGGATTTTTTGCACCGAAATGAACGATTTTCAAAACGTGACTAGTTTGAACAAATCTACAGCGCATGTGTTAAAATTTAACCCCAGATCGTGTAATCGATCAGGGAAAATTGTACTGTTCATGTTGTTATCGATCGATAATATGCAGATAATTGGGCGACATCTATTGATACGATGATGTCGTTATCGCATGCACGTTCGACAGATTTTTTTAAATTCCGACCGTTTTTGACAAATGATTTTCTATCCATGTATGGCCAGCGTTAGAGTCCTTCTCTGCACTCTCTCCGCTGCTCCCCCCCCCCCCCCCAAAAAAAAAAAAAACCTAACACTGCTGTCCAAAGGTGCCCCCCTGTGCTCAGTCATCCAGAGTAGGGGCACTCCAATACAGGAGGTGTGTTACCGGTCAGATCACCAGGTGAAAAGCCTAAAGAGAGAAAACGAATGCAGCCAACACATCTAATGATTGCTAAGCTGCAATATATTCTATTTTTGGATGGGTGCCAGTTGTGGAAAGCAGACTGTACATGTGGAGGGATCTCAGACGCCTTCTCTTGTCCTCCATCCTGATCTGGAGACTTGGCTCTCTGCACTCTAGGTAAACTCTTTTGGAGTCTGGCTGTTAACAGACACTTGTATGATTACATCAGAGCACTGCAGCTAAGAAATGATCATTTATGGCTCCTGGCACTGAATCTAAGAGGAATGTGAAGCAGCTGCCTTCCTTGATTTCACTCTGTCTGCAGTTACAGTGCAGACACAGACAAGGTGCATGTAAACACAGCAAGGATTACACTTTACTGCTCTTGTCATGTGAGCTCACAATGCACAGGAAAAATAAAAAAAAGTCAGCTGTATCTCGGAGCCCGGGAGCGATGCTGCTGGCGGAATCGGCTGCACAGAACAGTGACCCCGAAAACTGGGAGCTATAAAATTTCGTCACTTCCGATTCCACCTCTTTGTTTACCTGGCCGTTAGTGGCCAGGAAAGCAGCCGATCATACCGATCTGTGTCTGATGAGCTGCATTGGAGGCCAGAGGAGAAATGTGGGGTCTAATAGACCATGCTGTCACAAGGGAGGTTGTTCATTCCTTGTGCTAGCAATAAAGTTAAAAAAAAAAAAATGTACAAAATAAAGTTTTGTATACAATAAATAAAAATAATAATAAAAAAATAAAAATAAACACCCTGTGCTTACACGCAAATATTAATTCCGTGCGCATATGCAAACGGTGATTGCGAGGTATTTTCGCGAATATCAGAATTCTAGCACCAGACCTCCTGTGCATCTCCAAGCTGGTAACCTGTAAAAGGCGTTAAGACCCCTTTCACACTGAGTTAGATTTCAGGCGTTTTAGTGCTAGAAATAGCGCCCGTAAAGCACCTAAAAACTGCCTCCCATTCTCTGCAATGAGTGCTTTCACACTGGGGCGGTGCGCTTGCGGGACTTTCGGAAAAGTCCTACCAGCAGCATCTTTGGGGCGGTTTGGGAGCGCTGTATACAGCACTCCCAAAAACACCCCTGCCCATTGCGATGAATATCTGAAAAGCACTTCGGAAAGCCCGGCAACGCGGACGGTTTTAACCCCTTCTTTGGCTGCTAGCGAGGGGTTAAAAGCGCACTGCTAGCGCCCAAAAAGCGCTCAAGAGCCGCTAAAACGAACGGCGCTTTAGCGCTAACGCACGGGTGGCTCCAGTATGAAAGGGGTCTTAAAGCGTCGCCTATGGAGAGTTTTAAGCACTGTAGTTTGCCGTCATTCCAATTTAGGCATCTATTTACTTTGCGTAACATTATCTTATAAAGAGTTTTTTTTTTTTTAAATTGCATTTGAAAAAACTGTGCAAATACCTTGTGACATAAAAAAAAAATTTATTCTATAGGCCCTCTGCTAAAAAAAAAAAAAAATGTATGTAATGTTTGGGGGTTCTAAGTAAAAAAAAGTGGATTTTTAAATGTAGGAGCGAAGTGTCAGAATTGGACCAAATACGAAGTGGTTAAAAGAAGAACTATAGGCAAAACATTTTTTTTTCCATTTTAGATAGAGAAAGGGAGGGTTATAACCCATCAGATTTTTTTTTCCACCATCTGTGTCCCATTGTAAAGATTTCCCTTCACTTCCTGTCCCATAACCCAACAGAAAGAGAGAGAAAATCCCTGCAAATTAAGGGAATTCCTTTGGGACCCCCAGGTCACCAGAACTAGTGTCCCCATTGGAAGATTTCCTCTCTTATACTTTTCTGGAAAAAACTCAAAATTTGGGCTTTTCTTTTACTTTCATTTTTAATGATAATGGTAAACAGGACAGACGGAGAGGGTGACTCTCCTTAAAGTGGTAGCAAACTCTGTACTACCGCTTGTACCTACAGGCAAGCCTAGAATAAAGCTGACCTGTAGGCAATGTGAAAATATCTCCTAAATGTGACATCACCGGCTTACAGGCTCTGAAAGTCTGGCTTACAGTGCCAGACTTTCAGAGCCCGTGTCGGAAACAGCGGTTCCTGCGCGCATGTGTGGGAGTGACGTCATCGCGCCCCCGGCCACAAATGTAGCCGAAGGATGCAAACCTGGAAGAAGATGTCACCCTTTTGTGTTGATACACCTAGAAATTATTTAGTGGATTTAAACTAAAAAAAAAAAGGAAATTGGGCCTTAACGAACACTGATATCATTTTGATCTCTCAAGCCATTGTTGCTATTGCCGGTAGTATTGAAGATAGTTTACTATTTTATTCATACAAAACTGACCTGTTATCAAGCGTCTACCAGCCCAAAAGTATTCTCAGACCCTCCAGCCCTTCTGACTAATGGTTGAATTGATTTTCTTGCCTGTTAGCAAGGTATTCAAATTAATGAAACATGTAATAAAGCCATTAAGTGTGGGGAAACTTCCTAGCTATGTCCTCGGTTTTAGACCACAACCAAAATAATTACATTTTGCTTCAGCCTGGTGACGGGACCACTTGAAACTGAATTGTCTTGTTGCATATTTAATCTCCTGTCCACCCAGAAAAGATGAGACTGCATAATGGCATAAATAAAAAATGGACCTCGGCTATTTAATACCAGCAAATCAAATTGAATAAGATTTTCTCTCTCTGTCTAAAAGCTCTTGTGGTAAAAGGAAGGCAACTACTTAAGTTGACAAATTATTTCTACAATTAATTCCATAGGGAACAGCATTAATGCAATGGTGAAGCAAATGATAATCACCCAAGGGTTGGAGACACTGATCATATGTCTGGGGGTTACTGAAAGCCATTCATTAGCCCGAGTACACCCTGGAGGTGAGAAAGTCATATGGGAATTCTTGAGAAAGCAAATCAGTACTGCTCTTGCTCGTATTAGTGGCTTGCTTTGGAAAAACGTAGACGCAGTCTGGTGAAATACAGACCAAGAGCAACACCTATTGCCATACTGATCCACACAAACATGCAGGTGAAGAAATATGCATGACTAGTCACCATGTCCTGCTAAAGATTACCACATTATGCCAACGCCAGAGTAAGAAGAGAGGTGGGCATCGTTTTTAAAGGGACTGTCTCATTAGGGAATAAATGGGGACAACCTGCAGCCCCCTTCCAAACGTTACTGTTGGCCAAGCGCTAGGCCACTCTGACACATCAAGAGCTTGCAGTGCTCCCTGTCCCCACATGTTCCTTTTGGTCCATCACTATCAAGGGTGTCCCCATTGGCCAAAAGAAATGCCTGGGAGGCAGATAAGAGGGTCATAGGAAGCTTAGCCTGTCAGAGAGAACTGAGATTTGGTTGAGACAGGATGTTTGGTGGACTGCTGCAGGTAGGAGCACCTCTAGGAGCCAGCACTACATACCTGACAGAGCTTGCTCTAAATTCTCCCACAGATAAGAGTTTTGTTTCAATTATTTGGGGAGAATAGGACATAGGTATCACGATCTGGACTAAAGTACAGAAGTAGCTCACCATGGCAGATGGCACAAGCTCTCCTGAGGTGCGGAGCCTAAGTACTAACAGGTATTCACCAGAGCTCCTGATGGTGGAGATGGGTTTTGCTACGTGCTAGTACCCAGTTGCGGTCCTCAGGATTGCCCCACCGGGATGTGAGCAAGCCAGGGTACAGCAGCAAATATAGCTAGTAGATAAGCCGAACTGTAGTCAGTAAACAAGTCAAAGGTCAGTAAAGAGTGGTTGAAGGTTGGGATCAAGCAGAAGTGTAGTAGAGGAACAAGCGAAGTGCCAAAGATAACGACGGCAGCAAGAGCGGCAAAAGCGAGATATTGGCTGAAAAGAGCACAATAAATTTGCCAAACAGAAAGTGCAGAGACATGGCTTAAATCAGGAAGCTGATGGGAGGAGCAATGGGTTTAAGGTTTAAGAAAAAGAAGGGTTTAAGGCAGGATCATTCAATCAATTGTCCAGGGAGCTGTCCAGCATGCCATGTGGCTCAGAAAGAGGAGTTACTGCCAGGCACAGCAAAGGTCCTGGGTTTAGGTCAAGTCAAATATTCCCATTATCCATATGGCAGCAGTACCACCTTAGACATATGCAGCGGGATGGTATGTGAAGACAGTGCCCTACTATCTCCAACATATGCAAAACCTTTCCATATATTGTTAGTTTGCTGTTGTTCTTCACTGAAGAGGACATAAGGAATTGCAGGGATAGGCTTACCATATGTTATATATGCAAGCAACATCAACGATTCAAGTACCTTTAATCACCAATGAGAATTAGAAGTACCCTATATGGCTGCAAGTATTTGTACACCCTTCCAAGCTACCAAGTTTGGGTATACAAAGCCAAGACCATAATTAGCTTGCAATATATGTTTGGTGAGAACTGGCCTGCTCAGAGCCCTGACCCCCAATGCTAATTGATCACGTTTAGAAGAAAGTGGAACAACTGCGAGCCAGGTCTTCTCATCCAACATCAGTACCCAACCCCACAAATGATTTTAAAACTGGGCACATATTCCCCAGACACACTCCAAAATGTTGTGGAACATTTTCCCATTAGAGTGGAGGCTGTTAGAGCCCCAAAGGAGAAGGCCAACTCCATACTTATACCTGTGGTTTTGAAATGGGTTGTCCAAAAAGCTCATAAAGTGTAATGGTCAGATGTCCACAAACTTTGGTCAACTAGTGTACTTCTCAGTAAAAATGTAATAATGTCTACAAGCCTCACAGAAACAGTCTCCTTTTTATTTGTGTAGGCACAGGTCAGATGAGCCTAAGACTGAAACTGCACAACCCTACGCAACTCCAAAAAAGTGGAACAAATTTCTCACCATCCAATGTTCTCAATGATAAACGTCAGCATGGCAGTCCAAATATTCAAAGACAATAATGCTGTAAACAATGACATAAGTAAAAACCATCATGCTGTATTTATCTCTCAAGACTTACTTAAAAATTCAGTTATGCTTTCATAGCCAACGTTATGAAGTTGAAGATGGATTCGTGATTCGATTTGCCAGGCATTTTAGCCAGGGAATATGATGCACTTATAGATCTGTCTATTTTTATCTGCCCGTGTTTCCGCCCTCTGCACTGCACTTGTGTTGCCGCAGAGGACATTGCCGCTGGTTTTAATTAGCAGAACTTGGCGAATAGTCACAATTGTCCATGCATGACAGAGCACAATCTGAATCTCAGGATGTTCAATGTGACCAACTTGATTACAGAAAGTTCTTATATATACGATAAGTGAAGAGTTTTGGAGGAGAAGCATGTATTTCCTGAAACTCCCACTGTGCCCCAAGTAGGTAATTAGGACAATTAACCCTAGGCTCAATGCAGGCAAAAATGATATTTTAGTGGGTCAACTACTAGTTTATTTCCAGTTGGGACATCTTCATGCCACCGCTTTTCCAGGCCACTGTGGGTATTCTTTAAAAAGGATCTGAAACTTACAATCAGGGCTAAGTGACAGGTGCTCCTAATAAGGGTGGTGGAGGAGGAAAGGTATTCAGCTGTGTAATATACAACATAGAGCTCACATTGGGTTTAGACTCAAGAATCAGGTGCTGGAATATCAAGATTCGGTTTCAAAGCATTGTACACGTCTAAATGTTTTTTTTTGTTTTAACTAGATACTATTATAAGTATATTCTCTGTGTTTTTGTTCGGCTTAACTTGTAACATTGTAATAATGTGGCTATAGTTTGTAGTGTCATGACTAAACAGTTCCCCTATGGTCATGTATTGATTCAGATAAATGGTCCCTATGTTCCAAGGGGACAGGACAACTTTCTGTATCAGGTCACACTGCATCCAATGCATACCCACCATCCCCTGTGTTACATCAGAAATGTGGGCGTGCTAATGTGATGAAACCCTACATGAATGAGCTCTCTGGGTGTGGGCCTCCCTGCCGGGAAAGTAGAAGACAGAAAGAACTCAAGTTCTACTTAGGCCTCCGTAGGGGACATCAATCGAGAAACAGTCTGATTGGACACTGCTGCCTCAGATGACTCCGCTGCCATCTTTAGTGGGGTAGTGCTTACAAAAGCACCGACTCTCTACAGTTAGCATGCATTTTGCATGTGGGACAGGAACCCACTGATCAGGGAGAGTTTGCCTAGCGTAGGGGAAGATTCCAGTGGAGGAGGGACAGAAAAGGGACTGGTCACCGGTTCATCAGAGTGCAGCCTTTCTGCTACAATTCCTTGTTGCATCACTGCCTGCAAGCCTCCTCCTCTGCCAGGTGCTGTTGGCATGCGAGTGTCGCTCTGAGAGGGCTGCATAGCTCACTGTTTGTGCGACTACCAGTTCACTGCTTCCACCTAGACTCTGAACTGTGTTGTTGGAACGTTCACATAATATACTTACACTTGCAAACTCGGATCTCCACGCGTCTTTCCTTCCTTCTGGGTATCCAATACCAGGCCACTGCTCACATGTGTGTCTGTGAATACTCTACTTGCTTGTGTCGGTGTCAGATCCAATTACTGTGTAGATCTCACCTGCACAACCACTAGACAGAGACCCAGTGATTGTGGGATATGTTGTTTCTTCACATGAAGTGTCAGGTCTCTCACTATATAGACAGAGGTCATGCATTAAAAAGTAAAGAAATTGTAAAGGCAGGTGTTTTTTTTATCTTCATGCATTCTATGCATGAAGATAAAAACACCTTCTGTGTGCAGCAACCCCATCTCAGTCCCTCTAATACTTACATGAGCCCATCTTTATCCAGCGATGTTGCAGGAGTGTCTTAGCTGCCCGGGACTCCCCTCCTCATTGGCTAAGACAGCAGCACAGCTCGAATTGGCTCCCGCCCGCTGTCAAAGTCAGTCAGCCAATCAGGAGAGAGAGGGGGCATGGGTCAGGTCGCGGATCCATGTCTGAATGGACACAGGGAGCTGCGACTTGGCTCGGGTGTTCCCTACACTCAACAGGAGGGAGGGGCCAGGAGCACAGAAGGGGGACCCAAGAAGAGGGAGGATCCCGGCTGCTCTGTGCAAAACCACTGCACAGGGCAGGTAAGTATGAGATTTTTTTTCAACAAGACTTTACAAATCACTTTAAGTTTAATCAAAAAATTATTTTTAAAATTTAGCGCAAAGCACATTACTTTTAGTAGGGCTGCGAAAATGAACAATTAATTCCTCGATTAATCGTTAATTTTTTTTGGTCGATTAAAATTCTTTTGATCGGTAGTCACCTTTACGCCGGCTTCCGGGTCTTCAGGGAGTTCCGTTGGAGATCCAGGGACGTCACGGACATCGATGTCACCGGACTCCTCCCCCCTTCCCCAAGTGCCTCCGTCTGCTAACGAAGGGAAGGGGGGAGGAGTCCGGTGACGTTGATGTCCGGTGACGTCACCGGACAGCGATGGTAAATACGGATGTGCTTAACTGGGATCAATCAGTGAGGCAAATTTGATAACCTCCGTTTTTAACATTGTTGTCCTTAGAGGCTGATAAGTAGACTAGACAGATAAGTTTTATAATTAAAGTTAAACTAACTTTCTACGTTTTTCTTAAAGTTTTATTTAAAAAATTACTTACATCAGTGCTACAGTTTGAATTTAAAACGTATTTGTGTGAACTGTGAAGTCAAGTCATGGATTGTGGAAACTAGTTTATATAGTGTATACCACATTTACCACTGACTAATACAGAGTTGCAATGCAAGGAGATCAGCTAAAAGTAGTTGGATCTGTATGTGCATTATAATTAATCGAAATTAGTCAATTAAATCGATTAAAAAAAATATTGATTAATCAAACACAAAAATTTTAATCATCAACAGCCCTACCTTTTAGTCAATGCAATGTTTCCTTTAATCCCCTTCAGCTGAAATCTTCTATTGCCACAGTGGGTTAGTAGAGCCAAGGGACCCGAGATTGGCACTCATCAAGATTGCCATCTATGCACGCCCTTTCCATCCACCTCCTCCATTCATAGAAGCTGTGCTATAGCTTCTATGAATGAAAGATGGTCTATGAATGGAGAACGGACAGAAGAACGAAAGGTCCACCTCCATACATAGATTTTCATTCATTGAAGCTATAGTACATCTTCTATGAATGCAGAAGTTGGGCAAAAAGGTCAAGCATATTTGGCGCTCTTGATGAATGCATAAGACCAGTTGACTCCATTATCCCTTGTGGCCCCATTTTTTTTTCTTTAAAACATTTTTTGACTAAATTAAAGCTTTAAAAGGAGAAGTACAGCCAAAGCTTGTTTGGCTGTACATCTCCAGTGGATCACAGGAGTGCAGTTCGTTCGGGCAATCCCGCCCCTTCCACAGCCTAACACTCCAGTGAGCGGGGGGGCAGAGCAGAGAGCTGGTGCAAAGCGCGCTTTTCGGGCGCTATTAACCTGCTGGCAGCCGAATAGCGCCGCTATAACAGTGGTAAAGCGCCAATAAAACTAGTGGCACTTTACTGCTAACGCCCCCGCCCCAGTGTGAAAGTGGTCTTAGGTAAGTACGATTGTGAAAAAAAAAAAAAAAGCCATGCTTCTCTTTTAAAGTGGTTGTAAACCTCAGACAGGAAATATGAACAAAGCATATCCCTCTATAGTGTGTACTTTTCTCAATCCAGAGCACTAAGTGTCATTTCTGTCTGCTGCCTCATTCCACAGCTATCAACATGAGTCACTTCTGACAAGTTTTCCTGACAGCAAGAGAAAAAAAAAAAAGGTGACAAGGGAGGGACCTCCAGCACCCAGCCTATGATTGGCAGCCTTAGCTCTGTTCCTGTGAGCTGTGGTGTAGGGGGTGTGTCCCTTCCCTCCAATCAGCTCTCAGAGCTCTCTTCTCTACATTTTTCCTATGATTGTATTGTGAGTGCAGGGCACCATAGGGACCCCCCTCCTGGGTTGGCAATACAGCGGTGAGTGGCGGTGCCAAATAGGAGGAGGTGACCATTTCAGAAAAAGCATTTTTTTATGCAAAGCTACTGAATTTTGAAATAAAAAGCTAATATTTGGGCTTTCAAAGGGTCATGTGTACATAAAATTATATTATTATATATATAATGAACAAAAAAAAAAAAAAAAAACACAACTCAAAAAAGTCTTTTAATTGAAGTCATGAAGTGTGTTGTAGGTGACTTTTTTAAAGTCAGAGATATTTCCTTTTCTGGGCTGTTATGTCAACAAGAAGCTCCCAGCTCATCCTCAGTCCTCAGGAGGATTTTACTCGTCTTGAAGAATGGCATTTCACAAACAGGCAGATAAGTGTCCGTTGTTTTGGAAACAAGGAAATCTTTAATGATTTGTGAATGAAATACAGCTTATAAACAAGCGGAATTGCAGCGGTTACTCGCAAAAAGCTTGTCTCAACTTCTTTACTTTATGAGGTTTTCAATGGAGCGGCAGGGGGAGAAAAGAAATAAGCCAGGGGGGCTTTAAAGTGGACCTTGCAGTAAAATAGAAGATCCACTCAAACTGCCTGGGAACCCTCCCCCCGTTACCAAGCACATACTGTTAATAGGTATAAAATGTACCTGCAAAAAAAAAAAAAAAAAAAAAAAAAAAAGAAGGTCAACTAACAACCTACACCACATGTGTCAAACGCAAGGCGCTTGCACCTCTCCTGTAGCTGTGCCCCCTTCACCGCCCCAACTTGTCTCAGCAGTGGGCAGCAGAGAGGTGGTCATTACTCCTCCACCAGATCCTGCATTTCTCTGTGCTGCTGCGGAGAGGCTTGTCTCAGCCCCCCTCTGTGCAGTCGCAGCACCCCCTCGTCTCCCCTGTCTAATTATTCTGCAGACTCCGACAGCTGACCCCAGCACTCCTCTGGTCCTCCTTCAGACCCTGCACTTTTTGCTTTCCAGCCTCCAGCTTCTTTCTGGCAGCAGCACAAGTGATGTAAGGGAGGGTGGGGGACTCTTTACTTCTGATGGTGGGGGCCCTTAACATCTGATGTGAGGGGAGGGGGTGCGCTGGACATCTAGTCTTACAGAGATACAACCAGCCCTTTGAGGGCAACTGTAATGCTGATGAGACCTGCAGTTAAATTGAGTTTGCCAACCCTGCCCTACACCCTCACTATCCCCCCTCTCCCTCCGGTCCCCACAGCACTTACCTCTATGGGTTATTAAGCTTCGGCTCACAGTATGAACCGCCTATGAGTCACACAAGAACTGCAGTACATTCCTGTTCAATTCACATGCAATTCAGTGCAATGTGATTTGAGCCCATTCATTTTCATATTTGTCAGCTGAAGCCTAAATGAAGTCCTGGCAATTTGAGGCGTCATAAAAAAAAGCAGCCGGGCAATGTTCATCAACAGCATTGCTCAGCCGCTGAAACAGAAAGATAAAAAGAAACGTTGTTTCTTTTTATATTTGTTCATTCATCTGCAGATCGTAGGGATGAACTTCGATCTGCAGATAAAAGCTCCATGCACACTAGCATTTTTTTTTAACCTAAAAATACGCTGGAGAAAAACACGCTGGTAATAGCTTTTTGTAGTACTGTCTTAGGAGCCTGTTAGTGTTTTACTAGCATTTTTGCAATTCCTTTAACCACTTCCCGCCCAGCCTAAAGCAGAATGACGGCCGGGCGGTGGTTCAGTTATCCTGTCTGGGCGTCATATGATGTTCTGCAGTTTAACAGCCGCCGCGCGCCCGTGGGGGCGCGTTTTGCGGCGATCGGTGGTGCGGTGTGTCAGTCGGAGGCTCTTTACCACGCGATCAGCCGTGTCCAATCACGGCTGATCACGATGTAAACAGGAAGAGCCATTGATTGGCTTTTCCTCACTCGCGTCTGAGAAACTTGAGTAGAGGAGAGCCGATCGGCTGATCTCCTGATGGGGGAGGATTGTTTATCAGAGCAGCCCCCCCCCAGATCCCGCCCAGGACTAACATCATGCCGCCCAGGACCACCAGGATGGCCATCCACACTGGACCACCAGGTATGCCCCCCCCTAGACCACCAGGGAAATGCAAATCTGTGCCAAGGCAGCTGCCAATCAATGCCCAGGCAGCTGCCAATCAGTGCCCACTCAATGCCTACCAGTGCCGCATATCAGTTCTGCCCATCAGTGCCAGGCATCAATGCCCAGCAGTGCCGCCTATCAGTGCCACCCATAAGTACCCATCTTTGCAGCCTTTCAGTGCCCATCAGTGTAACCCATGAGTGCCCATCAGTGCCGTCTACCAGTGCCCATCGTTGGTGCCCGTCAGTGCCTGCTCATTGGTGCCGCCTTATCAGTGCTCATCAGTGCCGCCTTATCAGTGCCCATCAGTGAAGGAGAAAACTTATTTACAAAATTTTATAACAGAAACAAAAGCAAAACTTTTATTTTTTTCAAAATTTTTGGTCTTTTTTTTTTTATTTGTTTAACAAAAAATAAAAACCGCAGAGGTGATCAAATACCACCAAAAGAAAGCTCTATTTTCGGGAACAAAATGATAAAAATTCTGTTTGGGTACAGTGTTGCATGACCGCGAAATTGTCATTTAAAAAGGTATTAAAGTGGTTAAAAAACAGGGGGGGGGGGGCTTAAAAAATGCTATTAGACCCCTTTCACACTGGGGCGGTTTTCAGGCGGTATTGCGCTAAAAATACCGCCTGAAAACCGCCCCTAAACAGCCGCCGCTGTTTGTTCAGTGTGAAAGCCCGAGGGCTTTCACACTGAAGCGGTGCGGTGGCAGGACGGTGAAAAAAGTCCTGGAAACCGCTTCTTTGGAGCGGGGAAGGAGCGGTGTATTCACCGCTCCTTCCCATTGAAATCAATGGGACAGCGCGGCTATACCGCGGTAATACCGCGGCTATAGCCGCGCTGTACAAGGTTTTTAACCCTTTTTCGGCCGCCAGCGGGGGGTTAAAACCGCACCGCTAGCGGCCGAATACCGCTGCAAGAACGACGGTACAGCAGCGCTAAAAATAGCGCTGTTGTACCGCCGACGCCCCCACCGCCCCAGTGTGAAAGGGGCCTTAGGAGCATTTTAGCAGCGTTTTTGCTGAAAAAAAGCTCCAAGAGACTCTACAAAAACAATATTTCTGCTCCTAGACACAGAAGCTAAAAAAATGCTAAATAGCCTAAAATAGTGTGCATGGAAACATAGGATAACACGTTTTAGCTTAAAAATATGCGAACAACAGCTTCTAAGCAGCTTCAAAAAAATGCTACTGTGCATGGAGCTGAAGTTCGTTTAAAGCCACCTGTCAAGAAAAAAAAACAAAAAAAAAAAACCAAAAAAAAAAAAAAAAAGGAAGCCTATTTTTTTTATTTTTTTTGTTTTTGTTTTTTGTTTAACCCCTTATTAACCCTTAATTTACTCTAATGAGCCTTAATTAACTCATTCTTCTTCTCCATTTAATTATTTTCCAGCTTATTTTTTTTTTTGTTCACTTCTAATTTTATAAACCATTAATAATTTAAACTTTAAATATTTTTTACACCTTTCACATTTATTTACACGTTTCACATTGAAAAAAAGCGCAACATTTAAAAAAAATAGAAATAAATAAAAATTATTTCATTTTTAAAATAACTTTTCAATGTTTTGTACCATTGCAAACAGCTGAAGTGTAAACAAAACAGTTGCAGTAGGTAGTTGGTATCGAGTACTAAAAAACAAAACAAAAAAACAAAACAAATTCATAGTTACTCGGTGCATCCCTAATATATACATACATATACACATGCGTGTATGTGTATTTGAGCTTTGGGGTGCACACCTAATGCAACAGGCTGCTCACACCTATGTCTAAGGACTGTTACACGGCACTAAATTGTTTTGTTTTGGGGTTTAGATATGCTTTCACGGGACCAAAAACGCACTGCACTCATTTGCATACACGAATATGTGTTGTCGTAACTCATGCTTTCCTGTGCTTTAACGTAACACACCAGTGTGAATAGGTCTTTTTTAAGCAAATGGTTTTACCAAAACTATGTTTTTTTAATTAAATCTGCAAACTATAGAAATCTGTGTGGGAATTGTGGAAGTAAAGCTATAAAACAGGTCAGTTAGCAGCACTGCACATGATGTAGTTGTGGATTTTATGAGTTTTTCTCTTGCGGTTCATAAAGTCGGTTAAATCCACACAGCTGGTGGCAGCTGACAGCTAAACTGCTTCCTCGCTGCCCACCCTCCCTGCTTTGTCTTAAAAACCTCAACAGAACCAAGACCAACGCCGCCATCCGTTCAACGCCTTCTAATGAAAGAACGCAAAAAAAATGAAAGAACGTCTTCAAAAATAACCGTTTTTTACGCAGAAACGTCTTCTCTCCAACACTGGAGTCTCCTGTGCTCAACTGCCTGTTGTAATACAGATGTCTTATATGAGAATTTAATATACATTATAATAATATTATGTAGCATGAAATTCCCCGAATGTGAAAATCTAATCATATTCTCATTATAATAATATATTATCTGAGCTTCCTCAGTGATTAACTGAACAATTATGGGCTTAAAGTGGACCTTCAAACTTTTTTTCCCCCTCTTTAAATAATCCAGCTCCTTTTTCGCAACTTAAAAGTGGTTGTAAACCTCTGAAATGAAAAATGAATAAAGCATATCCACAGCGCCGTCTTTAAGGCAGGGAAAAAGGGGCAACTGCCCTGGGTCCTGTCATTGTTATGGGGCCCAAAGCAGCTGCCTCATACTTGCCAACTCCCCCAGTTTAAATTCCCTTGTAGTTTTAGTCCTGTGCTGTGTCCGATATCTCAGTGTGAAGTGTTGCTACTAATGCTGCCCAGCTCTGCCCTATTTGTACAGATGACTCACCTGCAGACCTTGTGTTTACCTGTAAATAGCCATGATTCATATGTAAATAGCGGCAGCATTTTTATGTAAATAACTGAGGCAGGCGGCATTTATATGTAAATAAAGGCGGCATTCATATGTATATCATGCCCCTCTGCAGTGAGGAGATGATGTGCTGTAACCTCTAGCAACCAGTGAGCAGTATTACTGTACAGTAATCTCTAGCAACCAAACAAGCAGAATTCATGTGCTGTAACCTCTAGCAACCAGTCAGTAAGTGGCAATGATATGCTGTAACCTCTGGCAACCCATCACAATTGCTGCCTGATCTGATACAGTAAACTGATTTTAAGTCTAGCTGATCTTTATTGTATGTCTCAGAGCAGGTGGAGAGCGAAATTACATGGGGAGGGGGCCCCCGCCCCCCCAAGAAAATTTTTGCCCAGGGTCCAATCAACATTAAAGACGGCCCTGCATATCCACCTCTCTGTGTGTACTTGCCTCAATCCAAAGCACTTAGTGTGGATCCTGTTTGCTCTCCCCTTTCTCTGCTCCTTGCATCAGTTCCTTCTGGTAGTGTTCCCAGACACTCTGGCAATCCTTGAGACAGCCCCTCCCCCTCTAGCACAGGGCAGGTGACTGACAGCCTCGGATGTGCAGGTTTCCCTATGAGATGTGTAGAGGGGAGTGGGTGTGTTCTTTCCCTCCATTCAGGTGTCAGATTACTCCATGCAGTGTGTGACATCAGATCCCCGCCCCCTGCCTGATGGAAGCTGAGAAATATCTTTTGATCTGTGTACTTTAAAGGGCAGTAGAGGAGAGAAGGTTGCAGATAAAACAGGTAAAGATTATGTAGGAGGAGGAGTGATTATGTATCACCTAAGGCTAGTCATTTCAATGGCCTAATGCAAGGGTGTATTTTCACTTTAATGAAACTGCAAATATCATTTTTTGTACCTTTTGTTGGTGAGCGCAAATTGTACTTTTCCCCTTTTCACACCTAGGAAAGACTGAAATCCCCGGCTACCCAAAGCCTCCTGGGGTACGCACATCATGGAGGAGACTTTGGGGTCAGTGTAGAACACACTGCGCAAGCGCCACTGCATGTCATCAGGGGAACCGTTGCAAGGACCCAGAAGAGACAGCTGGCTCCTGATGATGCAAGCAAAGAGGATGGAGGTGTGGGATCTGGAGTTTTGCTGCCTTTGACGTATTACAGCAAGACTATCTCTTTTTATATATATCGGTGATATTATACTCATGTGGTGGGTGCCTTTCCATTAAGAGGTGCCAGTCCAAACTGTATTTCGGAGTGTTTTGACATGTCAAATCGGCGGCAATTGCCGTCAATGGCATCGTCCTAATCGGTGTGACGTCGCACCGATTTCAAAAAGTAGTTTCTGTACTACATTTTACGATTTACATTGACATCTGTGCAGAAATCCGCACAGATGTCTCTGAAATCGCGTCCGAAAATTGGGACTGATATGCGGGAGTGAAATCGCGCTGAACTCGCATGGCTTCATTCCCGCAGTTCAGTTTGAACCTGGGCTTAGTTTCAGTGCAGGACCCACTACTGGCCTCTGGATTGGGGTTCTCCTGACACCCAGATAGGAGCCCATCTGACCTCCTGGCTACACGTTGGTGAACTTCTGACTCCTAGCTGGGACCTTCTGCCCACCAACTCCTGGCTGGGGCTCCTCTGACGCCTGATTGAGACCTCCTGTCTCTAATATGGGTTTTGTCTCCAAACTGGGATCCCTTGCGCTATCCTCAGGCTTGAGTATATAACGACACTGAACACCGGTGTACCCTACAGGCACCAGGTAAAATCTAGACACAGGATTGAATGTTCCGTCCCACCCAAAACACTTTAGAAGCTCCAGGCCCCAATCCAGGACTACAGAATCTGAAAATAACCAACACCACAGGTTTCTCCGCTAAGAAATGTTAGTCTGGAACTTCCCATTAACCCTAATGTGAATTCTGTGTCCTTTTCTCCTACATTTACACAGTGGCAGGGCCGGTCATTGTAGCAAAATATATATATATATATATATATATATATATATATATATATATATATATATATATATATATTATAGCTATGATATTTTTTTCTTATAAATTTCTGGACACTTGGCAGCGCTGCATCAGACTCCACCTAAAGCTAAAATATAACTTTTTGGTGCACCGCTGATCCTTCAAATATTCTATCCTGTGCCCAATCGCAGTTGTGTTAAAAAAAAAAAAAAAAGCAACGTGTCAAAGCATATTCTTTGATTAAACATCTGCCTCCCAGCCAAAATATGTCTAGTAACGTTTTGTACGGCAGTTCACCTCGTGTGTTGGTCAGAATGTGTCTATTCCATAACCAAGAGCAAGCCTGCTGTTCTGGATAAACAACGTATGTCAGGACACTGGCTGCTAGAAGCCTACAGCCACAGAAAATTCACCGAGCACAGAAGGCCTATGGGTGAACACGGTGACAGCCCTCATGTACTGGAGCATATGTAGTCTAACAGAATTACTTAAAGCACACAACTCTGGGCTCAAGGCTATGCGTCTTTAAACATGACATTTTTTTTTTAGAACAGACGTTATGAAAACAGTCCTAGTTGGTTGACACGCAACCTGATTTTCACCAATCAGTGAACTGGCCTGAGCACAAAATTCAGTAGAGGCAAAGATCCTTGTGTAGGAGAACCACGGCTATAGCACAATGGTCTCACAGTCAATCGCCAATGACATATCTGAGGTGCTGCCATAATGGAGCCACACCACAGCCTCACACGGTGCTTAAAGGAAGGACTTTTCCTCTGGTAATGGGGCAAAACCAAATGCCCGGATCCAGCCTATATGATCTGGGGGTGCAGTAAAAAAAAGTCGGGGGGGGGCATAATGTCAACACAATGTGTGAGTCATTGACAGTCTGTCACAGAGTGTCATGACCTGGGAAACACTTGTATGTATTAGGCCAGTGGTCTCCAAACTGCGGCCCTTTGCTTGCCTTTATCTGGCCCCTAGGGCACTATACCTCCCACTAATATGAGATACTATTCTGCCAACTGATACCAACAATGAGGCACCATTTTTACTACTGACACCAACAATGGGGCAGCATTTCTCCCACTGAAACCAATAATGGGGCACTATTCCTCCATATGATACCAACGATGAAACACTATTCCCCACTCAAATTTCAAATGTGTCGAAAAGGTAAATTACCACTCTCGCTGGCTACAATCCGGGCCCCCTAAAGTGTGAGGGACAATAAACTGGCCCTTTGTTTGGAAAATTTGGAGACCCCTGTATTAGGCCATCATTAGATTAGGGTGATTAAACATAACCCGAGCCCCCTTATAACAGATGTCCTTATCAGAGTCCCACTTTACATCAGGGGCCCCATCAGAGTCCCACTTTACATCAGGGGCCCCATCAGAGTGCCTCCTTACATCAGGGGCCCCATCAGAGTGCCTTACATCAGGGGCCCCATCAGAGTGCCTCCTTACATCAGGGGCCCCATCAGAGTGCCTCCTTACGTCAGGGGCCCCATCAGAGTGCCCCCTTACATCAGGGTCCCCATCAGAGTGCTCCCTTAGATCAGGTGTCCCAATCAAAGTGCCCCCTACATGGACTGTCCTCATCAGTGTGCCTCCCTACATTAACTGTCTGCAAGACTGGCTCATGGGATGTGTGACTGTACACTCAGACACCTGGAAGGGCACAACTAAAATCTGGGGGGGGGGGGGGGGGGTAATGTTGGACCAACATACCTTTACCTACTCTGTATAGTTTATTGTATATAGGTGATTCTGCTTTGGTCCATTTGGCGGTATTTATTGCACCAGGCCCATATATGGAGCACTAGTGACTATTTTATATGTGTATATGCACATTTTTTTTTTTTTTATATATAATCTATGATAAAAACATAAGATTTTGTCTTATATACAAAATGTTTTGGCTCATGCCAGAGCCATTAAAGTCCAGCTTTGTACTATGTTTCTTCCCATATACTTTTGCCACTATGGATGTGGCACAGTGGAGGTCATAGCGCTCTCTACTTAATACTGCCTAGTAATTACAGAGAGGAATCAGCCCGCATCCAGCACCACCCCATACACTAGTGTCCTGAAAATGTTACCTCGCCCCATAGTGTCATCCGGAGCTTACTGCCAGATACATTATCATCCAATGTGCTCAATCAATTCCACTATATGTCAGTCACACTGTAATGGACCACATTTATGTAATAACTAGTGAGAGTGTATCCATTTATTGAGCGGGGTGAAGTCAGACATCCCAATGGTTCCAATAACTTCTAACAATATGACCATGCTGTGATGATTAGCGGTAAAGCAGTATGTAACATGGAGAACGGAGTTTATAGTAGAATGGAGTTGAGAATGTAACGTACTGCCTAGCTTACAGATTGCGCAAGTTTGGAGTACAGCACAATATATATATATATATATATATATATATATATATATAGGTCATCACACCAAGAGCCCCTATACACTCAGCACGCCTTAACATGTACCCCTATACGCTGAGCACATCTAATTATACCTACCTATACACTCAAAGGACCTACATTATATTCTACACACCCCACAATGCACCTCTAAATACTCAGAATACAGCATTATGCTGCCATATAAATCCGTATATCCCATCTAGGGTTGCTACCTGTCCAGAATTCACGTGGACAGTCCAGGTTTTGAATCATTTGTCTGGGTTTCAGTCTACCTGAAAGCCGGACACATTATTCCGACTGGGCTGTGGCTGCCCAAACCGAGATAGTCACACACAATTCTGTTGCCGTCCAGGAGCTGCAGGTTGCTGTCTAGGGGCAGGTTCGGCATCCCTGGAGGGTGGGGTGATGAGGTCAGCAAGAACAGTTTGGCCATACCCACTGCTCACTGCAGCATGCATAGTTACTACTCTCCTTGGGGCACCCAAAAGTCTTCCACAGGTCTTTTACTATCCTATAGTGCAGGGATATGCAATTAGCGGACCTCCAGCTGTTGCAAAAAGACAAGTCCCATCATGCCTCTGCCTCTGGGTGTCATGCTTGTGGTTGTCAGAGTCTTGCTATGCCTCATGGGAATTGTAGTTCTGCAACAGCTGAAGGTCCGCTAATTGCATATCCCTGCTACAGTGTATACTAGGGGAAAACAAATTGGCCCTGTGCGTCAGAAACCATGAAATCAGGCCGAGATAGAAGTACAGTTAAATCACACTTGTATATTAATAAAAGTAAAAAGAACAAACTTAGTCAAAGGCAGAGATCCACTGGGCTGAACGGCTTAAGTAGGCAGGACTGACGAGCAGGATATCATCAACAGCTGACTAACTGTGGAGAGATAGGAGCTGGCAATTAGCCGACAGCTGAGCGGAAGGAAGGGCTGAGCCCAGCCCTGACACTGTGTCGCTAAAGTGTTGGGGTTGGGCTTAAAGAAAAGGTGGCAACCCTAATCCCATCACGCAGCTATCCAGTACACCAGGGGGGTCTTCAAACTTTTCAAACAAAGGGCCAGTTTATTGTCTCTCAGACTTATGGGGGATTGGAGGGGGGGGGGATTGTGGCCAGTGGAGGTAGAAAATGTCTCAGGGTTGGTGGTCAGTAAGAGATGGAGATGAGCACCTTTATTGGTATTACTGGAAGATAGAGTGACATTGTCAGTGTCATTGGGAGGAATAGTGCCCCAAGGCCAAGGGCCACAAAAAAGTCTAGCAAATGGCCGTAGTTTGAAGACTTCTTCAGTATACCAACTAAGCACCTGTATACACTTGACACACCCCACCATGATCGCCCTATACACTCAGTATATATATATATATATATATATATATATATATATATATATATATATATATATATATATATATATATATATATATATATATATTCAGCACATCCCATTATGCTACACTTAACTTAGCACCCCCTGCCAAGCATCCAGTACACCCCAACCTGCATTTAAACAATAGAGTGGTAACATTTCTCCTCCCCAGTCTGCTGATTGGTCAGTAAAAGAGCAGAAGTAGACTGATCAGATCAGAAGCTCATTCCAAAATGTTTCATTTTTAGAATATTTGTTTGATTTTTGAATTATTAGTAGGGTCCAGAACTCCACCAAGGCTGTAGGAGGGCACCTACGTGTTACCAGTCTGTGATAACATGACATGTCCATTTACCATGTATATATGCAAGTCAGGCTTTTGCTGCATACCTAATGCCAGGTTTTTGAGAACTGCAATGACAAGTACACTTTAGATCGCCAAGTTTCTTCTGCATATGCTGCGGTCTGTTGGCGCTGCATGATTTACTGGGTTAAAAGCTGCTTAGAAAGGTTCTTTTATTCTCTTTACCTAACCAAAATAGACTCCAGATGCCTCGCTTTGTAATCAATGTCTCTTACAATTTAAAAAAGGCACAAAAACCGGCACCATGTCAAAGACTCGTGTGCAAGCACACATACACTATATTGTCAAAAGTATTGGGACGCCTGCCTTTGCACGCACATGAATTTTACTGGCACCCCAGTCTTAGTCCGTAGGGTTCAATATTGAGTTGGCCCACCCTTTTCAGCTATAACAGCTTCAACTCTTCTGGGAAGGCCGTCCACAAGGTTTAGAAATGTGTCTATGGGAATGTTTGACCATTCTTCCAGATTGTAAGCTCCAACAAGCCCTCTAAACCCTTCTGTATTGAATTGTATTGTAAACTGTACTGTCCTCCCTAATGTTGTAAAGCACTGCGCAAACTGTTGGTGCTATATAAATCCTGTATAATAATTCTTCAAGACGTGCATTTGTGAGGTCAGGCACTGATGTGGACGAGAAGGCCTGGCTCGCAGACTCCACTCTGAGTCATCCCAAAGGTGTTCTATCCGATTGAGATCAGGACTCTGTGCAGGCCAGTCAAGTTCCTCTACCTCAATCTTGCTCATCCATGTCTTTATGGACCTTGCAACAAGAAGGGGCCGTCCCCAAACTGTTCCCACAAAGCTGAGCGCATAAAATTGTCCAAAATGTCTTGGTATGCTGACGCCTTACGAGTTCCCTTCACTGGAACTAAGGGGCCAACCCAACCCCTGAAAAACAACCCCACACCATAATCCCCCTCCACCAAATGAATTGGACCAGCGCACAAAGCAAGGTCCATAAAGACATGGATGAGCGAGTTTGGGGTGGAGGAACTTGACTGGCCTGCACGGTCCTGACCTCAACCTGATACAACACCTTTGGGATGAATTAGTGTGGAGACTGCGAGCCAGGCCTTCTCGTCCACATCAGTGCCTGACCTCACAAATGCGCTTCTGGAAGAATGGTCAAACATTCCCATAGGCACACTCCTAAACATTGTGGACAGCCTTCCCAGAAGAGTTGAAGCTGTTATAGCTGCAAAGGGTGGGCCAACTCAATATTGAACCCTACGGACTAAGACTGGGATGTCATTAAAGTGCAAATGGGTGTAAAGGCAGGCGTCCCAATACTTTTGCTAATATAGTTTAGCTTTAGACTGTACAATGCAGTGCATAGCTCACAAAATCTTTGTTACCTTTGTAGCACCCTCTACCAATAGGTAGGTGCTAGCATAGGATTTTTGCTAGGGAAACTGTCATCACAGGTAAATTTAGGCAGGCCTATGATCATAGCTCCCAACTGTCCCTGATTTCGAGGGACTGTCCCTGATTTGGAGAAATGTCCCTCTGTCCCTCATTCCTCCTCATGTGTCCCTCATTTTGGTCTGATCTATATAGCTGTATATAAAATGCACTTTTTATCTATCAAAAAGTGTTTCCCAGCGCTAAACCTTTCATTCGATTTCTAAATTGCTCCATTTGTAAATTCCAAAAGCCAATATAAAGGAACAGTAGTGGTAAAAAAGCACTTGTGGATTTAACCAATCTTGCTTTTTCTGTACAATTCTCCTTTAAGGGGGCGTGGCAAGGGGTATGTCCTGTGCCTGTATACTTTTGCTGATAGGTGTCCCACATTCCCATCTCAAAAAGTTGGGAGGTATGCTATGATTTAAGCTAGGCCTGTCTGTTGTGATCTGGGGGGCTGGGCGTGGTCAGAGTAGCAGGGGGTGTGACCACCTATGCTCTAGTTCTGAGGTGCCTCCCCTGTATACCAGAGGTGAGACAGTGAAGACATTCCCCGTCTATCTATCCCTCCCTCCTATCGTATCATGTGTACGGGGCCTTACAGCTGGCCATAGGAATCGAAGTCCATCCAATTCATCAGGAACCGGCTGAATTTCGGTCCATCTATGACCATTTCTGTTCATGAGAAGTCAATCCATCAATTGACTTCTAATGAATGGCCCTTCTGGAAAATATCTATTCAATCAGCACTTGCAGCCAAACAGCGCAGTGTATTCAGATGGCGGGGGAGTCCCACTCTCAAAATACAATGCGCCAGGACCTGGGTCTGACCCTGCAACCTCTGCAGAGTCTGGTGGTGCCTCTTCTGGCTGAGCCACCTGGGATTCTGGACAGCTCCCTGGAAACCTTCCTTGAACATTCTGTCCCTTGAACCATTTTCTCCTCCCATTAATAATTTAACCCTTGCATTTGTACTTCCTGTTTGCCAAATTACTGTGCTCTCTCCAGCCAATAACTGATTCTGGTCAGTCCTGCCGCCGCCTGCATCTTTGCTGCCACTTGTTACCAACCTTTGGCTTGCTCCTCGCCTACAATTCTGCTTGATCCCAACCTACAACCTCTCGTTTCTGACCTCTGCTTGTTTACTGACTACACTTGGGCTTATCCCTACCTACGATATCTGCTACTGGACCCCGGGCTTGCTCACCTCCTGGTGGGGCAATCCTGAGGACCACGACCTGGTACTAGCATGCAGCAAAACCCATCGCCAACATCAGGAGCTCTGCTGAACACCGGTTAAAGTTTAGACTCCGCACCTCAGGTGTGCCAAAGTCATTTGCCAGGATGACCTGCTCTGTACCTAATCAACTGATCCAGCTACTGCTATAGCTACTGGTCTCCAAGCCTGACCCATGATGGTGACACAATGACACAGCAGGGAGACCTTCCCAACCACCTCGAATGTGTGGATGGGAAAATCGGTCCAGTTTGTTTTAATCAGCCAGCTGGCTGAACGAAAAAAAACGGAGCCATGTATGGCCAGCTTAATGGTCCTTGCATGTGGTGCTGATATATTAATGGCAAATCTTCCTGGCAGAAAATTTCTGTGCAAAAAAAAAAAAGCAAATATGGTCCGTATAGTGTGAGCGTTTACACGTGTATAGCCGCTTAAATGCCCATTACATTTTAAAGCAGTATCAAACCCAAAAGCAAACATTTTTTATATTGCAGCTTACCAATTCTTAGATGGGATATAGAGCTGGGTGATTTTCTCCAAAAAAAAAAAAAAATCAGCAATTTAAAAAAAAAAACAAAAAAAAACAAAAAACACACGATTCACGATTCGAATCAAGTTTTTTTTTTTTTGATAGACACCGCGCCGGTCCTGAGGAGCTGCAGGCAGGAGTTTTTAGGCGAGGCCTCGGCTTTGAACTCCTGCCCGCAGCTCCTCAGGACCGATGCGGTGTCAGCGCCGGTCCGGGTGGGAAAAAAAAAAAAAAAAATCTAAATCAATTTGCTGAAAATTTAAATCGATTTGATCTCTCAACTCGATTCAAGATTCAAATCTATTTTTTCCCCAGCCCACTGGCAGGGGTAGTTAAAATGATCCGCTTTTATTTATTCATGTAAAACCTTTATGCCAAAAAATAAAAAAGTTTGCTGTAACTGATTATAAAGTGTGAGCTGGAGTTTGGCTTTGGTTAGTGTATTTAAATCTGCTAGTATATTTACCACTACCCCCCCCCAGAATGACAATGCCTTCTATGCTCGTTCCTCCAGAGTATATACAGGAGGTGGCTAGATCACCAGGTGAAACCAGAGGGAAAAAAGCTAAAGAAAAAGAATGCACAACACCCCCCTCACAGTCACCCCATACGAACAATGGTGCTCCAAAGCCATGGATGTGCGAGGGGGTATCTCCCTAATATACTCAGTTTTAGCTGACCCCCCGGAGAAAGCGCCTTTCATGCTTAAATGGGAGAGCGACCTCGATTTTGAGTGGGATCTGGAAACATGGAACAATCAAGTTGCAAAGGCATTCAAAGGAATCATCAATATTTCCCTAGTCGAAGCAAATCTTAAGATAATAACTCGTTGGTACCTCGTCCCCACTCGTCTTTTTAAATTTTTTCCTCAATCCTCGCCCCTCTGTTTCAGAGGATGCGATATCCTGGGTTCCCACATACATATTTTTTGGCAGTGCCCTAAGATCAGGAGCTTTTGGAATAAAGTTTTTATCCTAATTCGAAAAGTTACTGGGGCACTCCTTAGCCAGGACCCGTTAATAGCACTTCTAAACAAAAAGATACCCAATATCACGAAAAACAAACAGAAATTGATTCACTTTATACTCCTTGGAGCTAAAATAACGATTGGGCACTCCTGGAAATCTCCCTTAGTATCCTTTCATTCAACTAAACAAAAAATCACTTGGATTATGATACAGGAGAAAACCTCCAGTATGATCCTAGATAAATTCGAATCATTCAAATGCATATGGGAACCCTGGGCCCAATATATCGGCACCTCCTTATAACTTACGACTCTACTACCCCTTGAACACCCCTTTTAACCTTCAACTCCCCGTCAACATCGGGCCATTGGTGAGTAGCTCCTGGATCCCCTCCTTCTACTTTCTTTCTGTGCCCACCTTTCCCTTTTAACTGTTCTTTCCTTTCCCTAATTGTTTTTTGCCTTCTTTATACCCCATTGGATCTATCTAATGGGGATTCTTGATTCAGTTAGTTACATGTAACCACTTCATTCTACTTTGTTTGCCCTGACATTTTCTCAACGTTCTATATGACATAATACTTCATCAGGTCATCTTACTCCTATATATTTTTCATCTTTATATCTCTAATTTTGACTCGCATTAAGTTTTTAGCTCCTTATGTTTTCACTAAGGAGGAGGCGGGGTCGATCTTTTGCTCTTGGACACAGATTGCTCCCATTTGGGGTGTCTGTGAGCAACGGTTAACCTCGTGTAATACCCCATGTTACACTTTATTCTCTAACTTAACATTGTTACACGTTGTATTATGTATAACCTATCTTAATTTACTCTGTTTAATCAAGCTCGATCGGTTTGAGCTAGAACATATATTTTGGCTTTCCATTTGATTGTATCTTTCTATCACCCCTGCGCGGGTGTTTTTCTGCACCATTGTTTCACTTATTATCTGAAATAAAGCTCTTTTGAAACAGAAAAAAAAAAAAAAAGAAAAAGAATGCAGCCACCACATCTAATGATTCTAATGACCGGTAAGCTGCGATATAATAAAATTTTAGTTTTGGGTTTATTACCCGCTTAACATGACCTTTTTTGCTTTTTCTGCACGGGCAAAGGAAAGGGTCACTCCAAAGCACGCTGGGGCTTGTAGTTTTAAAACTGCTATTTAATGCACTGTCCAGTTTTGCTTCATTCTGCAAACCCCTATAAATGTGCTCGGCATTTATTCCAACGTCAAATGGTTCAAAATCCAGACATTTTATAAGATAATATTTTGGACAGAGCTTCATAATTCAGCAAGATAAATCCAGATCTTACTGCCCAGACGTTGCTAGATGCCAAAATGTATTCTTACGATTGTCTTTTTTTTTTTAAACTGAAGCCAGATAAAAAATAAAATTATGAACCCCAAAAGTAGACAGAGTACTTATTTTGGACATTTTAGGCCAACATATTAGAATTAAAAAAGGGACACTAATGAGAGGGTCATGAAGGCTGCCATTGGTGAACTCTGCTTTGGGAATGATAGTTCCCTGGCTAGTTGTCATGTTTATGCTCGACTTCCAACGCCCTGGAACAGGTATTAAAAAAAAAAACAAGGTTGACACGTTCACCAATGTAACTTTTAAAGTATCTCACAAAAGTGAGTACACCCTCACATTTTTATTATATCTTCATGTGACAACACTGAAGAAATGACACTTTGCTACAATGTAAAGTAGTGAGTGTACAGCTTGTATAACAGTGTATATTTGCTGTCCCCTCAAAATAACTCAACACACAGCCATTAATGTCTAAACTGCTGGCAACAAAAGTGAGTACACCCCTAAGTGAAAATGTCCAAATTGGGACCAAAGTGTCAATATTTTGTGTGGCCACCATTATTTTCCAGCACTGCCTTAACCCTCTTGGGCATGGAGTTCACCAGAGCTTCACAGGTTGCCACTGAAGTCCTCTTCCCCTCCTCCATGATGACATCACAGAGCTGGTGGATGTTAGAGACCTTGCGCTCCTCCATCTTCCGTTTGAGGATGCCCCACAGATGCTCAATAGTGTTTAGGTCTGGAGACATGCTTGGCCAGTCCATCACCTTTACCCTCAGCTTCTTTAGCAAGGCAGTGATCATCTTTGAGGTGTGTTTGGGGTCATTATGTTGGAATACTGCCCTGCAGCCCAGTCTCTGAAGGGAGGGGATCATGCTCTGCTTCAGTATGTCACAGTACATGTTGGCATTCATGGTTCCCTCAATGAACTGTAGCTCCCAAGTGCCGGCAGCATTCATGGAGCCCCAGACCATGACACTCCCACCACCGTGCTTGACTGTAGGCAAGACACACTTGTCTTTGTACTCCTCACCTGGTTGCCGCCACACACGCTTACTGAGGAAGGCCTGTGATTGGCTGATACACGTCTAGAAGAGAAGTGCTGATAGTGATGTCCAGCCAGCACAGTGTATGTGGACACGACGGTGCTACTCTGGAGGTTTATATGCAGGGCTTTTTTTCTCAGAAAATAGGTGCAGGAACTCAACCATGCCCGCCACACACACACACACACACACCTGCCAAATGGCATCAAATAGTAGCTCTTGCCTCTGCATACAACCCCCTCCCTCCACTGCCCTCATCCCCCCCCTCCTTAAAAGCTCCACCATCTGTCATACCTTTGTTGCAATATTAAGCTGAAGCACCTATCCGGCTGTAGTACCTCCCAGCATACTATACTATACTACAGTCACTTGCAAGGGAGATCATGCAGTAGGAGCATCAACAACTGGTCACCAGGGAAAAAATGGAGACCACGGAGGGTGCAACCTACCACGCACCCTCTCCTGCCCATGACTGCACTGAACCCTGGGCACCTGTTCTGTATCTCCCTTGTCCCTGTCTAGCACTCAGTAGGATCTGCACAGGGCATCTAACCTGTCACTTCTAAATGCAGAAGCTGGACTTCAGTGTTACCAAGTGATAGTGGTGAGCAGGAAGCAGAAGACCTGCCAGAGGTGATGGAACTGAGTTCCCTCTAGTTCCTGCTGAAAAAAAGCCCTGTATATATATATATGTGATTTTAAAAGTTTTTATCTTGTAAGTGCAACTTGTCTGTTTGGGGGCTTTGAATAAATTTGTATACGGAGAACACTATGGTCTCCATACTTATTATTTACATGTCCTGAACCCATGGAATCTTCAGCCAAGCTGGGAGGTGATTCTTTTCTTTGGATGTCAATGAGCTGAGTTACCATTAAGAAAAGAGCCATCTGGATTACCCACCATTGATTGGGGATCCGCATATGAGTTTTGACTCATCTGGGAGGCCCTCACTGCTAAGCCTGGAGATCAAAGGTGCCTGCTGATTATTAGATGGTCGATTGTTTCATGGAAAGTCATCATCTTTGGTTGATCTGAGTCCAACTCGGCCCGTGGGGGGCGCTGCTAGAGGTGAGAGGCTAGGGGAACAGGTGGCGCACCGCGGATGGGGATCGGATGATCATTGATTTTTTTTTTGCACATCGATTGATTTTTTGCACTTTGCACTTTCTTCACTTATGAACTGTTTCTTGAAGATATTGTACATATTTATTTTGTTGGTCTCATTATCACTGTGAATGGGGATTGGATGAAGTGGAAATCAATCGTTTTTTTGCACATCGATAGTTTTTTGCACTTTGCACTTTTCTCACACAACGAACCGTTTTGAAGATATATTTTATTTATTGCATCTTATCAATTGTTTGAGATTTATTTATTCACAGCAATTTATCGGTTGTTATTTTCTAAGGACACTCATTAGTCATTTAGCGTACTGTTTTGATCAGCTTGTACTCATTCTGCACGTTATGGTTTAGTATTGTTTGTGATTACTGTTTTTTTATTTGTTATCACCGCATGGTGATTGGATCTGCACATCTAGTATTAGTTTGAATTATTATAGATTCATTGATTTTTTTATTGATTAGGCTTGTTAGCGCCACATAATTTTTTTTTATTTTTACTTTTTGCTGTGTGGGAACACTTATATGTTGGCAGCTTCTTTTTTACCTTAGCAATTTATATGTGGTTTTGCGCATTAGTTTACCTCCACTTTTAGCCCCACACGCTTGGCACCATCTGAACCAATTAAGTTTATCTTGGTCTCATCAGACCAAAAGACACGGTTCCAGTAATCCACGTCCTTAATCTGCTGGTCTTCAAACAGTTTGCGGGCTTTCTTGTGCATCATCTGTAGAAGAGGCTTCCTTCCGGGACGACAGCCAAGCAAACCAATTTAATGCAGTGTGCGGCATATGGTCTGAGCACCGACAGGCTGACCCCCCCCACCCCTTCAACCTCTGCAGCAATGCTGGCAGCACTCCTACGTCTATTTCCCAAAGACAACCTCTGGATATGAAGCTGAGTGCGTGCACTCAACTTCTTTGCTTCGACCATGGCGAGGCCTGTTCTGAGTGAGACCTGTCCTGTTAAACCTCTGTATGGTCTTGGCCACCGTGCTGCAGCTCAGTTTCAGGGTCTAGGCCAGTGATGGCAAACCTTGGCACCCAAGATGTTTTAGAACTACATTTCCCATGATGCTCAACTTCACTGGCCTAGGCCATCTTTATGTAGAGCAACAATTCTTTTTTTCAGATCCTCAGAGAGTTCTTTGCCATGAGATGCCATGTTGAACTTCCAGTGACCAGTATGAGAGAGTGAGAGCTATAACAACATTTAACACACCTGCTCCCCATTCACACCTGAGACCTCGTAACACCAACGAGTCACATGACACCAAGGAGGGAAAATGGCTAATTGGGCCCACTTTTGACATTTTCACTTAGGGGTGTACTCACTTTTGTTGCCAGCGAATTAGACATTAATGGCTGTGTGTTGAGTTATTTTGAGGGGGACAGCAAATTTACACTGTTATACAAGCTGTACACTCACTACTTTACATTGTAGCAAAGTGTCATTTCTTCAGTGTTGAAACATGAAAAGATCTAATAAAATCTTTTTTAAAATGTGTACTCACTTTTGTGAGATACTTTAAGTCAGTATTAGCAGCAACATGAAAACAAAATTCATGCCTGCGTTCTATCAAGATAGCCGATTCATTGAGATCTCCAATCAAGTCACTTCCGATTACTGTAAAGCAGTAATTGGAGATTCAGACGACTTGCTGTTTTGACACAACACCGGCAACTGTGTAAATTTTTGTTTATTAAAAATCTTACAAACATAATAAAAACATATTTACATAATAAATAAATATATATATTTATTTAGCCAAAACTAAGAACCGCAGAGGTGATCAAATACCACCAAAGGAAAGCTCTATTTTTGTGTGTGTATATACACCCGCTGCACGGTGGGGGAGCTGATGCGCGTGGCTGGCGGCCACCGGCGATCGCTCCACAGAGAGGCAGATCGGGGATCTGTCAATGTAAACAATGTAAACAAACAGATCCCCATTCTGACAGGGGAGTAGAGACTAATCAGGAACAGCGATTTCTCTCCTCCTCCAGTCAGTACACTGCCCCTACAGTTAGAAACACATCCCTAAGGAACAGTTGAAGTGATTGTAAACCCTTTACAACCACTTTTGACTACAGGTAAGCCTAAAATAAGGCTTACCTATAGCTACCATGGATATCTCCTAAACCTACACTGTATGTGCATGTGCCGACGTCATCCGCACTGAAGCAGTGGCACGTCCGTGCCGCTGCTTCAGCTAGTATGCCGTTACCGGTGGCTCCCGTGCGCATGTGCGGGCGTGACATCATCGCGACTCTGGCCAATCACAGCACCGGAGCCTGCGATACCCGGAAGTAATTCCGGGAGCGATATCGCCAGCCGGAGCGGTGTAAGGACCGCTGCGGGGGCTTCGATCTAAGGTAAGTATTTCATAATGAGTTAGTATGTAGCTCATTATGCCTTTGTCTTGCAGGTTTACAACCACTTTAACCCCTTGATCGCCCCTTTAGTGTTAACCCCTTCCCTGCCAGTGACATTTATACAGTAATCAGTGCATTTTTAATCGCAATAGCAGCTGTATAAATGTCAATGGTCCCAAAAAAGTGTCAAGTGTCCGATCTGTCATATATCTAGATAGAGCGATAGATTAATAAATATATATACATACACACACTTATATATATATATATATATATATATATATATATAAAATAAATCTATTCCCCATTTTGTAGACGCTATAACTTTTGTGCAAACCAATCAATATATTGTAGAAAATAAGAAAATAATGTAGAATACATATTAGCCTAAACTGATGAAGGAATGATCTGCTGATCGCGGCCGTTTACCATGTGATCGCTCCGTCAAATGACAGAGCGATCACATGTAAACAAACCGGCGTCATGTCATCGGTACAGAGGGGGAGGGATCGGATGGGAGCCGCGCTGTGGGCTGGAGTGTGTAGTGCCCACAGCGCAGCTCAGTGACATGTAGTCACATCCATCCATCCATGCTCAGCCATCCCCCCCATGCTCTGCAATGACCCTGTGCAATACTCTGCAACCCTGTGCAATACTCTGCAATGATCCTGTGCAACCCTGTGCAATACTCTGCCATGCTCGGCCTCTGTATGTGGCCAGGCTGTGGAAGTCTCACACATGTGGTATCGCCGTACTCAGGAGGAGCAGGAGAATCTATTTTGGGGTGTCATTTTTGGTATGTACATGCTATGTGCTGAAATATTGTATAAATGGACAACTTTGTGTTAAAAAAAAATGTGTTTTAACCACTTCCTGCCCGCCGGCCGTCATACGACATCCTTGACTTTGTGCGGGGATATCTGAATGATGGGTGCAGCTACAGGCATCATTCAGATATCATCTTTTTCAGCCAGCGATTCCCTACACCATAAGAACGATCATAGTGGCTGTTCCACTGCTTGATCATTCTTACGGGAGGCGAGAGGGGACGCCCCCCCTCTCGCCGCCCTCAGGTGCTTCTACCGACTCACCGCTACGATCGAAGCCAGGATCTTTTTTTTTTTTTTTTTTTTTTATTTCAGGCTCCCCAGCCTAGAGATGAGATGTGGGGTCTTATTGACCCCATACCTCACTGTAAAGAGGACCTGTCATGCCATATTCCTATTACAGGGGATGTTTACATTCCATGTAATAGAAACAAAAGTGATCAAAAAATTTATTTTTTGGAAAAAAGCCTCAAACTAAAATAAAGTAAAATGAACAATAAAATAAAAAAAAAAAAAAAAAAATTTCCCCGTGTCCCCGTGTGCTCGCAGTCAGAAGCAGACGCATACGTAAGTTGCGCCCACATATGAAAATGGTGTTCAAACCACACATGTGAGGTATTGCTGCGATCGGTAGAGCGAGAGCAATAATTTTGGCCCTAGACCTCCTCTGTAACTCACAACATGTAACCAGTAAAATTTTTTAAAGCGTCTCCTATGGGGATTTTTAAGTAGCGAAGTTTGGCGCCATTCCACGAGCGTGTGCAATTTTGAAGGGTGACATGTTAGGTATCTATTTACTCGGCATAACTTGATTATTCACATTATGTAAAAACATTGGGCTAACTTTACTGTTTTGTTTTTTTTTGAAAGCACAAAACTGTTTTTTTTTTTTCAAACAAAACGTGTTTGAAAAATTGCTGCGCAAATACTGTGCGAGATAAAAAGTTGCAACGACCGCCATTGTATTCTCTAGGGTCTTTGCTAAAAAATATATATATAATGGTTTGGGGTTCTATGTAATTTTCTAGCAAATAAATTATGATTTTTACATGTAGGAGAGAAATGTCAGAATTGGCCTGGGCGCTCCAGAATGCCTGATGGTGTTCCGTGCACGTTGGGCCTCAAAATGTGGCCATGCTGTGTAAAAGTCTCACATATGTGGTATCGCCATACTCGGGAGTAATAGCAGAATGTGTTTTGGGGTGTAATTTGTGGTATGCATATGCTGTGTGTGAGAAATAACCTGCTAATATGACAATTTTGTGAAAAAAAAAAAAAAAAAAAGTAAAAAAAAAATCTTGATTTTGCAAAGAATTGTGGGAAAAAATGACAACTTCAAAAACTCATCATGCATCTTTCTAAATACCTTGGAATGTCTTCTTTCCAAAAAGGGGTCATTTGGGGGGTATTTGTACTTTTCTGGCATGTTAGGGTCTCAAGAAATGAGACAGGCCTTCAGTACTTCAGGTGTGATCAATTTTCAGAGATTGGCACCATAGCTTGTGGACTCTTTCATTAAGACCAAATAATATACACCAATTTGGGTTATTTTTACCAAAGATATGTAGCGGTATACATTTTGGCCAAAATATATGAAGAAAAAATTACTAATTTGCAAAATTTTATAACAGAAACGAAGAAAAATGCATTTTTTTTTACAGAATTTTCAGTCTTTTTTCTTTTATAGCGCAAAAAATAAAGAACCCAGCGGTGATTAAATACCACCAAAAGAAAGCTCTATTTGTGTGAAAAAAAGGACAAAAAATTCATTTGGGTACAGTGTTGCACGACTGAGTAATTGTCATTCAAAGCACCGAAAGCTAAAAAATTGGTCTGGTTATTAAGGGGGTTTAAGTGCCCAGTGGTCAAGTGGTTAAAGAGGAGTTCCCATTATAAAAAAAAAAAAAAAAAATTAAAAAAAAGTCAGCAGCTACAAATACTGCAGCTGCTGACTTTTAATAATCGGACACTAACCTGTCCCAGGGTCCATGCTAGTCTCCCCCTCCTCTCGGCGGTGGCGGCACTGTAACTGTGGGCGCCCACCTGTGGCTTCACAGCCGGGCACCCACTGCGCATGCGCGAGCGGCGCCGCGATTGGCTGCTCAATCATCTGGGACCTGTAATGTGTCCTAGATGATTGACAAGAGGGAGGGGCAGGGCTGATCTCCCTTCCTGCGCCGAGGGAAGTGACGTCAGGAGCCCAGACGCAGAAGAAGGCAGACTATGAGGGACCCCCTAGCAACAGGCATTTAGAGGTGAGTAAAAAAACAAGTTTTTTTTTTTTTTTAAGCACAATAATTTTTTTTATTTTTTTTGGGGTGGAACTCCACTTTAAGGGGGAAAGTCTAACGGTCCTTAAGTGGTTAACATTACACTGTCCTGCACAATGCACACCAGCGTGCATGCCCTAAACAAATCCATGTGAGTTAGTGTAAATGAACCCCTAAAGGTGACCTGGAAGGGCATGCTGGGAAATCATCATGGCTTGCCCCCAGATCTGGCTCTAATGTGATGCTGAGATGTATGTCAGTGAAAGAGCCGATAAAAGCACACAAAAGATTCCCTTCCATCAGTGAACTGAAACACTGCACTGGGAGGGCCAAGTTTTAATGATTTCCCTCTGCTACTACAAACGTCTGACTCCGGGAGTACTGGATCAAAGTCTTCCCTCCCTCGCCCTCACTCTGCAAGAGCGCATGTGACTCCAGCAGCTCAATGCTGGAGAATGTTGTTAGGGACAAACTCTGCATTGCAGTTACAGCTTCACAGGGTCAAACTGGGGTATGCACAGCCCAGTCATAAATCAAGATGAAAGGCCTCAATGTCTCCAAGTGAGGACGTTTTATACAGGACAAATAGTCAACCCCATAAATACGCAGAAATATGGAAATGAATGAAGGCTGCTTACAAATGTTTGAGAATTTCATCATAGAACCAATAAATAAAAGATACACACATTTATGGAATTAAAATTGGCCACAGCCCTTTATTAGTTGTAGCAGGGCATTTCCTTGCCAGGATCCAGGTCTAATAAACAACTAGTTCACTAATGAGTCAGCTGTGTTCTGGGCTTTAAGTAATCACTAGACCATATAAGGCTCTAGGCTCCCAGTTGGAGACGACTCCACCCTGCAGACAGGAGGTCTGGGCATGGCAGTCAGTAGGGCTTCACCTAGGAGAGAGAGGTGGGAGCCGGTGTAGCACAAAGCATTGTACGCACGGAGGGGCTGAGCATCCGGTCTGTGGGAGACAGACCAAGGCCCTAAAGTGTAAGGCCTGAGCTGGAGAGCTGCGTTCACAAGACAGGAGGGCTGAAAATCATTTACTTTGGTAGGACTGGAAAGGCTCTTTCACACATGTGGACCGTTCAGATCTACCTGTCCGTTTTTTCAGCGGATCTGAATGGTCGCTCCATACAGCTCTATGGATCGACGGATGTCAGCTGACATCCGATCCGATCTGCAAAATCCAGACAGATGGAGAACCCTATTTTCCATCCGTCTGGTGGATCGAACCGGATGAAAACGGACAGGCGGACTGCAATCATCCGATCCCCCCCCCATAGAGGAGAGCGGAGGTCTGACAGGTCCATCCCTACACAGTGTGCAGAGACGGACTTGTCATCCGTCGGCTCAGCGGGGATCAACGGAGCGATCCCTGCTGAGCAAGCGGATGCCTGAATATGGATCTGCATGTCTGAAAGAGCCCAACTACTGAATACCCCTGAGAGGGTTTATTTTGAACTTTCTTTTAAATAAAAGTGGGCAAAACCAGCCCTGAAATGGATAAAAGCGAGTGGTGGTGTCCTTAAAGCGCTACACTTGGAGTGAACCCCTTACATAGTTTATAAAGAACCTAATAATTAAGATTATTTTATAACCCTCAACGATCTTATTTATAATTACTAATTTAAAGCGGTGTTCCAGCTGAAATTTTTTTTCTAAAAGTCAGCAGCTACAAACAAACACTGTAGCTGCTGACTTTTAAAAAGCACACCTACCTGTCCAGGGTGCCCGCGATGTCGGCCGCCCGAGGCCCATCGGATCGGGTCTCGGCGCCGCCATTCGAACTAAGGGAAACAGGCAGTGGAGCCTTGCGGCTTCATTGCCCGTTTCCTACTGTGCATGCGCTAGTCGCTTTGTGAATGGCCAGCTGTGTTCTGGGACACACACACAGGTCCCAGAACGCAACGTGCCCCATTCCCCAGAAGACAACGTGAGGAGGAGGAGAATGAAGACTACCGCGGAATAGGCAGTGGCAGATTAGGAACATCTGCCTAGCAACAGCCATTTCTGTATTTTTTTTTTTCAATTTTTTTTTTCACATTTTTAGGAGCCTTTTTATGTAAATTATTTTTTTTAGGGTGGACCTCTGCTTTAAGCGGAGTTCCGGCCGTTTTTTTTTTTTTTTTTAAATTTTAGATAAAATTCCCCCCCCCAGTATAGTCACAGCTCGTTCGTTTACATATAGCCATCTTCAAAAGTGTCCCCTGGTCTGTTTTTGTGCAGCATTGAAAACTTGCTTACTTATTTCGCCTTCTGTACAGCGCGGCCATGTAGACTCTGGGCATGTGAAGCCCGCTGGGTCTCTCTTCCAGGATTCGGTGCATGCTGGCTACCTAGCATGCACCTCCCGATCTCGCCCATGAGCAGTGCCCATGCAGTGCCCCATCAGTTTCCTCTGAAAGTGCATTAAAGTGGTTGTAAACCTAGTTACACCACTTGTACCTACAGGTAAGACTATAACAAGGCTTACCTGTAGGTACTGTAAATATCTCCTAAACCTGCACGGTTTAGGAGATATTTACCATATACGCTTGCGCCAACAGCACCGGTGCATGTGCACTGAAGGAATCAGCTCGTGCCTTTGTCTTACAGGGTTTTTTTTTTTTTTTCTTCAGTTTACAACCGATTTAAAATCACCTCCTTTAAGTAGTATTGACCCTATTGTGCCTGCAGCTCCAGCTTCAACCCGCTGCCAATACTTGCACGTCTTCCTAGGAACAATACCAACAAAACACTGCCGCTATACATCCCCTATTCAAAAATGGCGCCAATCAATCTCTGCCTAGCATTGCGTCATTTCCTGTTTTAACATAACACAATGCTAGTAGCAGGGGGGGTCCAAATGACCCCTGGGATTGAAAACACAGAAATCCCAGGAGCAGATGCCGCCACGGAAAGGACGTAACTCGCCGTGGCGAGTTACGTGTTGGTGTTGTCGGAATTTCTGCCAACAAATGTTGACTAGCAGGTTCTTAAATTTTCCGCCAAAAAATTTGTCGACTTTCCGATCGTGTGTACACAAGTCCGTCGCACAAAAGTCCACGCATGCTCGGAATCAAGTACAAGCCGGAAGCGCTCGGTCTTGTAAAACTAGCGTTCGTAATGGAGATATCACATGACTATTGAACTTCCTTTTTATCGGCTCGCCGTACGTCTTGTACGTCACTACGCTCGTAATTGTTGGCCAACATTTGTGTGACCGTGTGTATGCAAGACAAGTTGGAGCCAACACGCTTCGATCAAAATTCCACGGTTTTGTTGTCGGAAAGTCCGATCGCGTGTACAGGGCATTACTCGTTATATCAGCGCTGCATGTGGATTTTTTTAATATACTTTTATTTGTATATCAAACAAATTGTGCTGGCTGCTTAAATATTCTAGCTAGATCTCTGGTAGCGCGGATACCCACATACATTTTTTATGGTAGTGTAGTGCATCTTCCAGGACCAGTCCAGCATTGCATCTCCAGCCGTCACTTTCTATCCCTACATTTGAACCCTGTTTTCTTACTTTGATCAGGAAAAAGACACTTTTCTTTTTGAAAAGTGAAAACATAAAAAAAAAAAAAAAAAAAAAAAGGTAATATGAGCTCCTCCAAATACAAGCAGAGGAACCGGCCCCATCTGCACAAGCCATTGATAAAAGACGATTAGCCGCTGCCGTCTATTAAACAAAGACAGCTTGTTTTTGTCCCCCATTTTCCTCAGTATTTTTTTTGGCATGTGCTTCAAAAGCAGTCATTTTCTAACGTTTCTGAGGCCTTTCTGTATTCTTCTGTCACATGCTCTTCAAAGACACAAGACGGCTTTCCAGAAAACGCACAGTCTAAGGACACGGGCTGGGGGGTGTTAACACACATTCATCCCTCGGTATGGGAAAGGATGACTTCTGATTACCCACAAGGCAGCTCTCTGTGCGTCAGTGTTTCACATGTACCCGGTGTTTACCTCAGCAGCGAGCCCCAAGACCTTTATTCATCAGAAGAAGAAAATAAATAAATTAAAACGTAGAGATGTAAATGCAATAAGCTGCAAAGGGGGAGTATCCACTTAAGGACCGGGCCTCTTTTTGAGATTTGTTGTTTACAAGTTAAAAACTGTTTTTTTTTTTTTTTGCTAGAAAATTACTTAGAACCCCCAAACATTATACATTCTTTTTCTAACATCCTAGAGAATAAAATGGCGGTCGTTGCAATATTTTCTGTCACACGGTATTTGCGCAGCGGTCTTACAAGCGCACTTTTTTTTGGAAAAAATACACTTTTTTGAATTAAAAAATAAGATAACAGTAAAGATAGCCCAATTTTTTTTATATTGTGAAAGATAATGTTACGCCAAGTAAATTGATACCCAACATGTCACGCTTCAAAATTGTGCCTGCTCGTGGAATGGCGACAAGCTTTTACCCTTAAAAATCTCCATAGGCGACGTTTAAAAAATTCTACAGGTTGCATGTTTTGAGTTACAGAGGTCTAGGGCTAAAATTATTGCTCTCGCTCTACCGATCGCGTCGATACCTAACATGTGTGGTTTGAACACCGTTTTCATATGCAGGCGCTGCTCATATGCGTTCGCTTCTGCACGCGAGCTCGGTGGGACGGGGCGCATTTAAAACATTTTTTTTTTCTTATTTATTTTACTGTTTATTTTTTTATTTTTACACTGTTCTTTAAGAAAAAAAAAAATTGTGTCACTTTTATTCCTATTATGTAAACATCCCTTGTAATAGAAAAAAAAGCATGACAGGACCTCTTAAATATGAGATCTGGGGTCAAAAAGACCTCAGATCTCATATTTACACTAACATGCAATTTAAAAAATAAATAAAATAAAAAACTGTCTTTTGAAAAAAAAAAAAAAAAAAAAAAAATGGCCCTTTAAGAGCTATGGGTGGAAGTGATGTCTTGACATGGCTTCCGCCCTGCATGTTGACGGGTGGGAGCCATCTTCCCCTCACTCGTCTCCATACCCAGCAAGGAAGAGGATCCGATCACCTCCGCCGTACCGACTGCTCCGGTAGGCGGCGGAGGGCACCAGAGCACGGCGGGAAGGAGGAGCCCCTCTCCCTCTGCCAATAAAAGTGATCTTGCGCCGCAGAGACCATCATTATCGGAAGCCGGACCGCCAGCTAGCTGCTGCCATAACAACGATATTTCTCTTCAAAGTTAGGACGTATATCGGCGTGCGGCGGTCCGGAAGTGGTTATAGGACCGCTAGACCAGACAAATCATCCTCTTGCTTTCCAGGACATGGATGGGGCCAGATGTGGCCCCTTTCTTGCCTTTATCTGGTCCTTGAGGGATTATTCCTGCCACTAATAATGGGCATAATTCCTTCTACTGACAAGATAAATAGGGCAGTATTCCTCCCACTGACACCAACTATTTCTCCCCTAATACCAAAAATCAGGCATTGTTTACTCCCACTAGGCCCAGTCCGCCCCCCCCTAAAGTCTGAGGACAGTAAACTGACCCTCTCTTTAGAAAAGTTTGGAGACCCCTGTTTTAGATACAGATATAGGCCTCATTCACACAGGCATACAACATAGTTTTGTACACCACAGTATAGGAGTCTACACTGGGCTTTTCTTTCTTAGAAAATAGGTGGAGGTTTTCCCCACTATCTGAGTCACCCCTTGACCCCCCCTACCCATCTCTGAGCACCGTCCCTTGGTTCCACCCCTACCCACCTCCCAGTACCGCCCCTTTTAGAGAATACATAACCAAGTATTATTTTGTGGTGATAAGTAATTTGCATGGAATACGTTAACAACAAGAAAAGCAGTAAAACATCTCCTGCAGCCAGCAACACTGGACCCCCCCCCCCCCCAGCAACAATAGACCTCCCAGCAAAAATAAATCTTCCAGCAACTATAGACCCCTCCCTCAATAGTAGATCCTTCCTAGCAACAATTGCCCCCCAGAAACATGTGACCCCCCCCCCAGCATCAATAGGTTCCCCCCCCAGTGACAATAGACCCTCCAGCACACCCCAGCACTCCTTTCCATTACATACATTCAGTGCTGTAGGTGCCGGAACTGTGTTCCCCTGCGTTCCTGCTGAAAAAAAGCCCCAAGTCATTTTTGCACATGAGCACGGAGGGATGGGGGCTCTTTAAAAAAATAAATAAATATTTCTCTTATTTATTTTGCTTCTCTTTTATTTTTACACTGTCCTATTATTTTTTTTTTTTTTTTTATCACTTTTATTCGAAAGCCTTTGTTAACTTCGACCTCCACCATGGCCCCGGAAGTGAGATCATGACGTTGTTCCTGTCCTCCAATGCCATGAAGGCGATCAAAGCGGATCTCCTCCTTGATCGCCTGTATGACCAGCCAGGGGCACCGTCGGGTCGTTTCTTGGGCGAGCCGGCGGGAACGGTGACCTCAAGAAACAGCAGCTCATTGCCGCTCAGAACGCTTTCAAGAGAAAGCCAGCCGCGGGCTGAAAAAAAAAAAAAAAAAAACAATACTGGGCTTACGGCTGATATTTTCAGCCATAATCCTGGAAAACCACAACGTAGATATACACACACATATTGCGGTTGGCAAGTAGTTAATTAGGAAGTAGCACACATACAATAAATGGTTCTTAATGAAAACTATCCTTCTTCCCCAATCATATTTCTCTGTGTGATAATGGTTGGTCAGTCAGTCAGTCCTACACATATGGATCATGTACACTAGATCTTGGTGATTTCACCAGTTGCCATTTGGTTTAGTCTCTAACCAATGTTGGTATAAACCTACAAAGTCTTCCACTCTCGAGTCTTCAGAAAAAGGCACCTTCAATCCCTCGGTTGTATTGTCCGGCTTACACAACAACCATAGCTCCAAACTGTCCCTGATTTGGAACAATGTCCCTCTTTTCTTCTCATTTGTCCCTCATTTTGGTCTGATCTATATAGCTGTATATAAAATGCACTTTTTATCTATCAAAAAGTGTTTTCCAGCACTAAACCTTTCATCTGATTTCCAAATTGCTGCATTTGTAAATTCCAAAAGCCAATATAAAGGAATAGTAGTGGTAAAAAAAAGCACTTGTGGGTTTAAACAATGTTTTTTTGTACGATTCTCTTTTAAGGGGGTGTGGCAGGGGGTGTGTCCTATGCCCGCATACTTTTGCTGATAGGTGTCCCTCATTCCCATCTCAAAAGTTGGGAGGTATGCAACTACCACCCAGGTAGATGGTCTTTCCATTTGTTTCTTTTAATGTGGAGCAATGCACAAAGTTGCTAATCTCCCCTGGGGGCTCATGAGACTTGTAGCATTCTCCATATAAAGATCCATTCTCTTACAGCGGTGGTGAATATATGTGGAAGTAAAGTGCTAGACTGGCCCAGACAAGACCCAGCCTGCAGTACAGAAGGACAGGCTGCTTGTAAACCTCGCTTTACCACACATCATCAACCATCGCTGCATACAGATAAGCCTTACTCTCACGAAGCATGTAAGGGCATGTACCCCATCAGGGCCTGGCATGTAAAGGGTGTGTCTGAATCCATTTCTCACATACACAATATACGTCTTTCTTCTTTTCAATACGAACTTTCACATTTGAGTGATCTCCAATATTACGAGCATGTTCCCACTTTTAACAAAGTTTGGACAGAAGGGAAGGTTTAAAATGATACTAAGTTTGATAAAATAAATAAAAATTGTTGAAAAAAAAAAAAAAAATGACACTAAGGCCCATTCCATAATTGTGCGACTTTTCCTGCGACTTTGGATATCAGAGTCACATGACAAATCGTACCCCACAATTCCCAATGATAACCATTCATATCTGTGCGACTTCAAAATAGTCCCCGTACTACTTTGGTCCAACTGTGATGGCCCAGTTTACAAAGGCATTCCCTGAAATTGCAGCAGAAACGCGGCCGCAAAATCATGGTAAAATCGTGTGACTTTCAATTCCTGACAGTGTGAAAGGCATAGCTCCCAGCTGTCCCTGATTTCGAGGGACTGTCCCTGATTTGGAGCAATGTCCCTCTGTCCCTCATTCCTCCTCATTTTGGTCTGCTCTATATAGATGTATATAAAATGCACTTTTTTTCTATCAAAAAGTGTTTTCCAGTGCTAAACCTTTCATCTGATTTCTAAATTGCTGCATTTGTAAGTTTCAAAAACCAATATAAAGGAATAGTAGTGGTAAGAAAGCAATTGTGGGTTTAACCAATCTTGTTTTTTTTGTACAATTCTCCTTTAAGGGGGCGTGCCAGGGGGTGTGTCCTACATCTGCATACTTTTGCTGATAGGTGTCTCTCATTCCCATCTCAAAAGGTTGGGAGGTATGTATAAGAGGCCTAAAGGATATCCTTATTTTCCAAAAATAATTGATACACGTCTACTATCTAATGGCCCTGCAAACTATTTTTCATTAAACGCTGCCGGACCGCCCCACACATACTACAGCAGGGTAACCCTTCATCGCAAAATCGTGTACCGGTACATTTTTTTTTTCTGGAGCTGGCTACCAGCTTCCACTGTGAATGGACAGAGCGGGAGCCAATCGGCGATGTCCGCTGGGACCGGACGATCGTTCCCGAGGCAGATCGCCGTTCTTTGACAGGAGAAGACAGAGATCTTGTGCTTTTGCTAAGTAGGAACACGGATCTTTGTCTTCTTACAGTACAAGCACCCTCCGCCGCCCCCCCCCCCCCCAAGAAGTTAGAGAGCACCCCATAGGGACACATTTAACCCTTTGATTGCCCCTGATGTTAACCCCTTCCTTGCCAGTGTCATTAGTACAGTGATAGTGCATATTATTTAACACTGATCATTATATTAGTGTAACTGGTCGCCAAAAAAGTGTCACTTCGTGTCCAATTTGTCCGCTGCAATGTTGCGCTGATCACCACCATTACTCGTAAAAAATAAAATATCTAAAATTCCATAAAAATATCCCATAGTTTGTAGATGCTACAACATTGTGCAAAGCAATCAATATACACTTATTAGTATTTTCTTTTTTTTTTTTTACCAAAATATGTAGCAAAATACATATTGTCCATTACTAGTAAAAAAAAAATAAAAAATCCCATATTTTGTAGACGCTATAACTTTTGTGCAAACCAATCAATATACACTTATTGGGATTTTTTGTTTACCAGAAATATTTAGCAGAATAAATATTGGCCTAAATTGAAAGAAATTTGATTTTTTTTTTACATTTTTTTTTTTTTTGGGCTGTTACTGATTAAAATTTTCGTGTTCGATTAATTAATGAAAAAAAAAAAAATCGATTAATCCACTAATTTCGATTAATTATAACGCACATACAGATCCAATTACTTTTAGCTTTTGTTATGGCAACGGCCGAAGCCGGACATAGTGGGGCATGGCTAGGACATCACACGTCAATCAAAAGCAAGCGCCGCCGTCATGGCAACAGCAGAAGCCGATCCACACGGCAAAAATATCACAGCTTATCAGCCTCTAAGGACAACAATGTTAAAAACGGAGGTTATCAAATTTGCCTACACTTAGCTCACTGAATGATCCCATTTAACCACATCCATATTTACCATCACTGTCCAGGCTGTCTGGTGATGTCACGGACATCGACGTCACCGGACTCCTCCCCCCTTCCCTTCATTAGCAGACGGAGTCACTTGGGGAAGGGGGGAGGAGTCCGGTGACGTCACCGGATCTCCGACAGAACTCCCTGAAGACCCGGAAGCCGGCGGAGAGGTGAGTACCGATCAAAAGAATTTTGATCGATCAAAAAAATTAACGATTAATCGAGGAATTAATCTTTAATTTCCACAAATTGGATGTTTTATAGCAGAAAGTAAAAAATAATTTTATTTTTTCAAAACTAATCGGTCTTTTTTTTGTTTATAGCGCAAAAAAATAAAAACGCAGAGGTGATCAAATACCACCAAAAGCAAGCTCGATTTGTGGGGAAAAAAAAAGGAAATCAATTTACCGGTAATTTGTGTAATGTGTTGCACGACTGCTTAATTGTGAGTTAAAGTAACGCAGTGCTGAATTGCAAGAAATAGCCTGGTCATGGGGGGGGGTAAACCTTCTGGGGGTTGAAGTATTAAATGGTTATCACCCGCCGCCATTCAATCCGATCCTGTCCACCAAAAGCAGACAGATGGGGGGACCTATTCCCCATCCTTCTGGTGGATTGGATGGTACGGGATGGAAACAGAAAGACGGTCCATTTCTATCTGATTGCCCCATAGACAAGAGCGGGCTGTGTCCATGTCTGCTCTGCATAGCTGAAAGGACACTGACCTGTCACTTGCTCAGCGGGGGACCTTACTGTGTTTTCTGCTTCCTTGTAATGTCTACTGTGAGCTCCCAAACCTCTCCCCTTCCTCGCTCACTTCCATTTGTTTGGACCTGGCAGTGTACACTGGTTACAGTCATGTATTGTACAAAGAGCAGTGCACATATCTCATAGTCCATCTCAAGAGCAAGCAAGAAGTCAGACCACACCAACCAAATAAAAAAAAGTAATTTGGAGATTAGGAAAAAGAAAAAAAATATATATATATATAAATAAATAAAAGGGTTGAATCTTTTTATTGATTCCTTTTTTTATGGGTGTCACAGGAACATTGAGGGAAAATTTCTCCATTGGAGTCAGAAAAATAAAAAAAAAAAACCTGGAAGGAATTTCTCTTTTCCTCACTCTATCCAAAGCTACATGGAAAGATTTTGGCAGGAGTTAAAGGATGAGTTTCCGTCCTGTCCAGGATATAGGAGGCTCCGCACAGTGAACACCGGCCTCCAGCATCACAGGAGTGAGCGCACATCCTCGTTCACAACTCAGGCCTGTGCAGTGCCCTCCCCTGTAGCAGCTTAGCGCACAGAGCTCCCAACTGTCCCTGATTTCAAGGGACTTTCCCTGATTTGGAACAAAGTCCCTCTGTCCCTCTTTTCTCCTCATTTATCCCTCATTTTGGTGTAAAATATATAGTTGTATATAACATGAAAATCTCAAATGCCAGTATAAAAAAATAGTTGTAAAAAAAAAAAAAAAAAACTTGTGGGTTTAACAATTTTTTTTTGTAAAATTCTCCTTTAAGGGGGCGTGACGCCTACACACTTTTGCGAATAGGTGTCCCTCGTTCCCATCTCAGAAAGTTGGGAAGTATACACGTGTGGGTTTAGAACGAATGACGGGGCTCACTTCTGTGATTCTGGGGGGCCAGCTCTTAATCTACGGAGTGTCCCAAAACAGGGCTGATCATTAGAGTGGGAGTTTAGGGCAGGCTTTGGGGTGTCACTTTTGACCTACTGGCAGGGTATGTCAACTAAGTACAGTACTTTAAAACTGCCCACAGCTGGGGCCCCTAGACTGCATATTGAAAAGATGAACTTGGCTTTTAATGTGGTTCTAAACCTAGTTACACCACTTTTACCTACAGGTAAGGCTATAATAAGGCTTACCTGTAGGTACTGGAAATATCTCCTAAACCTGCATGGTTTAGGAGATATTTACCATATACGCTTGCGCCGACATCATCGGCGCATCTGCACTGAAGAAAGGGCACGATCGTGCAGTTTCTAAAGGGTCCGTGACCGGCGGCTCCCGCGCGCACGAGTCACAGAGCCGGAGTCCACGGCCCCAGAAGGAAGAGGGGTGAAGATGGATGTGGCCACCAGCGTGGACATTACGGGCTTCATTTGCAGGTAAGTGCAACATAATGGGCTAGTATGCGATGCACACTAGCCCATTATGAATTTACTTTGCAGGGGAAAAAAGAGGAAGTAAAACTCAACAGGGTTTACTTCCTCTTTAAGCCTTAAATTATATATAAAAGGCATTTTTGATAGAGTGGAGAGGGATTAGAACACCTGTCAGAGGTTCATTGCTGTGTGTGCTCCTGTTAGGGAGAATCTCCCTCTCTATTTGTCCTGTTTACTGTTAACACCGAGATTGAAAGGGAAAAAAACGTCTGAATTTTGGGTCGTCACCAGAACAAGAATGGAAGGAAATCTTCCAATGGGGACACTAGTTCTGGTGACCCTCGTGACTACATGCAATTCCCCTTACTTTGGAGGGATTTCCTCTCACTTCCTGTTTTGGCTGTGGGACAGGAAGTGAAAGAAAGTCTAGTCAATGGAACACAGATGGCAAAAAACTTGAAATGCGTTACAAACCTCCCTTACTCTATCCAAAATGGGAAAAGGTCTTGCCTTTAGTTTCTACTTTAAAACTCCACTTTCATAGGAAACAAAAATTGCAAATGAAAAAAAAATATATATAGCATATACAATTGTGACACAAGTCATAATGTAATTGAATGCTATTCAAAATTACCTTTCCTTTTCAATCTGCAGCTCTGTAATTTTCTGTAAAGTACAATGCAACATGGCAACCTGGAGAGTACACCCCCCAGAACAATCATTTCCTGCTTGTTTGGTTGGCTCACTGGATTTTCCCAGAAGTCTACACTAAGGTACAAGTCAGATTTTTGGCATCCCCTGCAACAAAAATGTCATTTTTGGGGAGATACTCCCAATAGGAAGTCACATCTAAATGGACGCAGACCCAACTGCTTTCCTAATTAGTGCCCTACAGTTACTGCAGCTGATTGACAATTATGAAACCACTCCTATTAGACTCACTCGGCACATGGGCACAGAGGAACATACAGGGATATCCTCAGAATGACAAAAGGTAGGAATCTGTAACAAAGTTTGTTAAAATCCTTGCAATGTGCATAGATCACCCAGAGGGGAATGTTTTCTAATCAACAAAAGTGGAGTTATGCTTTAAACAAATTAAAACATCCACAGGAGCTAAAAGAATATGCAAACTATGCTGAATTTTATTTCTTTATTGCCATTAAAAAATAAGATCTATATTAAAAATCTGGGACCATCATCTGGAATTAGGTACCATTGGCAACATTGAAGGAGGGGTAAGCATAGACTCAAAAAATTCTACGGTGAGTTCCTGGGAATGAAGGTAAAAGTGCTATTTAGGGATTTCTTTAGTCCTTTAACGTGATACTAAACAAACAAGGTTTAATTTACATGGTTATTGCCGTATATGGATGATTGCACTGTAATTATTTTAATAAAAACAAATATATACATATATCCAAGTGCCTTTTCCCCAATCGATATACAGCTGTCACATAACACCGATCGTTCCCAGCCTGTCTGCAGGGAAATAAATAGGAGGAGCTTCTAGTCCTCTGCTGCTGGTCACATGTTCAAAATTTTAAAAACAGCATTTGGAATACAGAGTAAAAATAAATAATAACAACAATAAACGGTTTTAAATTTTCATACAAATATGTATTTGAAATCAAATCTTTATTATTTTTTGGCAACGACATTGTGTGGGTGGATTTCTGCCACACACCCCTCCAGCCTGTGTCTTAGAACAAGAGGGAGGTGAAGCCCCCATTACTCTACATGTAACATCCCGCCCTGTTGTGTTTAGCTGGTTAGTGGGCATGGAAGAGGGAGGGAGGGAGGGAGGGAGGGAGGAAGTGGGCTTTCATTGGGGACATGGACAGAATACAGAGATAGAGAGCAGCAGGATCAACCAGGTTTTTTGCAGAATACAGAAAACAAATCCCATAGTGAGTGAGTATGATCAGCATGTAATACACCATTTATTTATAGTTTTTTTTATGATGTGGGTTTAGTGACACTAAGTTTAGTACAGTATGATTAAGCATTTTTTTAGTAGACCAGAATTCTACACCTACATTTATGGCCAGTAACCGGTCTATTTAGCAGGTGGAACATTGCTCCACCCATATATTCCATGACATATAACAGCAATAGTAGCCAAGTCTGCAATGACACTTCCCATTTTTCTTACAGGTGGAAGAACCAAGGGAAGTGACTAAAGTAAAGTACACATGATAAAACAATGGTTTTACTATGATATAAAAAGCCATAGTTTGCATCTAAATGAAAGCTGTACAAAGAACATTTTTGTTCCTGGTTGCAAATGGCACAAGAATAACCTTTTCATTATTTATTAAAATACCACTCAACCCATTAACTAATATTTTAACTCAGTCTGGAAGCTGTTGGGCCAGATTCCTCACTGGCCTTTAACATCTCATTAGGCCACCAATTTTGACAATCTCTGGGAATGGGTCTCACTACTTGAAATCTTTATGATCAGATATTTTTGGACACCCAACCAGCACAGCGATATGAGCTTGCTGGACATTCCAATCCAAAACCAGAGGCATGAACATGGATTTGCCCCTATGTTGGAAGGCAACATATTTTATTTCATAATACAAGATGTGTTTGAATATGAAATAAAACATGTTGCCTTCCAACACCCTAGTAGCAACCTCCACTTTTCCAGAAGACTTTCCACGATATATTGGCAGTATTCAGCAGAAAGAACCTTTGTAAATTCAGGTACAGATGTTCAGTGAGACGACCTGTCTTGCAATCTGTATTACAATTCATGGGAAAGGTATTCGGTAGGGTTGAAGTCAAGGCTCTGTGCAGGCCTCTTGAGTTCCTCCACACCAAACTCATCAAACCATGTCTTGACTTTTTGCACAGGGGACACAGTCATGCTGAAGCAGAAAGTGGCCTTCCCTAAATCTGTTGAAACAAGTTTGAAAGTCAAAAAATGTCTTTATATGCTATACTGGTAACATTTTAAAGAAACTATTTGGAGGGGTGCCCACATACTTTTGCCCTTATCAGTATATTTGAACTGTCAATATAGTGCGATTGAGGTCAGTGCTGATATCCCCAAAGATATAAAAGGCTGGTAGAGTTATTCATTAACCTTCTCAAACCCAAAGTCTTGTCTCTTCTTCCCTCATCTCCTCTTCCCTCATCGCCTGTGACATTTTGTAATTGTGCTTGAGTCCTGATCCTTGTCATTGTATTATGGTGGGTACAGAACACCATACCCCTACTTCAGTCATGCAGGGAGGTGTATGAACCATAGATAACCCACACTGTCCCAAAGCTTGATCTCATCCTAAGTAAATATGGTCAAATGCAAGCTTTCTCTGCAACCTCGACCAAATCAACTGAAATATAAGAGCAGGAGAGGACTAGGAACCTTTGGCCTGAGTGACACAACCAACTAGCCCTTTCACGGTAGGGACAAATACCATGCAAAGTTTGGCATGGTTCTACGGTAATTGGTGTCCATAGGAAAAAAGGACATTGTTTATTTAAATTCAATCTATCATATCTTTCAGCATCAACTTTCTTTGTGGCTCTTGGCACGTGACATCTGAGCCGCAAAGGAAGTTGGTGCTGGAAGAGGTCTCTCTGCCAGACTCCAATTCCAGGTCTGGTATACTATACAATTCCCAGTATGTTTCACCAACTGCAGGTCCAGCTCTGATCTACCTCTAAAATAGTAAAATATCTCCACTTAAGCCCACCAGTTTGGCATATCTTTTTCATTTTGGTCCCTGGCCCAGTCTGCCCCCAAGTGAGAGGGAGCTTTTGAGTAACACTACTTCATGTGACAAGACACTACATCTCGTTCATAAACCTTGTCAAAGGACCACAATGATCGATTTTTCTTGTTGCCTGGGTTGCCTTTTGGAGTATCTGATTTTATCTGGGTCAGAGAATACTCTACAGTGTTACTTTCATGCTTCAAAAATGCAGCAACTTACATTTCTGCGATAGCCGAAAACTAGGCTATTTGCTTCATACCATGCTACAATTCTACAAAGAAATCCTAAACAAATATGTTTTTCTTTAATGCAGAATGAATCAGCAATGTATTTTCTTCTTTGCCTGCTGTCCCTCCAAGGAGGGCTCAATAAATATTGTTCTTGGAAAACAGAGAAGACATCAGTTGGCACGATTGTAGTAACTTGAACAAATAGAAACGATAAAATATCCATCTAGGAACTACACAAGAGTGAATCAGTAATAGAAAAATGCAGCTCTACTTAAGCTATGCTTGGCAGTAATCACAGTCATCTCAAGTAAGCACCACATTACAAAAGTTCCACCCTACTTGACAATGATTGCTCTAATGCCAGTGACATCGTGAGGCTGAATTTGATGCCACTAAGCGTCATGTAACATGGTCCAAGAGTGCTCTGTTGACTAATGGTTGAGCTTGACACAAGTGACTCTTCCCCAAACAGTCACAAAGATGTCAATGAGGGAGAATAGGATTTAGGCAGCCATTCTTGACCCACCCGCAGCAGAGGGGCAAGGAGCTCACTAACACAGAGCCTTTGATTTTAACAGACTCAGCATTACTTGGCTGCATTAAAGACTCCATCACCCTTTTGGGTGAATTAGGACACTGTCAGGGCAAATAAAATTGTCTGAATCAGTCTAAGTAAGGTGAGGAAGCAGGATGTCATCTGGTATTGAACGGCGCCTTAAAAAACCAAGTGACACCCTAATGAGTGACTTAATTTACCGTCCTCTAGAGCAGTGGTTCTCAAACCTGTCCTCAAGTACCCCCAATAGGCCATGCTTTGGGAATTTCTCTTATAAAGATAAAATAGCTGTCCAAAATACCAAGCCATTGACTCTAATTTAAAGCACCTGTGCAAGATAAAGGAGAACCTGCAAACATGGCCCGTTGGGGGTACTTGAGGACAGGGTTGAGAACCACTGGTCTAGAGCAGTGGTCAACTTTCTTGTTATAGGGTGTCACCCTTGACATCAAAGTGCTCCACATAAAATTCAGCGTAAAGGGTAGCAGACACACAAAAAGATATGGTCAAAGACTATAGGCATGATACAAGAGATGGTCAGAGACTACGGACATGAGATGTTGAATGTTGAATGTTAGAGATTGTGGAGATGGTTCCTGGGACAAACTGGAGACACATTACGTGAGACTGCTAGAGATACCTGCTATAACAGGACAGCAGGGAATCACATTAGTACCTGCAGGGCCGCACAAAGTGCAAAAAGACCACCTGCGACCCCCAGGCCACAGGTTGGGCATCAAGGCTCTAGAGCTGTCTTAGTAACACACATACATACAGCAAGGTAGCACATAAGACTAAACTGGGGCTACAGAATAATTAGCTTTTATGTTGTAGAAACTTAAACATACGAGTGGCTGAGTAGTTTAGCAAAAAGATACTGGGCAGGGTTGACACACTCCACAAAATGCGTTATCAACCTACAACAAGGCTTCAAAGCTTAAAACGGCCATAGACAATTCGAATCTCAGCCAGTTTAGCAGGAACTGGACAAATTTCAAAATATGTACTGAATGTATCCAAGTAGATCGATTGATCAACTTGGCTACAACCAGCCTGACTGCTTCCCCTGTCGGGAGAACATAATGGCTCAGCAGGATGGATTCCCCATCAACACTAATTTTATTTATGGGGGAATCAAGTGAGACTATGGCCAGCCTAAGTCCATTTTGTGCAGTTTAATGGGTATTTTGCTATACTTTCAGGGTAAAACACAAGGGAATGTCTATGTATTGCCTTGACATACACTTTAAGCCTAGCAAATGTGGTGTTAAAAGCCTCTTCTGCTCTCCTGATGTGTCTATTCAACACACAGGGGAACGTTCTTATAGCAGAATGGAGCATAAATATTAACCTGATCAGTCTGCTGCTTCCTCTTTATTGTCCAATCAACGAAATGTAGGCATGTCCTAGACCAAATTGTCCATCTATTGCACTGGAGGCCCAGGACCAGGCTGTGTTTTCTGGATGTCTGAAACTAAAGATTGGCTGAACAGTTCATACACAATATATATATATATATCTATATATAGATAGAGAGAGAAAGAGAGAGAGAGAGAGAGAGATATCTCTATCAATTGTAACCTGAATATTAAGCTTCTAAAATTCTAGAATTTCCCTATCCTGACAGATGCAACATCTGTACGCTCCTTCACGTAGAGAACTTGTACTCTAATATTGCACAATGTACCCCATTATATCATACAATCCCTTCAGGGCGTTAATAGCAACACGCCTCACCGAGAGCCATCAATGAATGACACCCTTATCATTCGTGGCTATCTGCAACTGGAATGTCTTGGGTGTTGTGCTGGGACATGAACCGACACAAAATTTTCACCCCTAGTAATTAGTGTGATCACTATGACCTACCTACGCTCTACAAGGCTCATCAGTCACAGACACAATGCACATAAATGATGTTTTTCTTATAACAAGGAAAAACTGGTTCAGATTTACCAGTTTACAAAATGCAATTAGAGTTTCATGTCAAACACCTGGGAAGCTCCACGTTTGCATTGCACTGTTCACTCGTCAACCCTAAGCCATTGGCTGTAAGTGCTGATCGGCAGCTGTTTTTCCAGTATGCCTGTTCGAAAGAAGCCGGGACTTCTGACGGACAGGCTGCTGTACACGCGGCCCAAATGTTGGCTGTTGAACCGGCCAATATTCAGCCCTTGTATACCAGACTTAAAAGGGATTGTAAACCCTTGTTTTTTTCCTATGCATTAAAGGTGAAAAACCTTCTGGCAGTCACCGGCCCCCCAGTTTTACTTACCTGACCCCTGGAATTCACCCGGCGATGACATGCTGTCACTCTCTCTATACGGGGTCTCGGCTCTTAATTGGATAGATTGATAACAGCGCAGCCATTGGCTCCTGCTGCTGTCAATCAAATCCAATGACGCAGGCGCCGGGGGGCAGGGCCAAGTCTGGCATTCGTGTCTATGGACGCAAATGCTGGACTCAGGAGCGCGCCCACAAGGTAACCCCCCATGAGAGAGCTCTTCTCCTAGGGGGTTATCTGATGTGAGGAGGAGCCGCGAGAGCCGCTGGGGGACCCCAGAAATCGAGGATCGGGCCACTCTTTGCAAAGCGAGCTGCACAGTGGAGGTAAGTATGACATGTTTGTTATTTTTTTTTTTTTTTAAAAAAAGCTTTACAAATCACTTTAAAAAGGAGAAATCCAGCCAAAGCTCGTTTGGCTGGACTTCTCCTAAGAATCACAGGAGTGCAATTTGTTTTGCACTCCTGCGACCCATTTTCAGCAGAGAGTAGACTGACGTCACCAATATCAGTCCAGGCACTGCGTCATCCCAACAATGTGGGTCTGGATCCGCCAGGATCTCACCCCACTCAGCCTCTCAGCGAGCCGATGAGAGACTGAGTCAGCCGCCCCATCCCCTCTACAGCTCAGCGCTCCAATTAGCGAGGAGGGAGAAGAGCAGAGAGCTGTGACTGACAGTCTACAGCTCTGGGAACTGTCAGAACCGAGCGATTGGCGGATGTTCGACTGCCAGGTTCTCAGTGTAGAGGCGCCGGGGGACCGATGCAGCATCCACCAAGGCAAGTATGATTCTAAAAAAAAAAAAAGTCGCTCTTTGGCACTCCTGGCCCCTCCCCCCTGCCGAGTGCCCCCACAGCAAGCACTTAAGCTGAGCCACTGCTCTGAGTGTCCATCCTGTCCCACCCCATCTCCTGATTGGCTCACTGGCTTTGATTGACAGCAGCAGGAGCCAAAAGCTCCAGCTGCTGCCAAAAGCCAATCAGGAGTGCGAGTCCCTGGAGAGGCAAGGCTCTCCTGGACATCGCTGGATCGAAATGGGGCTCAAATAAGTATTGGGGGGGCTGCTGCACACAGAAGGTAAAAAACCTTGTGCCTTTTCAATCACTTTAATACTGCTGCTAGCAATAAGCCACACCCTAAGATTTAACAGTCAAGTTTTACCGGGTAACTGATGGGTTTATGCCAACCTGGACAGAGGTCCATGCCCACTCTACAGCCAAGACTTGGAATCCAAAAGCTTCACAGAGATTGCTTTGAAGATTATCACCGACACTTGTAGGTTCCACAACATGCCTGTAATTCAGCAGTATTAGCTTAGACAGTTCTTAGGGCTTAAAAGGCTCACTTCAATCTAAATTATTCCCCGGCACTGGAGATGATAAATCCGGTGTCTTGATTTGTATATAGTACACAAGGAAAAGTTTTATTAAGTCAAATCCTGAATAACTGGTTTGGAGTGACAGCGGTGATCTTAATGTTTAACGATTCTTCCTGCCAGGACTCAGCAAATTTGTTCTAGCTGGCTTCAAAGCTAGGAACCAAGTAATTGTCAGGTCATAGTTCCTGGTCGTAGTGATTTCCATTCTAGGATTGCAGTGGCAATCACTCCTTAGCTCTAGTGTTAAAGAGGAAGTAAACTCTAATGGGTTTACTTCCTCTTTGTTTCCCTGCAAAGGTAAAGCATAATGGGCTACTATGCATCGCATAGTAGCCCATTATGTGTCACTTACCTGACACAGGAGCCTGCGATGTCACCGATGTCCCCTCTGCTACGGAGCATCCATCTTCTTTCCGGGTGTTGTGGCTCTGGCGCTGTGATTGGCCGGAGCCGCGATGACGTCACTCCCGCGCATGGGAGCCGCCACTAATGGCATATCGCCGTTAGCAGCGGCATGCTCAGTGCACCTGCGTGCCTCTGTCTACGGCACATGCGCCGTAGACAGCGATGCCTGTCTTTTTGCAAATATCTCCTAAACCGTGTAGGTTTAGGAGATATTTCTTGAACCTACAGGTAAGCCTTAATCTAGGCTTACCTGTAGGTCAAAGTGTCTTTAAAGCCTGTTCACACCTTGGAGTTTTAAGGGTACATCAGGGAGAAGGGCCGTGCTTGCCCACATGGGATGCATAGGTGTTCAATGCAGACAGACAGTCTCATTCATGTCTATTGGTACACAGCCACTGCTCCCAATTTGAGGAAAACTGAAAAAATAGTGCTTGACCCATAGGGTTATCTCCCTGGTATTGCCATCTTAGAATATTGATGTTGATGTAAATGATGTGGTTCTTGGGCAGGCAGCTTCTACACTCCAGAGGCTCTTCACGACCTCCTTGGCATGTAAAGTAACACAAATTTAAATCGAAGCGCCACACCACTGAAGAAGTCCAGACACAAAATGTAGTCAAATAAAAGTCAGGGAGACTTTCCAAAAACTATCCAACACATTTTGTAGGTCCAAAATACGTTGGATACTTTTTGTATTGTCTCCTCGACTTTTATTGGAATAAAGTTGTATCTGGACCTCTTAGTAGTGGCGTGGCACTTCAATTAAATTTGTTAATTTATGCTGCTCCAAATGTATGCTTAAGTGCGCCCGTGTGAACAAGGCCTCAATGCACAGTGCAAGTAGGCACACAGTTTAGCAATTGTTATGAATGGTTCTAGCTCACCCCTACGCAAAGTGTGTTGGCTGAAGAATTCACAACCCATTTTTTCATGAGTTAAAGTGGACCTTCAGTCATTTTTCAACTTTCCATCTATTAAATCTTCTGCCCTTGTTGTTTTAACTTTGGATAGTAAAACATTTTTTTTCTGCCAGTAAATATCTTATACAGCCCACTTCCTCGGTCTTGTCATTAGCCTAGGCCAGGGGTAGGCAACCTCGGCACTCCAGCTGTTTTGAAACTACAAATCCCATCATGCCTCTGCCTCTAGTCATGTCTGTGATTGTCAGGGTCTTGCTAAGTCTCATGGGACTTGTAGTTTCACCACAGCTGGAGGGCCCAGGTTGCCTACCCCTGGCCTAGGCTTACGACATCATGCACAGCTCTCTCTCTCTCTCTCGTGAGAGTTTGCCAGAAAGGGAGGGGGGATGAGTCATAAGAGGGCCAATGAGAGCCGCAGAGCTGGAGGTGTGCCTCTGTGTGTCTGTGTAAATCCAGGAAGTGAACAGGCAGCAGCTTCAGCTGCCCACAGTTAAAATGGTTGCAGCCAGACTTAATGGAGGGGGAATTCTGCAGCATATTTGGCAAGTACAGAATCACAGTATATATAAAATAATATGCAAAGTGGTTGGAGGGAAGCTTCAGAATGGCAAAGATGTATTTGTTACAAATTATGTGAGCAGACTGCAGTTCCTCTTTAACCTGCATTAAAGGTGCTACTGATGACAGTGGGTTGAACAAAAAAAAAAAAAATAAATAAAAAAAATTAAAAAAAAAAAAAACTGACCCCGAAGTAGATGGGGGAATCCTTCCAGCTGAGCTATTGTACTCTGACAGGGGGGAAAATTCCCCCCTGTCAGAATACACTGATCAGCATTGCAGGCTATATAGCCTGCAGCGCTGATTCAGGGGGGAAAATCTGACAGAGTGATGGATTAACATCTGTACAACCACAGTACCCATACATGGATCGAAATTTGGCCAGTCCTTGCTTAACTGGCTGAATTTTGTTCTATGTATGGCCGGCTTAAAGTGTCACTAAATCCACATCATAAAATACTCTCAGTAAATGATGTATTACATGCTGTTCCAACTCACTCAGTCATTATGAGATTCGTTTTCTGTATTCTGCAAAATACCTGGTTGATCTTGCAGCTCTTAATCTCTACCTTTTGTCCATGTCCCCAATTCAGATGGGGATTTTGCAGCTGTGGTGGCAACTCTGCACATGCTCAGTTTTCAGTAAGTTTATATGCTGAGTAAGCATTTCCTCCCTATAACATCTGAGCAGCCCATGTGACTCTAGAGTTACACATGTGGGCGTATACACAGTGGTAAATGACAGCCCACTCCCTCCCTCCTTTTCCATGCCCAGTAACTAGACAATGGGGTCTGATATTACTTGTAGATTTATGGTGGCTTCACCTCCCTCTTATTCTAAGACACAGGCTGGAGGGGCGTGACACAGCGTGTGACTAGCAAAAATCAGCCCTCACCGTATTCTTGCCAAAAAATAATAAAAATTTAAATAAAATAAAAATTTGATTTCAAATATATATTTGTATGACAATTTAAAACAGTTTATTGATATTTATTTTTACTCTGTATTCCAAAGTCTTTTTTTTCTATTTTAAACATGTGACCAGCAACAGAAGACTAGATGCTCCTCCTACTTATGTTTCCCTGCAGACAGGCTGGGAAAGATCTGGGTCATGTGACAGCTGTATATAGATTAAGAAAAAAGTACTTGGATGTTTTTGTTTTTTTATTAAAATAATTACAGTGTCATTATCCACATACAGAAATAGAAGGGACAATGTAAATTAAACATTGTGTGTTTAGTATCACGTTAACTGACCTAAGTTCCGCAAAAAGTTTGTCCAGCTCTGACAATGTTTTGTTCATTTCATGGAGCTCATGCCATAAGAAATTATTTGCCTATTGTTCGACGGACTTCTAGACAAAAACAAGGTTTAAGCTATTGTTCTGAAATGCAATTAACTATGAAATTAATTTATTGTAAGCTCCGGGAGCTCCCCGTTTCTGGAAACAGTTGGAATTCTCAGTATTACTGAGTATTAAAGCGATACTAAAGTCTCGTTTTTTTCATTTAAAAATAAAAAACATGTTATACTTACCTGCTCTGTGTAGTGGTTCTGCACAGAGCAGCCCTGATCCTCCTCTGCTCCTGGCCCCTCCCTCCTGCTGAATGCCCCCACAGCAAGCAGCCTGCTATGGGGGCACCAGAGCCGAGCCGCTGCTCTGTATGTCCATTCAGACACGAAGCTGCAGTTCTGCCCCGCACCCTCTCGCCTCATTGGCTCACTGACTTTAAGTGACAGCAGCGGGAGCCAATGGCCACACGCTGCAGTCACAGGCGATGGGGAGAGTCCCGAGTGGCCGACAATCTCCTGCAATATCGCTGGATCGACATAGGCTCAGGTAAGTATTAGGTTGTTTGAGGGGGGGCTGCTGCACACAGAAGGTTTTTTATCTTAATGCATGGAACTCTGGAAATGTGATCTGTTTGTGGTCCCTTAGGACATTTTAGAAACACAGTACTGAAATATTTGTACCCTGAGGCAAAAGACTCTTCCAGAAAGATCGAGCATAATGTACTGACAAAAATACTGAGCATCAGTGGCGTCGCTAGGGGGTGGCTTTTGGGGCTATAGCCCCGAATCTGGGGCCCATAGCCCCGAGTCTCTGCAGGGGTCTCCAAGGGGAGGGGATGCTCACTGGGGACCCTGATGTAAGTGGGGGGCTCTCTGGGGACCCTGATGTAAGTGGGGGGCTCTCTGGGGACCCTGATGTAAGTGGGGGGCTCTCTGGGGACCCTGATGTAAGTGGGGGGCTCTCTGGGGATATATACACACACATATATATTATATACATGTGTATGCTCGCCCTACGGTGCTATGGGCTACTACTTACTACGGTGCTATGGGGTCTAGCCCCCTGGTCTTTTGTAGACCTAGCAACGCCTCTGCTGAGCATCAAGAAAAACGGGTTTATAGGTAGAAAAACTTTTTTTTTCCTATTTTGTTTAAGTTTCCATGTAATCATCTTGCTTGGAAAAAGGGTATAAAAGTTGTCATAACTTGAAAATGTAATAAAAAGATCTTCAAAAAAAAAAAAAATTGCCACAGAAATCAAATTCTGATTTGAAGAGCTATTTTCAAGCTTTTTGTTATCTATAAATAAACCATTTTCAGGAGGAGGAAGGAGTTGATAAACATGGATAAGAAAATGAGGGGAAATGTATAATAATTATACAACAGTTAAGCCTTGTACACACGATCGGATTTTCGCCAAGGAATTGTGTGAAGACAGACTGTTTGCCTAAAATCCGACCGCTAGTACGCTCCATCAGACAATTGTTTTCCAACATTTTACGCCAACAAAATGTTGGATGGCAGGCTAGTAAATTTTCGACGGACAACGGTCTGTTGCCAAATTTTCGTATCGTGTGTACAGAAGTCCGTCACACATAAGTCCAAAGTACAAACACGCATGCTCGGAATCAATGCTCTGTGGCAAGCCTCCATCCCTAATTACATGTATTTGCAGAGAGAAATTGGTCATGGGACTTTGAACGAGGCGTGTCACAAATGAAAAAAGTAAAATGTAAATCGCATAGAAGGGTACACAAGTAAAAATATTTATTTTACAAGCTGAAACATTTCATTATCTCAAGGTACAAAATACAATTCGTATAAAAAAGAGATCCCAAAAAGGGCCATTCTAAGCTGACACATGATAAATAATAAATAAAGCTCAATTCATAGAGATAAATACATAATGATGTTTGCATCCATAGGTACATGATGAGTGTTCCTTATGGATGCATGATGTGAACTTTTCGTGAAGGTTTTGTGGATTTGTCCATTAGTCAGAATTATAATGCCACAAATAGAGATAGATCCAAGTGAAAAATAGTGTACAGTGGAACCTTGGATTACAAGCATAATCTGTTCCAGGAGAATGCTTGTAATCTAAAGCACTCACATATCAAAGCGGGTTTCCCCATAGAATTCAATGGAAAGGAAGATAATTTGTTCCGCATTGACTTCCATTACATGCAATACCGCATGTGGCCAGAGGTGGGGGGGGGGGGGCGCCGGAGACCCTCGGAAATACTCGGGGACGCTCGGCTGAACATGGAAAGGCTTGTAAACTGAGTATTTCCGAGTGATCCCGGGTATTTCCGAACGGCTCCGAACAGTTCCGAGTGTCCCCGGCGCCCCCGCACCTCTGCCCAAATGCAGTACTGCACGTCCCATTAGCTTGAATTCTGCTTGTTTTGCGAGACACTCGCAAACCGAGTCAGAATTTTAAAAAAAAGTTGCTTGTCTTTAAAAAAAAAAAAAAAAAAAAGGGGGGGCAAGGAATCCCATACTCACATGCCAGCTCAGAAAGCCAGACTATCCACTGATTACCGGAAATGGAGGACGCCGGATACAATGCTAGGTCCGGGGCTGAGGCGGGGGACCCCCATCCAAAGCAAAGGTGCAAGCGATGCAACGAACCAGATAACCATTAATTGATAATGTGAGGGGAAGGTGGGAGGACACACCCGATCCACACTGATTCTGAAAGTATAAATGTACACATATAAAAAGTCTAATGCGTAACTGTGACAAAGTGCTTGTATCTGAAAATGTGTCCTGCCCCAAGTGGATAAATCCCAAGTGAAAAAATGCCCCACTGCATAAATATCAGATACCAGAAGTGATAACCCGTGAAATGGGTGTATATTAGTAAAATCGGCAATGTAAAAAACAGGAGTGAACAAGTGCCCAATAATAAATGCAACGAGGGGAAAAATAAATAAATAAAATATTATGTCAACAAAAAATTCTACAACAAAAACTTACTGGTGTAGGGTGAACAAAAATCAAAGTGTCTCTGCAGTGGAGACATGGGAATTGAAATGCTAGAGCAGTGGTTCTCAACTCCTGTCCTCAGGACCCACTAACAAGCCAGGTTTGCAAGATAACTGAAATACATCACAGGTGATATCATTTGCTGCTCAGTGATTGCAGTATTCTAGTCTGCATCTCCCCAAGGTAATACATAAAACCTGGCCTGTTAGTGGGTCCTGAGGACAGGAGTTGAGAACCACTGTGCTAGACTTTGGACGCTATAAATACCCAAGATGGTGGGTGGGTCCCCGGCCAACGTCATGCATGGACCAATGGGGAGAAAGGAACGCAGAATGGTAAATCACAAAACCGTGCGAACACCAGAAGTGCGTCCACCGCCGCCCTAACCCCTAAATGTCGCCGCAAGTGCCGCGTGTGCATGATGCCGATGCGTGGGAGGACACCCCCCGCCTGCATCCCAACATAGGGATGGAGAGGTACTGCCAGGCGTCGCAGGCCCTAAATCAACAGAGGATGGCACCCTCCACCCCCTAGATGAATCAGAGCTGGTAAATGTAAAACCAAAAAATGGCCAGCCATGAAATGTTGTAATATGATGTGAGAAATGAAATCATAACCGTTCATATAAGGAAATGTAAAAAGTATATATGTATATAAGGCAAAATAATATAAAAAAAAAAAAAATAAATAGTGGTATGTCAGATCACTAGAGACCGGGGCATCTTCCACCCAAATGTTGAACATTTCCAAGATTTCCTTGAGCCTGATAAACTTATAGTAATATTTAAACACTGACAAAAGGTGGTTTACTAAGCCTTTCTCCATATCCATGTGCATGGAACTGGTTCTGCCAAACGGCACTGATCCCGTAACTATGCAGTCACCATCAAATGGGAGGTCAATCAGCACCTCTGGAGGAAGGCCAAGGTCCAAGGGCACTCTGAGAATGGTTGATCAGCTATTATTTTGGGGCCAAGTACAGAATATGTACGTACCAAAGCTGGAGTAATCTTTGTAGACAAGACAAGTGTTCCTGCCACATGCGAAGTTGCCAAACGGCCAATATGGGTGTAAATGGAGTTTTTCTATAAAAGGGTCCCACAGAATGCCCACGCAGCAGGCCCTGCAGATTTCCTCACTGGAGAACTTCAAATTATCCACCATGTTGATGTAAAAGTTACTTTTTTTAAATTATGAAAAAAACAAGGCTCTGTAAAAGAAATTTGACATCATTGGCTTGTTTTCATGATTCAATGCCATGAGATGCCAGAAAGTCTAACCACTAATCGGATGTTCACAATTTAATAGATATCCACTGAACTTCAATGGCAAGGTAATTGATCTCGAAAAAGAAAGGAGAAGAGGTCAGTGCAATGCTTCATTCAGAAGGGAAATGCTATTACAGGAGTGTGTGTAAGGGAAACTAAAATAGAAGACCTAAAGACAACCCGTTTTTATTTAAACAAATGTCTTTTATTCCATACAAGTCATTCTACTCTTCACTGCTACTTCTATTGCGTTAGCTTGGAGTTCTCCAATTTGCGTCCTTATTTTGAGTGACCTCTCTGCACCTGACGGGTAGCAAAAGTGTCTTGCAGACCCTGCTAAAGGGGAGATTGGCGATAGCTCATGACCCACCACTGTGACCCAAGGACGGAAACGGGGCTGTCTACAAAAGTTCACCATTCAAACAATGCAGACCCGAATCAAAGGCAAGGGAACTTACTAATGAAAAGAAAAAAAAAAAAAAAAGGAGCACAAAATTAGAACTGCTACCCTAAGCAAACAATCAAAAGGTCTTAGCTTTTCCATAAAATATAAAAGTTAAAACCCAACTGACCATTAAGGGCAGTCATTCCAATTTTGTGCTCATCTTCCTTTATCCAGGTTTAATTTATCATTCCTACAGGTACAGCCAAAGCCATTACAACATAAAGATCCTCTTATTTGCAACTGTAGTGGTGTGGTGTCCCAAAGTGAAATGCTGCATCTACTTGGAACTGAACTGAACTATCCATTGTGATCCTGGAATTACCTTGGCGAAAAGGCAAATCATCTTTTTCCACACAAAAAAGCAGGAGATATAGGAGCAGAGAGTTATATTAAGTACAAATATGACATAAGTGACCCAAAAATACAACCCTGCCATGGGTGTTTATCCATCGAAGATTGCTGACAAGGTCATCGCACTCCAGGGATTATGTGGCTGTGCTAATTACACAGACGGCAAATGATTAGCTGTAAAGGAAAAGTCCAATTATCGGCTTTGGCCCATCAATATTTTATCTTGTGTCAACAAATCTAAAGGGCTATGAATGCACATGTCAACATCTACCTATGATAAAAATTGCAGAGTTCAGCGGGTGAATTACATCAGGTCTTCCAAAGAGGAAAATTATGATTACAGAGAAATCCTCGAACACTCTGTAGTAGGCTCTGGGAAGCATCTTAGGGCTACAAAGTGTCATCCAGACCAAAAGCATTATTTTAAAGTTGCACTCCAGACAAACAGCTACATACATAAAAAATACATTGTGAGTGCTTTTTTACCTGCCAATAGATTTGTATTACTAACCGTCAAGCCCTGAGATAATCCAACTCTGACAATTAGCACAGCCTTGTCCGGCACGGCAGGAGGCCTGATATTTCTCTGCAGAAAGTCAGTCTCCTTCCCACCCCCAGCCTGTGACTGGACAGCGAAAAGATGAGCAACACATGGTTAAGCTAATCTCTTTGTCACACTGAACTCGCCTCCAATCAGCATGATGCTTGCACTGCAGTGCAACTGATTGGATCCTTGTGCTGCTTCTCCTTTCACCAGTCTGAGATCTGCTGTGCTATTGACTACATGAAGCTGATACAAATTTACACTTAGGTACTTAAAGTATTACTAAACCCAGGACCCTGCACTCATTGTATCTGGTCTACCACAGTACACAGAACATGGAAATGCTAACATTTTAGTAAATATAAACTGCCAAATACTTTTTCTCATCAGCAGTATATAGCAGTCTTGTGACTTCTAGCAGTGTCTGGTTAAAGCTTGTAGGAGTTTTCATACTGCACACATTGTCCTATAAGGCTGCAGGATGCGTTCATCCATCGGCAGCAAGCGACTCAGCACTCACCCATCGGCAGCAAGTGAGCAATGCAGAATTAACACATCAATAGTGAGTCAGCATTCACAGATCAGTAGTGACGCAGAGTTCACAGGTCAGTTCAGAGGTCAGGAGTAAGGGATGCAGAGTTCCGGGGGTCAGGAGTAAGGGATGCAGAGTTCCGGGGGTCAGGAGTAAGGGATGCAGAGTTCCGGGGGTCAGGAGTAAGGGATGCAGAGTTCCGGGGTCAGGAGTAAGGGAAGCAGAGTTCCGGGGTTAGGAGTAAGGGATGCAGAGTTCCGCGGGTCAGGAGTAAGGGATGCAGAGTTCCGGGGTCAGGAGTAAGGGAAGCAGAGTTCCGGGGTTAGGAGTAAGGGATGCAGAGTTCCCTAGTAAGTTGACCCCCTATCCCACAGTATAGCCCCCCCCCCCCGCAGCTTACTTGTAGTAGTAAATTTATCCAGTGAAATTCTGTACCCCTGTGCCTGCGCCAATTCAGCAAGTTATGCTCAAGTAATCCATAATCAAGTAATCCTTTACTTTCCTAATCCATGACATTGCTGGACATCTAGGAGCCGAGTGGGAGTTGGACCCCACAGCTGCCTGGCATCTTTACTATGCAACCATTGGGCACTAGTGAAGTACCCGCTGGTTAGTTGACATCTGTCATCTCCCAGGGAGTGGAAGGGTTGCTTCATCCAATCCTCTCCCCCTGCCGCTCCTCCGGTGCCCCATCTTCTCCACACCACAAGTACTAGATGGATATTTGCTGCAGCTGCAATTACCACTTACAGTTACAGCAAAGATCCATTGGAACACAGTATTTCATGTATTTGGTCTCCTGGGGAACAGAACACATTGACAAAAACTGACGTAAGACTTCTTTAATATTAAATAAATTAAGATACACAAAAAAAAAAAAAAAAAGAGGAAGAAGAACAATCTAAAAAAATGACAGCCAGTGTGTGACATCTCTCAATTAAAGTGTTATTTTAGCTCACATGAGATGACATCACTGAGTGCCGCATTCAGTTATTTCGACAGATACGTGATGTGTCACTAAAAAAACTCACCCCTTGATGAATCAGTCTCATAAATTAAATGTGTAAATGAAGTGATTAGTAATTCTGATAAAACAAAGCTGCTTGATTTTCAGGTCCGACAGCTCTATGTTGTGATTGGACGGCGGTCAGGCTCTGCACATTACAGCAGGTGAGTCAAGGATACCTATAATGTCACTTCTGTCTTCTATTCAGCAGAACGGTCATAGGACGCAGATAACACCGAGGACCATTTCATTGCTGCAGGGATGAATACGTCGATTATTCCTTCAAACACTATGAAACCCCTCAAATACCACTGAGGAACATTGCTTCCACATTTAGAGTCCCTTTCATTTCTAAAACTGTGCAGCCAAATCAAGCAGGGTTTTAACAGTGTCTCTGTGCAGCAATGCAGCTTCTTGGCACTTAAAGCAGTACTGAACCCAAAAGCAAACATTTATTTTATTGCAGCTTACCAGTTCTTAGGGCCTTTTCACACCGAATGCAGTTGGATGCATTTTAAACTGCATTTCAACTCCATAGACAGCCCAAAAATCAAGGTGATCCTATGGGCATAATTCACATCCAGGCTTTTTTTTCAGCGGGAACGTGGGGGGACGCAGTTGCGACACACCTAGTACAGCATGTGTATAATGGCGAGGGGTACTAGAGTGTGCTGGAGGGTCTACTGGTGCTGGCTGCTATGTGAAGAAGGGGGGGGGGGGGGGGGGGGTTCTAGTGTTGCTGGTGGAGGATCTATTATTGCTGGAGGGGGGTTAATTGTTGCTGGGAGGGATTTACTGTTGGAGGGGTCTGTTGTTGCTGGCTGCAGGGATATGTATTGTTGCTAGTGGGGATTTATTGTTGGTGGGGTGGGGGGTATTTTTTTCCGGCTCCTTTGTTGCTGGAGGTCTATTATTGATGGGGGGGGGGGGGGGGGGGTCTGTTGGCTGAAGGGGATCTATTTTATTGGTTTTCTAGTTATCAGTATCAAATTCCATACATACAAATTACATGGTTCTGTATTCTATAAAAGTTGTGGAATAGTGCCCCACTGCTGTGTCATTGGCAGGAACAGTGCCCCACTATTGGTGCTATTGGTGTCATTGGGAGGAATATTGCTCCAAGGGCCACATAAAGGCAAGCAAAAGGTTACATCTGGCCCCGGGCCACAGTTTGGAGACCGACATATACAATAGCTTACATGAACAAACGTTTCATGGATAACCTAAGTCTGCGTCTGGATAACAGTGTTCTAAGCACATACACAGTACCATCAATAGAATTAATTACAGCACTCCTAAACCAATCCAACCAATTCAACTCCCTTACTAATAAAATATAAACAAAAAAAAAAAAAAACAAAAAAAAAAAACACACAACTAAAAACTAATCCCAGTGCAATTCAATAAATACCACAAACCTAACACCTATACCAATAAATAATGAATTAGAACAACAATTTGAAACCATGCTTTGACCTTGAACTCAATTTCTAGATCAATACATTAGTAATAAAATAAATACATTAACAGCGCAATAAAGTATCATTTTTTATGAGTAAATCATTAAAAGAATAGATTCACCAATAAAAGCACAATAAATAGAATTATAAAAATGCAACACTAGAAATTATCAATTCATAGAGAATTAAAGTCTTAAATAAAATCAAAGTGCTATAAAGAATAAAAAATAAAAATCAATACCAATAAATTAAATAAATATTCTATTCAACATTTACAATGAACCCCATTCACATTTAGCATTTCCTTTGTATAAATAAGAATAAACAGGAACTTTCCATTTTTCTCCTTTGATTTTTTTGGCTCACTATGGTCAAAAATTATTGTTGGTTTCAACCATTATACATCTTAGAAAAAAAAAATGAAATTCTACTGGCATATGTCCAGCTTTAGTAGAATATAAAAGGGCCATCATGTTAAAGAAGGCCTGAAGCCTGATTTTGCATGCGCAAATTTATTTATATATACACACACATGTAAAAGATTAGCTTATAGCAATGAATTATCAACATGTATTATTATTATTGTAAATGTAATTATTAAAATGCATTATTCTAAAAACCTTAGTTTTATGTATAATTTGTAATGATACACACATACATACACACACACACACACACACACACAGTAGCAGCCATTATTTACATTTGCATCTTTCTTTTCCCAGATATACAATGGTTGTATATTAGGCCTGATTTACACCTATGCATTTTTTAGTGCATTTTCAGTTTTTCAGAAACACACTACAGTCCATATAACATGGTTTTCTATGAGTCACATTCACATCTGTGCATTTTATGGAAAGAGCCAGGAACTTTTTTCTGGTTTTTGGTTCCATAGACTTCAATGGGTCCAAAACGTGTATTGAAAAAACGCAAAATACACATGCAATATGCCATCTGCAACCTTCATAGGTGTGAACCAGGCCTAAATGGAGAAACGCACTACAGTCCATTTAACATGGTTTCCTATGGGACACGTTCACATCTATGCTTTTCTTAGCTGCTTTTTTATTTAAGTGTTTATTATGTTTCAAAAAGTAATACAAAAAAAGTGCCAATTGGGCCTACCCTGGCATTAATTTGTGTACAGAAGTGACAAAAAGAGAAAAAAGGGTGATGAGTAATAACATGTAGCTTCTACAAAGTTACATCAAAACTTGAGGGATTAATAGTAGTGGACAAACAGTTTGAGTCGAACATGCATATAAGCATAAGGTATCACTATGATGAATATGTTGAACAATGGGTCAAGAGAACTAAAGAGGGTAGCAATGGTAGAGCAGTAAACTATATGAAATATTTTGAGTACCGCAGAGAGATCTTTTGTGGGTAATTGGTGTAAGGAGGAAGGGAATTACAGGTCCTGATTGATGATAGGTGGGGATTTGAGTCAAATTGAGAAGTATATATGGGAGCCATATTTGGTTCGACGATATTGGTTAGGGTGGATAGGAACAGTATTTGTCAACTAACACAATGGAGCACTTCTACAGTCATTGATCCAAAGTTTCCAGATTTTGGTAAATCGTTTTGTGGATATATTGGCTTTGGCAAAAGAGCATTCCATTAGGTAGTGCAAGTTAAGTAGTCGGATGATATCTTTCAGTAGAGAAGGGTGAATCAATTTCCATTTTTTTGCAATCGCCAATCTTGCTGCTATTAGGATGTGTGTCACCAGTGTTTGTAGGTGCCTAGGCCAAGTGGGAATTGAGAGCCCCAGGAGCAGATTTAGTGGGGACATAGGAATAGATATGCCACATAAAGAAGAGATTAGTTTCCTCACTTTTTCCCAGAATTTTTTGATAGGAGGGCACTCCCTGTGTGATAGGGATCCAATGTTATCGCAACCTCTCCAACATTTGGACGAGGTGTTTGGGTATATCTTTGCCACTCTTTCTGGGGTGAAGTACCATTTGTGGAACAACTTCTGTAATGACTCCCAGTGGATGATGTAGTGAGACAAAAGTAAGGGTATTATGAGGGCTTTCTGCAGATGGAGGTGGTTGGTCTACTAATGAGGACCAATATTGTGCAGATGAAAATAGTAGATCCAGAGATGGTTTGGTAAGCAGCTGATACACTAGGGAAATTCCTTTGGTTTTAGATTCATTAAGATTAAGGTTCATTAAGGTTGTAATACTTTTAGGAGGGCGAGCGAGAGAGAGTCTGCACTTGACCAACGTAGTCTTGACAAGATGGATCTTATCCGCAAGTAGAGAAAGAACGTATGGTTGGGTAGGCCAAATTGCTGTGATAGGTGGGAAAAGGGATGGAGACCTGATGCTGAGAAAAGCATTCCTATGTTGGTAATACCGGCCTTAGTCCATTCCGATAGGGGTAAGTACAGGGATAGGAGATGTATAGCTTCTATGGGTATTGCTGACAAGGTGTCCACTGATATCCCTGCTTCAAGATGCGAGATAGCTGCCCACACCTTTATGGAGGCAGTGATGGTGCCTAGTGGGTAGAGGTAGAGCCAGGTGGCGGCCAGGACATGTTTGGGGTTTGTAAGGAGTGTGGTGGCTTCTATTTGATTCCAAGTTGAGTGGTGTTTGTCTGACCACCAGTATTTCAGTTGGTCTAAGATTGTTGCTCGATAATAAGCATGGCAATTTTGCAGTTTTTAATCTACCCAACAACAAAAACGCAAAATCCACCGCAAAAACGGATCAAAAGCAAACTGCATAGGTGTGAACCAGGCCTTAATGCTCCTTTTCACAAAATCTTCCCTCACTGGGAACAATAAAATACTATTCCAAGCTCTAAAACCTTTCCCTGTTAGGGGAACTTCCTGTTGTCTGACAACCGTCTATTAGAAGTGCAGAGAAGTTGCCTTATTTCCTGTTCTGTCAAATTGACAGAAATTCCCCGAGTGCAAACAGTGACTTGTTCTAGTGATGCAACGTATTTTACAAGGTTATTATTCATTAAAGTTGAAGTTTACCTTAAATTATATATTGAACAATAAACAGCCATATAACACATGTACCTTGATAAATGCATAGCAGCATGTTTGACTTCTGTCCACGCTCTGGTGTGGGGGGGGGGGTGATTTACTAAAACTGATTTATTCAGAATCTTCTGTAGGTGTGCATAGTAGCCAATCAGCTTCCAGGTTTAAAGCAGAGTTCCACCCAAAAATGGAACTTCCGCTTTAACTGATAATGACCCCCTGACATGCCACATTTGGCATGTCATTTTTTTTGGGGGGGGGGTTACCCGATTTTTACAGGCATCCAGGTCCTACTTCCTCCCCTGGCGCCGCGGCACAAGGAGGAAGATCAGCTCTCGCCCCTCCCTCCCTGCAATCTTCTGGGATACATCGTAGGTCCCATAAGATTGCCCGTCCAATCACAGCACGCAGTGTGGCTTGCGCATGAGCAGTGTGCGCCCAGCTGTGAAGCCACAGAGGAAGGGGAGAGGAGCGAGGTTACTGCGCCCGCATCAATGGACTGTGGGACAGGTGAGTGTCTGATTATTACAAGTCAGCAGCTACACTTTTTGTAGCTGCTGACATTTAAACAGGTGGAACTCCGCTTTAACTGACAAAGCTTAAAGTGTTACTAAACCCACAACAGTAAAATCAGCTGTGGTTTTTTTTTTTTTTTTTGCTAAACGAATAAAAAGAAAAACCTAAAATTTTGAAAAAAAAAATGTTTGTGTTTGTTATAAAATGTTGTAAGTAAGGTTTCTCCTTCACTGATGGCCACTGATAGGCTGCACTGATATGCATCACTGATGGCACTGGCAGCCATTGCTAAATGGGCACTGGCATCATGTCTGGGCACTGAATGGCATTCCTGGTGGTCCAGGGTGGCATACCTGGTGGCCATCCATAATCGGCATCCCCGGTGGTCCTGGAGGCATTCCTGGTGGTCCGGGGTGGCATCCCTGGTGGCCATCCATAATAAAACATCCCTGGTGGTCCTGGCGGCATCCCTGGTGGTCCTGTGCTGATAATCAGCGCAAACCCCCGTCAGGAGAGCAGCTGATCGGCTCTCCTCTACTCGTATCTGCGAGACGTGAGTGAGGAAAAGCTGAATAACGGCTTTTCAGGTTTAAACTGTGATCAGCCGTGATTGGACACGGCTGATCATGTGGAAAGAGCCTGTCTGAGGCTCTTTACCAAGATCGGTGTTGCGGTGTGTCAGACTGACACTCCGCACCACCCATCGCCGTGCGCACCGGCCGTTATCCTTAAAGATGTCATATGATACATCAGGATAACAGCCACCGCCTGGCCGTCATTTTGCTATAGGCCGGGCAGGAAGTGGTTAATTATTGTTAAAAAAAAAAAAAAAAAAAAAAGGGAAGATGACTGCATGCCTTGTTGTCTCCACAAGAAACCAACATTCGACATGTTTCACCATTACTGGTTTGCTCACAATTGGTGGTGAAATGCATCAAGTTAGTTTGGTTTCAGATGGAGACATCAATACATGGAGTCTTTTTTTTGACAAATTATTAAACACAGAAAGAAGAGCTAAAGTTTTGGAGTGTGGCTTACATAGTTTGTACCAGGGGTAGGCAACCTCGGCCCTCTAGCTGTGGTGAAACTACAAATCCCATCATGTCTCTGCCTCTAGGAGTCATGCCTGTGGTTGTCAGGGTCTTGCAACGTCTCACGGGACTTGTAGTTTCACCACAGCTGGAGGGCCGAGGGTTGCCTACCTCTGGTTTATACTTTTGACTTTGGCTCAGTTCACGCCAAAGTCACACTGAAGTTGCCTGGCAAAGTTGCACTGCAGTGTGAACCGAGCCGGGCTGTGGTAGACGGGCTGTGGTAGACAGCACCTGGGTTGTCCATGTGAGATGAAAGAAGCAAGCCTGGAGTGGAACCATGGGTTTGGGTATGTTCTTGACATGTGCATCCTACAATGTATTTACCCCAACATGCTCCTGTGAACGAACAATAAAAGCTCCTACTACATCACGAGAACGAAAACATTTCCTGGTTCACACCAGACCATCACAGGCATTGGGCGATCGTAAAAGTAATTTTTCTCTAACAGTCAAATAGCCCTTTACCAAAACTGCATCAACTTTATGTGCGCAATTACCTTTATTCAATTTTATATTTTTGCAAATTTTAATAAATACATTCAGGCAGTCTGTTATTTAAATATAAAAATGAACTCACTCCCCATAAAAGTCGCACTTCTCGTTCTAGAACTGCCACTTCCGTACATAAAGATGAGTTTAACGGGTCAGTTTCATAAAGCCATAACAACAATTAAGAACTTTGGACTTAAGCTGACCACAACCCAATTACATCGTATTTAGCAACACGGTGTCTAGAGCAGAGCGGTACCCACTACAAAGCATTAGCGAAGCCACGCCGAGTATTATTTAATGGTTGCATAACAATCCTAATCAAATTATAGGTCTTCCGACTATTTAGAAAACAAATGTTCATGCAGATTGGCTCACACAATGAATGGGGCCCATTGTTCTCTGGCTCAAGGAAGCTTGTTGAGAAGCTTTTTTAGACGACAGCGTTCTCCTCTCGCTCAAACCATATTTAAAGAACTAAAGGCAACAAAGAACAAAGTGATCTACGAAGGTCATTCAAGAAACAGCATGACTGTTAAAAACAGTTCATTTCATATCCCCAAATATGAGATTAAATTTGACTGCAGCTAGACTAAGCAACCGATAATTGGGTCATCAGTTCGAATCCCAACCACAGCGCCACCTGCCAGGAGCTTGAATGTTCTTCCTGTGCCTGCATAGGTTTCCTCCGGGTACTGCGGTTTCCTCCCACACTCCAAAAAGACATGCTGGTAGGTTTGGCTCCTGTCTAAATTGGCCCTGGTATGTGTATGTATGAATGCGAGTTAGGGACCTTAGATTGTAAACTCCTTGAGGGCAGGGACTGATGTGGATGTAGGGTTGCTGCCTTTTCTTCAAGCCAAACCCGAACATGGGCAAACTCACCCAAAAGTGGGAGCGGGTACCTATCAAAACCAGGGTAAGACCTTGGATTGAGAGTAACTTGGTTTGACAGTGTTTTGCAAGACAAGCTAATTTTTTTTAATATATTTGATATTTGACTTGATAAACGGGCGATGTTTTGATATATATGTAGCGTCATGTAACTGAGTATAAAAGAGAAGAGAAGAGAGGAGCCTCTAAGTGTAGCAATATGGTTACATATAATGAAGGTACAACATTTAGCAACTCACATGGTTGATGATTAAAAGAGGTGCATCTAAGTATGCAGACATCCGGGGTAAAGCTGTCCACAGAGACAGCGCCCCCATACTCCTGCGCTCACGTGCAAATGTGAACATGCATGTAGGTCCTGCACGCAGGGCCGTGGATAAGGGGGTACATCCAGTCCACCTGTATGGGGCTCCAGGCAGCAGGGTGAATCTGGTGTGGGCAGGAAGGGTGGTCAGCATGGCAGGAGGGCAATTGCTGGCCTGTATGACCCTCTTTGCAGCAGCTGGAGAATGGGAGAAGGGTTCGGTAAATAAGTCATATTTACCAGCCTCTTCTTTTCCTGAACACAATGAGTGATATGTCCCGATCACTCACAGTGTTTATTCATAACTGAAGCGCAGTAGACTGTGTTTAATCGAGTGTGGGGGGGTCCCTGTCAGGTGGGCTATATGGAGCCCGTAGTTTCTAACAGCAGCCCTGCCTGCACGCATATGTTAACGGCGATCGCACCACACGTGAGGCATTTCTACGAATGTCAGAGCAATAATTTTAGCACCAGACCTCCTGTGCAACTCTAAATTAGTAACTTGTAAAGGCTTTTAAAAAAAAGTGTTGCCTATGGAGATTTTTAGGTACTGTAATTTAGCGCTGTTCCATGGGCAGACGCAATTTTAACGCATAACATGTTTGGCATGTATTTACTCAGTGTAACATAATCTTTTACCAAACGATTGGGATTTAAAGAATTTGTTTTCGTGCATTAAAATTCATTTTTTTCCCCCCAAAAAATTGCATTTTAAAACCGCTTCGTAAATATTAAATATTGTGTTGCATAAAAATATGCAACACATTTTATTCTCTAGGCCCTCTGCTTAAAAAAAAAAAAAAATAATAATAATATTTTAATATATTTGGAGGGTTCCAAGTTGTTTTCTAGCAAAAAAAAAAAATGTTTTTTTACATGTAGAAGAGGAATACCAGAATTGGCGCGGACTGGAAGCAGTTAAAGAAGGTTCCGGTGGCCTCATCACGTGATCCTTTCCCAGACAACCTTCTTTCCATATTGCAAAGGGCATAAGTGTATGGGTACAAGCCCAGGGACGTCTACAGGCACAAGGGAGCTCCCGGTGATATCCCGCGCCCAGGGATCCACATGTGGCATGTACAGCTGATCATAGAAGCGCATGGCTCTCCCCGCTCGTACCCGTGCAACACCAGTGCTCTTTTACATTCAGTGTTTACCTGCGCATGCACATGTGCAATATTTCCAGAATGCAGAAATTTTGTGTTCAGGAAAATGACATGATGCACCCATGTGCAGGAAAACGCTGCTGCTATAAGCACATACAGTCACTTCTATCTGTGGCTCTCCAGGAAGAGGAAACCAGTGAAAGTTGTACGCTAGAGCTTCTTTATGCCTGCAAATGTCCATGTGCCTGACTAGTTATTCCCAACCAGCTTTTTGGTATACTGACTTGAAATAAAAAAAAAAAAAAAAAAAAATCTTTCCCCCCATTTTTGACATTTTGTCATGTTACAGCCAAAAACGTAAATGTATTTTACGTGATAGACCAACACAAAGTGGCACATAATTGTGAAGTGGAAGGAAAATGATAAATGGTTTCCAAATTTTTTTACAAATAAAATATCTGAAAAGTGTGGTGTGCATTTGTATTCAGCCCCCTTTACTCTGATACCCCTAACTAAAATCTAGTAAAACCAATTGCCTTCAGAAGTCATCTAATTAGAAAATAGAGTCCACCTGTGTGTAATTTAATCTCAGTATAAATACAGCTGTTCTGTGAAGCCCTCAGAGAACCTTAGTGAACGAACAGCATCATGAAGGCCAAGGAAAACACCAGACAGGTCAGGGATGTTATAAAAAATATCCCAAGCTTTGAACATCTCACAGAGCACAGTTCAATACATCATCTGAAAATGGAAAGAATATGACATAACTGCAAACCGACCAAAACATGGCCGTCCACCCAAACTGACAGGCCGGGCAAGGAGAGCATTAATCAGAGAAGCAGCCAAGAGGCCCATGGTAACTCTGGAGGAGCTGCAGAGATACACAGCTCAGGTGGGAGAATCTGTCCACAGGACAACTATTAGTCGTGCTCTCCACAAATCTGGTCTTTATGGAAGAGTGGCTAGAACAAAACCATTGTTGAAAGAAAGCCATAAGACGTTCTGTTTATAGTTTGTGAGAAGCCATGTGGGGGACACAGCAAACATGTGGAAGAAGGTGCTCTGGTCAGATGAGACCAAAACATTAAAAAACGCTATGTGTGGCGAAAAACTGAAAGTGCACATCACCCTGAACACATCATCCCCACCGTGAAACATGGTGGTGGCAGCATCATGTTGTGGGGATGCTTTTCTTCAGCAGGGACAGGGAAGCTGGACAGAGTTGATGGGAAGATGGGTGAAGCCAAATACAGGGCAATCTTAGAAGAAAACCTGTTAAGACTCTGCAAAAGACTTGAGACTGGGGCAGAGGTTCCTATTGCATCATGGGAGGTAGGCTGCTTCGCATTTTTCAAGAGGCAACATTAAAATCGTTGCATATGTGCACATCAGTAAAGCTGGCCTTACACTAGTACCATTCCTTCAGTTTTCTAAAAGTCAGTAGGGTTAAATCAGCGTTCAATTTGGACCCTAGTAACAAGAAGATTCAAAGAAGCAGGATGGAACACTTTTCTTGAATGAATGAATTTCTAGCAGCATATGTCATTTTTGTAGGAAAATTCCATTCATAATAAAATCAAAACGTCAAAAGTAGAATTCCAGAACAAACTTAACTAATCCTAAAAATACTCCCTCCCCCTCCTAACACCAATTCTATCGAACCTGTATAAGAAAGAGGTATATACTTACCTGTTTTCAGGCCGCTCCAGCTTTCGTGTCAGCTAGTGGATGCTGCAGGGGAGAGGAGGGAGCGCAGACAATGGTTGGGACATGGGAGCCTCCCCTTTCCCTACTTTCCTACCTAGTTACCCCCTGAGCTAATGTAATCCAACCACCCCCCTGCCCTAGTACACCTTAGCCCTGCCCCAGAGCCACAGCATGCTGTAATATTGACATCCCTTGACCACATTCATTTTACCACTAGCCATGCTTGTACAGCTGAAAGCCTTTCATGGGACCAACTGCACTACAACAACTGAGCTCAACGGGTCTAGGCAGGAAGCATGTGAGCAATTCAAAAGCATAAATGCATTTTAATATAAAAAGGGAAAGTAAACCCCCCATAAACATTAAAAATATTATATATCTGCTGTAACATGTACTTCTATGAGAAAGTGTCCTGTTCTCTTTGTATTAAATCCTTGGTGTTCCTGCTAGTACCCCTGCTTTCCTATCAAAAATGGGCCACACTAGGCATGAGAGCCCTGCGCTGCGTGGTCACTTCTCTAGCTATGCTGTGAACTCAGCCTGCTCTCCTTCAATGATCAGATTGGTCGCTGACACCCCTCAGCCTGCATAGCCATTTATTGGCAAGACCAGTGTACTGCTGTTTCTCCTCAAAAAAAAAAAAAAAACGTATTTATGTTTTTATACGTATACACAAATGTTTTGCATATATATATATATATATATATATATATATATATATATACATACATATACATACACATACACACACACACGTTAAAGTAGGACTATGGCTTCCCATTAAAGAAAAAAAAAAGGAAGAAGAAGAAGACTATGTGCAGCAGTCTATTCATATGACTGGACTGACTGCCAACACACCACAATGGACAGAAAAATAGCCAAGTGACAATTTTTGAAAAGCAGTGCAATGTCCGTGCCTAGTGTTATCTTTCACGCATATTCGTCACCTAGATCAGTGGACTCCAAACTGTGGCCCAGGGCCGAACGCAACCCTTTGCTTGCTTTTATCCAACCCCTGGGGCACTATTTCTTCCACTGACAATAATGATTGGGCACTATACCTTCCACTGACACCAATGATGGGCCACTATTTCTCCCACGGACACCAATGATGGGCCACTATTTCTCCCACGGACACCAATGATGGGCCACTATTTCTCCCACGGACACCAATGATGGGCCACTATTTCTCCCACGGACACCAATGATGGGCTACTATTTCTCCCACGGACACCAATGATGGGCCACTATTTCTCCTACTGACACCAATGATGGGCCACTATTTCTCCCACGGACACCAATGATGGGCCACTATTTCTCCCACGGACACCAATGATGGGCCACTATTTCTCCCACGGACACCAATGATGGGCTACTATTTCTCCCACGGACACCAATGATGGGCCACTATTTCTCCTACTGACACCAATGATGGGCCACTATTTCTCCCACGGACACCAATGATGGGCCACTATTTCTCCCACGGACACCAATGATGGGCCACTATTTCTCCCACGGACACCAATGATGGGCTACTATTTCTCCCACGGACACCAATGATGGGCCACTATTTCTCCTACTGACACCAATGATGGGGTACTATTTTTCCCACGGACACCAACGATGGGGCACTATTCTTTTGAATGGCACCAACTACAGGACGCTATTCCTCTCCCTAATACCAAAGATGCATGGTTTACTCTCAATGACGCCAGGACAATTTTTACTCCCAACGGCCACAGTCTGGTCCCTCCTAAATTCTAAAGGACAGTAAACCCTTTCGTTTAGAACACTTGGAGACTACTGTCCTAGGTCTTTGAATTTGGCAACCAACACATGATGATATGAGCTGCAGAAATCACTGATGATTTCAGGCTGGGGAAAAAAGGACTTGATTGATAGAAATTTCCAACCAAAATTCTTCGGAAAACTCTTATGAAAATTCGTATGTTGATTGAAAGATTTCATTTACTTTTAACATTTGAATTTGGGATTAATGGACTTTACCATGCTAAAACCACATACACTGTCAATAATGTGTTTGTTTGAGAAAGATATTTTCCAGCTTTCTCCTTTGAATTTTCTCATTGCCGCGGTTGAAATTTGACCCTACTAATTATTAGAAAAAAAAAAAAACAACAAAAAAAGCTTTCTTAGAACAAGCTTTTCTTAAAAAAATTTCATGTGGAATTCCATCAATCATTGGTCAGCTTCCCCCCCCCCCCCCCCTCTCACCATAGCCACCTGACTAGAACTGGGGAGCTGTGATGCTTCTGCAAGCCATGTCTAGGTCCCAATCTGCTGCATCTCACCACACACTACCGCAGCTCCCCAATGATGATCAGAGAAGGTTTAAAGCATTTTCCCCCACTTGTCATAGAAATTGGCCCAGGAATCTGGCACAACCAAGAATCTGTGGGAGATAGCAACCTTTGGAGTCACATAAAACAGTAACAAGGAGAAGTTACCATGGGACAATAAAGTCCCAAAAGGGCCACATCTGCTCTCTTCCATGTGGATAAATCAGACCCCCAATTATCCATGGAGTTTCCCAACAAACTGTGCCATTATAGACTACCTTAACGTTCATGTCTCACTCTGTCTCCTCCTGGAAGTGTCAGGAATAGTAAATATTACAACTGAATGACCAGAAAAAGCAAAGCAAGGTTTCTGCCTGGCACGGCGTGCACACACTTTGTGAGCAGATGTGTTATTGTAATGCTGGAAGAATGCCACGTTCTGTCTCTATGCACCAGATCCCAGACTGTGTGGCTAATATGTGTTGTGTGAGTTTAAAGAAACAGACCAGAAGAGGCCTTTATCAGAATAGTAACAGAAATAGGATAGGCAACATTAACGTGACACTAAACTCTGTTTTTTGAAAAAATATTCAAGTTTGTATTCTTAACTCAAGTCCCTTCTATTGCTCTCAGCCTCCTTCAAATCTCAAAACTCCTTTTTTGGACTGCTGTGATTTGACTTTCTTTTAGAGGGTGGCCATGTTCGATCTCCATGGTCCCACTTTGTGTAGGGACGTAGCCACCCTGCCTTGGTCCCACTGTATGTAGGAACATAGTCTCCCTGCCTTGGTCCCACTGTGTGTAGGAACGTAGTATCCCTGCCTTGGTCCCACTGTGTGTAGGAACGTAGTATCCCTGCCTTGGTCCCACTGTGTGTGTAGCCACTCTGCCTTGGTCCCACTGTGTGTAGGAACGTAGCCTCCCTGCCTTGGTCCCACTGCGTGTAGGAACGTAGCCTCCCTGCCTTGGTCCCACTGCGTGTAGGAACGTAGCCTCCCTGCCCTGGTCCCATTGCGTGTAGGAACGTAGCCTCCCCGCCTTGGTCCCACTGCGTGTAGGAACGTAGCCTCCCCGCCTTGGTCCCACTGCGTGTAGGAACGTAGCCTCCCCGCCTTGGTCCCACTGCGTGTAGGAACGTAGCCTCCCTGCCTTGGTCCCACTGTGTGTAGGAACGTAGCCACCCTGCCTTGGTCCCACTGCGTGTAGGAACGTAGCCTCCCTGCCTTGGTCCCACTGCGTGTAGGAACGTAGCCTCCCCGCCTTGGTCCCACTGCGTGTAGGAACGTAGCCTCCCCGCCTTGGTCCCACTGTGTGTAGGAACGTAGCCTCCCCGCCTTGGTCCCACTGTGTGTAGGAACGTAGCCTCGCCGCCTTGGTCCCACTGTGTGTAGGAACGTAGCCACCCTGCCTTGGTCCCACTGTAGGTAGGAAAAAAACAAACACACACACACACACACACACACACACACACACCACACTTTTTTTTTTTTTTTTAATTTACGTAGCATTTCGCTTTAATACTTTAATAAAATGTCTCATTATCTCCTGCCAAAAATCAGCCTTGAGACATAACCTTGCTACACATGACACATCTGCTGGTACCTGACATTCAGCTGTCAGACTTATAAAATAGTCAGTAGCTATAACATTGTAGCTCTCCAGACAAATTTACAACTGCTCAAGAATTTAAAATAGAAAAAAAAAAAAAAAAAAAATGAAATATTCCTAGAGTTTGTCAATAGCCCAGTTAGAAAGATTCACGCTCTGTAACTGTCCCATCACCAAGGTCAGTGGGAATGAAAGTGAGGTTAAATCCACATTTTGAGCTATCACCAGAACAGGTAGAGAGGGGAAATCTAATGGGGACACTTGCTCCTGTGTCAACTGCATGGATCGAAATTTAGCCCGTTAAGCGGGGACTGGACAAGTTTCAATTCATGTGTAGGTAAGGAGACAATACAGAAGTCCATCTACTATTCCACTTCTGTACAACCGCCCTTAAAGATTTTCACCACTTGATCAGTGTCACCGGCTACAGCCTGCAACGCTGATCAGCGTATTCTGACGGCAGAGAAGTACAATAGCTCAGCGGGGAGGATTCCCCCATTTACATCGAATGTGTGGATGGGGGAATCAAGTTTTTTGTTCAACCTGCTGGCTAAAGGAAAAAACAAAACCTCATCTATGGGCTGCCTAAGAGAGGACATCCCTCACATTGTAAGGAGAACTTCGCATTCATTCCCTGTTAAAGGGGTTGTAAAGGTAAAAATTTTTTCACCTTAATGCATTCTATGCATTAAGGTGAAAAAACTTTTGACAGTACCGCCGCCCCCAGGCCCCCCGTTTTACTTACCTGACGCCTCGAATCTTCGCTGCTCGTCCTCGTCATCTTCATTGCAGCTCAGCCTGGTCGCTGATTGGCTGCAGTGGATGGATTGAAAGCAGCGCAGCCATTGGCTCGTGCTGCTGTCAATCACATCCAATGACGCGGCGCGCCGGGGGGCGGGGCCGAGTGATACAGCGAGCGGCTATAGCCGCCGGCTGTATCACGGGAGCGCGCCCGCAAGCACTCACCACCATGCGAGCCCTCGCATTAAGGTGGTAAATGCTTGCGGGGAGGAGCTGAAACAGCCGCCGAGGGACCCCAGAAGACCAGGTTCGGGGCCACTCTGTGCAGAACGAGCTGCACAGTGAAGGCAAGTATAACATGTTTGTTATTTAAAAAAAAAAAAAAAAAAATAACTTTACAACCCCTTTAAGTCTACAGGACGGGAAGTGGAAACTCTTATATTATTTTTTTTAACAAAACAGCAGTTTTAACCCTTCCCTACTCCACTCAAAATAAAAGAAAAAAAGGAAATTTTGGCTTAAGATATTTTAACACAATCATTTTTGTTTTTCAGAGCCCCTCCACCTAACGGCCACATTACCTGTTGATTCTGCCAGTAGATTCATCATTTTTCACTAACCATCAGTGCCACCAATCATTGCCCATAAGTGCCACCTATAAGTACTCATCAGTGCTGCTTTTCAGTGCCTCCTCATTAGTGCCCATCAGTGCAGGAGAAAAATAACTTAGTCGATGTCATAAAATTTTGTAAATAAGAAAAAAAAAAACCCCTTTCTTCTTTTTTCAAAATTTTCAGTCTTTTTTCATTTTTTTTTTAGCAAAAAAAATAAAAAAACTCCAGTGGTGGGTAAACACCACCAATGGGAAGCTCTATTTATGCGAAAGAAAAATTTCATATGGGTACAGCATTGCATGACCGCACAATTGTCAAAGTGCAACAGCACTGAAAGCTGCAACTTGGCCTGGGCAGGAAGGGGTGAAAGTACCCGGTATTGAGGTGGTTAACAAGGCGACAACCCTGTTTGTTCTGCAGTGAAATTGCGCAGCAACACGTTTGCCCTGTGGAGGAAGTGCTCCTGATTGGGAGAGGACTGGCAGCCCACAGTGTGTATTTATTGTTATAAAAAAGGCTAAAGTCATTCCAAGATTGTGTCCTAATCGAACGGTGCTATGCTAATATTTTGCATACAAATAGTACAATCGATCACAACACAACACACAGTTGTCTGATCATACAGCAAAGGCTCTTCCCGTCTCACCCTAAAGCCTCCCCTTGTCAAGTAAACTCAATTATAATCTTAGCTGAATAACAAATGTGTGATATAAAACAAGCCAGTTACATCACTACATATGACTTTACTTCATTTCCATATCAAAGAAAATCTGAGAAAAGCAAGGAACAGATTGGAGATTTAATCCCTACAACACCAGGCAGAGTGAGACCCAAACAGTTCTGCATGTCATCTGCTAACATCACAAAAAAAAAAAAAAAAAAAAAAAAAAAACCACGTATACGTCCCAAAGAAGTCTTCTCTTTTTTAAAGTGGTTGTAAATTCTTGTTTTTTTTTTTCCTAAAAAAAAAAAAAAAAAAAAAAAAAAATTAACGTACGTTATACTTACCTGCTCTGTTGCAGTGGATTTGCACAGAGCAGCCCGGATCCTCCTCTTCTCAGCTCCCTCTTCTGTGATCCTGGCCCCTCCCTCCTGTTGAGTGCCCTGCAGCAAACAGCTTGCTATGAGGGCCCCCAGAGCCAAGTCACAGCTCCCTGTGTCCATCCTGACATGGAGCATGACTCGGCCCCACCCCCCCATCTCTCCTGATTGGCTAGCTGACTTTGATTGACAGCAGCAGCCAATGGCGCCACTGCTGTGTCTCAGCCAATGAGCAGGGAGAATCTCGGACGGCTGAGACACTGGGACATCGGTGGACAGAGAGGGACCTCAGGTAAGTGTTAGGGGGGCTGCTGCACACAGAAGGTTTTTTATCTTAATGCATTAAGATAAAAAAAAAAACCTTCTGACTTTACAATCCCTTTAAGTCCAGATGAATCTTCATCACTTATGCCGCGTACACACGGTCGGACTTTTCGTCTACAAAAGTCCGACAGCCTGTCCGACAGACTTCCTGCGGACTTTCGGCGGACTTGCAGCAGACTTTCTAACGAACGGACTTGCCTACACACGACCACACAAAAGTCCGACGGATTCGTACGTGATGACGTACGACCGGACTAAAATAAGGAAGTTCATAGCCAGTAGCCAATAGCTACCCTAGCATGGGTTTTTGTCCGTCGGACTAGCACACAGACGAGCGGATTTCGGGGTCCGTCGTAGTTACGACGTAAAGATTTGAAGCATGTTTCAAATCTAAAGTCCGTCGGATTTGAGGCTGAAAAAGTCTGCTGAAAGTCCGGAGAAGCCCACACACGATCGGATTACCAGCCAGTTTTAGTCCGTCGGCGTCCGTTGGACTTTTGTAGACGAAAAGTCCGACCGTGTGTACGCGGCATTAGAAGGGCTCATTCACACCAGACTTGTTGGGCAACATTGCCCAATGCAGTCCTAATGCATAGAGAAGACTTATGTCCTATTGCTTCAGTTTCACTATCTTGGTGTGCACTGAAAAAAAAAAAAAAGTTACAATTTTTGCACGCCAGGTTCTGCCGCGCTGCTGTGCACTGCATTACACAGCAGTTAGTGGGTAATCAACCAAAAATGTATTTGCATCCTGGTGCTTCATCAGGGGGCTGGCTGTCTCCTCCTGGTTCTGACAGCCGACCCCCTTATAATCCATAAAAATATAGTCAGGCATGAAATGGAAACTAAAAGCGCCGGTTTGCACTCCGACCGGAAATTACATCTTTTCTGGACGTTGGAGCGCAGGTGAAGTGTAAACTAGCGCTTTCAGTTTCCATGAGTATATTTTTATGGACGTGTGTGCACAATTTTACATCAAACCTGAATTTACTACACTATGAGAGGTTCCTTTACATCTTCCCTTTGCGAGTGAGGTATGCACAGAATCTCTTAAGAGGTGCAGGAGATGGTGGAGCTCAGTTGTCTATATCAGGGGTCTCCAAACTTTCTAAGCAAAGAGCCAGTTTACTGTCCTTAAGGCTTTAGAGGGGCCAGACTGTGGCCAGTGGGAGTAAATAATGCCCCAACAGTAGTGCCCCATTGTTGGTAGCAATGGAAGAAGAGTTCCCCCATTGTTGGTAGCAATGGAAGAAGAGTTCCCCCATTGTTGGTGTCGGTTGGTGAAATAGTGCCCCAAGGGCCAGATAAAAGGCAAGCGAAGGGCCACATCCAGCCCCTGGGCCGCAGTTTGGGGACCTAAGTATATTGCTGGTGGATCAAGCATATGATATCTGTTTGGGGAAACACTTGCTTGGAGATAACTTATGATTTTGACCTTCTTTGAGAAAAGAAAGGATTTATTTCAGGTGAGTGCGGTGTGTTTCTATCTGGGAGAAGAGGAAGAGCACTTTTTTTTTTCATGGGTGTCACTATGATTTTAACACATTTTTGTTCATTGCTTCTGTATTTAATTTACATAAAGCACTTAATTTGCACAGTTTTCCATTAACTTTATTACACATTTGCTTTATTATTTATCGGAGGTATATTTGTATTAGATGAGCGCGGTCCAGTCTTCAAAATATCCTCCTTGTACAATCAACTTCAGGTCAAGCAAAACTATGTAATGGGAGGACCTAACTAAACTATCCAATCAGTTCATACCCAATCAGGCAGGCCCTTTCACTACATACCTGTAGGTAGATCTACCTAAAGTTGATTGTTCAAACAGACCATAGATGTGCGCAGCCTATTGCATTAGGGTGTGCACCCCAAAACTCAAACATGCGCGAGTGCATTTAAAATATATAAAACACACACACTAAATAAATGTAAAAATTGTATTATGTAGTAGGGCAGTGGATGGTGTCAAAAATAAAATATATTTATTTATTTATTTTTTTTTTTAGGAGGTTTGGTGAAATATCAGCAGGGGGTGATTAGGGTGTGCCAGGGCACATCCGTTACACCCCATGCGCACACCTAGGAAACAAGACTGTAACCTACAGTATGTGGCGAGCTTAATCCAATCCCACCTCAATCTCCAATCCCACTGGCTGTCAGAAAACGCTATGCAGGAACATATAACCCATCTCATCTACTGAGAAATTTCCTGTCTCGTGCTCTTTAATAAAGCCTTATGCAATTGTTATGACTAGACTGGAGCTTTGGTGACCCACATACATAAGATTTGCCTTCAATTCAAGCTAAACCGATTTTGAAGTCTGAAAAGCCAAGTTTTGATTGGACTCCATGAATCATTGCCCATCTCGGCTTTTTGAATTGAACTAAGCAGTGTTTGCACAATCTATGATGGGAAGCAGATGATTACAGCTGCCAGTCCAGCACCCGACACCTCTCTAACCACAGCCTAAGAATACAATGCACAACGTCCCTGCGGTTTGCTCATGTCCTCACTGGCCTCTTCTCATGTATACACAGAAAAGCAGGAAGATCCAAGAAAGGTCATTATCTGACATAAGGATTTCCTTCAACTCATGGCAGCCAGGGGTACAATGGCGGAGGGTGCAAAGGGTCATTTTTTTTTTTTTTAAACGCAGACCGTCAAGTGGAACTCAAATGAACGCAGACAACATTTTCTTTAGCCATTATTTTTTAAATCAAGCTATTTAATGGATAATTATTTAATAACATTATGTAGGAGTGTTTAGTTAGTATGAGAGAAAAAAAACAAAAAAACAAAAAACATACACCACCACCACCGCACACACAAAACACAACACAAAAAATAAATAAATAATGTGTGGGATTCCCTTTATCATCTAATCAGACTCTCCCAAACATGTTACATTTGTGCTGTAAAAATGACAGCTGCATTCCAATTGGCTGCCATAGGCACCAGACACTTCTCGTCCGTGAACTTTAATGGAATAATACCAGAATTATGATAGTTCAATCAAAGAGGTTCTGTATAAGCACACCAGTCGATTCTGTAATCTGTATGCTTCCTTATAGGCCTCATGCACCTGGGCTATACAATGTAAAATTCGGGTGTATTTCCCCACCTGGGAGCCACAGGTGTTGCATACAGTTACCCATAGATATCAAAGGATGTACATAGGTATACGCCAGTACTTGCGTAAACACGAGCATGGGTACAGACACTCGACTTACATCCATAAGAATGCGCATTTGTGCAAGTACCAGCGCATACCACATACAGCCTTTTATTTCCATAGACAGCTGTATGCAGAATTGGTGGCTTCCAGTTGGGGAAATACGCCCAAATTTTACATTTAACAGCCCCAATATTTGCTGTATACTATATTAAATTTAACCACACATTCTCAAAAATAACACATCAGCTCTCAACAACCCTCATTCACCAAAGTAGCTGAAATAAGAACTGTCAGTACTGCCCATAGATGTGCGCAGGGGATGTGCCAGGTGTGCCTGGGCACACCCTAATCACTACCGTGTGGCGTACATTCCCCCTGCTGCCTGGACCCGGTGTCATTTAACGGCCACTTCTTTTTCTGATAGCGAGTGATTGGTACAGGTCACTCACTGTGTTCATTCATATATGAAGCCAAGTAAACAGTGTTTACCAGGCTTCAGTTTGTCAATGAACAGGAAGCCGCTCTGTACAGAGCATTTCCCATTCATTCACTGTCCAGTGCAGCTGAGGCTGTGGAGAAAGGGGCTGGGGAATCTCTGTCCTCAACCCCTTTCTCTGTTGCAAAAGTGAGACATCAGGTCTCTGTTTAGACCCGATATTTTACCAAAGCCCCCATTGGGGCTCCTAAAAGAATTGTAAAAAAAATAAATAAATAATAATAATAAAAATGAAAAAAACTACAGACACTGCCCAACTAAAACCATCTATGTTTAATACATTTCAAAAGGTTTGTTTACATTAATAAGTTTGTGTGAGAGTAAAATATATATATACACACCACTTATTAATGTCAACAAACATTTTAGAATGTATTAAAAAATGGATGGTGTCAGTTGGGCAGTGTCTGTAGGTTTTTTTTTTTCATTTTTATTTATTTATTTATTTTTTGCTTTGGTGTGCACACCCTAATGCAATAGTCTGCGCACACCTATGGTACTGCCCCATCGCAACCAGATTCTTCCAATCACGCTGTCATTTTCCAAGGCAGGCTTATATTTGACCATTTGCTGTACTGCAGCACAGCGAGTTCTCATTTCAGACACAGTGACAAATACAATCTACTACTGTGTCAGCAATTGCTACCATGAAAGCCTCCTAGAAACACTGAAAAAAAAAAAAGAATAAATTCAGAATAAATTTGAGAATAAATTCATTGATGCTTTTGTCAATACACACAAGGGATAGCGTTTGTCTTCCTGAAATAGTGATTGGTGGATTTCCATTACTTTCTCATTGGAAGGGGCGGGCATAATATGGACGCAGACCGTGCAGCTGCACAAGGGTCCATTTATACTAGACGTGGGTCATATGGTTGATGGAGGCCCCTGTCACTGTCATGTAGACCTGAACATGGCACACTTTTATCTAGCTGTCAAGGGATACCCAATGAATGCAGTTATTTCCTTGACAACTAGTTGCATGGAGAGCCCCAAAGCTGGTCTTACACAGGGCTCTTTAGTGATTCTGTCCACCACGGCTCAGTAGTTAAAGTAGTGCACCATACAGAGCTGGCCATACCCATAAGAATGGCCAGATATGGATTTAGCCATGTGTGAATGGAAACTCTCCCACTGCAGGCTATTGTACATAGACTTCAGCTGATTGGCTAAAGTCACTTTTCGACTGGCTTTATTTTCTGACTGTCTCTTTTGATTTCTCAAAGTTTGTCGGGTCGGGTGGCAGGATCACCCAGAGCTCGAATTTGGCCTGATTCACAATAATCGACTGACATTCGAACAGCATATGGCCAGCTTAACTGTGTAGGTCACAAAGACCCCAAAGCACGTTTCATACATTTCCGCTGATCAGCTGTAACTGTATCCAGCCCTTACCATACATACAGATTTTATGGATAAAACAATATCATCATCATCATCATGACAGATTTAGTAAAGTTTGCACATGTGACCGAGTTGGAAAGCCAAAATGTCACCTTTGTACATGTGATGGGGCAGGGAGACTGAAGTGTAAGCTCTGCTGGGGTTCAAGGGTCTATATAATGGGTGCTCAACCTGTGGCCCCCCAGCTGTTGCAGAACTAAAAGTCCCATCCATAGGTGTGCGCAGCCATTAAAGTGTGCATCCCAAAGCTCGAACACGCATGTCTTTCTCTGCAGCCTCAGCTGCACTGGACAGTGAATGAATGGGAAGTGCTCTGTGCGGAGCAGCTTCCTGTCCATTCACAAACTGAAGCATAGCAAACAGTTTACTATGCCTCAGCAATGAGTGGACACAGCGAGCGAGTGTTTTTCGCTGTGTTCATTTAGAACAGAAACTATTTGAGGGCCAACAAGGAGGGGGAGAAGCCTGGGAGGTAGGGGGAATTGGCAATTAGTGATCATCTTTCGAACAGTCTGGAAACTCATTAGAATTTGGGCCGATTTTGGGACTCACTTCTTTGGGTTGAATTTTGGAACACTGGTAATCAGAGTGCCAGAAAATGGCACTTTGGCAATTGGAGCCCTAATATCAGGAAGATTGATGGAACCAGTATGCTGGGACTAGTAAGTTCCACTAGACCATTACTTTTTTGGTGGTCCAGTGCCTCCAGCAGCAGCTCAACCCTCAAACCTCTCCCATCCATGATGCAGGGGCACAGGAGGACAAGCAGAAATGTGTGGCCAAGTCATTCCCCACCAGCTGCAGATCTACAAATCCAACTATACACCATACTTTCTATGTGTGCTGTAGATCCTGACCACAAATTACATCTACAATGAATTCTTAGGGGACAGCAATTTATATCCCCATTTGATTGGGTTAATTTTATGAATGTTTTCAGAACACCCTAGAAAAAGGACAAATTGGCACTCAGAGTGCTCAGAGATAGCACTTTGACACCTGGGAGTGGGATCATAACATCAAAAAGGTTAATGGAGCTCAGTACACTAGAACTTGTAGCTCCACCAGGAGTAAGAGCAGGAATGTGTAGATATGTCATTCCCCACCAGCAGAAGATCTACAAAACATGCATCAAAACACACAGCCAGAGGGGCTGAATCCGGCCCGCCAGGCAATTTCATGTGGCCCTCGCACCTCTCCTGCAGCTTAGGCACCCTCCTCATCTCTACCATGGCTCAGCAGTTGGAAACAGAGGAGGACTGAACGCCTTCTGCAGATCCTGTGCTGGCTCCTGACTCCTATGGTCTTAAGCATTCAGCAGACTCTGGCAGCTGACTTCAGCCCTCCTCTGGTCCTCCTTCAGACCCTGCACTTTCTGCTTCCCAGCTCTGCCCCCAGCTTCTTTCTGGAAGCAGGACAAGGTAAGGGGGTGCACTGTGATAAAAGAGAGGGGGGGGGACTCTTGATTTCTGGTGGTGGGGTGCTCTGGACTTCTAGTCTTACAGATACAACTGGCCTATTGAGGGCAACCAAATGCTTATGTGGTCCACAATGAAATTAAGTTTGACACCAATGATCTACAAGTTCAAAAGTACAGTGCTGCCTATGTGCACTGTAGGTCCAAACCTCAAATAGCGTTCTACAATCAACTTTTGGGATAAAACTATTTCTATCCTCATTTAATTGGGTTCAATTTTTGAATGTTTTGGGAGTAGAACACCAAAAAGGACAAACCGGTAATCAGAGCACCTGGAGATGACATTTGTAACCATAACATCAAGAAGGCTGATAAAGGCAAGCATGCTGGGATTTGTACCGTGGCTTTACCAGCACACACATGGGGTAGTTAGCCATCAGTTTTGTTTTTTTTGGCAGCCTAGTGCCTCCAGCAGCAGATCACCCCTCCATCATCAATGCCCCCAACCCCAAAAAGAGGACACAGGAGGAACAACAGGGATGCGTAGTCCAGTCAATCCCCACCAGCTGAAGATCTACAAGTCCAACAATACCACGGTGCCTATGTGAGCTGCAGGACCTGTCCTTAAAGAGCATTCTACAATAAATTTTTGGGGTAAAACAATTTCTATCACCACATCATTGGGTTGGATTTTGGAATGTTTTGGGAACACCCTGACAGAAGCTCAAACTGATAATCAGAGTGCTTGGAGGTGACACTTGGACCATAACATCAAGAAGGTTGATGAAGCCCAGTACGCTGGGACTTGTAGCTCCACCAACAGTAAGAGCAGGAATGTGTGCCTGTGTCATTCTTCACCAGTTGAAGATCTACAAGTCCAATAGTAAAATTATACTTATGTGTGCTATAGGTCCAAACCACAAACCGCATTCTACAATCAGTTTTTGGGGTACAATTTCTGTCCTCATTTCATTGGGATTTTGGAATGATTTGGGAACACCCTGACAAAAAAAAAGTCAAACTGGTAATTAGATTACCTAGGGATGACACTGACACTTGGGACCAAAGCACTGTGCAGACTGTTGGTGCTATATAAATCCTGTATAATAACAACATCATTATCAAGAAGGCTATTGGAGCCCAGTAAGCTGGGACTTGTAGCTCCACCAGAAATAAGGAGAGGGAATGTGTGACTGTCATTCCCCACCAGCAGAAGATCTACAAGTCCAATAGTAAATCATTTCATTGGGTTGGATTTAGGAATGTTTTGGAAACACCCTGACTAAAAGGTAAAAGTGGTTATCAGAGTACCTGGAGATGACACTTTGACACTTGGGACCAAAGCAATGAGGAAACTGTTGGCGCAAAATAAATCCTGTATAATAACAACAACAACAACAACAACAAGGGGGCTGATGAAGCCCAATATGCTGGGACTTGTAGCTTCACCAGGAGTAAGCGGAATGTGTGCTTATGTCATTCCCCACCAGCTGAAGGTCTACAAGTCCAATAATAAGATGATAGTTATGTGTACTATAGGTCCAGACTGCAAATAGAACTCTACAATCAATTTTTGGATAAAACTATTTCTGTAATAGTTTCTTTGGGTTGGATTTTGTAATGTTTTAGGAACACCCTGACAAAAAAGGTCAAACTGGTAATCGGAGTACCAGGAGATGACACTTTGACACTTGGGACCAAAGCAATGAGCAAACTGTTGGCGCTATATAAAATCTGAATACTAATAATAAAAATAATAACAACAACAACATTGATGGAGCCCAGTACGCTGGGACTTGTAGCTCCACTAGGAGTAATAACAGGAATGTGTGTTTATGTAATTCCCCACCTGCATAAGATCTACAAGTCCAATAGTAAAAAAATTCTATCCTCATTTCATTGGGTTGGATTTTGTAATGTTTTAGGAACACCCTGACAAAAAACATCAAAGTGGTTATCAGAGTACCTGGAGATGACACTTTGACACTTAGGACCATAACATCAAGAAGGCTTGTGGATCCCAGTTCACTGAGACATGTAGCTCCACCAGGCCACATCTAGGGTATCTATCAGTTTTAGTGGCTCCAACAGCAAATCACCCCTCCATCCTCAATGCTCCCCCCACAGGGGACACAGGAGGAAGCAGAGGGATGTGTGGCCGTGTCAATCCCCACTAGAGGATTTCCTCCACACTCCAGCAGTATAACAATAGGCTTAAGGCCATGTGTGTGCAGCCCAGGCAAGCCTGCCCCATCTGTCTTACCCAATCCTCGAAGTGCCGGCTCCCATTCTGCAGGAGATCCTCGAACTGGATGGTGCAATTGGCCACAAAGTCATCGTAGCCGATGGGGGCATCGTGGAAGACGGCCAGCTCGATCTTCCTTCCATTGCAGACGTCGGTGGAGAAGTCATCGTGCCAGGCTGGGCTGTTGGTCTTCTGCTTGGTGGAGGTCTGGCCGATCCTTGAGTCGTCCACATTGACGGCGATGTAGGGGTCCAGAAGGAAGGTCTGGGGTCGGGGCCCCACCGCGTGCCTCAGGGACCAAGCTGTGGGCTTCAGGTTGACAGCCTCGCAGATCCTGATCTTCAGCAAACCATTGAAGACCACCATGGCGAGCGAGGGGTTAACAGGGGGGAGGGGGCGCGAGATCCACCACCTCTCAGCTTGCAGCGATCGATGGAGATCCGATGGGATCTGCCTGCTCTCTTCCTTGCGACTCCCACTCAATCCAGGGCTGATTTCTAACGGAAAACAAGGGGGACGTCCTCCTCCTCCTTTTGCAGCTTCCAAGGGCTCTGGAGATCCTCATGTAATCCCGGCCGGGTGGAGGGGAGGGGGGTTACTGCTGACTCCTCTCTCTCCCTCTCTCTCTCTGTCTTCTCTCTCTACCTACCGTCTCAGCTGATCCATGCAGCAGCAGCCGCCGAAGTCCTCCTTCGGGTCCGAGGTCAACACAGTAATCTTCCTCCGCGCACAACACGGCACGGCCAAAAAAGCAGGGAGCTCACATCCGCATCAGGACTGGGGTCACCTCCCCAGGGACGCCTCCAGCTGCTCCCATGCAATATACATGAGCCTGGGCTGGGCCGGCTGCAGAAAGCCTTGGATCCAGTGTGCAGATTCCTGCTGGATGGCAGGCTGCTGCTGCTGCTGCTGCTGCCTAAAGAGCTTGTTGGTGCTGATCAGCAGCGACACCCAACCCCTCCTCCTCCTCCTCTCTCCTTGTAATGCAGGAAATGCACAGAAGACGTCAGAGTGTGCTGCTGACACATACAGGCAATGGAGGCTTCAGCAGCTCCTACCTAGCAGAGTGTGTGTATTGGGGAGGGGGGAGGCTGGCAGCCCTGTCCCTGGTTGGCTCACATATCAGGGCAGCAGCAGGCCACTTTCACTATTTAAATAGCTAGTTAGTTACCTCTCTGATCAGGTATGACATTTCCTCTGCCAGGGAAGCAGGGCACTGTGTTGTAGCAATCATCAAAAAATAATACAATGTACCTTTTGGAATGCAAAGCTTAATATTTGGGTTTATATATGTGTATTAATATTTTTGTATTCATATCTGTATTTATATTCGTGTATTTATATTTATATCTTATGTATCAGGTTTGACATTTCTTCTGGGGAACTGTGTTCTGCCAAGGATCAAAAATGATACAGTGTTGCTGGTCTGTTGGAATGCAAATCTTTATATTTGTGTATCTATTAAAATCTGTGTATTTATTAATATATGTGTAATACTAATTGTATATTTATATCTGTCTATTTAAATTCATATTTGGGTATTTATATATTATCCTATGTATCAGGAACTATGTTGTAGCAATATTGCTGATCTGTTGGAATGCAAACTTTGTATTTGTGTATTAATATCTATATTTGTATATTTATATTTGTGCATTTTTATTTATATGTGTGTATTTATATATTATCCTATATATCAGGTATGAAATTACCTCTGGGGAACTGTGATGTAGTAAAGATCAAAAAAGATACAATATTGCTGATCTGTTGCAATGCAAAACTTTATATTTGTGTATTTATATTTGTGTAATTATATTTATAGCTGTATTTATATTTTTATTTTATGTATCAGGTTTGACATTTTCTCTGGGGAACTGTGTTCTGCCAAGGTTAAAAAAAATGATACAATGTTGCTGATCTGTTGGAATTCAAAACTTCATATAACGCCCAAGATAAAGTCTTATGATGACAAAATGCATTGGGCGTTGCTACGGCGCATGACGTTATCGCGCAGAGTGATCGCAGCCATCTTGCTGGTTTGAGACATTTTCAGTTACTGATGACATGTCTCTTTTAGTGTGAATATTGTGAGTGTATGGGGTTTATAATAAATGTTATCACTGTTAACTATGAACAAGCTAAGTATGCTCTTAAAGTGTTACTAAACCCAGGACCCCGCATTCACTATATCTGGTTTCCCACAGTACACAGAACACTGAATTGCAGAAGTTTTAGTCAGGGCCGATCCTAGGGTCACAGACGCCTGGGTGCAGAAATATTTCTGGCGGCCCCACGTGGGCGTGGTCATCTTACTAACTCCTCCCCTTTACAAATGTTTTTATGGCAACAACTTAAACACAGAGATGCTCCCCTAAGAAGTCTTTGTTACCCTGGGATCCTCCCATGATCTTGTAGCCTCCCTGACGGTTTTCCCGAGTGTGGCTCGGGGTTAAATTTCAGCACCATTAGCGGTAACCCTGAGCCACACTCGGGATTACATTGCAGGATCCTGGTGCTGTGTTACATACTTTGTCCCCAGGATCCTGCGATGTCCCCCGCTGTGTCTGCGGGCTCTGTCCTCCTCCGAAGTCTCTCTGTGCTAGGCTCCGTTCCCTGCGAGCGTCGCAACGCACCGGGGCGGAGCCTGGTGGCAAGTTCAAAAAAGGTAAAAATCATAACACATACAGTACTGTACTGTATGAAATTATTTCACTTCCCTTTTGTCCCCAGTGCTTTGTCCAATGCCCTGCATGCAGTTTTATATTATATATACTGTTCTTTCTGCCTGGAAACTTGAGATTGTCCATAGCAACCAAAAAGTGTCCCTTTACATCAAAAGTGGTTTTAGACCAGCTAGAAAACAACAATAGTAAATTAGAACACTTGCAGAATTGAGCGATAGTGAATCGTGGGGAAATTTATTTTATTATTTTATTATTTTTTTTAATTATTTATATTTATGTATTATATTATAATTTATGTTTTTGTTTTTCAAACTTCATCATACCCGGGTTATCTACTAGACTCTTGGTGGACAGATTTAAGTGTGTTATTGCTAAGAATTACAGGCCTACAATATAAAACACCAAATTTCCATGCAAAATAATTGTACCGCTTTCAGCACCTAAAATCCAAAATAATCATACTGCCAGGGAGGTTAACAATTAAAGAAAATACAGGAAGAGAGTGTACTAATGGGACCTGGATGGGGGTCTCTCTGATGCACACAGAGAGGGCTTCTGTTACAGAGTCTGTTAGAAAGAGCCCCCAGACATACTGCAGACATACTACAGGAGATGGTCAGAGACTGCAGATATGATACAAGAAATGGTCAGAGACATGATACAAAGACCAATGCATCTAATTCAGCCTACCAGTGCCCATCAAATGGAGCCTCATCAGTTCCTACCAATTGCAGCCTACCAGTGCCCACCAAATGCAGCCTTATCAGTGCCAACCAATTGCAGCCTGCCAATACCCACCAATTGCAGCCTACCAGTGCTCACCAATTGCAGCCTACCAGTGCCCATCAAATGCAGCTCAATACTGCCCACCAATTTCAGCCTACCAGTGCCCACCAATTGCAGCCTACCAGTGCCCACCAATTGCAGCCTGCCAGTGGCCATCAATTGCAGCTTGCCAGTGCCCACCAATTGCTGCTTGCCAGTGCCCCTGGATCACATAGAGCGGCGATGATCTCCTGCTGTCATGGAGCTTGGATTTGAATCTCCCAAGCACTGGTCTCAGCGGATGCACTATTAACCCCCAACATTACCCCCTACACTCCACAAATGCCCCCCGCCACATACACACTTCACAAATACCCCCCCAATTCACAAATTACCCTCCCACTTCACAAATAACCCCTCTTCACGAATGGCGACCCCAGTCACCCCATTAAGAACTTTGCTCAGCCTCTGTGTGGTGGCTCACTCACCTCTCCTCCTGGCAGTCAGCTAGTGGCCTGATTTTCTGCCTCCTGTGTCCTCACCTCCTATCAGGTGCACCACGATCTTTCACCCCGAGTGGAGGCCCGATGGGTGGCAGCAGGACCCTTGATCCGGGGCCGGGGCGGGCGCAGCTTCCAGGGAGCTCATCGCTCGCTCATCAATGGGCGTATCCTCCCTCCGCTCAGTTCTCTCTATGCTCTCCTGTACTATGCATGCTGGGCTACAGCAGCATGTGTGGGAGAGGACACAGGTGACAGAGAAAGCTCCCATCTGCTGCGTGCTGCCACATGTGACCATAAACGTGCTCTTCCCTAGTGATCCCACTGTGTGTGTGACACAGACAAGGCCAAGGAGAGGAGGAGGGAGGGGAGCACTCTGGCGCTTTGCCCCACCCCCACCTCTGCGGTGCCTCAGTGTGGTGCACCCCGTGCACCCGCCCAGGATTAGCCCTAGTTTTAGTAAATATAAACTGCTAAATACCTTTTCTCATCAGCAGTATATAGCATTCTTGGGACTATCAGTGTATGGTTAAAGCTTGTAGAAGGAGTTTTTGTTCTCCTCTGATTGTCCTATGAGGTTAAAGAAACCAAGACCTTCTGTCTGGACATTGCTGATTGGCCCGGTGCTGGTCATATGCACTCTCCCAGGGCAAAAAAAAACTTCTCTAGCAATACACACCAAACTGAGATTGTGCAGTTTACCCCCAAGGCTCTCTTCTATCAGGAGATGGATTGGGTACAGTGGAAGAAGGGGAAAATCAGAGAAGACAGGATCAAACAGCCTTTTTTACACAATGCAGGGGATTAAGCCCTTATGTTCTACAGTAAGTATAACAAGAAGGCTTTACTGCATATACAGACTGATTTTACTGTTCTGGGTTTAGTAACACTTTAAAGTCACAGTCTAAAAATGTCCTTCCAAAGCACTTTTCTACTTTCCCAGGTCCAATATAGGTGGGCAACTCCAGTGATGTGCCCTCTGGATTGTAGTTCCTCTGTGGTGTTTCCCTCATGCCAGTGAAAAATCTCGAAAGAAAAAATACTATATGGTGTAATATGTCTAATATAATCAATCTAACAGAATGTGTTTATACTGAGCTACATCAAATAAATCTTCATTGAATCCAAATGTGTTCATTTATATATACTGTATACCCTTACACTCAGGTATCTCAGATAGAGCCTTCCATAATATTCCCATGCAACTCTTGCTGTGTATCTCAACCTCTCCTCCAGAAGGATTCCTTCCCTCCACACCTCAATATGATATTTTGGAAGCTCCAAAAAAAACAAAAAAAGGCTAACAGTGTTATGCTGTAACAAAACTTGATTCACCAGCTCAAAATCACATGCCCTGTACACATATATGAGCATCGATCACTCTAAGTACCTTACCAAACATAAGGTTGTTAGTACGTCCTCAAATAATCCTCCCTAATGAGAATCCCACGCTTTCACATCCAAACAAGAAGCATAAAACCTCCAAAGAATGAAAAATAAAAATAGTGTAATACTGCTTTAAATGATAAAGTTGTGCAAAGTGCCAAACCACTCACATGGTGTCGCATTTTCAAGTGCTCAAAATGTGAAGTACAATCACCTGGTACACCTATGGTTACACCATGCACCTTACTAGAATGTTATAAAGTAAGAGCTGTAATCAATACTTCTTCCGATCCTCCATCCTCCAATTTCAAGACTCACTCATGCAAGATAACAAAGAAGGGCCCATAGTACAGCAGTGAGGCTGGATTCACACATGTCCATCTGCAGTCTGCAGTCCAGAGTCCGGTGCGTTTCTGTTCACCGGTTCAGGTGCAAATTTTTGCCTGAATTCGCACCTGAACTGGAACCAAAAACACACAAGACCCCTTTCAAATCCACATCGTAACTGTCCCGGACATGTGTGAACCGGCTCCATTGAGATCCGGTCACATTCACATGTTATGCGAATTGGATGCAGTTAAAAAGGCATCCAATTCCTATATACACTATATTGTCAAAAGTATTGGGACGCCTGCCTGTGCACGCACATGAATTTTAATTGCACCCCAGTCTTAGTCCATAGGGTTCAATATTGAGTTGGCCCACCCTTTGCAGCTATAACAGCTTCAACTCTTCTGGGAAGGCTGTCCACAAGGTTTAGGAGTGTGTCTATGGGAATGTTTGACCATTCTTCCAGAAGCGCATTTGTGAGGTCAGGCACTGATGTTGGACGTGAAGGCCTGGCTCGCAGTTTCCGCTCTAATACATTCCAAAGGTGTTCTATTGCAGCTGGTGCTCAATATTTTTTTTGGGGGGGGGGGGGCGGCAAATCAACAACAACAATCCACCCCCCACGGGAGATGGACAGGAATGTGGTGGCGATCAGAGGACTCCTTACCTTAGGAAGGAGGTAGATCAGGTAGACATGGATCTGTACTGCAGCCATTGCTTTTCCTTTCAGGCTGAACAGGAAGTGGGTCCTGACTGAGACTTGATTGGCTGGGAGTCCTAAGAATCCCTGGCCAATCGGGCCTCAGGAACTGCTTTCTTATGGGCCAGGAGGAGAATCAGGAAGACAATAGGGAATATTAATTTCAATAAATAGTAAAGTAGTTAGTTGCGCTTATATTATCCTCATATTCCCATTATAATTAGTGAAAGGTAATCAAAAAATACCTCTAAAACACCTCAAAATGCTCTTAATCTGAAAATTCTTATAAAGTTTAAAGTGGAATATAAATCAAGCTTATCCCACCATTATAAGCGTACTTTACTATTTATTGATTTTATCACTTATTTTAGTTGCAGCTATATTATTTGGCCATCTCATATTAACCATTTGGTTTCCGCAGCAGGAATTTTTAACCACGTCAGCGCTTGAGCTTTTCTTATATTTTCTTATATAGCGAATATTAATTTGCTATTGTCACACAAGTGAATGGGCTCGGGGCGCAGTGCCCTTTTTTGAAACCAATTCGAGCCTCAGACTCTAATCATGTGCTTCAAAGATTAGGGGGCCGGACATATGGTCGGGGGGGTGGCGCCCGTGCGCCCCCTATGGACGGCCCGCCACTGCACACTCCTAAACCTTGTGGACAGCCTTCCCAGAAGAGTTGAAGCTGTTATAGCTGCAAAGGGTGGGCCAACCCAATATTGAACCCTACGGACTAAGACTGGGGTGCCTTGGGGGACGGGGAGACCTGTATATAATGGGTCCAAATCCAGTGCAGCGTTCCCCTACACCAAAAACACGGTATATTTATAAGTTGGATTAATCTGTTGCATAACTTACGGCACATGTGAATATATGTGAAGATATGCCTCGTAGTATTCCTGCTTAATTAATTGTGATGTTACAATATGTATCTGACCTTCTGTGGCTATATATACCCGATTGACTTGTAAAATGTGTTTTATATTAATAAAGTTGTTTTTTTCCAAGTAAAAAAAAAAAAGACTGGGATACCATTAAAGTTCATGTGCGTGTAAATGCAGGTGTCCCAATACTTTTGACAATATAGTGTATGTGAACCCAGCCTAAAAGTAACAAATACAATGTTTAATGTGCACAATCTAATGACAAATAAACACTTGTAAAAAATGCCTAAAACCACAGTTGAAATGGCCACCACAGCACTTCGATGCGTGTTGACATCACTTCCCAGATACCTGAAGGTAAGGGTGTATATATATATGAACACATTTGGATTCAATAAAGATGTATTTGATGTAAGCGCAGTATATTATATATTACATTGATTGTATTAGACATACTACACCATGTAGCATTTTTTCTTTCGGGGGTTTTTTCACTGGCATGAGAGAAACAATGCAAAGGAGCTACATTCAGAGGGGACATCACTGGAGTTGCCTACCTATATTGGACTTGAGAAAGTAGAAAGTCCTTTAGAAGGACATTTTTGGACTGTGGGTTTAAGAGCATACTTAGCTTGTTCATAGTGAACACTGATTTAGTTTGTATGTTATTCCTCCATTGGCATTGTGGGGTTCTTTCAGCTGCTGCTATAGCCTTGAGGTGAACATTGTGATAGCCCCTGGTGCACTGATTTGTCCAGTAGTGTAATGTTGAAGTGATTTTACTACTACATCATGAGGAGGTTTTGTTTCTCCTTTTGACTTGTATTGTATGGCGGCTTGATATTTGAAGCGATCATCTGTGAGTGAAGAATATCTGCAATCTACAGTCTTCATACAATTTGGCTGGAGCCTGGTGATGCCTATTGTTAATTTGAGCGATGTTTGACCGCTTATAGCCTAGGTGGTCTATAGCTTGGGGTAAGAGGCTCTATGTGCTATGGTGAAGGTGGAGGACCCCCTTCCCTCTATTGGCACTATCCTGTGGTGTTTTTTATACACATGAGGTTCCTTCTAACATATGGCCTTATTGAACATTTTGTATGGACTATTGTGAAGGACTCTTTTCCATATGTATCCAAAGGTGTTATGATCAGGTGAGACAAAAATTTAATTATTTTACCTTAAAGCGGAGTTCCACCCAAAAATTAAACTTCTGCTTTAAGGGAAGGTGACCCCCTGACATGCTACATTTGGCATGTCATTTTTTTGGGGGGGGCGGATACCAGCTCCAGCTCCCACTTCCTCCCGGCGCACCGCGGCACCGGAAGGGAGTTCACCTCTCCCCCATCCCTCTCGGCAATCATCTGGGACACGTTACAGGTCCCAGATGATTGCCTGGCCAGTCACTGGGTGCCCGGCTGTGAACCACAGCCAGGCGACAACAGTTACAATGCTGGCGCCGCAGAGAGGAGGGGGAGACGAGCAAGGCTTTGTTTCCCCGCATTGCTGGACCCTCTGACAGGTACGTGTCCTATTATTAATAGTCAGCAGCTGCAGTATTTGTAGCTGCTGACTTTTAATTTTTTTTTTTTTTAAGCGGAACTCCGCTTTAATACCAAAGGATATGTCTGGTGGAAATCCAATACAGCTCACCATCCAAATACCACCATTCCTACAGTAAAGCATGGATGGGGTAATATCCTGTTATGGGGGGTGGTAGTATCTTGGTATGGGGGTGTTTCTCTGCAGCAGGGACTGGAGCACTTGTCAGGATAGAAGGAAAAATGGATGAGGCAAAATACCGTCAAATTCTTGAGGAAAATCTGCTGCCCTCTTTCAGAAAGTTGTCAATAGGAAGAAGGTTTACCTTCCAACATGACAATGACCCAAAGCACACAGCAAAAATTACCACTCAGTGGTTGAAGGAGAGAAATGTAAATGTTCTTGCACGGCCTAGTCAGAGCCCAGACTTAAAGCGGGGTTCCACCCAAATTTTGAACAATATCTGTATCTATTCTCTTCCTTGCCTAGATGCTGACATGCCGTTTAAAAAAATTTAAATCGCCGTAATTACCTTTTATTTTTCTATTCTTCTTTGCACTTCCTGGTTCTCCTCCCGTGGGACTAGGCGTGTTTCTAGCCTCTCCCAGACTCCTGGGAGCTAGTCTCAGGCTTCCCAGGATGCCACTGAGCATGTGCGGGAACGAGCGGTGAATGCTGGGAGCACAGCATTCACCACATCCAGGAAATAAATGCTTGTGGGCTTCAAATGCCCACAATGAAGATGGAAACCGCCTGCAGTGAATAATATAAGTTATTCTTTCCGACGAAATCTGACACAGGCGGACATATTACACACAATATGTGAGTATGTAATGCTGAGAAGAAAAGTTTGTGAATGAACTCAAAAAAAAAAAAAAACGATAGATAGGTGGACCCCCCGCTTTAAACTCCATTGAAAAGCTGCGGACTGACTTGAAGCCTGCAGCCCACAAACAGCCACCATCAAATTTAACCGAACTTGAGCAATTCTGCAAAGAAGAGCGGGCAAATATTACAAAGTCTAGATGTGCAAAGTTAGTAGAGACAAATCCCAACAGACTAAAGACTGTAATTAATGCAAAAAGTGGTTCAACAAAATACTGACATAAAGGAGGGGGGTGATCCCTTTTCCAACTCAGTGATTCTGTTTTTGAATTTTTGAATTTTTTTTTATGACATGTTGGTGTTATATCTTTCACTTGGATGTTATAAGCTGCACTAGTAAATACAATAAAACAAAAATGGTGTCTGTCTTCATTTCAGGCTGAAAAGCAATAAAATGTGATTATTTTAAAGGACGTGAATCTTTTCTATACCCACTGTATATGTATATGTTTATATTTTCCACTTCTTTTAACAGGCCAAGTAGTCTGGCAAAAGTGGCAGTTACAGTATTAGGACAAACTGCACAGAGATGCTCGTGGGACAACAATGACAACACCAGCAGGCTGAGAGTGATCATCACTGGGGCAGATCAACTGAGTACTTTACACACACAGAAACCACGTGTTGTAACAGACACACAAGATTCACAGCACCTGCTGTTGCAATTTTGACCTTTAAAAAAATGTCTGTATCCCCCTCTCTACCCCCTACCCCCCCCCCCCCCCCACACACACACACACACACCTATCCCTCTTCAACCTTTCTTTTTTTTCTCCTCTTTTTCCATTCCTTTCTACAGTAATCTCCTCTTTCTTTAGTATTCAGAGTTTGCCAGATATGCTAAAATAGCAAAACTACATGCCTAAGGGCCCTTTCACACTGGGGCGGCGTCGGCGGTAAAGCGCCGCTATTGTAGGCGGCGCTTTACCGTCGGTATGCGGCCGCTAGCGGGGCGGTTTTACACCCCGCTAGCGGCCGAGAAATGGTTAAAAACCATCGCAAAGTGCCTCTGCAGAGGCACTTTGCCGGCGGTATAGCCGCGCCGTCCCATTGATTTCAATGGGCAGGAGCGGTGAAGGAGCGGTATACACTCCGCTCCTTCATCGCTCCGAAGATGCTGCTGGCAGGACTTTTTTTACCGTCCTGCCAGCGCATCGCTCCAGTGTGAAAGCCCTCTGGGCTTTCACACTGGAATGAAAGCAGTGGCACTTTCAGGTCGGTTTAGCGCCTGCAAACCGCCCCAGTGTGAAAGGACCCTTATTGATAAAGATGAAGCAGTAATAAACCCAAAAGCAAACTTTTTATTATATTGCAGCTTACTAATTCTTAGATGCAGTGGCGGCTGGTGCTGATACAGCCCCCCACCCCCCATGGGAGAGAGTCATGAGGCCGTGTTCCCAACCCCCCCCCCCCCCATGGGAGACAGTCGTAAGGCTGCAAAATCCCTCCACCCCCCCATCTCTATCCCCCATCTCTATTTTTTGAGCTATAAACAAAAAAAAGAGCGACAATTTTGAAAAAAATAAATATTTTTACTATTCACTATAATAAATATCCACAAAAATGTTTTTAAAAAACAGATTTCTTCATCAGTTTAGGCCGATATGTATTCTTCTACAAATTTTTGGTTTGCGCAAAATTTATAACATCTACAAAATAAGGAATAGATTTATGGCATTTTTATGGCATTTTTATGATTTTTTTTTTTTTTTTACTAGTAATGGCGGCTATCTGCGATTTCTAATGGTACTGCGACATTGCGGCAGACAGATCGGACACTTTTGACATTGCACTGATTACTGTGTAAATGTCACTGGTAGGAAAGGGGTTAACACTAGGGGGTGATCAAGGGGTTAAATGTGTTCGTGAGTGTTTCTTACTGTGAGGAGATAGGACTGACTGGGGGAGGAGATATATCGCTGTTCCTACTTACTAGGAACAAACTATTGGTTTCCTCTCCTCTGTCAGGACAGGGATTTGTGTGTTTACACACACAAATCCCCATTCTGGCTCTCGTGCCCCCGATCGCGGGTGGACAGCGGCGATCACGCCTGCTGGCATTGGGTCCCCTACCACGTAGCGGGCGCGCACCTCTGGGGGCTCTTAAAGGGGACAACGTACTCATACATTGTTTTGCAGGAACGTGTCACTTTGCCAAGGTATATCGGTGTGAGCTAGTCGGCAAGTGGTTAAAGAGGTTGTAAACCTCCAGAAAAAAACAAAACAAAAAAACAATGCATCGCATACGCATACTAGCTTATTATGAAATACTTACCTTAGAACGATGCCCTGCAGTGCCGTCGGCACTCTGCTCCCAAGGCCGACATCTTTCACCGGAGTTACTTCCGGGTTCACATGCACCGGCGCTGTGATTGTCTGGAGCCGCGATGACGTCACTCCCGCGCATGCACGCAGGAGCCGCCGGTCACGGCACGGCCATTGAGGAAACGGCACCAACGTGCTGTTTCTTCAGTGCGCATACGCCGATGATGTCGGCAGCAGCGCATACAGTGATTTTCTCCTAAACGGTGCAAGTTTAGGAGATATTTACGGTACCTACAGGCAAGCCCTACTATAGGCTTACCTGTAGGTACAAGTGGTGTAACAGAGTTTACAACCACTTTAAAAACTGCATGAACATAGAATGCAGAAAGTCTACAAATATAGTTTATATCTGATAATGAGATCTGCCAGTACCGCACAGGGTTAATTATGTTAAATATAACTTCCCAGCCCCTTCTGTAACATGACATAGCGGGGGAGAGCTTGGTAGCATTTTTACGCAAGTAAAAAGCACTTAAAAAGTTAAGCAACCATTTGTTTTTTTTAAAGTCATGCTATAATAATGGGAACATATAAAGCAGGTGTTCTCCAAATTTGGCTGTAAAAGTGGAAATGCACTTTACAAGTAAAAAATTTAGGGATAGTGTGGTCTTTGGTTCAGTGCAGAGTTGGGATGACTTGCAGAGTAAGCCTAGGTTCACATTGATGCGATTTGGCATGCGATATGACAATGGCACCGTCGAAATTGGTGCGACGGCGACTTTGCGGCACCGCACCGATTCCCAAAAGTAGTTTCTGTACTACTTTTGGTGACTTCAGGTGCGATTTCAATAGACATCTGTGCAGGAACCGCAGGAATCGCTCCTCAGCTCCTCGGACTGACATGCCGGTACGAAATCGTGCGAGTTCAGCTGAACTCGCACAAATTCAATCCTGCATTAATGTGAACCTAGGCTAAGGCTCGGTTTCCACTAGTGTCACTTGTCATGCGACTTGGGACTGCAAAATCGCATGGCAAGTTGTACCCCATGATTTTCACTCCTTCTGCTAATTTCGTGTTAATAGAAGTTTGGTGGGTGGTGATTTGCGATTTTCATTTTGCGCTTTTCAGTTCGTTTCTGAGCGGCCGGTCGTCAACCAGCCATGTTGCGGAATTGGAGGAGATAACGTGTTATTTATTATTGGCCTTGGAGTTATTGCTTTGACATTATTTTTTTCGTTGAATAATAATGATTTGATTTGGTATATTTTCTATATTTTTGGATGCATAGAATGCACTTTTCGGTTAAAGTGGTGTTCCGGCCGAAAATTTACTTTTTAAATAAAAATACCCCTATAATACACAAGCTTAATGTATTCTAGTAAAGTTAGTCTGTAAACTAAGGTCTGTTTTGTTAGTTTATAGCAGTAGTTTGTTATTTTATAAACTTACAGCAGGCCGTGGCCATCTTAAGTGTGGGCATCTGAAGCCAGACTGTATTTCTTCCTGGATCTCATCCTTGCAGATCTCGCACATGCTCAGTGCAGCACAAGCAGTGTAATAGGTTTCAGGTCAGGTTTCCATAGCAATGGCAGTGTCAGAGGAAGTTGCCGCCCCTTCCCAGAAGGCATTGCAAACAGGAAATGATGCGATGGGCCACGGCCAGGGAGGAGGAAGTGAAAAATGAATACAGCAGATATACAGTAGGTGCAGAGAAAAAAAATTTAAAAAATCCAATTCGTTCACAGTGCACAGTTTAGGGAGGGATGCTGAAGAGTTGTAAAAGTGGGTGGAACTCCACTTTAAGTTCTGTTGGTAGATAGCATGTCTAATTTTTTTTTTTGCAGAATCTTTTTTATTAAATTTTTCATTAGCATACAAAATTAGCCCACGCAGGGGCAAAACCTTTGCCCACGCAAGGGCAGTTCTTCTAATGCGGCAACATACCGCAACAGGGCACAACATAAACAAACGAACATATACTATAACCCCAATGTGGGGAGAGGTTCAGTTCAGGAGAATCTGTGCTCAAATTGGTACCAACAGGATAATGCAACATGAGAGTAGTTGAGTAGTTGGGTCAATATACTAAGAGACTAGAGATATAGTGTAAATCTAGGAATTGGTTACTGCATCAGTTGCCGGGGTATTATCATCTAGCCAACAGGTCCATAGCTTTTCAAATTTTTGTGGGCAACCCCTGCCCGAGTAGGTGGCTTTATACAGGGGTAAACTGGCATTCACTAGGCTTTTCCAGAATCTGACAGAGGGGGGAGACGATTGTTTCCAGTTCATCGTAATAGCCTTACCAGCATAGTACAATAGCAGGGATATGAGTATTTTCCTGGCTCTGAGCATTGACAGTTGTTCCACCAGCCCCAGCAGACAATATTTAGGATCATAAGGAGCACGAGTCTTAGTGACCTTAGCAATCACCTGGAGTACTTCTTTCCAATAATGTTCTAGCATGTCTAATTTTATTTGTTTTCTTTTTTTAATGCACAATAAAAAAATTGTGGAGAATAATACTTGGCTATGTGATTTACTTCAAATGACAGTTTGGGAGTAGACAGTTACATTTATGTAAAATTGACAAGGGACACCAACATAGTTGTATCTTAAAAACTAGGGGATAATGGTGTTGTGGTAAATTGCCACAAAAAAAAAAAAAAAAAAAAAGAAAAGAAAAAAGCATAAAAATATTATTTTTGATATCACTAGAAAAAAAAAAGCCTTTGAAAATTTGTTTGCAATAACTCCATCAGTATCACCAGCAAAGCAGCTTCATTATTATCCCATTAAAGAAGAAGAGAATTGTGCGCTGCATTTCAACATTTCATAATTTGCCACGTCACGAATTTTAATTCTCCAATACGAACGCTAGTTTACAAGACCGACCGCTTCTGGCTTGTCCTTTTGTTCCCGAGCATGCGTGTTTGTACTTTGGACTTTTGTCCGACGGACTTGTGTACACACGCTCGGAAAATCCAACAACAGACATTTGTCCGCGGAAAATTTTAAAACCTGCCATCCAACATTTGTCCGCGGAAAATCCGACAACAATTGTTTGACACACGGTCGGATTTTCTGCCAACAGCCTTTCATCACACATTTCCTTTCGGAAAATCCGATCGTAGCTTAAAGGAAACTGAATAGGAAAATTATGTATGTATGGCTAGCTTAAAGTGATTGTAAACGATTGTAAAACAACCCATTCGGTTTAAAATAGAAATGAGAGCCAAAACATTTTTGAATAGATATAAAAAAAAAATGATAAATACCTTTTTTATAAGTGATCACATTCCCTCTGGGCCCAGCTGCATAAGAGCTGGGGGGGAGGAGAAGCAGCGTGCCAGTGAACTTTCCATTGAATGACTGTGCAGCGGGGGTGTGCCAGGACAAGTCTATATACATTGGAGGAGAGTACACTGAGTTCCCAGCATAGCTAGAGAACTGACCACGATGTGCTCTAAAGCTTAGTGTGGTCAGTTTTTAATAGGAAAGCAGAGGGACTGGCAGGAACACAAGGGATTTCACACAAAGGAAGCAATACAAAGAAAACAGGATACTTTCTCATACAAGTACAGGGTACAGCAAACACATATCAGGAATATGAAGTATTGGGGTAACAAACACTTTAAGGTTAAAAAAAAAAAAAGTTTTTCCCTTTTGAACCGCTTTAATGAAAGACTATTTAAAACAACATGATCATATAGAACTACCCTGTCCACGTGGTGATGCGTTGGTGACATCACCCCTCCGCTATCTCCTGGCCACTTGGAAACCCATGCAAATGCATTCTTGTTATGGACTGGGATGCATTCTCATGGGATTATGACTGCCCAGCTATCCCGGGAGGCAGTGATAAAGGATGCCTCCTAGAAGCATCTGAACCCAGGACCTAGATCAGTAATTTTTTATCTTTTTTTGTTAGATCTTTATTTTTTTGTGGAGGTTTTTACTGCTAATTTTGTTTGGCCAAGACATTTTTTTTAATGGTTCTTCCTCCAATGTTGACTCAATGCTCTCTCCCGCTCTAATGCTGAGTGCACGGTGTGCCACTACTTATATTGGCATGGGGTGATGTCATCCGGAGGCCCCGCCCCTTGTGACATCACCACCCGGGCATGATGGGGCGGTGACGTCATAAGGGGCAGGCCTCCGGTGACCCTGCCCCATGCCAATATAAGTAGTGGCACACTGCGCACCCAGCATTAGAGCGGGAGAGAGCGCTGAGTCAACATCGGAAGAAGAACAGAGGGAGAAGACAGCAGAGAAGACCCAGGAAAAGAGCGAGAAGATAGCGGAGAAGACCCAGCAGAGGCAGAAGACAGCAGACAGAGGGAGAAGAACCGGAGAGGGCTAGAAGACATCAGCGGAGAAGACCTGAAGATGGGGAGAAGAACCGGCAGAGGCAGAAGACGTCAGCGGAGGCAGAAGTGCAAGAGAGGGGAGAAGAAATCGGAAGAGACGCTGTAGCTTCCTTAATAAATTACTTTAAAAACGTGTAATGTGTTTTATTTTTGACATTTTTTTTTCAGGTGAATGGATAGGGGTACAATGTGCCCCATACTCATTCACATAGGGTGGGGGCCGGGATCTGGGGGCTCCGTTTGGTAAAGGGGGCTTCCAGATTCCGATAAGCCCCCCTGCCCGCAGACCCCGACAACCAATGGCCAGGGTTGCCAGGAAGAGGCCCTTGTCCTCATCAACATGGGGACAAGGTGCTTTGGGGGGGGGCACAGGTCCCCCTCTGCCCCAATGCACCCACCCCTCACAGGTGAAGGGTATGCGGCCTGGTACGGTTCAGCAAGGGGGGGCACTCCCTCGTCCCCACCCCCTTTCCTGACCTGCCGGGTTGTGTGCTCGGATAAGGGTCTGGTATGAATTTTGGGGGGACCCTAACGCCGTTTTTTCGGAGTGGTGGTTCCCCTGAAAATCCATACCAGACCGAAGGGCCTGGTATGCTCTTGGAGGGGGAACCCATGCCATTTTTTAAAAAAAAATTTCCAGTGGAGTTCCCCTTCAATAACCTCAGAGCATGCCCCATGCTTATATAGGCACGGCCCATGCTTATATAAGTCATTGTGCACCATGCACACGGCATTACAGCAGGAGAGAGCGTCGTGTCAACCTCGGAAGAAGACCGGAGGGAAGGAGACGACGGAGAAGACCGGGCCAAAGCGAGCAAAAGAGTGGGCAAAAGAGCAGAAGATAGCGGAGGAGCCCGGCAGAAGACACTGGAGAGCGGAAGAATAACTGGGGACCAGGAGAAGAGGCCGGAGAGCGTGGAGAAGTCGGAAGAGACCCCCCCAAGTCGAAAGAAGACCCCCGGAACTGCCTAATAAATTACTTTAAAAACCTGTCTAGTGTGTTTTTTTTTTTAGTGACACTTTTTTTCCCCAGGTGAATGGGTAGGGGTACAATGTATCCCATACTCATTCACATAGGGTGGGGGGCCGGGATCTGGGGGCCACCTTATTAAAGGGGGATCCCAGATTCCGCTATGCCCCCCGCCCACCCCGACAACCAACGGCCAGGGTTGTCAGGAGGAGGCCCTTGTCCTCAACAATATGGGGACAAGGTGCTTTGGGGTGGGGGGGGTGCGGCCTGGTACGGTTCTGGAGGGGGGTGCTCACTCGTCCCCACCCCTTTTCCTGACCGGCTGGGCTTCGTGCTCGGATAAGGGTCTGGTATGGATCTTGGGGGGACCCCCATGCCGTTTTTTCGGCGTAGGGGGTTCCCCTTGAAATCCATATCAGACCGAAGGGCCTGGTATGCTCTTGGAGGGGGAACCCATGCCGGTTTTTTATTTAAAATTTGGCCTGCAGTTCCCCCTTAAGATTCATACCAAACACAGTGCCTGGTATTGGCGGGGATCTAAGTCGGATCCCTGTTTATTGAAAGTCGGACGTATATCGGCTTCTTGTCGCAGGGCAAAGTCGGATCCAAAGTAGGACGGCTGTCGTGTCGTACCAGTGTAAAACATGAATTATTGATAGGTTTTAAAAACCCCTTAGGAGTTGATTTACTAAAGCTGGAGAGTGCAAAATCTGGTGCAGCTCTGCATAGAAACCAATCAGCTTCCAGTTTTTTCTGTCAAAGCTTAATTGAACAAGCTGCAGTTAGAAGCTGATTGGCTACCATGCAGAGCTGCACCAGATTTTGTACTCCAGTTTTAGTAAATCAGCCTCACTGTGTTCCAGCAGCAGCATTAGACACTTCCTCTCGGCTGCCGCATATAAGCCAATTCGGTCTTATCGCACTCCACCATTCATGAGAATTCTTGAATTATTATCAATGAATACAAGGTATCCTCTGATTGGCCGAGGGGGGCAGGGGATTGTGACGTGATCACCAGCTTGACCCAAACAACCAATAAAGAGATAATAAACCTGCAATTCTACTTGAAGTAATGTATAAAACATTGGCCTTTGTAAAAGGGAAATGACACAACTGAAGAGGACAGGAGCTGCAACACCTGCAAGTTTTTAGCTTGTAAAACGCCCCGAAAAAACGCCCGAAATACGCCCAAATACAAGCAAAATCCCATTCATTTAAATGGCCCCTGTTCACATCTGAGCATTTTGTAGCCTGAGGCAAAACGCCTGAAGCTCAAAAAAGTACATGAGCTTCTTTTTTGGGCAGATTACAGGCGTTTTTCTGCTTTTTACATTGGTGACCTTTTGACCTGTGCAAAATCGCGGCAAAAAGCGGTAAAACACGTGCGGCTTTCTGCCTGAAAACGAAATGCTCAGGTGTGAATGCAGCATTAAGCTAGTTAGCGGGAAAGCACTGCTAATTAGACCCTGTTCACATCGGCGCGATATGACAGGTCAAATAGGAGCCTATTGCCGGCAATAGGAGCGTCCCAATTGGTGCAACGCCAACTTTGCGGCACCACATGATTTCCAAAAGTAGTTCCTGCACTACTTTTGGCAACTTGTCACTAAAAGGGGCACTTTAGGAGCGGTGTATTCACCACTCCTGAAGTGCTGCAAAGAAGCTGCTGGCAGGACTTTTTTTGAGAAGGGCTTTCACACTGGGATTGCTTTTTTTTTGGGCGCTATTTTTAGCGCTAAAGCGCCTGAAAAATGCCTCTAGTGTGAAAAAGGGGTCTCAGTATTGCGTATTTTGGTTTTAATTTTTGCAATTATAATCACGCAATGTTGTTCGCAAAGTGGAAGGGAATTAAGAAACGAACAGAGCTTGTAGAAAAGGGCGCCATCGTTCCCTCGTGCCTAGGGCATGGACACAGTCCATGACTTCGCATTGTATTATCTTGCTGCCATGTGAGTTGCAGATAAGGCATCCAGTCTGTAGTAGATTTGTTCTATCATTCCTATGGGGTGTCACTCCCAGTATCTCCAGTTGGAAATACGTATCTTGGTACAGAGCCACTTATGGTGGGGGGGGGGGGGGCTGAAAACAGCACGGGGAGATGGTTTAATCATCCAGCAATTTCAACCTAATGTAATTAGCCCTTCCAGAAACTGCTGTTCCCGTCTTACTGTACAATTCCCTATGGAATACATTTTCAAATTTACAGCAATCACAGGACAGGAAGGAATTTGCTTACTGAGGACCAGTGAAGAGGAGCATCTGAAGAGAACAATGTAACCATGTCATACTTCTGAAGAAAAGGCTTGAACCCATTCGCTGAGATTACACGTATGTGTTCAGAAAAACAAAAGATCTAGTGCAAACATGAATTTCCACGTGTGTTTCCCACACTATATGGGAACGCGCTGCTTTCTGCAGATATGCGCGGGTGCCATTCATTCTTAATGGTGCCAATAATTCTTAATGGCACCCCCCATGCTTTTTGCAAACATGGGGGGCATTCGTGGCCACCAAAATGCATGGCACTCCAGTACTATGCGGTTTGGTGTGGCACGATTAAAGAAATTGTGCCTGTTATACTTTTTACACGTTCCCCGTGCATTGGGCAGCCCACTAAAATGAATGGGCTGCAGAAAACACACCGCGTGGGAAAGTGCAAAAATAGGCACACTTACATACCTCCCAACATTTTGAGATGGGAATGAGGGACACCTCCTAGCAAATGTATGTAGGCATAGGACACGCCCCCTGCCACACCCCCTTAAAGGAGAATTAACCCCCCAAAAAAAGGGTAATTAAATCCACAAGGGCTTTTTTTTTTTTACCACTAATATTAATTTATATTGGTTTTTCAAATTTACACATGCAGCAATTTAGAAATTGGATGAAAGGTTTAACACTGGGAAACACGCTTTGAAAGATAAAAAGTGCATTTTATATACATCTATATAGATCAGACCAAAATGAGGGACAAATGAGGAGGAAAGAGGGACACAGGGACATTGCTCCAAATCAGGGACAGTCCCTCGAAATCAGGGACAGTTGGGAGCTCTGCACTTGGACACACCTTTTATGGCAGGGGTCTCAAACTGGTGGTCCTCCAGCTGTTGCTAAGTCCCATGAGGCATTGCAAAGCTGACGGTTACAAGCAGGACTCCCTCAGGCAGAGGCATGATGGGACTTGTAGTGTAGCAACAGCTGGAGAGCTACCAGTTTAAGACCCGTTTTATGGTGTGAATCAGCCCTAAAAGTAGTGGAAATGGGATCAGTTATGAGCAACTGAGACACATGTTTGTTTAACCAGTAAAGCTGGTCATACACATAGGTTAATTGGATCCTGTCTAAACGGATCCTAGTATTTTGGGTTTAAATCCCAACCATGGCACTACTTGCCTGGAGTCTGCATGTTCTTCCTTTGCCTGTGTGGGTTTCCTCCAGGTCAGCGGTCTCAAACTGGTGGCCCTCCAGCTGTTGCAAAACTACAAGTTCCATTAATTATTGCAAGGCTGACACTTACAAGCATGACTCCCACAGGCAGAGGCATGATGGGATTTGTAGTTTTGTAACAGCTTGAGGGCCGCCAGTTTGAGACCCCTGCTCCGGGTACTCCGGTTTCCTCCCACACTCCGAAGACATGCTGGTAGGTTGGTTGTCTTCTGTCTAAATTGGCCCTATTATGTGTATGTATGAATGTGAGTTAGGGGGCCTCAGACTGTAAGCTTCTTGAGGGCAGGGACTGATGTGAATGTAAAATATACACTTTATTACCAAAAGTATTGGGACGCCTGCCTTTACACATTTAGGAACTTTAATGGCATCCCAGTCGTAGTCCGTAGGGTTCAATATTGAGATGGCCCACCCTTTGCAGCTATAACAGCTTCAACTCTTCTGGGAAGGCCGTCCACAAGGTTTAGGAGTGTGTCTATGGGAATGTTTGACCATTCTTCCAGAAGCACATTTGTGAGGTCAGACACTGATGTTGGATGAGAAGACCTGGCTCGCAGTCTCCACTCTAATGTGCAGGCCAGTCAAATACCTCCACCCCAAACTCACTCCTCCATGTCTTTATTGTGCACTGGTCCAAATCATTTGGTGGAGGGGGGATTATGGTGTGGTGTTGTTTTATCAGGGGTTGGGCTTGGCCCCTTAGTTCCAGTGAAGGGAACTCTTAAGGCGTCAGCATACTAAGACACTTTGGACAATTTAATTCTCCCAACTTTGTGGGAACAGTTTGGGGATGACCCCTTCCTGTTCCAACATGACTGCACACCAGTGCACAAAGCAAGGTCCATAAAGATGTGAGTGGTGCTCTAGAGATGGAGACAGGCCACTTTCAGGATGCCAGATGCATGGATTCCAATGCTGAGGGGCTGTTTTTTTGAAGCACCGATTAGAGCCAGAGGATTTTTAATAGGCTTCAAAATAGGGTGGGCTCAGGGCGCAGAGAATGCACTCAGAGCCCACCCAAGTGTGTGAGAATAGTGAATAAATATTCACTATTCTCACACTGAATCTCCTCTCCGCCAATCAGGAAGCAATTCGCCGAAAGGAGAAACATTCTGATTGGCCGCTGAGGAAGAGGGAGGAGACAGCCTGTGGAGGAGAGCAGGGGAAGTTGCCCATGATTGCCCACCATGGATGGGGTAAGTGCACTGACCAGTCGACTGACTAACCCCTGACTGGGGGGGGGGGGGGGGCGGCTGCGGGTGCACTGTTTGCACCCTCCCAAAAAAAATTACCACCAGCCGTCACTGCCAGGCACTGCGTCATCACGAACACGGAGTTGGAATCCGCCTGGTGCTTGGACTGACGCCCGGCAACACCTCTCAGCTCACAGAGCTCTGAAAAGTGAGTGATCGGCGGTGTTCGATTGCTCGGTTCTCAGTGCAGAGGCGATGGGGGACCGATGCTGCATCCACCAAGGTAAGAATGATTCCTAAAAAAGAAAAAAAAAAAAAAAGAAAACGTTACTACTCTTTTAAGAGTTTCCTTCACTGGAACTAAGGGGCCAAGTCTAACCCCTTAAAAACAACCCCAAACCATAATCCCCCCTCCACCAAATAATTTGGACCAGTGCACAAAGCAAGGTCTCAGGAAGTGAGCGATGCTGCAGCCAAGACCAAGACAGGAGTCAGGTAAGTGTTTAGGAATGGCGGTGGGTAGGACAGGTAGTGGGGCGTTTTTAAGGTATAAACCATTTTGACTTTACAACCACTTCTTTAGTCATACACATAGAGATTCCTCTGGGGCTGAACCAGGGACATCAATAGATTCCCCCTATCCACGGATAAATGAATCTCCCCTGCTGGCCATTGTATTCTGACAGCTGCTGCTCCTGTGGCTGTCAGAATACCCAGGCAGTGACTGCCTCTGATTGGCTTCATTCACTTTTTACCTGAGAATTATTTGCTGCTTTGATTTTCAGAACAAAGTTTGTTGAGTTGGATGGTGCTGGCAGGGCTTATAATTCCTCCAATTTAGCAGGAATCGGCCAAATTTGATCTGTGTATGGCCACCATTAGACATGTGCAGACAGAAGAAGCCCATGATCTGTCAGTGCGATCGCACGTTCCCTGTATCATGAGTGCACTTTTCCTTTTGCATTGTAGCAGCTGCTGCTCAAGGGCACACTGTATACATAACTGTGCACACAATGTATGCAAATATATGTTTATGTCTTCTGCTATATACACAGTGTGATCATACAGTTCCTCCGTTTGTTGTATTCTGTATACACAGCCATACACAGTGGTGTGGGCCAATGTTATATTTGGATTGAAGCCAAGCTAATGTTTAAGTTCTAACCATAAAATAACACCTTTCTTGCTACAATCATTGAAGTATCGGGAACAGCGGTATAGGTGGACATTTTATTTTCTACATCCATTTATATAATCATGTTAAATTTCCAGCTTGCACCAGGCTGCTAATGCTGCTAACATCACAAGAACAGGCCTATACTGGCCATCGGGACTACAGGGAGTTTCCCGGTGGGCCGATGGCTCAGTGGGCTGGTTTCAGTGACAGCCTGTCAAAGTAATGGCTTTCTTGGTTGGCCCTCAACTTCACACAGTGATGTGAGAAAGATGAGAAAAATACAGAGGAGAATAAGTGAAATAGTAAAAGAGGTTAGTGAGGACTCCTTATGTTATGCTACTTATGTTTTTTTGCACAATTGCGTAAAGTTTATATACTGTTTTTGTGCTTGTTTGCACAAATAAAGTGGGCCGGTCTGGATGAAGTCCAGGGCCAAATTTTTATCCCAGTCCAGCCCTGCACAAGAATATGAATTTGTAATGTACTGTATAGGCTAACTATATGAAGTCGTAAAGAGATACAATTTTGCAGCAAAACTTTGGGGGGGGGGGGGGCAGGGGTTGCTTACCAAAATGCTACAAGGTATACCCTAAATATGAGTGTATCATTTTACATGTTGCAAGGGGTGGAGTCATTCCTTAATGCCCTAAAATCTATTTTTCATGAAATCACTTCTTAAAGTGGAGTTCCACCCACTTTTACAACTCTTCAGCATCCCTCACTAAACTGTGCACTGTAAACGAATTGGATATTTTTACATTTTTTTTTTCTCAGCACTTACTGTATATCTGCTGTATTCATTTTTCACTTCCTCCTCCCTGGCCGCGGCCCATCGCATCATTTCCTGTTTGCAGTGCCTTCTGGGAAGGGGTGGCAACTTCCTCTGACACTGCCTTTGCTATGGAAACCTGACCTGAAACCTATTACACTGCTTGTGCTGCACTGAGCATGTGCGAGATCTGTAAGGGTGAGATCCAGGAAGAAATACAGTCTGGCTTCAGATGCCCAGACTTAAGATGGCCACGGCCTGCTGTAAGTATATAAAATAACAAACTACTGCTATAAACTAACAAAACAGACCTTAGTTTACAGACTAACTTTACGAGAATACATTAAGCTTGTGTATTATAGGGATCTATGCCAGGAAGTGGGACCAAATACCTGTATTAGACAGGTATCTGCTCCCTCCTCCCCCCTGAAAGGTGCCAAATGTGACACCGGGGGGGGGGGGATCCAAAAAGTGGAAGTTCCATTTTTAGGTAGAACTCCACTTTAACTGGACTAGAGACATCTCAGGAACTTACTTTCCTCTAAGCATGGGAGAGAGATTTAACCGGTTCAATACTGGGCATTTTCACCCCCTTCCTTCCCAGACCAATTTTTAGTTTTCAGTGCTGTCGCACTTTAAATGACAATTGCGCAGTCGTGCAACGTTGTACCCAAACAAAATTGACGTCCTTTTTTCCCCACAAATAGAGCTTTCTTTTGGTGGTATTTGATCACCTCTGCGGTTTTTATTTTTTGCGCAATAAACAAAAGAAGAGCGACAATTAAAAAAAAAAAACACAATATTTTTTACTTTTTGCTATAATAAATATCCCAATTTTTTTTAAAAAAAACTAATTTTTTCCTCAGTTTCGGCCGATACGAATTCTTCTACATATTTTTGGTAAAAAAAAATCGCAATAAGCGTGTATTGATTGGTTTGCGCAAAAGTTATAGCGTCTATAAAATACGGGATAGATTTATGGCATTTTTTTTTTTTAATTATTTATTAAATTTTTTTACTAGTAATAGCGGCGGGGAGGGGTTAAATGTGTTTCCTTGGGAATGCTTCTAACTGTAGGGGGAGGGGACGCACAAGGGGAGGAGACGATCAGTGTTCCTCCGTTCTGGGAACACAGATCGGTCTCCTCTGAGCTGACAGGACGTGGATCTGTGTGTTTAGGCGGCCGGGTACCCGAGGCCGTCATATGACGTCCACCCAGGATGGGAGATCCCATCTGTGGACGTCATTTGACAATAGGCCGGTAGTGAAGTGGTTAAAGAGGTCATTCTCCCATGAAAAAAAGGGCAGGATTTTGTTATTTAATCAAAAGACATCAGTAGCAAGTAGATACCAGGAGGGGGGATACAAAATTCTCACCAGGTGGTATAGAACACCGAATGTATTACATCGGATTTACCCCCAAGTGTCAGATGTCTGCTGGAGATGCCACAAAGCAGAAGGTACAATATTACATATTTTCCGGGAATGTCCAAGAATTAGAGAGTTCTGGGAAATGGTTGCTGAAACTATCAAAAGAATAACAGAAATCTCCCTTGGAGACAGACCGGAAACTTTTTTGTTGCTGGATATTCCTATATCAGTGGAAAAATTCAAAAATTCACTGCTGAGACATCTTCTGACAGCAGCTAGGGCATGTATCCATGTCCTGTGGAAAAGAGAGAACCCTCAAACTAGAGCACAATGGCTTGCTAGAATTGCAGAAATCCATCCAATGGAAAATCTTACTTTGGCAATGAAAGATCAAGATGAGAGATATGGGAAGACATGGGCCCGTATTTGCCGTACAGGGAGAGATTAGAATGACATAAAAAATTTGCTGTTCAGAATAGAGGGCCAGGGTGCTGGTGGAGAGGAGGAGAGGGGGTTATAAATCCTCTACCCTTCCTTGTTCCCACCCCTTTTTTTTTTTGTTTGTTTTTTTGGGCTAGGACGGTAGACGATAATTTGTGACAGGGGAGGGGGGTAAAAGTATAAAAAGAGAAAATACATGGAATTAGAGAGCCAATCAAAAGTAATACAAGATACACAGATGGATAGAAGTATTTAAGACGTATTAAGAAGATACTGTAAGATTGTAATGAATTGTATTGTGTAATCTATGAAAAAATAAAGAATTTATAAAAAAGAAACGCACAGAAAGCTGAGCATGTACACTAGCTTCCAACAGCTGTTCTGCAAGAATCCCAGCTTCTGTGGGGACATGGATAGGAGGGAGGGATAGAGAGCAGCAAGATCAACCAGATTTTTTTCAGAATACATCAAACAAATCCCAAAATGACTGTATGAGTATGAACAGCATGTAATACAGCATTTATTGATAGTTTTAAATAATGTTGGTTTAATGACACTTTAACTTCTTGCCGTGAGGGAGGCCAGAAAGTGCACATTGTTGTCCAGTGTGCACCATCACGCTGCATAATCGGCAGCCTGAGTGTGATCTGGAGTGCTGAGTTTGGGGGTGAAGACAGCCAGAGAGTGGACTAATTGCTGTGTGTGACTGGGTTGTGAGTTGCAATATCGCAGGGACCAATGAGCTGCTGCTGTGGGGATTTACTACCTGCAACTAGAAAAACTGAGCCATTTAAGAACTAAACATACCACCATCTAGAAGCCTTATTGCTCCCTGCAGTCTTGACTGTCAAAAGCATTGGGACACCTGCCTTTACACACACATGAACTTTAATGGTATCGCAGTCTTAGTCCATAAGGTTCAATGTTGAGTTGGTCTACCCTTTGCAACTATAACAGCTTCAACTCTTCTGGGAAGGCTGTCCACAAGGTTTCGGAGTGTGCCTATGGGAATGTTTGACCATTCTTCCAGAAGCGCATTTGTGAGGTCACGCACTGATGTTGGACCAGAAGGCCTGGCTCGCAGTCTCCACTCTATATCATTCCAAAGGTATTCTATCGGGTTGAGGTCGGGACTCAGTGCAGGTCAGTCAAGTTCCTCCACCCATACTCGCTCTTCCATATCTTTATATAGACCTTTCTTTGTGCACTGGTCGAAATCATTTGGTGGAGGGGGGGGGGATTATGGTGTGGGGTTGTTTTTCAGGGGTTGGGCTTGGCCCTTTAGTTCCAGTGAAGGGAACTCTTAAGACGTCAGCATACCAAGACATTTTGGACAATTTCATGCTCCAAACTTTTGGGAACAGTTTCCTTCCTGTTCCAACATGACTGGGCACCAGTGCACAAATCAAGGTCCATAAAGACATGGATGAACGAGTTTAGGGTGGAGGAACTTGACTGGCCTGCACAGAGCCCTGACCTCAACCCGATAGAACACCTTTGGAATGAATTAGAGGGGAGACTGTGAGCCAGGCCTTCTCATCCAATATCAGTGTCTGACCTCACAAATGTGCTTCTGGAAGAATAGTTAAACATTCCCATAGACAAACTCCTAAACCTTGTGGACAGCCTTCCCAGAAGAGTTGAAGCTGTTATAACTGCAAAGAGTGGCCCAACTCAATATTGAACCCTACAGACTAAGAATGGGATGCCATTAAAGTTCATGTGTGTCTAAAGGCAGGCGTCCCAATACTTATAGTAATATAGTGTATTTGGTAAAGCATATTCCAGCTGATATTTCAACCTTATACAATGTAAATTACCAGAGATTGTTATCAGTGGTCTCCAAAGATATATCGCAGTGGAGATCTACTCGTATTTCGTGGTTTGGGTGTATTAACCCCTTCAAATCCGTGCTATAGCCAAATGATGGCTACAGCGCTGATCTACTTTGCGTCCTCCCCTTTGCACGCTCCACGCGCGCGGCGTGCGCAGTGATCACCGAGTCAATGAGACTTGGGTGATCAGAGATCGGAGTAAGGGGCCGATCCGGGCCCCTTACCACGTGATCAGCTGTCAGCCAATGACAGCTGATCACGTGATGTAAACAGAAGATCGGTAATCGTTTTTTTTCTCCTCACGCAAAAAAAGCTGATCACCAGCTTCTGTGCAAGGGACATCGGTCCTGAAGAGGAAGAGGAGAAGCCGCCTCATCTGTGCCCACCAGTACCACCTGCCAGTGTCACGAATCAGTGCCCACCAGTGCATAAGTGCCAGCAATCAGTGCCACCTATCAATGCCCATGAGTGGCACCTTTCAATGCCAATCAGTGTCTCTTAGCAGTGCTGCCTATCAGTGTCACCTACCAGTGCCGATCAGTGCCCATCACTGTCACCCATCAGTGGCCACCAGTGCCGCCTATTAGTGCCCATCAGTGCTGCCTTATCAGTGCCCATCAGTGGCGCCTTATCAGTGTCCATCAATGCAGCCTATCGGTGCCCATCAGTGCAGCCTATCAGTACCCATCAGTGCAACCTCATCAGCGTACGTCAATGAAGGAGAAAAATTACCTGTTTGCAAATAGTATTAAAATATAAAACGGTTTTGTATTTTTTTTTTTTAAATTAGGTCTTTTTTCATTTTTTTAACAAAAAATAAAAAAGCCAGAGGTGATCAAATACCACCAAAAGAAAGCTCTATTTGTGGGGAAGAAATGATAAAAATTTATTTTGGGTACAGTGCTGAATGACAATTCCGCGGTCATACAAAAAGTGTGACAGTGCTAAAAGCTGAAAATTGGTCTGGGCAGGAGGGGGGTTTAGGTGCCAAGTAAGCAAGTGGTTAATCCATTAAAAATGGATTTCCTCCCCCATTTCCTTTTTATCTTCAACACAATCCCCATGATCCCCTTGCAAAGTTTCTTCTCTCGTCTACATTTGCAAACTATCAAACAAATTTTTGAATCTCACCGTCCTTACTAAACCCAAGGTGGAATTATACTTTAACCTCTATCATAGAGCAGCCATTCTAGTGAGGTTATCAGACTGGTTCTATCGTAGTGCAGACAAGAGAGTATTGCAGTTGGCACAAACCCTTTCTCCCCTAGATCTGCAGACTCTGCTCTGGATAGCCCCATCCTCACATCCACCTCTATCCACCCTCCCTTTTTCAGTTCAGCAACTTCTCTCTCTTTGGGACAGGTTTAGAATTCCTCTTAAGCTGTCCCTGTGACCGGGCCCTTCTGACACCTATTTTTGACATTCCTCTCTCCAAGAAAGACTGGCCCCATTTCACGCCTGACTTCACAATATCACAGGCCCTGTCCCATTTACCTCCTGTAGTCAACATTGGTATCCATTGGCCCAAGTCATGGGATTTCTTCATAGCGTTAGGGCTGGAGTTAAAATGAAATAAAAAGGGAAGCTCCTCTACTCACAAAGTAATACTCAACACTATAAACCAAAAATACCAATTTAATTGCCTCTGTTTTTTGCAATCCACTGTTAATAAATCAAAAACCATCATTAACTTTTCAATAAATGTGTTAATTAAAACATAGACAAATAAGTGCTCCCAACTTATATAAAGTCCATACATTTGTAGATTCCACAATCATAAAACAAGTGCCAAATATTAGTGTTAGGGTAACACCACCAACTGTGCATATGCTCCACCTCCGTGCTCATAGTATGCTCACCTTCCCTATATTAACCACAAATCAATTCAGGTCATATAACACTTTTTTTTTTTTTAATAAATCTTTTTATTAATTTTCACAACAGACAAACAAACCAAAACACAAGACATCATACACACTGAACCAAAAATATAATAATACAATTTTAGAATCCAGTATATCAATTATTAATCCACAAAGGAAAAAAAAAAAAAAAAAAGCAAAAAATGTTTTTAAAATAAACATTAATTCCTACTTTCCCCAATGACCCCCGACATTACTCATATGGGAGCATACCTATTATAAACAATGGCCCTCATGGGAATTCAATGCTGTATACGGTTTGCCCAGCCACCTTGCCCACACTTTATCATATTTACTAGGACAGCCTCTATTCATGTAAGTATCTCTATACAATGGAAGATTATTATTTACCAATTGTTTCCAGTATGAAAGCGTAGGGGACGGAGGTTTCTTCCAATGCAGCGCAATAGTTTTTCTTGCGTAAAATAATGTTATATTAGAGAACACTTGCTCAGACACTGTGGGAAGAATAGTCTCTACCAGGCCCAGTAAACAGACATTAAAACCGGTAAGAGAGCAGAAGTGATAGAATTTAATAGATCCACCACTTCCACCCAAAAGACAGCTATATATGGACAAGTCCAGAAAATATGTGCGAAATCCCCCTGATTCACGCCACATCGCCAACACTCCGAAGAACACACAGGATTTATCTTTTTAAGTCTATGTGGCGTAATATATGCTCTATGTACTAATTTATATTGAATCATACGATCTCTTAAGGATATCAAAGATCGCAGAGGGAAATCCCACACACCCCTCCAATCCTCCATATCTAAATCTGGTATCTCGCACCCACCTATCTCTCAGAGCCTCTAATGGTGGGATAGAAATTAATATAAGATGAGAATACAATCTCGAGGTGGACTAATCCAGACACTCAGACCTAAGTACTAATCCTAAAGTGGATTGTCTAATCGTTAAACTATCCTGTGGAAACTGTGCCTGAAAAGTATAAAGAAGCTGGAAATATCTAAATAAGTGGGAGCTTGGAACATTAAAAGTCGAAGTAATTATCTTTAATACCCTTTGAGATGTTCAAATAGACTTGCATAAGATTAACACATCAAAGAGTCTTCAGCTGTTAAAATTCAGTTGGACATAGCAACTGAATTTCTGGTCAGCATGGCACTCCAATACAATATTATACATAAATTGGCCAATATATTACAACATATACCCCCACTTGGGTCGGTTCTAACTACTAGAACTGACCCATAAATCAAACAACAAAAAAATATCATTACGATTTAAGGTACTGGATGCTTTACAATGGCTCATATAAAATATGAAGTTGAAACTGGTTACATCTCTCTTCGCCAGCCTCTAAAGTATCCCCATGAAACAGTTATTAGATAATATAACTTTTAGACCATGACTAGAAAAGGATTTGGTAAACATCAGTGGCCCATATAGCTGTTAGGCTTTATTATATCACATCAAGATCTTGAATATTGCGCAAAGACGAGCTGATGTCACAGTCCATTCTTCGGTCTGACTTCATCACATCTCTCACCATCTCACTGAAAGTAAACTTGGTATGCTCTGGGAACACCAATCCACATAAGTCCAGGATTTTCTCATCTCCAGGCTCAAGCTTTCCATTTTTAAAGACGCTTTTACGCAAACACTCTTTCATCTTTATAGTAAGAAAAACCATCAATGTACCAGCACTCACTTTCAAGGTCAAAAGGTTAACTGTACTGCAAACTATAACTATCCGGGTCACGGCACCAAATGTAGTGATCGGATATATTAATATATACTGGGTGTATAGATGTAGAGTGGGTATGATAATCAATTAGTGGTTATTATAAGGATGATGATTTAAGTACTCTTCCGCAGCAACCCAATTCTTCCAGAGAGATGCACTTTATTGACTTCCAACACAGAACAAAGTCCAAAGTCCACAGATGACAAAGAAATCCGACAGAGGAAATATAATTCAGAGACCCATATTATTCAGTCTTCCCATATAATTCAGTCTTCCCAGCCATGCACAGACAAGCCTCCCTCATACACAGACAAGCCTCACTTCCCCATACAGACAAGCCTCACTTACTAAACCTATAGACTGAATGCCGTGTTATATTCACCAGGCATTGAATGGCTGAGCAATTTGATTGGCCGTTTCAATTTAGGACTTTGATTAGCTTTAGTCTTTCAAACAGACAACAACCCCCAGCCGTGAACAGCCGTGAACCACCCCAATTTGCACTCCCGCATATCAACATCAACAAGTCCCCTTTAGATATGTGTATACCACCTGAATACCCTTTGAGATGTTCAAATAGACTTGCATAAGATTAACACATCAAAGAGTCTTCAGCTGTTAAAATTCAGTTGGACAATGCAACTAAATTTCTGGTCAGCATGGCACTCCAATACAATATTATACATAAATTGGCCAATATATTACAACAGGTGCTAGAGAAATTCAATTTGGGGGAGACATTAATTTCCTGGGTTAAACTACTGTATAAGGCAGCGAAAGCATGCATTAGAATTAACAACACGCTATCTTCCTTCATTGATCTACACAGGGGAACAAGACAGGGCTGCCCACTATCCCCGTTGCTCTTTGCTTTGGCCATAGAGCCTCTGGCTGCTGCTATCAGATTGAACTCGGCTATCTGTGGTTTTAAAAGGAAAAATTTGGAAGATAAAATAGCCTTATATGCTGACGATGCGCTCATCTTTTTGGGCGACACGTCTGCCTCCTTAACAAATCTCATGGAGTTAATCAGTAAATTTGGATCCTATTCGGGGTTCAAGATAAACTGGGACAAGTCCACATTGTTACCACTAGATCCCCTTGTATCGCCTCTTCCTTCAGCAGCAGACCAGATAAGAGTGGTAGATACCTTCCGATATTTAGGCATAGTTATCCATCCCAATCTAGAACTGTATGTAAAACTAGATATAAATCCTTTGATCAAAAAATTCCAAGAAAAAACAGCTAGTTGGATTAAACTTCCCCTTTCGGTAGTAGGCCGATGTAACCTGATAAAAATGGTCTGGGGTCCACAACTTTTGTATGCGCTCCACAATGCCCCTATATGGATTCCTATCCATGTATTCAAAAAATGTAACACCATATTTCGCTCCTTGATATGGAGGAAACAGGTGCCGCGTATTAAATTGGAAACATTACAGGAGGCAGAGGACTCGGGCGGGCTGGCAGTCCCGAACCCATACTATTATTTCACAGCACCTAACGGGTTGGCAAAGCTCAGAGTCATCTGACCCTACGGGTAATATAATACGCACTTTACTCTCAAGTGGGGGCCTTGTGGAATGCTTGGAAGCAGGAGAGTTCCGCAGAGTACCTGAATACCAAACTATGGTGCTTATAGATAAAATATGGAATAAGGCCAAGCAACATTTTCGCTATGAAGGGTATTCTGAATGGTCTCGTATATGGAATAATAGCAACTTTCCCGAACTGTGTAAATTAAAGGGCTTCTCTACGAGGTCTAGGAGCGGGGTGGTGTATATTCAGCAGCTATACCAGGGCGGACTCTTACGGGACTTCCAATCCCTAAGGGAAGAATATGGCATACCAAATGTTGTGTTTTTTCAGTATTTACAACTTAGGCACGCCATCTCAGCACAAGCTACAATATCCAAATGGGAATTAAATAGACCCACGGTGCTCACACAACTAGTAACTTCAATGTCTGGGAAAGGACAAATATCATCTATATATGACTCCCTAATAATGCAGGTATCCAAGACTATGTCATTAAAATGCAGGACAAGTTGGGGGGAAGATATAGGTCACATCACAGATGAGGAATGGTCTAATATAATGGAGAATGTACCTAAGGTGTCTCTTTCCTCCTCCCAAAAACTTACACAATTATTTATTATACACCGAACTTACCGTACCCCATATAAATTACAATAATGGCGTAGAAGAGATGACCCTTTTTGCCCCCGTTGTAAGATAGATAACGGCACGCTTATACACATGCTCTGGAAGTGCCCAAAATTGCAAAGGTACTGGTCTGAAATAATCAGTTCTATAAATAAAATATGGAACCTTACATTTGTGGTTGATCCAAAGCTGTGTCTGTTGGGATGGTTAGACGAAGAACTATATACACCGCACACTTACATAGCCATTACCAGAATATTGTTTATTGCCAGAAAACTTATTGCTAAAAAATGGCTTGCAGTGTCACCGCCGACACACGCAGAATGGGTTAATACCATAAATGACACTCTATTGAGGGAAAAACGAACATACCAACACAGAGGCAGCCCAGCAAAGTTTGAACGTATATGGGATCCTTGGTTGGAGGTACCTGGTCTGGCTCCCTTCCAACTAGTCCAAAATAAAATACTTGGTGGCAGGACACAGACCCCTACTCCACTTGTCTGAGGTGGGAGGCTGTTTACGCTGGGTGGGTATAGGGTGATATGGTGACATAGAGACTCAGAATGTGGATCAATCTAACATAATATTCTTGATGAGAAGTTGTCTAACTCTGCAGTGATGAGTTATATGGTTTACTCACATATTGGTTAAAGAAAGAACACTGGAATCCTCCCCCCACTGTTTAGGGGGGAGGGGTACCTCTACACCGACCAATTGTCCTTTTCAGGGCCGGGAGCGGGGTAGGGGTACAAAGTACTAAAAGGACACGATTACTAAACGTAGAAAATACATGATATGGCAGAAATTGGTATAGATATGTAAAGATTTGACTTTATAAGTTGATTGTAAGCTCATATATACCATAATAATGCAGGAGAAGTAATCAAATTGATTGTATAGCTGGATAATAATATGTCCTTGACAATGTAATTTGCTGTATGTTTTTGTTTTAAGGAAGAGTTTTTTCTCTTTCTATGTTTTATAAATAAAAAAAATCTGATTTAAAAAAAAAAAAAAGTTGAAGTAAGTGTAGAAAAGGTAGATAGTTTTCGATCAGTAATCCCTTGAGAAAGTAGTTTATTATTATACTTGGTCCATGCAATAGGCTCTGGTGCTTTAAAAAATTGAGGAAGAGTAGAATTAAACCATAAAGGAGCACTTGGAGAAAAATCACCCTTAGGATAATGCTCACATCTAAGACCAGCCTCCCAAGCGCGAATAGTGATAAGCATTGAAGGGGTCAGCTAATATGGTGCCCTACGGCCCCTAAATAAGAGAGCCTTCAGGGCATCCACAGAGCCTACTACTGCCGCTTCCAATCTAGTAGAGGAATTATATATATCAGGATTCAGCCACCAACGGAGTGGCTAAAAAATATCTATATAGATCTGGGAAAGCTAGTCCCCCTGCTCACAAGGGCGCATCAGAAAAAGTTTGTTTAATTTCGTGAAAAAGGACATAGGAAGCCACTGAGGAGAGTGCCTAAATAAATACATAAATTTGGGTATGATTTTCCTTTTTCAGAAGAATAATACGTCCTAAGGCAATAGTAGAGACTTCCATACTTTCAATTTTCGACCCAATATCTCCCAAAATCGACATCAAATTCAGAGGAATAAATTCAGAAGCTTGGCGGAAAATTACAACTCCTAAGTATTTGAAATTCTCCACCCACTGCAGTGGAATATCATTCGAAGCCCTACTACGGGCCTCCATATCTATTGGAAACAACAAGGACTTGCTCCAATTTACCTTCAACCCTTTACCTTCAACCCTGTGACTATAGAAAAAGAGTCCAATATCTTCAAAGCCCCTTGGAGAGAGGGTCCAGCATCATTTAAAAATAATAAAAGGTTGTCTGCATATAAGGCTACCCTCTCCTCCAACCAACCAATCCACAATCCCTTAATATTGGGGGAGGTACGTAAAGCCTCTACCACATGTTCCATAGCAATAGCAAAGAGGGTCAGAGAGAGAGGGCAGCCCTGCCGAGTTCCCCTAAACAATGAAAAAACTGTTGCCAATCCTCCCCCCATCTTCACTGCAGCTGTTGGATTTCTATATAAGACCTGCAACCATTTTATAAATACCACTGGAAAGCCCATTCTGCGGAGTACCTACCACAAAAATGGCCACTCCAAAGTAGCAAAAGCCTTCTCTATATCTAGAGAGTAGGGATGAGCTTCGAGTTCGAGTCGAACTCATGTTCGACTCGAACATTGGATTTTCGCAAGTTCGCCGAACAGTGAACAATTTGGGGTGTTCGCGGCAAATTCGAATGCCGCGGAACACCCTTTAAAAGTCTATGGGAGAAATCAAAAGTGCTAATTTTAAAGGCTAATATGCAAGTTATTGTCATAAAAAGTGTTTGGGGACCCAGGTCCTGCCCCAGGGGACATGGATCAATGCAAAAAAAAGTTTTAAAAATGGCCGTTTTTTCAGGAGCAGTGATTTTAATAATCCCTAAAGTCAAACAATAAAAGTGTAATATCCCTTTAAATTTCGTACCTGGGGGGTGTCTATAGTATGCCTGTAAAGGGGCGCATGTTTCCTGTGTTTAGAACAGTCTGATAGCAAAATGACATTTTGAAGGAAAAAACTCATTTAAAACTACCCGCGGCTATTGCATTGCCGACAATACACATAGAAGTTCATTGATAAAAACGGCATGGGAATTCCCCAAAGGGGAACCCCGAACCAAAAAAAAAAAAAAAAAAAGACGTAGGAGTCCCCCTAAATTCCATACCAGGCCCTTCAGGTCTGATATGGATATTAAGGGGAACCCCGGCCAAAATTAAAAAAAAAAAAATGACGTGGGGTTCCCCCTAAATTCCATACCAGACCCCCCCCCCCCTCCTGAACCGTACCAGGCCACATGCCCTCAACATTGGGAGGGTGCTTTGGGGTAGCCCCCCAAAACACCTTGTCCCCATGTTGATGAGGACAAGGGCCTCATCCCCACAACCCTGGCCGGTGGTTGTGGGGGTCTGCGGGCGGGGGGCTTATCGGAATCTGGAAGCCCCCTTTAACAAGGGGACCCCCAGATCCCGGCCCCCCCGTGTGAAATGGTAAGGGGGTACTTACCCCTACCATTTCACTAAAAAACTGTCAAAAATGTTAAAAATGACAAGAGACAGTTTTTGACAATTCCTTTATTTAAATACTTCTTCTTTCTTCTATCTTCCTTCATCTTCTGGTTCTTCTGGTTCTTCTGGCTCTTCTGGTTCTTCCTCCGGCGTTCTCGTCCAGCATCTCCTCCGCGGCGTCTTCTATCTTCTTCCCCTCGGGCCGCTCCGCACCCATGGCATGGGGGGAGGCTCCCGCTCTTCTCTTCTTCTTCATCTTCTTCTCTTCTTCTTTTCTTCTCTTCTTCATTTTCTTCTCCGGGCCGCTCCGCACCCATGCTGGCATGGAGGGAGGCTCCCGCTGTGTGACGGCGTCTCCTCGTCTGACAGTTCTTAAATAACGGGGGGCGGGGCCACCCGGTGACCCCGCCCCCCTCTGACGCACGGTGACTTGACGGGACTTCCCTGTGACGTCACGGGGAATGCCACAGGGAAGTCCCGTCATGTCCCGTGCGTCAGAGGGGGGCGGGGTCACCGGGTGGCCCCGCCCCCGTTATTTAAGAACTGTCAGACGAGGAGCGCCGTCACACAGCGGGAGCCTCCCTCCATGCCAGCATGGGTGCGGAGCGGCCCGGAGAAGAAAATGAAGAAGAGAAGAAGAGAAGAAGATGAAGAGAAGAGCGGAAGCCTCCCCCCATGCCATGGGTGCGGAGCGGCCCGAGGAGAAGAAGATAGAAGACGCCGCGGAGGAGATGCTGGACGAGAACGCCGGAGGAAGAACCAGAAGAGCCAGAAGAACCAGAAGAACCAGAAGATGAAGGAAGATAGAAGAAAGAAGAAGTATTTAAATAAAGGAATTGTCAAAAACTGTCTCTTGTCATTTTTAACATTTTTGACAGTTTTTTAGTGAAATGGTAGGGGTACTTTTGTACCCCCTTACCATTTCACACAGGGGGGGGCCGGGATCTGGGGGTCCCCTTGTTAAAGGGGGCTTCCAGATTCCGATAAGCCCCCCGCCCGCAGACCCCCACAACCACCGGCCAGGGTTGTGGGGATGAGGCCCTTGTCCTCATCAACATGGGGACAAGGTGTTTTGGGGGGCTACCCCAAAGCACCCTCCCAATGTTGAGGGAATGTGGCCTGGTACGGTTCAGGAGGGGGGGGGGGCCGCACTCTCGTCCCCCCCTCTTTTCCTGCGGCCTGCCAGGTTGCGTGCTCGGATAAGGGTCTGGTATGGATTTTTGGGGGGACCCCACGCCGTTTTTTTTTTTTTTTTTGGCGCGGGGTTCCCCTTAAAATCCATACCAGACCTGAAGGGTCTGGTATGGAATTTAGGGGGAACCCCACGTCATTTTTTTTTTTTTAATTTTGGCCGGGGGTTCCCCTTAATATCCATACCAGACCTGAAGGGCCTGGTTTGGAATTTAGGGGGACTCCCACGTCATTTTTTTTTTTTTAATTTTGGTTCGGGGTTCCCCTTTGGGGAATTCCCATGCCGTTTTTATCAATGAACTTCTATGTGTATTGTCGGCAATGCAATAGCCGCGGGTAGTTTTAAATGAGTTTTTTCCTTCAAAATGTCATTTTGCTGTCAGACTGTTCTAAACACAGGAAACATGCGCCCCTTTACAGGCATACTATAGACAACCCCCAGGTACGAAATTTAAAGGGATATTACACTTTTATTGTTTGACTTTAAGCATTATTAAAATCACTGCTCCTGAAAAAACGGCCGTTTTTAAAACTTTTTTTTGCATTGATCCATGTTCCCTGGGGCAGGACCCAGGTCCCCAAACACTTTTTATGACAATAACTTGCATATTAGCCTTTAAAATTAGCACTTTTGATTATTCATGTTCGTGTCCCATAGACTTTAACAGTGTTCGCGTGTTCGAACGAACTTTTTTCCTGTTCGCATGTTCTGGTGCGAACCGAACAGGGGGGTGTTCGGCTCATCCCTACTAGAGAGGCAATAACCCTAGACCCTATATTAAGATGTGAAGCATGAATATTAGTACATAATCTCCTTAAATTCACATCTGTAGCCCTACCAGGCATGAACCCCGTCTGATCTGAATCAATAATATTCGGCAGCAATGGTTGTAGTCACCTAGAGATGAGTTTTGTCAAAATCATAAAATCCACATTCAATAGAGCAATGGGCCTATATGAAGCACAAGAAGATGGATCTTTTGGATGCTTGTAGATTAAAACTATATGCGCATGACTCATTGATTCTGGTAGGGCTCCTTCCTTCAATCAGAGTAAAGAGAAGCCAGTACAGGAGCTAAAATCTCACCATTAACCTTATAGAATACAATAGGAAGGCCGCCAGCCCCGGTGACTTCCCCAATGGAAACAAACCGATGACCAAGAGGACCTCCTCCGATGTTATTGGGTGTACTAGCGTCTCCCTCTCATTATCCGTTAACCATGAACTGAATCCAGCCAAGACGCCAATTCTGTTGGCTGAAAATCAGGGCTCAACTGAGGTGTATACAGTGTCTGATAAAATTGCCGAAAAGTCTCCAGAATTGCTGTGAAGAGACCATGTCTCCAGAGGCAGTACATATTTCCGATATTGGAATACTTGGTTGTTCACGTTTAGCCATCGTGGTCAAAAAACTACCATTACGATCTCCCTGCTTAAAAAACTTCTGTTTATTTTGATATAGATCCAAACCTTGAAGCCTCCGCCATATGCAAATGTAACGCCCATTCGCTGTGGAGTAAAGCATTGAAGCCTAACTCTGAATGATCTACAGCATAACGATCTGTTTTTTCCTCCACTATAAGCTTCAAAGCATCACTCCTTTTTTGCCGATCCTTATTAACTGCTTTAATAGTGGATATATACTATCCCCTTGTGTAGGCCTTAAAAGCGTCCCACATTATTGCTGAGGTGGACGACCCTGTATTAAACTCCCAATACTCTTTTAAAAGAGATGGAATTTTATTAGCCACATCTGGATGTGAAATCCAGTGCGTTCCCAATCTCCATCATAATGCATCTTGAAAATGATGCATACGAAGTGTAAGCATAAGTGGAGCATGGTCAGATAACCCACTCGGCAAGTATTTAACATCTACCATGTCTGCCAATATCGCCAAATTTGCAAACACTAGATCTATATGAGAGGTGGTCTTGTAAGAAGATGAAAAACAGGAGTATGTTCTAATTGATGGATTTTTATATCGCCAAGCTTCTACCAGATCTACCATTTTCGCCCAATTATTAAGTTCTCCCGAAAAATATTTGGGAGGAGTTGGTCTATCCAAAACAGGATCGAGTATAACATTAAAGTCCCCCATTATCAATAACTTAGCTAGACCATACAGAGAAGTCTTTTCTATGAGACTATATAAAAAAGCCCCCACAAAGGGGGTGGTATATACACACAAACAACTATATATCTCTGACCCCACAGAAGAAACACAACCAACACGTATGTGCCCTGGGGGTCAGAAAATATATCCTCCACCACACATGGCAATGATCTACTAATCAATATTGAAACCCCTCTAGAAAACGTGGAATATGTAGCGTGATATGCTTTCTGTACCCAAGGCTTCTTAAGGGCCAAATGCTTACTCCCTGTTAGATGAGTCTCTTGGAGTAGCACTATACGTGGAAGGTAACTTTTCAAATATCTAAATAATAATGCTCTTTTGAATTAAGGCCAAGAACATTCCATGACAAAATAGAAAAGACCTCTTGGTCACGTGACATCATCCAAAAGAGAAAAAAATATGATATCCAAATAGTAAATTGCGTAGCAAAATAAATAAATCACGGGCATTAATATGCCCATCCTGCCTTTCCCCAACGTAATCCCAAAAAAAAAAAAAAAAAAAAAAAACGGGGTGGCGTGGAGAAGGCCTTATCCCAAAAAGTATCAAAAATAGGCAACTATGTCTACTTGTCTTATATGCTAAAAAAAAAAAAAGGAGGTGTGTGTGTGTGTGTGTGTGGGGGGGGGGGGGTTGGAAAAGGAATGGGAAGAAAAAAAAAAAAGGGAAGGGGGAAGCTATAGATTGGTATTTAAGGGTGACTAGAGAGAGTCCGAGCCAGCACGTTAGAGCTCTTAGTACAGGATAATAGATCACTTGATGTCCATCCAACCAAATGGTTTAAAAAAAAAAAAAATGTCTACAATACGCAGTCTGCTTGGAAACAAAAGGCTGAACTGTATACTCTTGCCTTCTCTTACGGATCTCCATATAAGATTTACGACGTTGCTGAACTTCTTGAGAGTAATCCGGAAAAAATAATAACTTAGTATTTTCAAAAGGTATATCTTGTTTAGCCCTGGCAACTGCCAGAACCCTATCTCTGTCTCGATAAATAAATAGACGTAACAGCCTAGGGGGTGCCCCAGGTTTCAATGGTCTTAGTGGGACCCTGTGTGCCCGCTCCACCACAAAGGTGGGTGGTACACTACCCAGGCTCAAAACTGTAATAAGTAGTTGCTCAGCAAATTCGCTAGAATTAGTCCCTTCAGCCCTTTCCGGTAGACCTAAAATACGGACATTATTTCTTCTAAGGCGATTTTCAGTGTCATTGGCTCGCTCCTGCAACCGCTTAACCTATTGTAAAGCCTGCAGTTCTCTAGAGCCTGATTTTTTAGAGTCTTCCAATGTGGATACCCTTTTTTCCACCTCGGAGACCCTATCTTTAAATCCATCCAAGTCTTGGTGGATCGGAGAAACATCTGAGGCTATAAGATCCATTTGCCCCTTAAGAGTCTCTATACACTCCATAATGGCTGCCAGAATGGCTGCAGCTGAAGACGAATCCTCCACAGAGGAGGGTGAAATCATTAGATGATTGAGTAGCAGCCATTCCGGTTTTTATTTCTGCTATCTTTGCTTTTCTTGTTCTTTTTGTGGGAGAGATGACTGCTGCAGAGGTGCACTCTAATATTAATTTACTTGATGTCGCTGAATGAGCCTGAGACATCTATCTCCAGCCCCAGGCCACCTACAAAAGCTTAACCGCTTGCTGCCTGCCATATGATGGCCATTCGGCGCGGCTCTCGTTCTGGGCAAGCGTCATATGATGTCCGTCCATTTAAACAGGGCATGCGCGTGATCGTGTGTGCGCAGCCCTGTACTGTCGGTGGCGGCTTGTCACTGAGACACCGCTTGTCACGAGGGGGGTGCACAGCCATTGGGCATGGCTGTTTACCACGTGATCGGCCGTGACACAGATGGTACCTCCCCACTTTGCCTGGCGCATGCGTGCTGCACGTCGGTGGCAGCGTATTCCCGGGAACACTGCTCGTCACCAACGCTGGCAAACAGCCATTGGCCGGCGGCTATTTACCATGTGATCGGCTGTGATTCTTTCACAGCCAATCACTAAATGTAAACACAGAGCGGTAACGAGATGTTACCGGGTTCTCCTCCTCACACACCAATCGTGTGATATTGTGGTAACATCTCATTACCGCTTAAAGTGTACACCAATCACACTGATTGCCCCCTCCTCCCAATAAAGAGGACCTGTCACCGCCCAAAGTATCTGTCACCACCCTTTAAAGTACCTGTCACAGCCCATTTGAGTACCTGTCACAGTCCATCTGAGTACCTGTCACTGCCCTTCAGAGTACTTGTCACCACCCATCAGAGTACCCGAGTACCAGTCACCAGACCATCAGAGTACCCGAGTACCTATCTGTAGCCCATCAGAGTACCCGAGTACCTGTCACCAGCCCATCAGAGTACCCGAGTACCTGTCACCAGCCCATCAGAGTAACCGAGTACCTGTCACCAGCCCATCAGAGTACCTGTCACCAGCCCATCAGAGTAACCGAGTACCTGTCACCAGCCCATCAGAGTACCCAAGTACCTATCTGCAGCTCATTAAGTTACCCGAGTACCCGTCTCCAGCCCATCAGAGTACCCGAGTACCTATCAGCAGCCCATGCCTCATAGAATATACATTGGGGTGTTTACTTTCCAAAATGGGGTCATTTTGTGGGTAATTCCACTGTCCTGGTGCTCAAGGCCCTTCAGAAGTGTGATAGGTAGGAATAAAATGAGATGTGTAATTTATGCTCCTAGAACGCCTGAAGGTACTACTTCAATGTTGGGCCTCTGTATGTGGCCAGGCTGTGTAAAAGTCTCACACATGTGGTATCGCCATACTCAGGATGAGTAGCAGAATGTGTTTTGGGGTGTAATTTTTGCTATATACATGCCATGTGTTAGAAATATCTTATAAATTGACAATGTTGTGTCTTTGTATAAAAAGAAATGCATTTTCATTTTTTTCCACATTTTCTAAAAGCTTCTGGAAAAAAAATAAACCGTTCAAAAGACTCATTATGCTTCATAGATTATACGTTGGGGTGTTTGCTTTCCAAAATTGGGTCATTTTGTGGGCAATTCCATTGTCCTGGTGCTCCAGGGCCTTCAAAAGTGTAATAGGTGGTTGAGAAATGAGATGTGTCATTTATGCTCGTAGAACGCCTGAAGGTGCCACTTCAACTTTGGGCCTTTGTATGTGGCCAGGCTGTGTAAAAGTCTCACACATGTGGTATCGCCATACTCGGGAAGAGTAGCAGAATGTATTTTGGGATGTAATTTGTTGTATGCATATGCTCTGTGAGAGAAATAACCTGTTAATATGACAACTTTGTAAAAAAAAAAAAATCTTAATTTTGCAAAGAATTGTGGGAAAAAAAAAAAAAAAAAAAAACTCACCATGCTACTTACTTAATACCTTGGAATGTCTACTTTCTAAAAAGGGGTCATTTGTGGGGTATTTGTACTTTCCTGACCTGTTAGTATCTCAAGAAATGAGATAGGCCTTCAGTACATCAGATATGATCAATTTTCAGTGATTGGCACCATAGTTGGAGACTCTATAACTTTCACAAAGACCAAATAATATACACTAATTTGGGTTATTTTTACCAAAGATATGTAGCAGTATAAATTTTTCCCAAAATTTATGAAGAAAATTATTGTATAAATGTTCTATGTAAACGAAATTAAGAGCTAGAAGCCAGAGGAAGAACAAGCAGCAGACAGGAAACGTTAGCTCTGTAAATGTTCTATAAATATTCTGCGGGAGCAGAGAGAGCTAGGAGCCAGGAGCATAGCAGCAAACAGCAACAAACGTTAGCTCTGCAAATATTCTATAAGCATTCTCTGGGAGCAAAAAGCAAGGGGAATCAGGAACTAGGAGCCAGGAGCAGAGCAGCAGCAACAAACAGGAGGCAGTAAACAGCAGAAAGCAATAAGTATAATAGTTTTAAGGCTTTGTAGATTGGTTCCATATTAATTCCATAAATATTTGAGACTCAGAGGAGCCACAGATCAAAGGCCGAGGACCAGCAGCAGACAGAAGCAGTACATTAATGAACTGGTGCATTACTAGATTAGCTCTATGGCTGCATTACTGATCTGTATTACTGTTCAATAGGAACCAAGGAGACAGCGTCTATAGTTTAGTTATAAATGTCAGCATTACCATTCTCAGAAGCCAACAGGGATCATAAAAAGTCACAGAGCGTCTCGGCTGATTTCCAATCCTATTTCTCCCTTTGTAAAAAAGGAAAAACAGAGGCAGCGTGGTGTTTCAGCGTCCAGGCGTCCCAGATCCTGTAGCCAACCAAATCAGCAGGCGAGATGTGTATATGTGAGCCCTCAGGAACGGCAGCTCGGCTCAGGTGTCCTGGTGCTCTGTAGCCGGCTCAGTCCGCAGCGGCTCGGCTCAGGCGTCCTGGTGCTCTGTAGCCGGCTCAATACCTCTGCTCAGCTCTAGTTGAAGCGGCTTGAAGATGCACGGCTCAGTGTCTCTGTCACTCAATGTCTCAGAGCTTCACAGCTCCTAACAGGTGTCTCAGACTCTGTAGCCAACCAAGATGGCAGGATACTTGGAACTAGGAGCTCCACTCAGACTCTCACTCTCATCTTGTCATGCCCCCCTAACCACCTGCTGACCGCTGCACGCTGAAATACGTCGGCACAATGGCAGCGGTGGGCAAATGTGCATACATGTATGACCCCTTTAAGAGACGGGGATAGCAGCTGCACGCCCGCCGCGTACATCGTGACCGTGCCCACGGGACTCGATGTCCGGCGGTCTCCCAGGGATCGTGTCACAAAGCCTCAGAAAGGGGAAGTGCCTGTGTAAACAATGCATTTCCCCATTCTTCCTTGTGATATGACAGAGATCACTGCTCCCTGTCATCGGGAGCAGTGATCGCTGTCATGTGACTAGTAGCCCATCCCCCCACAGTTAGAATCACTCCCTAGGACACACTTAACCCCTTCATCGCAGATCACCCCCATTATTAATAAAAAATAAATAAAATAGCCACAAATCTATCCCCTATGCTGTAGACGCTATAACTTTTGCGCAAACCAATCAATATACGCTTATTGCGATTTTTTTACCAAAAAATATGTAGAATACATATCGGCCTAAACTGAGGAATAAAATTGTATTTTATATATATTTTTGGGGGGTATTATAGCAAAAAGTAAAAAATATTGCGTTTTTTTCAAAATTGTCGCTCATTTTTTGTTTATAGCGCAAAAAATAAAAACCGCAGAGGTGATCAAATACCACCAAAAGAAAGCTCTATATGTGGGAAAAAAAGGACGTCAATTTTGTTTGGGTGCAACGTCGCACAGCCGCACAATTGTCAGTTAAATTGACGCAGTGCCAAATCGCAAAAAGTGCTCTGGTCAGGAAGGGGGTAAAATCTTTTGTGGCTGAAGTGGTTAAGGTCATATAACACTTTGATTTAAATTTAATACAGCAACTTCTGGTCTTCACCAAACATTTTCTGGTATCACCAGGTATTAACGGTGTATATTCTTTTAAGACTCGTGTCCGCTTCAATAGGCTGCTCTACGTACAATCAAGACATAAAAGCAAAAGGCAACTGCCATAGTGTAGTATAATAAAACACCCTCATTTATTAATAAAAACTACACTTACAAACATAAATTCAAATCTTCCATAACACAGTGTAATTGTAGTTTTAAGATACCAGCCCTGGAGTGTACTTCTTGTTCCCCCAATGACATCACCCACCTCCTCCCTACATGTTACTTCATGAAAACATTGGTAGTGGGAGATAGCCTTGACCCCAAAAGAGTCCACATCACTTGGATGTGTTGGCGGGCCAATAGTGAATTGGTCACTTTCCAAGCGTAATCTTCCAATGATTTGTCCTGTTTCCCCCCCCCCCCACTATTCTTGACTTTTTTGTGTGTTTCTCAAATTGCTCACTTTCACTCCCCTTTTTTTTTTTTCTCTACCTCGTCCTTTCTCGCTCCCTTACCCGGCTGTATTTCAATGTCGCTCACTATTAATTGTTGTATACATGGCGCAGTTGGCAACTGATCCTATTTATTACATGCTGTCATACAATACATATGACTCGTAATGGTAATTTTATAGACATTACACCATTGGATTGCTTCATTTGAACTTATTTCGTTTGAAATTAATTTAGGTTAAAAATATTTTTATTGCTTGGCAGTGGCGGCCCATCCATTAAGGGCGCATGGGCGCCGCACCCTCTATCACGCCACCCCCCTATAGGACGCCAGTCGCCGGAAATTACAGCGGCAGGGTATTTTTCTGAAGCACCCGATTAGAGCCATAAGCTCTAATAGGCTTCAAAATGGGGTGGACTCGAAGCAGAGCGCATTGTGTTCGGAGCCCACCCAGGTGTGTTAGAAAAGCAAATGAATATTCGCTTTTCTAACACTAAACCGCCTCTCCACCAATCAGGAACTGTGGGTCTGATACCCATCACCTGATAGGCTGAAAGGACAGCCGATCTTATTGGATGCCTAGCAGGAGGAAAGAGGAGGCGCGGAAGCATGGAGGACACAGGAGCTGCCACCTGAGCCGCTGCTCGTTCCACAGCTCTCCACCGTCACCCTCTGCCTGACTCGCCACCAAGATGGGTAAGTGGCCCTCTGACAATGAGGGGGCGGGCGGGGTGCCGGTTAAATGCCGCAGGGGGTCACAGTGGCTGCATTTGACAGGCAAAGCGAGGCTGGAATTGATGATTTTTTTTTTCAGTATTTTTCAGTTTGTCTGTGCCCCCCCCAAATTTTGAGCACCAGCCACCACTGTTGCTTGGAGGACTTTATGTGATCACGATAATTATTAAATGCTTTATTGTACATGTATTTTTTTTATTGATTTTAAATGATGGAATCAGCTCTGTAATTATTATTTTGTTATGTTAATTGTTACTTCATGGCTTTGTACTGAATACTCAAAACAGAATAAAAAAAAGATATTTAACCCTAAAAAAACTTCTATAAAAATATATACGTTTTCATTTATGAAACAGAAAAACGAAATAAAAGACCACATTCATATGTATAATTATTAACAGGATTTTATACAGGATATTATTTTTCTGGTGAAGTCTTTTCAAGTGTTTTGAAACTTAGATTAAAAAAATTGAGAAATCCTAAAAAAAAAAAAAAAAAAAAAGGGTACATAGGCTTGCGTGCAGATATAGGTCGCTGAATATACTTCATGCTGGACGGACTAATAGTTGATTATCATCCACATCAGCTACATCTTTTAAAACTTCTAGATCTGCAAAGAGAAAAAAAAAAAATAAAAATGTTGTATTATTAAGTACGGGTAGCGGTTACTAGATTTTTTTTTTCACTTAAAAACACTAAAGAATGCCAGATTCTCTCAGTGGACAAGGTGGAGAGGCGGGGCATAAAACGTCATGATATCCACCTCATCCAATCAGAGAACACCTCCTAATGGAATACAAAATGTTTTCTGAATGGCGGAGGTGCCAAGCAAGTGAACCCTTGTGTTCTTTTTACAGAGGATAAGCCCTTTGAGCAGCATCCAGAATAAACCTGCACTGACTATATGTAAAAAAAAAAAAAAAAGGCTAATACAGTGAATTACAGCATCCCCAGTGGCTCTCTGGATGTGATATAAAAGGAATTAGATATATGCAACCCGAACCAATGCAAATTGGAAAAAAAATCATTCCTGAAGTTCAGGTTCCGAGGTAGGGATCTCTGCACTTTCCACAGTCACAGCTTCTTAAAGGAGAAGTATAGTCAAAGCCATTTTGGCTGTACTTCCATGGATTACAGGAGTGCAGCTTGTTCTGTAATCTTGTGATACATTTTCAGCCGCTGTCGGCTGACTCTGGAAAGATCCCAACCATACGCTCGGTATTTGCCCAGAAGCCTGGACTGGCAGCTGGCTCAGCCTCTCAGCGATCCACTGAGAAGCTGAGCCAGCCACTCCTGCCCTCTCCACGTCCCAGCACTCGAGAGAGCATGGGGGAGGACAGAATAGAGAGCCGGAGACTGATAGTCCCCGCTTCTCTGCTCACAGAATGCTGAGAACTGAGCGATCACCATTGCAGAGACATTGGGGGATCAATGCTGCATCCATTTACGGTGAGTATATAAAAAAAGGCAATTTCCCTTTCCCTGTTGAATTTTTCTAAGATATTTTAAGTTGCAAAACATGTCTCTTGAGGAAAAAGACTCAATTTCAGGGGATGAGCAGAGCTAGAAATCGCAGATGGGAGACCTGGCCTCCCCCAATGAAATACGGGGGGGAAAAAAAAGGGCAATAGGTGTTACCCATTAAAGTTTGGCAAATAGCCAGCCCATGTATTGAGGAAAAATTAAATTTCCGCCCAACCAATATACCCTCTGAAAAGGAGTGTATGGATGGGAAATCTGGTGACGAGATAGTTTCAATCCTCCATGCAGACTTTATAGAGCTGCCACCATTCCTGATTTCCACTGGCCATCATATATTTAGGTTATTTAGCCTTGAAAATGTGAATTGTTTTGGACACATCATATTCATAAATTGAAAAAAAACAAATAAATAATGCATAACAAACATATAAAATGTGATATATGGCTCTGAGTGAATATCGCAAATGAAAAGATTACATATAATATAAAAAGTCCCAATGCGATGATACAATATAAAAAGTGTCAGTGCTCTTTATGAACATAACATCATACTCTACTCCGCAGTGTTTTTAGTGCCCCACATGGACTAACAATCACCATATACACTATATTACCAAAAGCATTGGGACGCCTGCCTTTGCACGCACATGAAATTTAATGGCATCCCAATCTTAGTCCGTAGGGTTCAATATTGAGTTGGCCCAACATTTGCAGCTATAACAGCTTCAACTCTTCTGGGAAGGCTGTCCATAATGTTAAGGAGTGCATCTATGGAAATGTTTGACCATTCTTTTCGAGGTCAGGACTCCGTGCAGGCAAGTCAAAGTCCTTCACCCCAAACCCACTCATCCGTGTCTTTATGGACCTTGCTTTGTGCACTGGTGCCCAGTCACGTTGGAACAAGAAAAGGCCATCCCCAAACTGTTCCCACAAAGTCAGGAGCATTAAATTGTCCAAAATGTCTTGGTATACTGAAGCCTTAAGGAGTTCCGTTCACTGGAACTAAGGGGCCAAGCCCAACCTCTGAAAAACAACCCCACACCTTAATTCCCCCTCCACCAAATGATTTGGACCAGTGCACAAAGCAAGGTCCATAAAGACATGGATGAGCGAGTTTGGGGTGAAAGAACTTGACTGCCCTGCACAGAATCTTGACCTCAACCCGATAGAACACCTTTGAGATGAATTAGAGCGGAGACTGCAAGCCAGGCCTTCTTGTCCAACATCAATGCCCAACCTCACAAATACACTTCTGGAAGAATGGTCAAACATTCCCATAGACACACTCCTAAACCTTTGCAAACAACCTACCCATTAGAGTTGAATCTGTTATAGCTGCAAAGGGTGGGCCAACTCAATATTGAACTTTAAGGAGTAAGACTGGGATGCCATTAATGTTCATGTGCATCTAAAGGCAGGCATCCCAATACTTTTGGTAATATAGTGTATAATTGACCACCATCTCTACCATGGTCAATAGCGCTTGTGGGGCACCACTTGACTTTGCCAGATGGTACTCAGCATCCCCGATAATAACACTCAGAGAGAAGGATGACTGAAAGAAGATCTCAGAGTAAAACCACGCCAATAAATCTATTGTTAGAAAGATACAGAAATGCACTCACTTGCTGCTATGCCTTAAAAGGAGTTGTAAAGGCAGAAGTTTTTTTTTTATCCTAATGCATTCTATGCATTATCCCTTTCATGACTAAGCCTATTTTTGAAATTTGGTGTTTACAAGTTAAAATACGTATTTTTTGCTAGAAAATTACTTAGAGCCCCCAAACAATATATATATTTTTTAGCAGAGAATCTACAGAATAAAATGGTGATTGTTGCAATATTTTATGTCACACGGTATTTGTGCAGCGGTGTTTAAAACACAACTTTTTGGGAAAAGGGACACTTTCATGAATTTTTTAAAAAACAGTAAAGTTACCCCAATTTTTTGTATAATGTGAAAGATGTTACGCCGAGTAAATAGATACCAAACCTGTCACGCTTTATAATTGCACGCACTCGTGGAATGGCGACAAACTACGGTACCTAAAAATCTCCATAGGCGACGCTTTAAATTTTTATTACGGTTACCAGGTTAGAGTTACAGAGGAGGTCTAGTGCTAGAATTATTGCTCTCGCTCTGACGATCGCGGCGATACCTCACATGTGTGATTTGAACACCGTTTACATATGCGGGCGCGACTTCCGCATGCGTTTTCTTTGCTGCGCAAGCTCGCGGGGATGCTTTAAAATTTTTTTTTTTTTATCATTTTATTTATTTTTATATTTATAAATTGTGTTTTAAAAAAAATTTTTTTTAGATCACTTTTATTGCCATCACAAGGAATGTAAACATCCCTTGTGACAGTAATAGGTGGTGACAGGTAATCTTTATGGAGGGATCGGGGGTCTAAAAGACCCCCGATCCCTCCTTTGCACTTCAAAGTATTCAGATCACCGAAAACGGCGATTCTGAATACTGCATATGTTTTTAAAACCGGCGCCACTGGCAGCCGAGTAAACGGGAAGTGACGTCATGGCTTCGCATCCGTGTTTACGATTAGGAGGCTGGAACGAAGTCATTCACGGCTTCGTTCCAGTCCGTCCCCAGCCGCCGAAGAGCGGCGGGACGTCCCCTCCCGCTCCTCCGGTATAACAGCCGAGCGGCTTTTAGCAGCAAAGGTTGTTATAACCGGATAGCCGATCGCCAGCTCTAAAAAACAGTACCGTGATAATGCCTGCAGCTGCGGGCAGCATCCCGGTATAACCCCTGGAATGCCGAGTACGCACATCTGCGTACGCTCGGCGGGAAGGGGTTAAGATAAACAACCTGTGTGTAGCAGCCTCCCCAGTACCTCCTAATTACTTACCTGAGCTACATCTCTCTCCAGCAATGTCCACCCTTGTCTTAGCTGTCTGGGACTCTCCTCCTGATTGGCTGAGACACAGCAGCGGCTCCCGTAGCTGTCAGTCAGTTAGCCAATTAGGGGAGGGAGGGGGTGGGGCGGGGTCTCCCTGTCTAAATGGATACACAGAGATGTGACTTGGCTCAGGTGCCCCCATAGTAAGCTGCTGGCTGTGGGAGCACTTGATAGGAGGGAGGGGCCAGGAGCAGCAAAGAGGGACTCGAGAAGAGGAAAATCAGGGCTGCTCTGTGCAAAACCAACAGCACAGAGGAGGTAAGTATAACATGTTTGTTATTTAAAAAAAATAAAAATGAAACAAATCACTTTAAAACCCGGGAACCTGGTGTAAACAGCCTTGTGTATGTGTGGGGGATGATTGGACATGAGGTGTGGGTCATCGCCTGGAAGTGACGTCAGTGGAAGTTACGTCATGGCTATGTGAACCACAAGCTCTATTGCCCATACTAGAGATAGTTGGTCAATTATATATGTGTTATTATCGGGCATGCTGAGTATCACCGGCAAAGTAAAGTGGTGTTGATCAACTACGGGACTGCCCCACAAGCGCTATTGACTATACTAGAGATAGTTGGTCAGTTATATATGGAGTGTTAGTCCATGTGGGGCACTTTCTATTGTAATCACAAGGAGTCCATAACAAGCACTGACACTTTATATTGTATCATCACATTGGGACTGTAATAACCTTAGTTAGACTTACCGGTGATGGTATTTCTAGAAGTCTTTCAGGACAGCACATGGAGAGAGCGTAGCTCCACCCATCTTCCCAGGAAACACTGCGAATAATTCCTTTTAAAGCAGCCCCTTCCACCATGGCCTCAGGTCGTAAACGAGAAACCTCCAGCCATGCTGAAAAACAGAATTTTAAAACAAAACAAAATATACACATATAATATAACAGTGCAAGTCATATTGGAAACCGCTAGGGAGGGTAATAGCTGCTGTCCTGAAAGACTTCTAGAAATACCGGTCACTGGTAAGTCTAACTAAGGTTTTCTCAAAGCGTCTTTCAGGACAGCACCTGGAGAGGAGAAGCGAGAAACTTACTCTAGGGTGGGACCACCACCTGTAGGACCTTCCGGCCAAAGCCCTGCTTTGAGGCAGACAATAGATCTACTCTATAATGCCGGATGAACGTAGTGAAACTTGTCCATGTTGCGGCTTTACAAATTTGGTCGGGAGAGGCGCCAGCCCCCTCAGCCCAAGATGCTGCCACTGCCCTCCTCGAGTGGGCTCTGATTACCCTCTGGCGGTATCTGCCCTGAGACTTTGTAGGCTTCCTCAATGGCTGTTCTGAGCCATCTTCCTATTGAGCTTTTTGAAGCACGCTGTCCCTTACGTGCCGCTGAGAACAGCATAAAAAGGGAATTTGACTTCCTAAATTGCTTGGTCAATTTTAGATTGCATTAGGCAACTTTTCCACTTTAGAATTGGCTGGGGATATGCAGAATGTTGGTAGAATCACCTCCTGAGAACTATGAAAGGCGGAGGAGACCTTAAGAAGAAAGCCAGGGTCCACCTTCAGGATTATCCAATCTGGAAAGACTGTTAGGAAAGGTTCTATAATGGAAAAAGCCTGCAGCTTACTGACTCTCCTGGCGCGGGTTACTGCTACTAATAAAGCTGTTTCTTACTGTCGTCTGCTCTAGAGGTTCGAAAGGATTCCCAGTTAGCCCCCGCAGGACCACTGATAAGTCCCAAGTTGGAAACATTTTTATAGGCGCTGGTCTTGACCTAGCCATTGCCTTAAAAGAACCTAACTAATGGATCTTTTGATAACTGTACTTCCAAAAAAACTGAAAATATAGGTGGCCGCGTTGTCAAGGTGCTAACCACTAACCTCTTCTCCATTCCATCATGAAGAAATTCCAGGATGGAAATTGTCTTCTGCGGCAAATATTTCTCTGTCCCGCACCAGGAGCTGTAGCATTTCCAAACCTTGAAATAGATATCTCTCGTGACTTTTTTCCTGCTGTTTAACAGCATAGAAACAAATTTACCTGACAGACCCTTTTCTTTAGGATCTGCTCTTCAGAAACCAAACTGCTAACTTGAGCATGTTTACATCTGGATGCCAGATGGGTCTCTGGCTCAGAAGATAGTCCCGTAGAGGTAACATCCAAGGGGGTTCTATTGCTAGGTTCAGGAGTGTTGAGAACCAAATCCTCTTGGGCCAATAGGCAGCCATCTGTATTAGAATCGTGGACTCTCCCTGAGATTTTTTGAGGACTGATGGTATTAACGGGGGGGGGGGGGGCGCGCAGCATAACACAAATAGAAGTCTCACGGCTAAGCCAGAGCATCCAAACCTCTTGGCTGATTCCGTCTGCTCAGGGAAAAATACATTGGGAGTTTTGCATTTGAGTGGGTCGCAAACAGGTCGAGCTGAGGACTGTCCCACTCGTTTATCACCATCTGGAAAACTTCAGAGTTTAGACTCCACTCGATTCCAAAACTGTTCTGCTCAGAAAGTCGGCCATCAGATTCAAGCTGCCCTTCAGGTGTATGGCTGACAGGGACCCCAGATTCTTCTCTGCCCAGATCAAGATCTCCCGAGCCAAGGACAGGAGAACCCTTCTCCTGGTACCTCCCTGCTTTGCTACATAGGTGACTGCCGTGGCATTGCCGCACAAGATCTGAACGTGTTGACCTCTGTTCTCTTCCTGAAACCAGAGAAGCCCCATCAAAATTTATTTCAGCTCCCTTCAATTGGATGTTTTTTTTGCAGTTGAACTTGTCCAGATTCCCTGGGCAAAACAATCTTCCAGATGAGCCACCCACCCCCAGGAGCTTGCATCTGTTAATCTTTTTGAGGCAGGGCATACCCAAAGTAGGCCCTCACTCAGGTTTAACTGGTTCTTCCACCATAACTTTAGCCTCATTTGCGCTGAGATCACAAACCTCTTTTCTAAGGGTTCTTCATGCCTCCTAATTTTGGAGAATCACTTGCTGCAGATCTCTTGAGTGAAGACGGGCCCATTAAACAGCCGGAATGGAGGATGTTAGAAGATCCAAAGTCGACATTGCTGACCGTACTGTTACTGGCGAGCTTGTCTGTATCTGTTTTATTGCCCCCAGGATTTTTTCCTTTTTCTCTTCCGGCAAGAAGATCCTTTGTTGGATAGAGTTGATGCTGTACCCCAAAAATGTTATCACTTGGGAAGACACCAAGCTTGACTTCTCCTCGTTCAGGATCCAACCTAGGTCTTGCAAGTGGTATTTTGTTCTGTTCAGATTTGCTAGCAGCTGATCTTTTGAGCTGGCGAATAGAAGTAGATCGTCCAGGTATGGAACTATCATGATTCCCTGGATCCTTAGAGGCGCCATGATCTTGGCCACGATCTTGGTGAAGATCCTCGGAGCCGAGGATAGACCAAAAGGCAGGGCTCTGAACTGCAGATGGGTTATGTTGCCCTCTGAGCCGATTGCCAGACGCAAGAATCTCTGGGATGCTACCGCTATTGGAATGTGCAGATAAGCATCCCTGAGGTCGACGGAAGCCATAAAACAACCTCCCGTAAGTAGTTTTCTTACGGAGTAGAACGTATCCATGCGGAACCTTTTGTAAGGAATGGACCGATTCAGGAGTTTTAGGTTCAAAATTAAGCAAAACTTTCCCAAGGGTTTTTTTTATTAGAAAAATGTGAGAATAAAAACCTAGACCTTCCTCCTCCTGAGGTAATGGAATAATTAATCCCTGATGCCTCAGATCTTCTAAAAAGGGATATCAGGGCTAGGGCCTTGTCCTGTACTCTGGGTCACAAAGAAGCGGTTTGGAGGTCTCTCCGAAAACTCCAGCCCGTATCTCTGGGAGATGACATTCAAGACAAACAGACTGGAGAGTACTGTCCGCCACTGAGGGAGGAAAGCTAGAAGTCTCCCGCTCACAGCAGGACCACTGGTCACTGGTTTTTAGCTGGCTGTTTGGGACGTCTGAACAGAACAGCAGCCCTACCTTTTCCCCACTATGTACCCCAGGGCTTCTTATAAACCGTTCCCTGGGTTTGCTAAAGAGGACGAAAATTATTTTTGATTAAAGGCGTCTTCTTTGCCGGAAAAGCCTTTTTCTTTTCTCCAGTCCTATCTAAAATGGCCTCCAAGTCCGGGCCAAAAAGTAGATCCCCCATTAAAAGGGGAAACCACAGAGCTTCACTTTAGAAGCAGAGTCTCCAGACCAAGTTTTTAATCAGAGCGCCCTTTGCGCTGAATTTACCAGGGCTGAAGTCCTAGCGGACATTCTGATTGACTCCGCTGATGCATTCGCTAAATATCCTACTGCCTTTGACAGTACTGGGATGGTATCCAACAGATCCTCTCGGGTGGTACCTCCCTCGATGTGCTGCTCCAACTGTCCTAGCCAATGCTCCAAGTTTCTGGCAACCACGGTTGAAGCCATGGCCGGTTTAAGATTTGCCATAGACGAGTCCCATGCTTTTTTTTTTGTTTTTTTTTTTTAGAAGGGAATCGGCACGTTGGATGAACTAGCCTTGCTTGCGGCTTCCTCCTCTGAATCACTGTCCTCCCTGGAAGTGGATGGCAGAAGATTGGATGGTCTGGCTTGACTCCCTGATTGGTGTGCTGGGTGTTTGTCCAAAAAAGGAGCAGAATGATTGGAAAGTATCAGTAAATGCCTTCTGTAAGGAGACTAAAAGCTCTGAACTTTGTGGCTGCTTTACTTTCCCCTGCTCATGCTTCACTAGGTCCGCTATACAGTCCTTGCACAGGGTCTTGGTCCAGCTCTCCTTAAAGCGGTTGTAAACCCATTACAACAACTTTATACTACAGGTAAGCCTATAATAAGGCTTACCTGTAGCTACCCAGGATATCTCCTAAACCTGCACGGTTTAGGAGATATCCCCTGTCCCCTGCATGTGCCGATGACATTGACACATGCGCACTGGGGCAAACTGAAGCAATGGCACGTATGTGCCGTTGCTTCAGTCTGTGTGCCATTACCGGCAGCTCCTGCGTGCATGCGCCAATCACAACGCCGGAGCCGCGATACCCGGAAGTAACCCCCGGGAGAGATGGCGAGGGGGAGACAAGGACGGCTGCTGGGGCTTCATTCTCGGGTAAGTAATTCATAATGAGCTAGGATGCTATGCATCCTAGCTCATTATCCCTTTGTCTTGCAGGGTTTTATTTTTAACCAGGGTTTACAATCACTTTAAGGGAGGCTTTGCAAGAAGGGCACCTTTTCTTAGAAGAGGCAGGGGTAAGCTTTGTTTTTTCTCGTGCTGTCTGTAATTAAGAACAGAAAGGCACCCCATTAGGATCAAAGCATTATCCCCCCCCCCAATCCAGAACCCCCCCCGAAAAAAAAAAAAAAAAAAAAAAAAAAAAAAAAGGGGGGGGGGGGGGGGGAGACCAGCCAAACCATGTCCCCTCAACAGGTATCCGAAGGGATGTGGAACAGGCTCCCCCTTCCCCAAACTACAGTTCACTAGGGGAAGGTGGAGGGAAAAATAAAAGCCCCAATGTAAAAGGATCTGGAGCCTCTGCCCAAGCTTACCTTGGCTGGCGCTTGTAGCTCCTGTTCCCACCATTGCTGCTAGCTCCGAAGACTCCATGCTGCAGCAGGAGCAGCTGCTCTGCTGTCAGTTTTTTTAGAAACTCCCGGTCTCCTGGCCGCTCTGAGGACCAGAAGTCTACGCCAGCCAGGGCCCGCCCCCCGCCTTCCTGCGTTCCACAGGCTGAAACCAGAAGCCGTGCACCCAGCTGGAAGTTCTGCCCACTTCCGGAAATGATGTCGCCTGCCATCCAGACTTGGAACAAACGGAGACCCGGGAAGCACTGGCTCCATGCTCCAAGAAGGGGGTAGACTCTCCTGGCCGGCCCGAGCTCTCGCCGAATGGAGAAGGGGGGAGCTTCAGGTCGTCACCCACCCATCTGGGGGGATACTGGGATGGCCCAGAGGATTGCAAGGTCCAATATCGGAAAGAAAAAATAAGGTGAGCCATGCACCCACACACAGGACCTCTGCCTGGAGAGAGCGCAGCCCACCCACAGTTCCTCGCAGCGCTTCCACTATGGCGGAGGAAACACTACAACTGAGGCCATGGTGGAGGGGGGCTTCCTTAAAAGGAATTATTCCTAGGGTTTCCTGGGAAGTTGGGTGGAGCTACGCTTTTCTCCAGGTGCTGTCCTGAAAGATGCTTTGAGAAACTGGGACTTTTTAAACTGTATGCAATCTCTTTATTTGTGATATTCAACATAGAGCCATAGATCACATTTTGTAGGCTGATGATATGTGTTTAAATTTTTTCAATTGCTCTGTATCTTGGCACACGTTCTAAATGCAGCAATCATCTTAAACTGATTCTAAAGGCTCAAGGTTTTTTACCTTCATGCATGGAGATAAAAAAACCTGTGTGTGCAGCAGCAACCCCCCCCAATACTTACCTGAGCCACATTGCAATCCAGTGATAAAGAAAAAAAAAACCCTTGCCTTTAACACCACTTTAAGTTTCACTACTTTTATTTGCCATTTCCAATATTTAAAACACTGTGCATCCAAGGCGCAGAGCATTTTTTTTCATTTTACAACAAATTCATAGTACAAATCAAGTTTTGGGAAAGAATGAAACATTTCAGTACTTGCTATTAATGCCACATCGGCTTTTAAGTAAGGAATATTTAAAATGCATAGACTTTTCTTTAATCATATTCCATTATGGTATAGTAGTTTGTTTTTAATGTGTTATTAAAATGATGGCAAACGCATCTAACAAAAACGCACTGTGGCCACCAAATAGCATGGTACTATAGTTACATGTTGTTTGGTGTGTCACGTTTCTAAAAGTCGCACTTGCTGTATTTTTTACACATTCCAGTCCTTTTGACCTTCTATTGAAATTAATAGGCTTTAAAAACCGCGTTCGTCTGGTGCGTCAGGCGTTTTTGTATTAGCCTATAGAGAACATTGTCATTTGTGACGTAACTTGTTGCTGTGTGGACATATCAGCCTTAAAAGCACACATAAATATGTATTTATTTATTGCATGTTTTTGTGTGCACCAATGCAATTCTGTGAGCCTCAAAATGCCCAAAAATGCAGCAATCTACCTGATGTGAGCTACAATAGAAGCTCCAGAACTTTTTTGAGCTACAGGCAGTTGTGTGTTCAGGTGTGACCAGGCACCAGAGACAAGTTCATTTTATTATCTTCACTGTACCTGAGGACACGACGTGCTGCGCTGTGGCCTGGGTGGAACGAAAGTACACTTAGTACTTCCAAAAAGGTACAATAAAAATAAATAATAAATTATATTAAATAAAATAACATTTTAAATATCCAAAAACAGGGGGTGAAACTCTGCTTTAATGGCACCCCAAACCTGGGTATCAAATGCGCATTTTGCTGCACGCAAACACATGGCAATACGTGCAGTAAAAAATGCGCAAACAGGAACATGGCAAAAAGCTCCATGTGCTACTTAGCCACCTTTGTTGCACACAGCACACCCCAATTAAAGGGGTTGTAAAGGTTCATTTTTAAAAAAAAATTTTTTTAAACAACATGTCATACTTACCTCATCTGTGCAAGAGTTTTGCACAGAGCGACCCTGATCCTCCTCTTCTGGGGTCCCCCAGCAGCGCTCATGGCACCTCCTCTTCTCGGGTGCCCCCACAGAGAACAGCTTTCCCTGGGGGGCACTCGTGCGGGCATGCTCTCGAGTCCTTGGCCCGCCCCCCGTGTCACTGGATTTGATTGACAGCAGCAGGAGCCAATGGCTCCTGCTGCCATCAATCTACCCAAAGAGGACCCGAGACAACGGCTGGAACTGCTGGGCTCGTCGCTGGTACGATCGGATTCAGGTAAGTAAAAGGGGGGCTCTGGGGGGGAGCTGCACTACAGAAGGTTTTTCACCTTAATGCATAGAATGTATCAAGGTGAAATACCTTGAGCGTTTACAACCCCTTTAACCACTTCCGGACCAGTGAGGTACCCATATGCCACTGGACTTCAGGTGGTTAAACTGGGATGATGCCTACAGCTGCAGGCATCACCTCGATACCATCCTTTAGAGCCAGTGGTCATCTCTCTTATAAAGGCAATCCTAGCAGTTATATAGCCACTGGATTGCTTTTACAAGCATGGGGCGGAGACGTCTCATCTTTGGTATCTATTTACTCGGCGTGACATCTTTTATATTTTACAAAAACAAAATTGGATTATGTTTTTTGCATTTAAAAAGTATATTTTTCCTAAATCAATTGCGTTTGAAAAGCCGCTGTGCAATACCGAGTGACATAAGAAGGAAGGAAGGAAGAAAATGCAAAACCCAAACCTTCCAGTCCTACAGCTTGAACCCAACCGGGGTAGGCTGGACTAGGCCATCAAGGTTTATATCAGTACTATACTTTATGCCTTCTCAGTTTTTGTATTACAAATGTTGTATAATATATGCAGCTACTTCAATTGATTTGTATTTGTTTGATAAAATAAATAAACATTATTGTTAAAAAAATAAAATGCAAAACCCACCAATTTATTCTCCAAGCTGGGGGCCTCTGCTTTAAAAAAGGAGAAATTATATATATATATATATATATATATATATATATATATATATATATATATATATATACACACACACACACACACACACACATTTGGGGGTTTTAAGTAATTTTCGAGCAAAAAAGATGGAAAGGCCTGGTCTAGAAGAGGTTTTAAACAATGGGTTGCCCCATATGACTTTGAAAACCGATCGTTTTACCTATGCTAGGTGTGAATGAGGCCCCTTAGGACAACTGCCACCAACTAAAAAGGAAGGACAGTTCGTCAAACCACGTGACTGTGCTCAGCCGTCAGAACAGCTCCAGCTACTGAAAGCAGCCTAGGAAACCATGTGTACAGGCAGGTCATACGTCTTTTCAGACACTAGGTGGCGCTTCCGGCTATACTGCCTCACCTTCTTTCGGCGAGCTTTCCTTTCTCTCCATAGTGAAGTGCATGTAAGCGACGCAGCCGACCATAAACCAGGAGCTCGCGGCGTAAGTCATCGCTAGCCGGACTCTCCGTTTTTCTTCTGGTGTCCAGTGCTTTTTCGGCGCCTTTGGACTTACCCACCGTAGAAGGCTGATGAGCCTCACCATCGCCAGAGCCCCTTGGAGCTGAAGGGCAAATTCACTTGAGCGCTCCGAAAAAAGCTCGAAGACCTTGCTGACGTTACGGTCAGGTGACTCCACTGAAACCACGTGACCGTTCTCCTAGCGATTGGAGGGTGCAGGGACCTTGGTCATGTGACAACCATAATGCTACAGACCGGAAATAGCCACAGTTAGGAATACATTTGTAATAAATATCAGTCAGTACAGTTCTTCTAACTCTTGTACCGCACTATGGACCAGAGCGAAGGTTACAAGTCTGTTAGACTGTTTAGTCAATGATAACTTTGTCATTACTTAAAGCAGGCCTTCCACTGCGAACTTAAAGAGTGAGGCCCCATTTACACCAATTGTGGTGTGGGAGAAGTGCATTTCCTGCGCCGAATTGTTAATGGAAACCCAAACGCATCTCACAAAAAGGGACACATTGTGGCTACAAAGCCATGCTGTCCCGCAGTACCATGTGGTTTGGTGTGGCGTGTTTTTAAAAGTAGCGCCTGCTGTACTTTTAATGCATTCCTGTGCGTTCTGTAGCCCATTGGACTGACAAAAATGTGTGCATGTTCTAGTGTGAATTGGCCTTAACTCCACTTTTGTTGAGGAAAAAAAAAAATCCCTCCCCTTTGGGTGTATCTATGTACACTGCAGGGTGGATAAAAATCGATGTATTTAGAAAAAAAAAATTTTTTAACAATGTGATTTTTTTTTTTTTATTTATTTTAATAAAATGCTTTTGGAGTAAAAATCTAAAGGTAGTTTTTCTATTTAAGATACCTTAATACATAGTTGCCAACATTGAAAAAAAAATTTTCGGGACACTTTTTTTGGCTGTAGGCCTATAATTAGGGGGCGGGGCATGCGTTAGTGGGCGTGGCATAAAAAGGGGAAAACTGCAGCACGCGCCGCGCAAAATGGGCGTGGCTTGCGTGGAATAGTGGGTGTGGCTTACATGGGCGTGGCTAAAATGGGGTGTGGTTAGAGTCTGAGATGAATGAGGGATGCAGAGGGAAAGGGGGATAGAGGGACAGCAGACCCAGATCCTACACTACAATAGCAATGTGTATTCCAGAGTTTAACCATCAGCAGATAAAGATACTCCAAACACCTGGTGTTAGCACTTCAATCATCCCGGCACCATGGTTGTTATGGTGTCAGGATGATTGAAGCGCATTATTACTATTATTACATTGTAATATAAAATGAAATCATTCAACTCACCATAATGCAGAATCAGTGCGACCACTGAGCATGTCACCTGCCACCAGATGCCATCAGGTTCCCCCAGCAGAGTCTGTCCTTACATAAGGTGCCCCCAGCAGAGGGGGGAGAAGGGGGTGCAGGTATGGTGGTGACACAGGGGGGGGAGAGGGGGGTGCAGGTATGGTGGTGACACAGGGGGGGGGAGAGGGGGGTGCAGGTATGGTGGTGACACAGAGGGGGGAGAGGGGGGTGCAGGTATGGTGGTGACACAGAGGGGGGAGAGGGGGGTGCAGGTATGGTGGTGACACAGGGGGGGAGAGGGGGGTGCGGGTATGGTGGTGACACAGGGGAGGAGAGGGGGGTGCGGGTATGGTGGTGACACAGGGGGGGAGGGGGGAATCAGGTGGTGGTGACACGGGGGGGAGGGGGGAATCAGGTATGGTGGTGACACGGGGGGAGGGGGGAATCAGGTATGGTGGTGACACGGGGGGGAGGGGGGAATCAGGTATGGTGGTGACACGGGGGGGAGGGGGGAATCAGGTATGGTGGTGACACGGGGGGGAGGGGGGGAATCAGGTATGGTGGTGACACGGGGGGGAGGGGGGAATCAGGTATGGTGGTGACACGGGGGGGAGGGGGGGAATCAGGTATGGTGGTGACACGGGGGGGAGGGGGGGAATCAGGTATGGTGGTGACACGGGGGGGAGGGGGGGAATCAGGTATGGTGGTGACACAGGGGGGAGGGGGGAATCAGGTATGGTGGTGACACAGGGGGGAGGGGGGAATCAGGTATGGTGGTGACACAGGGGGGAGAGGGGGGTGCAGGTATGGTGGTGACACAGGGGGGAGGGGGGAATCAGGTATGGTGGTGACACGGGGGGGAGGGGGGAATCAGGTATGGTGGTGACACGGGGGAGGGGGGTGCAGGTATGGTGGTGACATGGGGTGCAAGAGGGGAGTCAGGACCATCAATGTCCCCAGCCAGTGGAGCCCTGGCCCTTCCATGCTGGACCTCAGCCTTTGAGAAGTGTACTGCAGGGAAAGCTCCAAGCCTCCCATACACTGAGTACACCCCCCCCCATCTCTCCTCTCTTCTCCCCCACTACACTGACAGGCCACTACTCACAGGTCAGACAACTCCTGAACAGCCAGATGAAAGCCTCCCTTCTTCCCTCCCGTCACTCCCACTATTCCCTGAGCCCCATCGGACACACAGGGGCGGAGGGTGATGGCAGTGGAGGCTGATCACGTCTTCCTTGTGTGCAGTATAGTGCGGGGAGGGGTTGCCAATCCCTCCAACCAATAGGCTTCAGTGTACAATAGAATTTTCTATTTGTACACTGAAGAGAGAAGCGGATTGGCTGCCCCTCTCCCCTGCACTGAACACAAGGGGAACTTTGTGACTGACTCGTGGAGGCAACGGCGGCCATTTTTGTGGAGCCGTTGCCGTTTTTTACAAAAACACTCACGATTTTCTCGGGACAAACCCAAAAATTCGGGAAAACACCCGGGACAAAATTAAATCGGGACAAGGGTCCCAAAATCGGGATTGTCCCGGGAAAATCGGGACTGTTGGCAACCATGTTAATAATTTAGTTTATTCAGCATGGTTCAGTTTGGTTATATAGCATTAGGCTGTATATTCTGCAATATTTACATTTTTGGTAAACTCATTCAATGAATCCAAGCTCTGCAAGCTGAGATAAAACATGCACTGCATTGATGCATTCACACAATTTCACAGTAACTATGAGGTAACAAAGTTCAGGAATATTCCTTTACCCCATTGTTTTGCAAATCTATGTACACTACAAACTGTATGACTGAATCAGTTCTGATATTGCTGTTTTACTAACCTGACAAATGTAAAAAGGATTACGCTGCGCTAGAGTGTGTTAGATATGCTACTAAATTATAGCATGATAGAACAACTGCGTCTAAATAAACGCATGTAGATGTGGGAAACACAATACCTCTACAAGGTAAGCGGACCAAATAATAGATAAATACTCTGAATACAAATGTGAAAATTGTAAATGCATATAAACGCATCAAAGTATAAATGCAAATTCAAATGTAAAATAAGACAGATTAACGCATCAAAGTGCACAGGTACCAATAAGCATAACTGAATCACAGCATTACTAGTGCAATGAATAAATGAATATAAACGCATCAAAGTGCAAATGTGCCAATATGCATAACTAAATGACAATATTGCTCAAATGTGCAAAATATAAACACATAAAGTGCAAATGTGCAAATAAACATACTTATTACAATATAAATATATATATGAGCATGTAAAAAGTGCTAAGTGCAAAAAACACAAAACAAAAAGTAATTTGGTGTCACACAGTTCATGTGTAAAAAAGTCCTCAATGGAACCAAAAAAATATAGTTCACTCTGAAGTCCCACAAAAGGTATAAAGGTGCCTAAAGGTGATGTCCACTGGTGATACAATCAACTTGCTAGTAATTCTCAAAGTGCCACAGACCATGCAATGGTGCGATTCGGTGACCCCAAAGGTAATGCGCTCACCTCAGAGCGTGTGACCAAGTCGCTAGACAAAGTAAATCAACTTGCATCAGGGGGATACTCCTGATGACACGTGATCCCTGTGTCGAACACGCGTTAGGGGAGGGACCAGGATGGAGCGAGAGACAGCTGAGCTGCCTATTAAGGAGACGCACATCATACCCTCACGAAAAATATCATACTTGCCACGTTCAGAGTGGTGCACTGACGCACCTATATATTGTGAGTACCCCTTTTGGGGAGAGTATCTATATCTTTTAATACAATTTTAAAACGGTATTATACTATGTAGTTTTTTTCTTCCCATCTATATACTCTTTACTGCATTGGAGCCTGGGATCCTGTGATCTACTTAGAACCCGGGGTGGTTCACAAGCGTGGTTTGACTTTGTCTAGCGACTTGGTCACATGCTTTGAGGTGAGCGCATTACCTTTGGGGTCACCGAATCGCACCATTGCATGGTCTGTGGCACTTTGAGAGTTACTAGCAAGTTGATTGTATCACCAGTGGACATCACCTTTAGGCACCTTTATACCTTTTGTGGGACTTCATAGTGAACTATATTTTTTGGTTCCATTGAGGACTTTTTTACACATGAACTGTGTGACACCAAATTACTTTTTGTTTTGTGTCTTTTGCACTTTTTACATGCTCATATATATATTTATATTGTAATAAGTATGTTTATTTGCACTTTATGCGTTTATATTTTGCACATTTGAGCAATATTGTCATTTAGTTATGCATATTGGCACATTTGCACTTTGATGCGTTTATATTCATTTATTCACTGCACTATCGAGTAATGCTGTGATTCAGTTATGCTTATTGGTACCTGTGTACTTTGATGCGTTATGTCTTATTTCACATTTGAATTTGCATTTATACTTTGATGCGTTTATATGCATTTATCAATTTTCACATTTGTATTCAGAGTATTTATCTATTATTAGGTCCACTTACCTTGTAGAGGTATTGTGTTTCCCACATCTACATGCGTTTATTTAGATGCAGTTGTTCTATCATGCTATAATTTAGTAGCATATCTAACACACTCTAGCGCAGCTTAATCCTTTTTACATTTATCATTTTGCACGCGTATGAGACGGGTTTAACGCACGCAGCTGAATAGTGCTTTTTCTAAGTTTTGTGTGGCTCGCAGGATCTTTCCCATCGTTACTAACCTGACAGCTTATTATTCTAAATAGGAAACCATTTTGTTTGCAAATATTAAAGATTCTAACTACCAGCAAGAATAAGTTCTTACATTTAAAGAGCACCTGTCATTTCAGATCCATCATGGCAGCGCCTGTTCGGGGCATCCACTCGCCTGCTGGGGGCCAGATTGTGGACATTGGGAGTAGAAATTGTCCTAGTGTGTTGGGCCTCTGAATGTGGCCTGGCTGTGAAAAAGTCTCACACATGTGGTATAGCCATACTCAGGAGGAGTAGCGGAATGTAGTTGCAAGTATGCATATGCCATGTGAAGAAAATAACCTGTTAATATGACAATTTTGTGGGAAAAAAAATCTTCATTTTGCAAATAATTGTGGGAAAAAATTACAACTTCAAAAAAACTTACCATGCCTCTTACTAAATACCTTGGAATGTCTTCTTTCCAAAAAGGGGTCATTTGGGGGGTATTTGTACTTTCCTGGCTTGTTAGTGTCTCAAGAAATGAGGCCGTCAGTACATCAGGTGTGATTAATTTTCAATGATTGGCACCATAGCTTGTAGACTCTATAACCTTCACAAAGACCAAATAATATACACTAGTTTCTATTATTTTTTACCAAAGAAACGTAGCAGCATAACTTTTGGCCAACATTTATGAAGATTACTAATTTGGAAAATTTTATAACACAAAAGAAGAAAAATTTTTTTACTAAATTTTTGGTCTTTTTTTATAGCGCAAAAAAAAAATCAAAAACCCAGTGGTGATTAAATACCACCAAAAGAAAGCTCTATTTGTTTAAAAAAAAAAAAAAAAAAATTTCATATGGGTACAGTGTGGCATGACTGAGTAATTGTCATTCAAATTGTGAAAGCGCTGAAAGTTGAAAAATGCCCTGGTTAGGAAGGGGGTATAAGTGCCCAGTGGACAAGTGGTTGTAAATCCACAATGTAAAAAAAAAAAAAAACCTGCAAGACAAAGGCATAATGAGCTAGTATGCACAGCAGTCCCCGTACATCGATCCGGCTGGCGACATCGTTCCCGGAGATACTTCCAGGCATCTCGGGCTCCGGCGCTGTGACTGGCCGAAGCCGCGATCACGTCACTCTCGCGAGTGAACAACGAATTGTGAACAAGCATGGTTTTTTTCGTGTGAAATGCATCAACTGATCATGGTTGCAATTTTGTCTGGCTCATGACAAAAAAGAAAATTCTACAGCAACTTTTGGTTTCAAGTGTGCAATCAATCTTTTCTTCTTGATATTGCCTACGGTGATGAGCCAGGATCAGCACCTTGGATCAGGTGTGTCCATTTTTTGCTTGAAGCGGTGTGTGCACCCAACGGCACATACGCGCCGTTGCTTCAGTGCGCATGTGCGAATGACGTTGGCACATGCTGAAACAGGGGATCTCCCGTGAAAATATCCAGGGTAGCTACAGGAAAGCTTTATTACAGGCTTACCTGTAGTAAAAAGTTGTTGTAAAGGGTTTACAACCACTTTAAAGATCAATGCTTCCAAATCCAAAATACTAAATATCACTCTCCCCTCTTCTTTTGGGGCTCAAATCCAACACAAGTTCCTTTTTAAGGCCTGGAATTACTTTATTACCTATTTGGAAACACATATTTCAGCTGATCTTTCGACCTTGTACAATGTAAATTACCAGAGATTGTTATCCGTGGTCTCCAAAGATTTTTCGCAGTGGAGATCTACTCATATTTTGTGGTATGGATGCATTAATCCATTAAAAATGAATTTCCGCTCCCATTTCCTTTTCATCTTTAACCCAATCCCCATTATTCCCTCACAAAGTTTCTTCTCTCATCGACGTTTGCAAACTATCAAGTTCATTTGGAAATCTCACTGCCCCCACCTGAAATTTACTGTTCTTACTTAACCCAAGGCAGGTTTATACTTTACCCTCTATGATAGAGCAGCCATTCTAGTGAGGTTATCAGAATGGTTCAATCTCAGAGCAGACAAGAGAGTATTGTAGCTGGCACAAACCCTTTCTGCAGGCTCTGCCCTGGATAGCCCTGTCCTCACGTCCTGCCCTATCCTCCCTCCCTTTTTCAGTTCAGCAACTTCTCTCTCTTTGGACAGGTTTAGAATTCCTCATAATGTGGCCCTGTGACCGGGACCCTCTGACACCTATTTTTGACTTTTTACAATTCTAGAAAGACTGGCCCCATTTCGCGTCCGACTACACAATATCACAGGCCCGGTCCCATTTTCCTACAGTTACAGTACCTCCTGTAGTTAACATTGGTATCCATTGGCCTAACTCACAGGATTTTTTCATAGTGTTAGCCTGGGTTTACACTATTGCGATGCAGGAACCAGCATGATTCCACTGCCGATTCCCGCATCGCATCTCCCATGCAGGCAGTTCACACTGTCCTCTATGGGTGCAGGAACCATTTTTTCCCCCTGCACTGGAATCGGATCACATGGGTGTTCACACTGCGCTCCGATCTGGGGGTGTCATCAACTTTGTATTGACACCCCCATATAATTCTCAGTCCATCCAAATGCCAAATTCTTCAGTATTAGATATAAGTGCTCCCAAATTATTTAATTCAATACAGTAACTTCTGGTCTCACGATCTTCACCAAGCTTTTTCTGGTATTACCAGGTATTAATGGTGTATATTCCTTTAAGACTTGGGTCCATTTTAATAGGCTGCTCTACATACACTCAAAACAAAGCAAAAGGGAACTGCCATAGTGTTGTATAATAAAACACCCTCATTTATTAATAAAAACCGCACTTGCAAACATACAGTCAAATCTTGCTCAACACAGTAATTGTAGTTTGAAGATACCAGCCCCGTAATGCACTTTTGGTTCCACCAATATCATCCGCCTTCTCCCTACATGTTATGTCATGGAAACATTGGTAACGGAAGATAGCCTTGACCCCGAAAGAGTCCGCACCACTTGGGCGTGTTGGCGGGCCAATAGTGAATCACTGCTTTCCAAGCTTTAATCTCCCAATGATTTGTCCTGTTTTTTTTCCCCTCTATTGGTGACTTTTTGTGCATTTCTCAGATTGCTCACTTTCCCACCCTTTTTTTTCATCTACCTCATCTTTTTTCGCTCCCTTACCCTTTCCCGGTTGTACCTTAATGTCGCAATCATTAGCTCACTATTGATTGTTGTATACATGGCGAAGTCGGCAACTGATCCTATTCATGACATTGTGTCATGTAATAGAATATTAATAACGGTAATTTTTAAGTCATTACACCATTGAATTGCTTCATTTGAACTTATTTTGTTTGAAATTAATTTTGGTTAAAAGTATTTTTATGTATTGCATGGTGGGCTTTATTTGATCACAATATTTATTGAATGCTTTTTTGTGCATTCATTTTTACACTGATTAATATTTTAGATTACTAAATCAGCGCTGTAATTATTTTGTTATATTAAATGTTACTTCATAGCTTTGTACTGAATGCTCAAAACTTTCTCAAAAATAAAAACTTTATTGAACATAGGAAGTTCAGTGAAACAAAAACACTCGTTAATCCCCACACATAGGTAAAAGCAATAGCAGTATACATTTTATCCAAATCAATAAACGATTCAAGACAAGTTCAACCGGGACCCACAAATTTTTCAAATTTTCCATAACAGCCCCTGTGTTGCCATATATACTGTTCAAGATGTAGAGTGTCCCCCATTTGAAATATCCACTCTTTCACTGTAGGGCAATGGTTCTCAACTCCTGTCCTCAGGGCCCACTAACAGGCCAGGTTTGCAAGATAACTGAAATACATCACAGGTGATATAATTTGCTGCTCAGTGATTGCAGTATTCTAGTCTTCATCTCCCCAAGGTAATACATAAAACCTGGCCTGTTAGTGGGCCCCGAGGACAGGAGTTGAGAACCACTGATTTAGGGGGAATCAGTGGAGGGTCAATGCCTTAAAATCAACCTGCAGGCCTGGAAAAGATCTGGCTATTGCCTGTCTAGGTAAAATACTTTAAATAAAAAAAAAAAAAATTTATATATATATATATATATATATATATATATATATATACACACACACACACACATTTTTATTTATGAAACAGAAAACAAAATAAGAGACCACATTCATATGTATAATTATTAACAGGATTTTATACAGGATATTTTTCTGGTGAACGCTTTTCAAGTGTTTTGAAATTTAGATAATAAAATTGAGACATCCTAGTGCTTAAAGGTCTAGAGGTTTGCATGGAGGTATAGGTATATGTATATACTTCATGCTGGCCGGCTAAAAGTTGATCATAATCCACATCAGCTGCATCTTTTAAAATTTCTAGATCTGCAAAGAGAAAAAAAAAAAAAAAAGTTATATTAAAGTACGGGTAGCGGTTACTAGATTTTTCTTCACTTAAAATCACTAAAGAATGTCAGATTCTCTCAATGGACAAGGTGGAGAGGGGGGCCAGAAAACGTCATGATATCCACCTCATCCAATCAGAGAACACCTCCTAATCAAATACAAAATGTTTTCTGAATGGCAGAGGTGCCAAGCAAGTGAACTATGTACAAGTGTTCTATATACAGAGGACAGGCCCTCTGAGCAGCACCCAGAAGAAACCAGCACTGACTGTATGTAACAAAAAGCTGCTACAGTGAATTCCTGCATCCCCAGTGGCTCTCTCAATGTGATATATGCAACCCGAACCAATTCCAAATGGAAAAAAGATCATGCCTGAAGTTCAGGTTCCGAGGTAGAGATCTCTGCACTTTCCACAGTCACAGCTTTTTAAATCAGAAGTATAGCTAAAGCTATTTTGGCTGTACGTCTCCTGTGGATTACAGGAGCGCAGTTTATATATTTCAGGTACTTATATAGCGCCGTCAATTTACGCAGTGCTTTACATATACATTATACATTTACATCAGTCCCTACACCCTCAAGGAGCTTACAATCTAAGGTCCCTAACTCACATTCATACATACTAGGGACAATTTAGACAGGATCTAATTAACCTACCAGCATGTCTTTGGAATGTCGGAGGAAACCGGAGTACCCGGAGGAAACCCACGCAGACACAGGGAGAACATGCAAACTCCAGGCAGGTAGTGTCATGGTCAGGATTCGAACCAGCGACTCTTCTTACTGCTAGGCGAGAGTGCTACCCACTACACCACTGTGCCACCGTTTGTTCCGCTCTCATGTGATCTGTTTTCAGCCACTGTTGGCTGACATCACAGAGTCGGTTCAGGCTCTGGAAAGATCCCAACCATATGCTCGGTATATGCCCAGAAGCCTGGACTGGCAGCTGGCTCAGCTGAGCCAACTCCTTCAGCCCCCCTCCACAGCCCAGCGATCCAGTGAGCGTAGGGGAGGACAGAATAAAAAGCTGGAAAATTACAGTCCCCGGTTCTCTGCTCACAGAATTGCTGAACTGAGCGATCAGCTTTGTTTGATCACTCAGTTAAAAAAATAAATTATATATATATATATATATATATATATATATATATAAAAATGTGAATGAACGGTTTTGGACACATCATATTCATTAATTGAAAAAAAATAAATAAATAAACCATGCATAACAAAAACATACAAAATGTGACACATGGCTCTAAATCAGGGGACTCACTCAAACTGACAGCCCTCCAGCTGTTGTGGAACTACTGTCAGTGTTCTTTATGAACATAACATCGTATTCTACTCCACAGTGCTTTTAGTGCCCCACATGGACTAACACTTACCATATACACTATATTAACAAAAGTATTGGGACACCTGCCTGTACACACATGAACTTTAATGGCATCCCAGTCTTAGTCTGTAGGGTTCAATAGTGAGTTGGTCCACCCTTTGCAGCTATAACAGCTGGGAAGGCTGTCCACAAGGTTTAGTAGTGTGTCTATGGGAACATCCATTGTTCCAGAAGTGCATTTGTGAGGTCAGGCACTGATGTGGATGAGAAGGTCTGGCTCATAGTCTCTGCTCCAATTCATCCCAAAGGTGTTCTATCGGGTGCAGGCCAGTAAAGTTCCTCCACCCCAAACTCGCTCATCCATGTCTTTATGGACCTTGCTTTGTGCAATGGTGCGCAGTCATGTTGGAACAGGAAGGTGCCATCCCCAAACTGTTCCCACAAAGTTGGGAGCATGAAGATGTCCAAAATGTCTTGGTATGCTGAAGCCTTAAGAGTTCCCTGCACTGGAATCAAGGGGCCAAGCCCAACCCCTGAAAAACAACCCCACCCCATAATCCCCCCTCCACCAAATGATTTGGACCAGTGCATAAAGCAGGACATGGATGAGCCAGTTTGGGGTGGAGGAATTTGACTGGCCTGCACCCTATAGAACACCTTTGGGATGAATTAGAGCGGAGACTGCGAGCCAGGCCTTCTGGTCCACATCAGTGCCTGACCTCACAAATGTGCTTCTGGAAGAAAGGTCAAACATTCCCATAGACACACTCCTAAACCTTGTGGACAGCCTTCCCAGAAGAGTTGAAGCTGTTATAGCTGCAAAGGGTGGGTCAACTCAATATTGAACCCTATGGACTAAGACTGGGATGCCATTAAAGTTCATGTGCGTGTAAAGGCAGGCATCCCGATACTTTTGGTAATATAGTGTATAATTGACCACCATCTCCAGCATGGTCAATAGTTCTTGTGGGGCACCACTTGACTTCACAAGATGATACTCAGCATGCCCAATAACAACAAACACTCAGATGGAAGGATGACAGAAAGAAGATCTCATAAAACCACTCCAATACATTTATTGTTAGAAAGATACAGAAATACACTCACTTCCGGCTGTTTAAAACCCGGCACCTGGTGTAAACAGCCTTATGTATGTGTGGGGGGGTGATGGTTGCCACCCACTCCGAGACAGACGTGAGGTGTGGGTCATCGCCTGGAAGTGACATCAGTGGAAGTTACGTGAACCACAAGCGCTATTGACCATACTAGAGATAGTTGGTCAATTATATATGAGTGTTAGTCCATGTGGGACACTTTATATTGCATCACAAACAGGGGGGGGTGGGGGGGTATTTACTAAGGGTAAATCCACTTTGCACTACAAGTGCACAGCAAGTGCACTTGGAAGTGCAGTCGCTGTAGATCCGAGGGGGACATGCAAGGAAAATAAAAAACAGCATTTTTGCTTGCACATGATTGGATGATAAAATCTGCAGAGCTTCCTCTCAGATCTACAGCGATTGCACTTTCAAGTGCACTTGTAGTGCAAAGTGGATTTGCCTTTAGTAAATAACCCCCAAGGAGTCCATAAGGAGCACTGACACTTTATATTGTATCATCGCATTGGGACTAATACAGGGACTTTTTATACTGTATTCAATCTCTTTATTTGCGATATTCAATCAGAGCCATAGATCACATTCTGTAGGTTTATGATATGCGCGGTTTATTTTTTTCCCCAATCACTCTGTATCTTACATAGTACACATTCTAAAGCAGGGGTAGGCAACCTTTTTAGCACAGTGTGCCGAAAAATGTTTTCAAGGAAATCGAGCAAAAACTTCACACTCTTAATCACGAAAATGAATTTTTTATAAAGTAAAATGTTGTAAACTACTTTAGTAGTGAGAAATTAACATCTTGCACTATCGCGCCTCAGATCAGCCCCAATTCCTGCACCTTCACACCTCAGATCACTGTCCTCCTGCACATCTGCCCCATCCCTGTACCCCCCTGCTCTTCTGTCCCACTACTGTTCCCCCTTTCTAATCTGCCCCACCACTGTAACTCTTGCACATCTGTCTCACCTCTGAACCCCCTGCTCACCTGCCCCACCAATACACCTCCTTTGAGGAACAGAGGCACCAGTGCAAATCTATCCAGGACCCTGCATATAACATCGAACCCATAGAGGTTCTAAGGCGCATTCTGACCAAGCTTGATTGCAAGGTCACATGCCCTAAGGTGAGGGGCTATCACCTGGGGGGGAGCACTTGTATGAGCGCACAGCACTTTAGTTTGTGTTCACTATAACACATGAATGGATTGTGGAAGATCTGTGGACTGTTAATTTGATCATTGCACAGCAACACAGCACTGAATTGCATAGAATCACATGGATGCAACACCAAATCGCATGGATGCGTTTTTTTGTATTTTTTAACTTTTTATTGTTTGAACATTGCACTAACACCATATTGCATAGATGCAGCACTGAAATGTATGGATACAACACTAAATCGCATGGATGTTTGTTTTGAATGATCTATTAATGTTTGAAAATTGCCTAAGCTTTGTGGAATATTTGCAATACACAGGCTGATTGGAGCACTTTTACCTATTTATTCATTCATTGAAGTTTATTGCACATTAATGTATAGTATTAATAGATTTTGTATGTTAAGCACAATATCACTTTATTAATATTTTTGTAGAAATTTCTTACATTTTTATTTTGATAAGCGCAGCGTGTGTACTATACCATATTGGAATATGGTTAAAGAAAAGTTTATGCATTTTAAATATTCCTTATTTATAAGCCAATGTGGCATGAATAGCAAGTAAAGAAATGTGTTAATTATTATTATTATATATATTTTTTTATATCACTATATTGCAATGGGGCTCATGTAAGTATTGGGGGGGATAGAATGCATGAAGGTAAAAAAAACCTCAAGCCTTTAGAACAGGGGTAGGCAACCCACGGCATGCGAAGCCTCTTTTGCCGGTGTTCTGACATAAACTGTCCTCCTATCGGATAGTGTCCGCCCCGTACTGCGCAGGCGCAGCGCTTGCGCAGTACGGAGCAGAAGGAGATGCCGAAAGTGTCCGAAGTTGGTCAGCTGACCATCAGCTGTACACGGCGCTTGGGCACTTCTTAGCGATGGCTGTGTAAGAGGGCCGCTCGCCACGCTTTGGGCACGGCCTCGCTGCGCTCGCCACGCTTTGGGCACGGCCTCGCTGCGCTCGGCAACTATTTATTCTAACTCTATGTCCACTTGGATAGTAGGGAATGAACCTGGACATAGGGTGAGAATAAAAGCGCAGGCGCCGTGTACAGCTGATGATCAGCTGTTCAACTTCGGAGACTTTCGGCGTCTCGTTTGTCCTCCGTACTGCGCCTGCGCAGTACAGGGTGGACACTATATGATAGGGGACTGTATTCGACAAGACACCGGCACTCGACTCCCTCCCTATCAGCAGAGCAGCGCGGGGAAGTGTCATTATTTTAGTAGAAATTTCTTACATTTTTATTTTGATAAGCGCAGCGTGTGTACAATTTGGTTTAACTATTTTGCATGGTTATGAGACATGCGTAACGTTAGCAACTGATCATTTGCAAAGATACACTATTTTGGGAGACCAGATTTGGTCAATTACCTGGAGGCTCACAGGACTACAAATTAGCATTCTCAATATGGTATAGTAGTTTGCCATCATTTCAATATAACATTAAGAAACAGTTCCTTGTTGAATAGGCATATCACACTAGCAATACTGTCCAAGATGATAATAAAAATTGCTATACCAGTATATTAAATTACTATGATTTCATTTTAAAGACAGCCTGTCCCCTAACATACTTATATTTAGGCATAGTGAAGTTTCTCCTGCATAAGCTCTATTTTGGTTGGTGTTGAAGCTTAGAGAGGGTCAAAAATGTTGTCCTTTTCTTCAGGTGATAGTCTTTGGGCCTGCACCCTGGCAGGAAGTCACATACTCCCTGTATTCAGATATACCAGGTAACTAAGAGCGCTGGCGGGGTGCTTTTTGGGCACTGGGTCAATAGACAAGATGAGCACTAGTCTGGGTCCATTATTCACTTGGAGGGGACAACCTTCATTATTTTTTAGCTGCCCACTTTTAGGATTTCACATACATAGGAATATTGTTTTAGGCTCCATTAACACCTGCACGGTCCTGGAATTCACAAAAAGCGCATGCCGCACTTGTGGTGCTATCAAGGCTGCATTCACACCTGAGCGTCTCGTTTATGGCGGGGTTTGTTACAGCATTTGGGCATGCTGGAGTTTTTGTGTTAGCCTATAGAGAAGATGTGTTTTGGATGCTTTTGTATGCAAGTGCCATTAATTGTAACTGGCACCCCAAATGCATCCAACAGAAATGCATTGTGGCCACCAAACAGTGTGGTACTGTGGTACCATGCGTTTGGCCTCCTAGTGAAAGGAGAAGTCCAGCCTGAGCTTTTTAGGCTGGGCTTCTCCTCTGGGTCACAGAAGTGCAATTCGTTTTGCACTCCTGTGACCCATTTTCAGCGGAGAGCGGTCTGAAGTCCGCTCTCCACTGACGTCACTGCCATCAGTCAAGGCAGCGCATCATCCCGACTTCCCAAGTCTGGATCCGCCAGCTGCCTTGATTGATGGCAGTCTCAGCGAGCCGCTGATACGGCCGCTTCCCCACAGCTCATCGCTCCAATGAGCATGGAGGATCAGAGCAGGAGAGAGAACCAAGCCATCGGCGATGTTTGGTGGCTCGGTTCTCAGTGCAGAGAAGCTGGGGACAGCCGCAGCATCCGTCTGATGCTTCATCCACTGAAGTAAGTATGAAAAAAAAAAAAAACACGAAAACCCATACTTCTCTTTTAATAAACTTTGGAAAACACAATCATCTGGTAACAGCATTTGAGCATCAGGCGTTTTTGTATTAGCCTATAGAGAACAGTGTTATCTGTGACGTCACTTGTTGCTATGTGGACATATCAGCCTTAAAGTGGAGTTCCACCCAAAAATGGAACTTCCACTTTTTGGATTCCTCCTCCCCTCCGGTAGCACATTTGGCACCTTTCAGGTGTCTAATACAGGTATTTGCTTCCACTTCCTGGCATAGATCACAGCGACGCGTGCGGTGACCTATGCCACTTCCGGCGCCTACTCTGTCCTCCCCCCACTGTATTCTGGGAGACACACAGGTCCCAGAACACAGCAGGGACCAGAGAGGATGCACAGCGCAACTCGCGCATGCGCAGTAGGGAACCAGGAAGTGAAGCCGCACAGTTTCACTTCCTTATTCCCTTACCGAGGATGGCGGCGGCTGACAGATCGGCTTCGGCTGCCGACATTGCGTGTTCATATATTGAAAGTCAGCAGCTGCAGTATTTGTAGCTGCTGGCTTTTAATATTTTTTTTTTCGGCGGACCTCTGCTTTAAAAGCGATTATACATAAATATGTATATTGCATGTTTTTGCATGCACTAATGCAATTCTGTGAGCCTCAAAATGCAGCAATCCACCCAATGTGAGCTACAAAAGAAGCTCGCAGAACTTTTTTGAGCTACAGGCAGTTGCGCGTTCAGGTGTGAACAGGCACCATAGAGGCAAATTCATTTTTTATGTTAGAATGCAGCCTAATTATTAATGGCACCCCAAACCTGGGAATAAAATGTGCATTTTGCTACAAGCAAAAAACATGGCAATACATGCAGTAAAAAATGCGCAAACTGGAATATGGCAAAAAGCTCCATGTGCTACTTAGCCACGTTTGCTGCACATAGCACACACCACTTCAGGTGGTTATATTGGGATGATGCCTACAGATGCAGTCCTCACCCTGGTACCATCTCTTAGAGCCGGTGGTGGTGGTCTCTCCTGTAAAAGCAATCCTAGTGGCTAACTAGCCACTGGATTGCTTTTACAAGCAGCAGGAGGAGGCGTCCATCCAACTCCTGCCACTTTCTGCAGCTTGCTCTGGCTCATCCGAGCCACTGGGAGACCCGGGCAACCAGCCAGCGCATCCGCTGGCTGCTTGGGAAGCCGGACAAAAGCTGGGATCGGCTTTGATCGGCTCTCCACTAGGGTAACCCGGAAGTGATGACCCGATATCACTTCCAGTTTACCCGGAAGTTCACCGCACCATTTTTAAAGCATTTGAAAACACAGATCTTGGTGTTTTAAATGAGCAGAAGAGGGACTTGGGGCCTTTTAGACCCCAGATCTCTCAGTAAAGAGTACCTGTCACATGCCTATTGCTGGCACAACAGTGTAAATATTAAGAAATAAAAGTGCCCCTGTCCTCCCTCATAAAGGTCCCGCACACACGCAAACAGCGATCATTCCACATATATGAGGGATCAGCATGTGAGCATGACATCCAAAACAATTGGATTATGTATTATGTTTTTTGCATTAAAATTTTAAATAAAAAGTGTATTTTTCCCAAATCAATTGCGTTTGAAAAGTCTGCGCAATAACGAGTGACAAAAAACAAAATAAATAAATGCAAAACCCAATTTTTCTCTAAGCTAGGGCCTCTACGTTAAAATATATTACATATACATACAATGTTTTGGGGGTTCTAAGTAATTTTTGAGCAAAAAAGATTGATGGTTACATGTAAACAAAAGATGGAAAGGCCTGGTCTGGAAGAGGTTCAATCAATGGGTTGCCCCGTACCGCTGAAAAAAACGATCGTTTCACCTATGCTAGGTGTGAATGAGGCCCTTATAGGACAACTGCCAACTAAAAAGGAAGGGCAGTTGGTCAAACCACGTGACTGTGCCCAGCCGTCAGAACAGCTCGAGCTACTGAAAGCAGCCTAGGAGGTGTACAGGCGGGTCATACGTCTTTTCAGACACTAGGTGGCGCCTCCGGCAGTACAGCCTCACCTTCAGTCGGCAAGCTTTCCTCTTTCTCCTTAGTGAGATCATTGTATACGAGGCACCCGAAGCAAACCCAAGCGCTCACAGCGTAGGTCATATTTATCCAGACACCCATTTTTTGTTCTACTGTCCAGTTCTTTTTAGGTAGCATTGGGTTTAGCCACCGGAGAAGGCTGGCGAGCCTCACCATCGCCACAGCTCAGGGGCAAATTCACTTGAGAGCTCCAAACAAGCCCAGGGATTCTTGATGACTTTACAGTCAGGTGACTCCACTGAAACCACGTGACCGTTCTCCTAGCCCAGGGGATTTATAGAGAGAGGGGCGAGCTTTTGCTGAAGCCGAGTCGGACATTTTTACTGGAGGATGAGAGGAAACAATGGGCGGACAGTGCTATGCACGGGACCCGCCCCCCTCTCCAAACACCGCTCTATCTGGCCAATGGCAGAGCCGCAAGCTCAAAGCCGATAAACTGCAGGAATGAGGGGGCGGAGCCTGCAAGAGTGCCAGCCAATCACATGGAACGCGCGGCGTGAGGGCATTACTCGGAGGGAGGATCAGACTGCGATGGAACAGCTAGAGGAGAAGGACGATTCGGCCGTCCTCCGCCCCGCCCACCTTAATGTCTTCCTACAGCATCACAGCTGGACGCTAAGAGGTAGGAGCAGGGCTTTTCCGGTGTTCTGCCGAGAAAGTTCCGCTCGGCGGATTAGTTCCCCCCTCTACTGCGCATGCGCAGTAGAAGCCGGCGGAAATAGCCGAAGCGGAACAGCTGAAAATCAGCTGTACACGGCGCCTGTAAGAGGGCCGCTCGCCACGCTTCGGGCACGGCCTCGCTGCGCTTGGCACTTTTAGATTCCCCCTCTAGGTCCACTTGGATAGAGGGGAAGGAACCTGGACCCAGAGCGCAGGCGCCGTGTACAGCTGATTGAAGCTTTTGAGCTTCGGCTATCTCCGGCGGCCGACAGTAGTACGTACTGCGCAGGCGTTGCGCCTGCGCAGTACAGGGGGGAACCTATCCGCCGAAGGAACTTATTCGGCAAGACACCGGCCGGAGAATGTGGGGGAGGACACCGACGCTGTCAATAAGGAGTACACAGTTGACGCCCACCGATTGGCCAATGGCAGAGCCGCGAGCTCAAAGCTGATAAACAGCAGGATTGAGGGGGCGGAGCCTGCTCGGGAGACCGTTAGAGAGCCATCCAATCAAATGGAACGCGCGGCGTGAGGGCATTACTTGAGTGCGTCACTCAGAGGGAGGATCAGGCTGAAAGGACGATTCGGCCGTCCTCCGCCCCGCCCACCTTAATGTCTTCCTACAGCATCACAGCTGGACGCTAAAAGGTAGGAGATTGTCACTATGGGGTTTATAGAGAGAGAGGGGGCGGGCGTTTACTGAAGCCAGTCGAATATTTTTTATTTTTACTAAGGGATCGATCATGCTGAGCTAGGCCGGTGTTTCTCCTCCCTACTGAGACATTCCACTACGAGAAGTCAGGGGCGGAGCCTGTGTGATGAATGGCACCTCGGCTAATCAAAAAATGTAAACGCTACAGAGTGGCACGCGGTGGCCCCACGTCCAATCAGCGCGCGTCTGGGACCCGCCTCCTCCCTGTGGGCGGCTCGAGGACGCATGGTCCGTCCCTTTGTTTAAAACGTCACATGGCGCTGCTAAGGGGACTGATAATTCGGGAGGACGGACATGCGAAGTGTGCCGCCCCTTTATTTACTACGTCACAGCTCTGCTCAGGAGAGAGTGAGAACTCAGGGAGGACGGACGTGTTGCCGGTGGGCGGAGCCTGCGCCGTGTCTTGTGATTGGAAGCGGTAAAGTATTGATTGTGTGATATGAATACGAAATGATCCGAGTACAGAGAGGAGCAGTGTGCACAGCATTCATATTTATATCGTACATTTAAATCACGTGCTGTACAGCCAGGGAGGGGGCTGTGCCTCTCCTACCAGGTCTGATGACATGTGAGTTAAGGGAGAACTCTGACGGGGGTATCGCCTTAATCAGGTGTTTTCAATGGAGTGCACCCCTTACAGTGAGTCCCCATCAGAGTGCTCCCTTAAATAGATGTCCCCATCAGAGTATTCCCTTAAATCACGTGTTCCCATCCAATTGCCTCCCTTAATCAGATGTCCCCATCAGAGCTGCTCTGTGCAAAACCATTACACAGAGCAGGTAAGTATAACATGTTTGTTATTATTATTTTTTTTTAATTATACTTACCTGCTCTGCGTAATGGTTTTTCACAGAGCAGCTCTGATGGGGACATCTGATTTAAGGGAGCACGCCGATGGGGACTCTTCATCTAAGGAGCTACTCCAAGGGCGACACCTGATTCAAAGAGGCATGCCGATGGGGACATCTTATTTAACCACTTCAATACCAAGGATGTCATATGACGTCCTTGGCTTTGAGCGGGTATATCTGAATGATGCCTGTAGTTACAGATATCATTCAGATATTGCCGGTTTCAGCCGGCGAATCTCTACACCATAGGAACGATCATAGCGGCCATTCCACCGCTTGATCGTTCCTATGGGAGGCGAGGGACGTCCCCCCCCCCCTCCTGCCGCCTTCCGGTGCCTGCTCCAACTCACCGTTACGATCGGTGAGGCGGAGAGTGGATGCGCCGAATGCAGATCATAGAGATTTCCGGCGGACCAGATGGTCCCTGGAGTCTCTATGATCGTCGGAGGCCGGGCGCGATGTTATGACGTCACGCCCGGCCTCTCCATTCAAAAAAACGGCGCCGCTTCGGCTTGGCAGCGGCGATCGTTTTATTTCATTTTTTTAATTTCAGGCTTCCCAGCCTAGTGGTGAGATATGGGGTCTTATTAACCCCATATCTCACTATTAAGAGGACCTGTCATGTCATATTGCTATTACAAGGGATGTTTACATTCCTTGTAATAGGAATAAAAGTGATCAATTTTTTTTTTTTTTTCAAAAAAGTGTCAAAATAAAAAAGAAATATATAATTAACAATAAAAAAAAATTTTTTTTAAGCGCCGCTGTCCCTGTGTGCTCGCACGCAGAAGCGAACGCATACGTAAGTCCTGCCCACATATGAAAACGGTGTTCAAACCATACATGTGAGGTATCGCCGCGAATGTTGGAGCGAGAGCAATAATTTTGGCCCTAGACCTCCTCTGTAACTCAAAACATGTAACCAGTAAAAAAAATTCAAGCGTCGCCTATGGGGATTTTTAAGTACCGAACATTGGCGCCATTCCACGAGCGTGTGCAATTTTGAAGCGTGACATGTTAGGTATCTATTTACTCGGCGTAACTTCATCTTTCACAAAGTGCAAAAACATTGGGCTAACTTTACTGTTTTGTTTTTTTTTTTTAAACACAAAACAGTTTTTTTCCCAAAAAAAAAACGCGTTCGAAAAATTCCTGCGCAAATACTGTGTGAGATAAAAAGTTGCAACAACCGCCATTGTATTCTCTAGGGTCTTTGCTAAAAAAACATATATAATGTTTGGGGGTTCTATGTAATTTTCTAGCAAAAAAAATGATGATTTTTACATGTAGGAGCAAAGTGTCAGAATTGGCCCGGTATTGAAGCGGTTAAGGAAGCACTCTAATGGGGACATTTGATTTAAAGCGGCGCTCCACCCAAAGGGGAAAGCTCTGCTCGTTTGCCTCCTCATCCTCTCCGCTGCCACATTTGGAACCTTTTCAGGAGGGTAGCAAGTGCCTGATTTTGACAGGTATCTGCTCCTACTTCAGGCTGATCTCAATGCGGCGAAGTCACCCGGAAGTTTGGCCCCCCTCTTCTCCTAGTTTTGGTATGATGCATCCCTGTTTGTCTGTTCACCTGCAAGTTGATTGTTGTGGGCAGTCTTTGGGTGGAGACCAAACTTGATTTCAGCAATCCTAGTGTGCAGTCTAATGCTTGTGATATTGCTTTTGTTACACGTGTTCCAAGCTCACTGTCTTCTCTTCTCTGCTAGATTTCATGTTGATGAATTTGGATGAGATATCGACTCCTCTCTGAACCCTCCCTGCCTTTTGACTACGGATGTGTTTCTAACTATTGTGAACTTTGCCTGCCTTGAACCTGGTCTGTCATTCAACTAGAGCTGCACAATTAATTGTGATCTTGATTCAACCCCCCTGACGATCCCTATTACAGAGTTTACCGATTCTTTCATATAACAAGTGGAGAGACTTATCTGCTCACTCAGCTGTCAAAAGAAAACATCCAGGCAGTCTGCCAAGTTTTTAACATGGAACATTGTAACTAACTCTTCCTTGTTTGATCAAAGGGATAAACTTCTGTGTAAAGAAAAAATCCAGGGAGTCTGCCAAGTTTTTAACAATGTGTAAATGCAGGAAGTTTAACCAATTAAAGTCTAAATCTTTTTCTGACACTTGTTTCTTAAGTTAAAATCAATTTTTTTTGCTAGAAAATTACTTGGAACCCCCAAACATTATATATATTTTAGCAGAGACCCTAGGGAATAAAATGTCAATTGCTGCAATATTTTATGTCACATTGTATTTGCCCAGCGGTCTTTCAAACGCAATTTTTTGGTAAAAATACACTTCAGTGAATTAAAAAAAAACAAAAAAAGTAACAGTAAAGTTAGCCCGTTTTTTTTTGTGTTAATGTGAAAGATGTTACACCGCGAGAATCTCGTTCTATCTTCTAAGCAAAAATATCGTGATTCTCATTTTAGCCAAAATCGTGCAGCTCTACAGTCAACCACTTTACCTGTCTGCCAACCGCAAGTACCTGTTTCTTGTGCTCAGTTCGCTCCTGCCCCGACGTCGTAGCCAGGCACTTTAGCATTGTATACAAGTCCTGGGGGTAACCAAGTACCAGTAGGCCTGCTTTCCTTATGGGAAAGGGGGCTGCTAAAGGTGAAGAACACAGAAGCTAGAGATAGTGTCTGACCACCTGCGTGACACCCCCCACACACACGCTGTCCCAGGCTGCGCTTTTCACTGCAGTCTTCCAACTCCTACCCCACCCAGACTGCCCTTTCAGGGCAGTCGTACATATCTCCACACCCTCCCAGACTGCCCTTTTCATGGCAGTCTTCCATTTCCAACCCCTTCCTCACCCAGGCTGCCCTTTTCAGGGCAGTCTTCCAATTTCCCTGTCAGGAGCATGTAAACACGTCTGTGCTTTGAGAGCTGCTGGTCTCATCCCAGCATCCTAGTTGTGGTATGATGCATCCCTTTCTGTCTGTCCACATCTGCAGGTTGATTGTTGTGACCAGTCTCTGGGTAAAAACCAAAGTAAATTTAAATCCAGCGATGTTGCACGAGAGTCTCAGCTGTCCTGGACTCTCCCTCCTCATTGGCTGAGACAGCAGCGTGGTGCCATTGGCTCCCGCTGCTGACATTCAATGGTAGTGAGCCATATAGGAGAGAGAGAGAGAGAGAGGGGGGACGGGGCCGAGCCGTGGCTCTGTGTCTGAATGGACACAGAGCTGCAGCTCAGCTCAGGTGCCCCCATAGCAAGCTGCTTGCTGTGGGTGCATTAGGCAGGAGGGAGGGGCCAGGAGCGCCAGCAAGGGACCCGTGAAGAGGAAGATCCGGACTGCTCTATGCAATACCACTGCACAGCAGGTAAGGAGAACATGTTTGTAATTTTTTAAACCAAAATAAAAATGAGACTTTAGTATCACTTTAAGCCATCCAAGCCTGCAGACTCATGTTTGCGATATTGCGTTTGTTACACGTGTTCCAAGCTCACTTTCTTCTCTTCTCTGCTAGATCAGATTCCACATTTACAACCTTGGATCGGATATCGACTACTCTCTGAACTCTGCCTTTTGATTTCGGATGTGACCTTAACTATTGTGAACCTTACCTGCCTTAAACATGGACTGTCATTTAACCACTGTCTGTCTGTCAACCGCAAGTACCTGTTTGCTGTACTCAGTGCGCACCTGCCCCGGCATGGTAGACAGGCACTATAGCATTGTGTATAAGTCCTGGGGCAACCGAATACCGGTAGGCCTGCTTTCCATATGGCAAAAGGGGCTGCCAAAGGTGAAGAACAAGCGATAGTGTCTGACCACCTGCATTAGGGGGTAAGCATGACACCCCTCTACCCACCCTCTCCCAGGCTGTCCTTTACAAGGCAGTTTTCCATCTCCCACCCCTACCCTCCCAGGCTACCCTTTTCAGGGCAATCGTCAACCCCCACCTACCCCTTCCCAGACTGCCATTTTTTTTTAGGACAGTGTTCCATACCCCCCCAAGGGGCGGATCCAGAGTCTAGTCTCAGGAGAGGCACTGCCAGAAAATACGTTTTTTTGCGGGCAATTTATCGGGGGAAGTGACTGGTGTTAGCGCTTCATTCATCCCGGCACCATGGTTGTTATGGTGTCAGGATGATTGAAGCGTATTATTTCTATTATTACATGGTTATATAAAATTAAATGGTTCAACTCACCATAATGCAGAATCAGTGGGAGCCCCGAGTGTGTCACTTGCCACCAGATGCGGATTGTCACTTGCCATGCCACCTGTCACACGTGGATTGTCACTTGCCACTGTCGCCTGCCACCAGATGCGGTATTGTCACATCACCTGCCACATGTTGCGGATTGTCACTTGCCACATCACCTGCCACATGTTGCGGATTGTCACTTGCCACATCACCTGCCACATGTTGCGGACTGTCACTAGCCACGTCACCTGCCACAAGTTGAAGACTGTCACTTGCCACATCACCTGCCACAAGTTGAAGACTGTCACTTGCCACATCACCTGCCACAAGTTGAAGACTGTCACTTGCCAAGTCACCTGCCACAAGTTGAAGACTGTCACTTGCCAAGTCACCTGCCACAAGTTGAAGACTGTCACTTGCTACGTCACCTGCCACATGTTGCGGACTGTCACATCACCTGCCACATGTTGCTGATTGTCACTTGCCACGTTACCTGCCACAAGTTGCAGATTGTCACTTGCTACGTCACCTGCCAGAAGTTGCGGATTGTCACTTGCCACGTCACCTGCCAGAAGATGCAGACTGTCACTTGCCACGTCACCTGCCACATGTTAGATTGTCACTTGGCACATCACCTGTCACTCGTTGCGGACTGTCAAACGCCTTGCGGATTGGCCCTTGCCATGTCACCTGTCACTCATTGCCGATTGTCACTTGCTGTGTCACTTTCCTGCTAAGCTGGGGATTGTCTCTTGCTGTGTCCCAGAGTCAGGCAGCAGAGAGATGATGCAATCTCTCTGCTGCCCGTGGCTGCCTGCACAGTGAGTGCGGAACTGCAGGGATGCTGATTGGCCAGCCGCCCTCTCACCCGCCCAGCTGCCCGGCGCGCCTGCTCTCACCCGTGGAGCCGCTCAGCTGCCTGGCCTGCCCGCTCTGTCACCCGCCCAGCTGTCTGCCTGCGGAGCCGCCCGCTCTCTTAGCCGCCCACTAACTCACCCGCATCTAATTTCTGGGGGGGGATTACCCCCCCCCCCCCGGATCTTCCCCTGCACCCCCCCCCCCCCCACACACACACACACACACACACACACATCCCCTATCCTGATGTTATTTGATGTTTTAAGGACAGGGGAGAGATCTAGAGTCTAACGAACCCTAGATTTCTCAGAAAAGAGTACCTGCCACTGCCTTTTGCTATCACAGTGTTTATTTACATCCCATGTAATAACAATAAATGTGATAAAAAAAAGGTACAGTGCAAAAATAAAAAAAGCACAATAAATAATTGAAAAAAATAAAAGGGCCCCCCCCCCTCAAAGGCATGCAGCGATCTCTTGTCGGTATGTAAACAGCGTCTGCATTGTGCTTGTGAGGTATCACCGCAAATGTCAGATCGAGAGCAGTCTAGCAACAGACCTTGGTTTTTGACACCTGTACATGGCTAGACCCCCAAAAAGTCTCACATGTGGTTATCATACTCAGGAGAAGCAGCAAAATGTGTTTTGGGTGTAACTAACTCCACATATACCTGTGGCATGTGTGAGAAGTATCCCATTAAAGTGATAACTTTGTGTATAAGAAAAAAAAATGTCATTTTTCAAAAACTTGAAAAAATAAAATCTTCAATGCACTCAACATGCCTCTCAGCAAATACTTTGGGCTGTCTACTTTAGAAAAAGTTGTAATTTGGGGGTTGTCTGTACTGCCCTGGAATGTTAGGACCTCAGGAAATATGATAGGCAGTTCTGGCATTTTTTTTCCCCAATCATACCTGCCTAGGTGGATGCAGCATCGGTCTGGTGCTGCATCCGTCCCCTGCCAGCTCTAACACTGAGAAGCGAGCGATCCAACACCGATGATTGCTCGGTTTTCAGAGCTCCCTGAGCAGAGAGCTGGTGACTATCACTCACCGGCTTTCTCCTCTGCCCCCCCCATCGGACTCACTGGAGCGCTGGGCTCTGGAGGGGGAGGGAACGGCTGTCTCAGTCTCTCAGCGGCTCACTGAGACTGATTCAGGTGCCGGTCCAGGCATGTGGGCGGATCCTGACTTCATTGTCGCCATCTTGCCCGATTCTGCACTGGCTGTGTGACGTCAGCCTGCTGTCTGCTGAAAACGTTCACAAGAGTGAAGAACGAACTGCACTTCTGTGATCTATAGGAGAAGTACAGCAAAGCCTTTTTTTTTCTTTTCATTAATATCACAAAAAAAAACTGTGGTGATAAAATGCCACTAAAAGAAAGCTCTATTTGTGTGAAAATGATATGAATTTTGTTTGTGTACAGTGGTACATGACTGCACAATTGCCAGTTAACCACTTACGGACACGCCTCGTCGGCTGATTTAAGGAGGCTATCATTGTTATGGCAGCAGCTAGCTACCATAACCCTGGTATCTCCTTCAGTGGGCGGTCCGCTACAAGATAAAAGTGGTCTTGTAGCCCTCCCCGCCGCGAGATCACTTTTATCAGTGGCGGGAGAGGGGCCCCCCCCCCCCGCGATCCGGTGCCCTCTGCTGCTTACTGGAGCCGTCGGCAGCGGTGGAGGCTATCGCATCCTGTTGCTAGCTGGGTATGGAGATGAGTGAGGGGAAGATGGCCCCCACCTATCTCCATACAATTGCTGGGCAGAAGTGATGTCAAAACGTCACTTCAGCTCTTAAAGGGCCATTTTTTTTTAAATCATTTATTTAAATGACAAATTTTTTTGTTTTTTATTTTATTGCATTTTAGTCTAAATATGAGATCTGAGGTCTTTTTGACCCCAGATCTCATATTTAAGAGGTCCTGTCATGCTTTTTTCTATTACAAGGGTTGTTTAAAAAGTATGGAGATCCCTGCCCTAATGCATAACATTTTGAACTACATACATCATTCTAGAATTTTTAATAATTTCTAATTTTCTTCAGTCATTTTTTTCAACTTTCCATCTATTAAATCTTCTGCCCTTGGTGTTTTAACTTTGGATATTAAAACATTTTTTTCTTGCCAGTAAATACCTTATACAGCTCACTTCCTGTTTCTTGTCTGGTCATTAGCCTAGGCTTATGACCTCATGCACAGCTCTCTCACTCTTGTGAAAGTCTGCCAGGAAGGGGGGGGGGGGTCATAAGAGGGCCAATGAGAGCTGCAGAGCTGGAGGTGTGCCTGTGTAAATCCAGGAAGTGAACAGGTGGCAGCTTCAGACTCAGTGGAGGGAGATTTACAGTACTGCCGTATATATAAGTAGAGTACCACTGTATATATAAAATAATATGCAAAGTGGTTGGAGGGAAGCTTTGGATCGGCAAGGATGTTTTTATTACAGATTACCTGTATGTGAGCAGACTGCAGTTCCTCTTTAATCACATCAACCTCAAATATGGGATACACGTACTTTACATTTGGGATCAACATCAATAGCTGGAACCTAAATGCCTGCTTCCTATTTTCTATGTGTTTTGCAGACAGTTTCCCTTTTTCAAGATAAACAATCACATTGTTTCTCACATAGTAACACTAAGCCCTGGTTCACATTGATGCTACTTTGAAATCGTGCTACTTCACTTGAAGTAACGCAATTTCAAAGTAGCAAGGTCAGCTCAATTACAGCTGCTACTTGATAGACATCTGTGTGGCTTCATGCACAGATGTCTATTGAAGTCGCACCTGAAATCGGCAAAAGTAGTGCAGGAACTACTTTTGCAAATCGGTGCGACGCCGCAAAATCTTTGTTGCACCGATTGGAACAGCGCCATTACCTCCAATAGGCTGCAACTTGTCATGTGATTTGATCTCTCAAATCGCATTAAAAATCAATCCAATGTGAACCAAGCCTAAGGGCTGGTTCACACTGATGCGATTTCTGATGCAACCTGAGCCACACTGAATTGCATGATAAGGGAAATCATATTTTCAATGGTGCCTGTTCACATCAATTCAATTTTGTGCAGTGTGATTTTGGAAAAGGTTCCTGTGCTACTTTGGTGCATTTTCAGTGTGATTTGGCTCCATAGAATATGCTAACCACATCCAAAGTCACACAGTGAAAAATGCATGAAAAACGAATCATAGTGTGAACTGAGCCTTACAATACAACACTCATTTCATCAAAGTATAACTAAAGGCAAAATATTTTTAGTTTTGCATAAAGTGAAGAGGGATTAGTACCCCTGTCAGTTTTTATTGCTGTCTTCGCCCATTTATCCTGCTTATCATTATTATTGAAAGTAAAAGAAAATCCCAACTTTTGGGTTGTCCCCAGAAAAGTAATAAAGGGGAAATCTTACAATGGGGACACTAGTTCTGGTGTCCCCAAGGAATCCCTTAAATTTGCAGGGATTTCCTCTCACTTCCGGTTTGGTTATGGGACAGAAAGTGAAGGTAAATCTCTGCAATGGAACACAGTTGACTAAAAAAATATCTCACAGGGGTTATAACTCTTTCTAATGCAGGCCATACACGGTTGAATTTCGAATAAATTTTCTTTTCAAATCAGAATGTTCTTTTTTTTGTGATCCGATGATGCCACCATTGATTTTCAAAATTCGGCCGACCAAGCCTTCAATTTCACCGCATGTTGCTACAGAAAAGAATTTGTGGCCAGGAATCTTCTTTTCTCTCCGTAAATTTTCTTTTCTTATTACGTTTCTCGCACAATTCTCTCATCATTGATTAGAAAATCGTTCGTTTTTCTAAAAATTTCCAACATGTCCTATTCCTCAAATTTGATTGCCGCACGAAAATCGGCCGTTGTTGCAGCCCACTAATGGTGCGAAATTTATACGAAAAGTCTTTCATGCAATTTTCGAAAGAAAATTCTTACGAAATTCGAACAGTGTATGGCCAGCCTTACTCCATCCAAAATGAAAAAAAAAATGTTTTGCCTTTAGTTCAACCTCAAGTATTCCAGGCATTTGTAAGATCATCCTTCTCATCAGTCCTCAGATTATTTCCCATGGACTCCCAAGATGGACTACTGAGCAACCAAATGGTGGATAGAGAGGTGAACCTCCATCTCTATGGCAGAGGGGATGCAGTGGATGAGGAGGGTAATGATAATGTTACTTTGTGCTTTTGAATAATGTCGCTGAACAATGTTTACAAACACAGATTAAACAGTCAATTTTCGATAGCGGTGGCTACAGCCAGCTGCTGTATTTACACAGCAAGTCCTGGCTGTCATTCTGACCAAGAAAGTCAGAAGTTCTGTATATTTGCTTGGGTTCAGCAATTCAAGATACTGAAGCTACACCATGACAGCTAGGCAAATAGCTTTTCCAGAAAGAGTTCAGCTATGGCTATCCCCATATTCCTTTCATAATAATTGCCTGGCTGTCATATCGATCCAGTGGCTTTAATGTTTTCTATCTCACTAACCCAGAAAAAGTATGCAGACTGTCCTGACTTCACCTGCTATATGCATGTTAATCACTCAGAAAGTTTTAAGGCAAGAGACAGCTAGGAAATAGCATTTCAGAAGAGGTCAGCAACAGATACAGATGTCACAGATCTGAGATTGGAATGTAAACAATGGACAGAGAGGTAGAGCTCTGATATCCTTTTAAAATCATTAGCATGATTGCATCACAAAAGTGACTCCTACCATATGAGATGGCTCAGTAAGAGGTTTCAATTAGACACTGGGAACTGCCAAGCAAGCTGCTTTGCCGTGCTGTCTCTCTAGCTAACCATAGTGCTTTGGGAAACCCCTGCCCAATATGAAATGTTTAATTGTAAAACAAGTTGAATAACAAGAAAATGATAAAAGAAAAAGAACTGTAAAAGACTTGTTCTACACTGTTTCTCTTTGTGGAGGTAACCCTCATGTTAGAGGTAGGGCTTTGCTTTCTCGTGAAAGCCCACATTGGCGATCTGATCACCGGTGAAAGAACATTGAAGAAGCTGCAGGAGAGGTGGAAGAAGAACAACGCAGTGAAGAGTCCACTCCAGCAAGCAGTATAGTAGACAAAATCACATGAGACAAGTCAGCAGTGCCTTAGATAATCTTACGCTGCAGGTGTACCGATGAAGCCCACACACGATCGAATTGTCTGACAGATTCGTTCCGTCGGACCTTTGATGCCGAAAAGTCCGATCGTGTGTACGCGGCATAACAGAAGTGCCTGGCACCTTCACATACTAGAATGTTCACATCTATTTTTTTTATGAAGAATTCAAGACAAAAGGTAAGGTAATATGCAGGCATAATTAACCACTTCAATATTGGACACCTTTACCCCCTTCCATCCCAGGCCAATTTTCAGTTTCCAGCACGGTCACATTTTAAATGAAAATTACTCAGTCATAAAACACATACGCAAATTAAATGTGTATCTTTTTTTAAGACAGATAAAGGTTTCTTGTATTTAAACCCCCACCCCCCCCAAAAAAAAAATCACGCCCAGCAAAAGGCCCCCCATATCCATTATTTTATATTATGATATTTAAAATTAAATTTATCAGGGAGTCAGATTTACATGCATCAGCACCTTGTCTATATGCAAAATTATATGACATACCATTATGTTCAATTCCAAACCACAAACTCCATATCACAGACTCCCCTCATCACAGACCATCCCACCACAGATCCCTCCCCTCCATCACAGATCCCCCTCTCAGACTTCCCTGCCATCACAGACTCCCTTCCCATCACCGATTTCCCCCCCATCCCCTCATCACAGACTCCCTTCCCACCACCAACCCCCCCCATCACATCCCCCCCCCAATCACAGATCCCCCCCCCCATCACAGATCCCCCTCATCACAAAATCCTCTCTCATCCCTGACCCCCCTCCCTCATCACAGACTCCCACCCCATCACAGACTCCCACCCCAACACAGACCCCCCCCAACACAGTCCTGCACTGATATTACAGATTGCTCCTTCCATAAGATCGCAGCTCTCCCCTCCTCAATTTACACACGACAGGAAGCATGGCAGGTCTGGACAAAGGAATAAGAGCCAAAAAAAAAATCACAAAGAGTACCGCACTGCCAAAAAAACGTGAAATAGCAGCCAACACGACAATGTAAATAAAATGGTCAAAAAAAGGAGGGGGAGTGCAGCACTATAAACAAGTAAATTGAATGTCCATCAAAACGCTGTATTCCATACATTGAATTGGTGCCTCATTGGTTACCTTCCATGCTTGATTGGCTTGTCAGGTGTACACCTGTACAAGTCCAATCTTTCTGGTAGGAGACTAGTACTTTCGGTGGTGGTCTTTTCATGGTTATTCACCATTCACTCTGATGTCTGCTAAAGAGTTTAATGATTGTCACATGCTTGTTTTGGATCACTCACCACAGGGATTCACCATTATATGTGGTCCCCTTTCATCACATATGGAAATTTATTTTTATTGATCTTTATACTAGTCATATGTCAGTCACTTTATATACGGTATATTTATGTCACTGTTCACATATTATTTCACTTCTTTTATTGTGACATCATTGTCGACAATTACATTCTTGGTATTTACTTGTTTATAGCGCTGCACTCCCCCTCCTTTTTTTGACCAGGTCTGGACAAAGGGCGGGACTTTTCATGTGAAAGGCAGGTGATTGATTGGTGGGACCGCACCGCTGTCTAGTAACCAATCACCCGCTTCTTAAAGTGGGGTTCCACCTAAAAAACAAAAATACCTGGAAAAATTCTAAAACAAAAAAACATTTGGATATTTTTTTTTTTCACTTACCTCTAAATGCCTGTTGCTAGGTGGTCCCTCGTAGTCTGCCTGTTCCTTTGCCTGGGCTGGTGACATCACTTCCCCCTCGGCACAGGAAGGGCTCCGCTCTGCTCCCTCCCTCCTGTCAATCATCTGGGACCCATTACAGGTCCCAGGTGATTGAGCGGCCAATCATGGCGCCCGGCGCTGCTCGCGCATGCCCGGCGCCCACAGTTGAAATGAGCGGGGCTTTGATCCCCCGCATCGCTGGACCCACGTTTAAACAATCATTTTAGGCCTGAAGATTACACAAAACCCCCAAACGTATATTTCCTGAAAGCAGACACCCTAGACAATAAAATAGTGGTAGTTTATTTATTTATTTTTTTTTACACAATATTACCGCAAAGGTCTAGGAAACATAAAATTTCTGTAAAAAAAAACGCACTAAAGTGAAATTTAGAGCAAACAAACATAATAAATTACCCAAATTTTTGGTAATATATAAAAGACTTAGAGGTTGCACCAAGTAAATAGAGCCAACATGTCAAACATTATTTTGTGTGAAATGGCGGCAAACTTCAACACCCTATATTTTCTATAGGCAAAGCTTCAAAATCCCCCTATAGGTATCAGTTTAGTGTTACGGAGGAGGTCTTGTGTTGCTCTCATTCCGTAGTGCACGGCAATATGTAATGTGTATCGCAATCACGTTTTCACGCAAGCGTCTGTTAGTTCATGTGTATATGTGGGGGTTGGGGTGCTTCAAAAAAATTTGGGGGGAGGGGGGTTTATGTGCTTGGGTGTAACTTTTTTCCTTAAGTTATTTTTTTGTGCCCTATGTGATGATTTTAAGGTGATAGGATGCGGGATGAAGAGAAGGGGCCAGGAGTGCCAGCGGGGGACCGCAAAAGAAGAGTCTGGGCCGTTCTGTGCAAAACCCTTTGCCAGAGCAGGTAAGTATGACAAGTTTGTTATTTATATATATATATATATATATATATATATATATATATATATATATATATATATATATATATATATATATATATAAAAAACACAACAACATTTACAACTACTTTAATCTACAATGCTATTTAGAATATGCAGCATGGAGGGGGTTAATGTATTGCTATTGGTCACTGATGCATTTGTGACCAGTGGCAGTTAATTAACTCCTTTATGCTGCATTAGTGGCAGTGGCACCAGTGTCAGTGCTAATTAACTCCTTTATGCTGCAGCATGAAGGGGTTAATTAACACTGACACCACTGCTGCTAATGCAGCATAAAGAGGTTAACTGCCACTGGTCACTAATGCATCAGTGATCAATAGCAATACATTAACCTCCTCCATGCTGCATATAACAAATATCATTGTAGATTAATTAACCCCCTACCCCAATTTTTTTATTTTCTTTTAAAGTGGAGTTCCACCCACTTTTACAACTCTTCAGCATCCCTCACTAAACTGTGCACTGTAAACAAATTGGATATTTTTAAATTTTTTTTCTCAGCACCTACTGTATATCTGCTGTATTCATTTTTCACTTCCTCTTCCCTTTCCGCGGCCCATCGCATAATTTCCTGTTTGCAATTCCTTCTGGGAAGGGGCGGCAACTTCCTCTGAAACTGCCGTTTCTATGGAAACCTGACCTGAAACCTATTACACTGCTTGTGCTGCACTGAGCATGTGCGAGATCTGCAAGGATGAGATCCAGGAAGAAATACAGTCTGGCTTCAGATGCCCACACTTAAGATGGCCACGACCTGCTGTAAGTTTATAAAATAACAAACTACTGCTATAAACTAACAAAACAGACCTTAGTTTACAGACTAACTTTGCTAGAATACATTAAGCTTGTGTATTATAAGGGTATTTTTATTTAAAAAGTATCATTTTGGCCGGAACACCACTTTAAATTAACCACTTCAGTAACAGGGAGAGCATTATGGTACACTTGCCGGCAGAGGCGGACTGATAACACTCAGGGCCCCCGGAACAAATAAAGCAAGGGCCCCCTGTCAGGCCCCACCCATGACCCGCCCCTGGCCTCGCCCCTTCATTTCGTACAAAGTACAACAGAGCGTCTGTTAGAAAGCTTCTCCTCCAGGCCCCATTAGAGACTACAAAGTAGTATAATGGAACCTGGAGGGGGCCTCTTTCTAACAGAGTGTACAGTGAACACCTTTATTCACTCTGGTCCTCATGGGACCCCCTTTTTGTACCATGACTCTCACCCCTGTACATTACACACTCCTGACCCCTGCACCCTGTAAAATTACATATTCCTGAATCCTTTCCATTACAAACTCCTGACCCCTGCACAGAGTACATTACAAACTCCTGAAGCCTGTACGTTACATACTCCTGACCCCTACACCCTGTACATTACACACCCCTGAACCTTGTACATTACATACTCCTGACCCCTGCACAGAGTACATTAAACTCCTGAACCCTGTACATTACATAATCCTGACCACTACACCCTGTACATTACATACTCCTGACCCCTACACCCTGTACATTACACACCCCTGAACCTTGTACATTACATACTCCTGACCCCTGCACTCTGTACATTACCCATTCCTGAGCCCTACAAGCTGTACATTACATACTCCTGACCCCTGTACATTATTATGTAAGCTTCAGAGTCTGCACAGAGCCCCCCTCCTACATCAGAGTCTGCACAGAGCCCCCCCTCCCACATCAGAGTCTGCACAGAGCCCCCCTCCTACATCAGAGTCTGCACAGAGCCCCCCTCCTACATCAGAGTCTGCACAGAGCCCCCCTCCTACATCAGAGTCTGCACAGAGCCCCCCTCCTACATAAGAGTCTGCACAGAGCCCCCCCTCTTACATCAGAGTCTGCACAGAGCCCCCCCTCTTACATCAGAGTCTGCATGGAGCCCCCCCTCTTACATCAGAGTCTGCACGGAGCCCCCCTCTTACATCAGAGTCCGCACGGAGGCCCCCCTCTTACATCAGAGTCCGCACGGAGGCCCCCCTCTTACATCAGAGTCCGCACGGAGGCCCCCCTCTTACATCAGAGTCCGCACGGAGGCCCCCCTCTTACATCAGAGTCCGCACGGAGGCCCCCCTCTTACATCAGAGTCCGCACGGAGGCCCCCCTCTTACATCAGAGTCCGCACGGAGGCCCCCCTCTCTCTTACATCAGAGTCCGCACAGAGGCCCCCCTCTAATGTAAAGGGGAACCCTGATTTAAGGGGGGGATCTGATGTAAGGGATGTTCTGAGAAACTTGATTTAAGGGGGCATGCTGTGGATGCTGGTGTAAAGGGGGTCTCTGCTCACCAAAGCCTGCCCCTCCCCTTTAGCAAAGTCCACAGAGTACCCCTTTTTGTATAATGGTAGGCAGGAGAGAGGGTGAGCTTACCAGGATGGAGGCTGAGGCACAGTCTGCCGCTTTTCTGGGTTCAAACTTCCTGCCCAGTGCCCACACATGCCCAGGAAGTGTGGGTGGAGCAGACCCAGAAGGAGGAGGAGCAGATGAGCTCTATCTCTCCTCGTGTCTGTGCAGAGAGAGAAGGGGATGTCAAAGCCGGTGTGCTCTGAGGCTGAGCTATGTCTGAGACGAGACATAGCTAAGCTCAGCCCTGCAGCTATCTACCTCGAAGCTTGACACAGGCACGGCCGCACAGCGGGAGGTGAGCGGCGGCCGTGACCTGTGTTAACTCGGAGTTCCAGCAGGCAATATTCCTACCGCTCTGCAAACACAGCATTTGGTTAGCCGCGGCCGGTGGCTGTGCATAGTGTCACTGGCCCCTCATTACCCAGCTGAGTGCAGCCTTTTTACCAAGCGGCCCAGGGGGAGATTGCCACCCTGCCCAGCCCACTGGAGTCAAGCCATCAGACAGTTGCAAATCAGTGGTCTTGCTATCAGACAAGTTTTTTTGGTTGAATATTCAACACAGAAAAACGAAATATAACGTAATGTAATATATAAAATTAATGATTACACAGAGTTGTCACACATACATCACCCTCTCTAACATTTACATTATGGTATGATTTTACTGTGGACATTTAAAGATACAGGGCCCCAAATATGAACCCATTGGCCCCAAACTGACTTTTTTTGTAATACTTCAAAGTGGGTCAGAAACAAAATCTCCCATTGGACAAAAACTTTTACAATCCAGATGTGTCATACACACACCCCTCTATGATATCCTACAATACTGTATGATTTTGGTAAGTATGGTATTCCTGCGCTACCATGCAAAATTGGAAAACTATATGGAGGGGGGAGGGACAAGCAGCTTGCACCGAAAAGGGTCCAACCTGGCCCTAAAGGATAATTAGAATAAAACAAAGAGGGGTGGTGCTGCGCTAGTCCTAGTGTAAACGTATCTAAATAATGCCGAATATTAATAAAGTGGCATATTGCCTAATGTAAAAGGTGGGTAATAAAGATGAATACTGTGTTGTTAAAAAATACGCTGCATACGTAAATTAATGAGGAATGAAAGCTACAGGTGAATGGAGTGAATTCACAACTAATTCCAGATGCAGACCCTACACCTATGGTGTGAAGAGCAATAGAAATGCATGTGGAAAAAACAAGCAAATAAAGCAAATTGAATATAACACATAAATATAATGTGAACCGCACTCAAGTACAGAGTACCTCTGAGTGTCAAGAGTGATCACAGTAAAGTGATATATATGCAGAGTGACAACACATAAAAATAAAATAATCAAGATGTAAAAATAAACCACACTATAGTGCAAGGTTACTATGAGTGTCTTGAGGGATCAAGTTGGAAGTGATGCCATAAAATCAGAAAAGTGAAAAGTAAAAACTGTGCATAAATAATCTGAACTTATGGGTAAAGGTGTGACTAATCCTTCAGCTGCAGTGCAAACCTTTATAAAAATAAATATAAACATAAATGCATATGGATAAAAATAAGAATAACATAGACCGCACTCCAGTGCAGTATAAAAATAATTATCCTATAAAAACCTATACAGGGTGATGTTAAAGTGTCCAGTGTCGGCAATCCGTGCTCACAGAAATAGTACAGCGTCCAAAAAACAAAGTGACTTTGTGCAGCAAAAGTTGTTTCAAAAAACTTCTTAAACGTGCTTAATAGGGAACGTGAAGGCAACAGCTAGATTCTAACGTTGCTTTCCTCAGATGGGTGAGGGGTGTGGAGTGAAAACTTCTTTGAATAAAGCCTTCACTTTACAAAATTACTACACTATGTGGCATTTTTGTTTTCCTTCTGGCCGCTGTGCCCCCTGCACGATCTGAGGCATACTGAAGGACAGTTTGAGACCCAGGATTGACCCCCATAGGAGACATCATACACACTGCTTCATGCTGTAACCTCAGCACAGTGAGGTAAGGGGCCATTGCCCTCCATTATAGGATTGCTGCATGAAGAGGATTGGCGTTTTCACTCCACACCCCTCACCCATCTGAGGAAAGCAACGTTAGAATCTAGCTGTTGCCTTCACGTTCCCTATTAAGCACGTTTAAGAAGTTTTTTGAAACAACTTTTGCTGCACAAAGTCACTTTGTTTTTTGGACGCTGTACTATTTCTGTGAGCATGGATTGCCGACACTGGACACTTTAACATCACCCTGTATAGGTTTTTATAGGATAATTATTTTTATACTGCACTGGAGTGCGGTCTATGTTATTCTTATTTTTATCCATATGCGTTTATGTTTATATTTATTTTTATAAAGGTTTGCACTGCAGCTGAAGGATTAGTCACACCTTTACCATAAGTTCAGATTATTTATGCACAGCTTTTACTTTTCACTTTTCTGATTTTATGGCATCACTTCCAACTTGATCCCTCAAGACACTCATAGTAACCTTGCACTATAGTGTGGTTTATTTTTACATCTTGATTATTTTATATATCACTTATATATCACATATATATCACTTTACTGTGATCACTCTTGACACTCAGAGGTACTCTGTACTTGAGTGCGGTTCACATTATATTTATGTGTTATATTCAATTTGCTTTATTTGCTTGTTTTTTCCACATGCATTTCTATTGCTCTTCACACCATAGGTGTAGGGTCTGCATCTGGAATTAGTTGTGAATTCACTCCATTCACCTGTAGCTTTCATTCCTTATTAATTTACGTATGCAGCGTATTTTTTAACAACACAGTATTCATCTTTATTACCCACCTTTTACATTAGGCAATATGCCACTTTATTAATATTCGACTGTATGATTTTACTTTGGAAATTTAAAGATACAGTGTCTCAAATACGAACCCATTGGCTACAAACTGACACTTTTGCACTACTAAATGGGTTAAAAATAAAATCTCCCATTGGACCAATACGTTTACAATGCAGATGTGTTATACACACCCCCCTAAATGATATCTTACAATACGGTATGATTTTACTGTGGAAATGTAAAGATACAGAGCGCCAAATAACAACCCATTGGCTACAAACTGTCACTTTTGCACTACTAAATGGGTTAAAAACAAAATCTCCCATTGGACCAAAACGTTTACAATGCAGATGTGTCATACACACCCCCCTCTATGATATCTTACAATACGGTATGATTTTACTGTGGAAATTCAAAGATACAGGGCCCCAAATATGAACCCATTGGTTAAACAGTGACAATTTTCCAATACTTCTAAAATGGGTCAAAAACAAAATCTCCCATTGGACAAAAATGTTTACAATGCAGATGTGTCATACACACCCCCCTCTATGATATCCTACAATATGGTATGATTTTACTGTGGAAATTTAAAGAGGAGTTCCCATTAAAAAAAAAAAAAAATTAAAAGTCAGCAGCTGCAGTATTTGTAGCTGCTGACTTTTATTTTATTTTTTTTTTTTTTTAGGCACATTCATGTATTTTTTTTTTTTTGGGTGGAACACCACTTTAAAGATACAGAGTCTCAAATATGAACCCATTGGCTACAAACTGACATTTTCGCAATACTTCAAAATGAGTCAAAAACAAAATCTCCCATTGGACCAAAACGTTTACAATGCAGATATGTCATACACACCCCCCTCTATGATATCTTACAATATGGTATGATTTTACTGTGGAAATTTAAAGATACAAGGCCCCAAATACCAACCCATTGGTTCCAAACTGAATTTTTTTTGTAATACTTCTAAATGGGTTGAAAACAAAATCTCCCATTGGACCAAAACGTTTACAATGCAGATGTGTCATGCACACCCCCCTCGATGATATCTTACAATACGGTATGATTTTACTGTGTTCATTTAAAGATACAGGGCCCCAAATATGAACCCATTGGCTACAAACTGACATTTTCGCAATACTTCAAAATGAGTCAAAAACAAAATCTCCCATTGGACCAAAACGTTTACAATGCAGATGTGTCATGCACACCCCCCTCGATGATATCTTACAATACGGTATGATTTTACTGTGTTCATTTAAAGATACAGGGCCCCAAATATGAACCCATTGGCTACAAACTGACATTTTCGCAATACTTCAAAATGAGTCAAAAACAAAATCTCCCATTGGACCAAAACGTTTACAATGCAGATGTGTCATACACACCCCCCTCTATGATATCTTACAATACAGTGTGATTTTACTGTGGAAATTTAAAGATACAGAGCCCCAAATACCAACCCATTGGTTACACAGTGACATTTTTCTAATACTTCTAAATGGGTCAAAAACAAAATCTCCCATTGGACCAATACGTTTACAATGCAGATGTGTCATACACACACCCCTCTATGATATCTTACAATATGGTATGATTTTACTGTGGAAATTTAAAGATACAGAGCCCCAAATTCCAACCCTTTGGTTACACAATGACAATTGTCCAGTACTTCTAAATGGGTCCAAAACAAAATCTCCCATTGGACCAAAACGTTTACGAATGAGATGTGTCATACACACCCCCTCTATGATAGCTTACAATATTTACATTTACACCCCTTCACACATAAGGCCTCATGCACACAGGGCATTTTTACAGCTGCTTTTCGCAGCATCAGACTTCTTTTTGCAGCTTAAATGTTATTCTATGGCCTCATGCACATACAGGCTTTTAGGAGCTGTAAGTGGTATAGGCATTTTCAAGCTGCAAAAAAAACCCCAGGGCCAGCGCTTTCTGAGGAGAGGCATTAGAACTGTAAAAATGTCTGACAATGGTAAAAGCTGCTAAATGCGGCTTAACGCTGGATACAGCTGCATCAAAATCAATGGTTCCCTATGTGATCCCATTCATTTGAATAGAAGTCGCACCAGAAATTGGATCATGATGATCCAACTTGCGGTGCGGCTTGTGCGCTAAGGATCTTGAAGGGGGAACCCTCACCAAAATGAAAAAAATAAAGTTTCTGGGGTACCCCCTAAAATCCATACCAGACTCTTATCTGAGCACGCAGCCCGGCAGGTCATGAAAGGGGAGGGGGGGACGGCTAGTGCTTCCCCCCCGGACCATACCAGGCCTCGTGCCCTCAACATGGGGGGGTGAGTGCCTTTGCCCCTCCACCCCAATGCACCTTTTTCCCATGTTGATGGGGCAAGGGCCTCTTCCCGACAACCCTGCCCGGTGGTTCTCGGGATCTGCGGGTGGGGGGCTTATCGAAATCTGGAAGCCCCTTTAACCACTTGCCGACCGCCGCACGACTATATACGTCGGCAGAATGGCACGGGCAGGCAAAAGGACTTACATGTACGTCCTTGCCTGCCCGCGGGTGGGGGGTCCGATCGGACCCCCCCCCGGTGCCTGCGGCGGTCGGCAAATGTCCCCCGGCGATCGGAGGTGAGGGGGAGGCCATCCATTCGTGGCCCCCCCCTCGCGATCGCTCCCAGCCAATGGGATCATTTCCCTGCCTCTGTATTGTACACAGAGGCAGAGGAAATGATGTCATCTCTCCTCGGCTCGGTATTTTCCGTTCCGGGCCGAGGAGAGAAGACTGAAATGTGAGTGCACAACACACTACACACACAGTAGAACATGCCAGGCACACAAATCACCCCGATCCCCCCCCCGATCGCCCCCCGATCCCCCCCCAATCACCCCCCCCCCCCTGTCACAAACTGACACCAAGCAGGTTTTTTTTTTTTTTTTTTTTTTTTTTTTTTCTGATTACTGCATAGTGTCAGTTTGTGACAGTTAGTGTCAGGGCAGTGAGTGTTAGGCCCCCTGTAGGTCTAGGGTACCCCCCTAACCCCCCCTAATAAAGTTTTAACCCCTTGATCACCCCCTGTCACCAGTGTCGCTAAGCGATCATTTTTCTGATCGCTGTATTAGTGTCGCTGGTGACGCTAGTTAGTGAGGTAAATATTTAGGTTCGCCGTCAGCGTTTTATAGCGACAGGGACCCCCATATACTACCTAATAAATGTTTTAACCCCTTGATTGCCCCCTAGTTAACCCTTTCACCACTGATCACTGTATAACCGTTACGGTTGACGCTGGTTAGTTTGTTTATTTTTTATAGTGTCAGGGCACCCGCCGTTTATTACCGAATAAAGATTTAGCCCCCTGATCGCCCGGCGGTGATATGCGTCGCCCCAGGCAGCGTCAGATTAGCGCCAGTACTGCTAACACCCACGCACGCAGCATACGCCTCCCTTAGTGGTATAGTATCTGTACGGATCAATATCTGATCCGATCAGATCTATACTAGCGTCCCCAGCAGTTTAGGGTTCCCAAAAACACAGTGTTAGCGGGATCAGCCCAGATACCTGCTAGCACCTGCGTTTTGCCCCTCCGCCTGGCCCAGCCCAGCCCACCCAAGTGCAGTATCGATCGATCACTGTCACTTAAAAAAACACTAAACGCATAACTGCAGCGTTCGCAGAGTCAGGCCTGATCCCTGTGATCGCTAACAGTTTTTTTGGTAGCGTTTTGGTGAACTGGCAAGCACCAGCCCCAGGCAGCGTCAGGTTAGTGCCAGTAGCGCTAACACCCACGCACGCAGCATACACCTCCCTTAGTGGTATAGTATCTGAACTGATCAATATCTGATCCGATCAGATCTATACTAGCATCCCCAGCAGTTTAGGGTTCCCAAAAACGCAGTGTTAGTGGGATCAGCCCAGATACCTGCTAGCACCTGCGTTTTGTCCCTCCGCCCAGCCCACCCAAGTGCAGTATCGATCGATCACTGTCACTTACAAAACACTAAACGCATAACTGCAGCGTTCGCAGAGTCAGGCCTGATCCCTGCGATCGTTAACAGTTTTTTTGGTAGCGTTTTGGTGAACTGGCAAGCGCCAGCGGCCTAGTACACCCCGGTCGTAGTCAAACCAGCACTGCAGTAACACTTGGTGACGTGGCGAGTCCCATAAGTGCAGTTCAAGCTGGTGAGGTGGCAAGCACAAGTAGTGTCCCGCTGCCACCAAGAAGACAAACACAGGCCCGTCGTGCCCATAATGCCCTTCCTGCTGCATTCGCCAATCCTAATTGGGAACCCACCACTTCTGCAGCGCCCGTACTTCCCCATTCACATCCCCAACCAAATGCAGTCGGCTGCATGAGAGGCATTTTTATGTCCTCCCGAGTACCCCTACCCAGCGAACCCCCCAAAAAAGATGTCGTGTCTGCAGTAAGCGCGGATATAGGCGTGACACCCGCTATTATTGTCCCTCCTGTCCTGACAATCCTGGTCTTTGCATTGGTGAATGTTTTGAACGCTACCATTCACTAGCTGAGTATTAGCGTAGGGTACAGCATTGCACAGACTAGGACACACTTTCACAGGGTCTCCCAAGATGCCATCGCATTTTGAGAGACCCGAACCTGGAACCGGTTACAGTTACAAAAGGTACAGTTACAAAAAAAGTGTAAAAAAAAAAAAACACAAACAAAAATATAAAATAAAAAATAATAGTTGTCGTTTTATTGTTCTCTCTCTATTCTCTCTCTCTCTATTCTCTCTATTGTTCTGCTCTTTTTTACTGTATTCTATTCTGCAATGTTTTATTGTTATTATGTTTTATCATGTTTGCTTTTCAGGTATGCAGTTTTTTATACTTTACCGTTTACTGTGCTTTATTGTTAGCCATATTTTTGTCTTCAGGTACAGCATTCACGACTTTGAGTGGTTATACCAGAATGATGCTTGCAGGTTTAGGTATCATCTTGGTATCATTCTTTTCAGCCAGCGGTCGGCTTTCATGTAAAAGCAATCCTAGCGGCTAATTAGCCTCTAGACTGCTTTTACAAGCAGAGAGAATGCCCCCCCCCCCCCCCCCCCCCATCGTCTTCCGTGTTTTTCTCTGGCTCTCCTGTCTCAACAGGGAACCTGAGAATGCAGCCGGTGATTCAGCCAGCTGACCATAGAGCTGATCAGAGACGAGAGTGGCTCCAAACATCTCTATGGCCTAAGAAACCGGAAGCTACGAGCATTTTATGACTTAGATTTCGCCGGATGTAAATAGCGCCATTGGGAAATTGGGGAAGCATTTTATCACACCGATCTTGGTGTGGTCAGATGCTTTGAGGGCAGAGGAGAAATCTAGGGTCTAATAGACCCCAATTTTTTCAAAAAAGAGTACCTGTCACTACCTATTGCTATCATAGGGGATATTTACATTCCCTGAGATAACAGTAAAAATGATTAAAAAAAAAAAAAAATGAAAGGAACAGTTTTAAAATAAGATAAAAAAGCAAAAAAATAATAAAAAAAAAAAAAAAAAAAAAAAAAAAAGCACCCCTGTCCCCCCTGCTCTCGCGCTAAGGCGAACGCAAGCGTCGGTCTGGCGTCAAATGTAAACAGCAATTGCACCATGCATGTGAGGTATCACCGCGACGGTCAGATCGAGGGCAGTAATTTTAGCAGTAGACCTCCTCTGTAAATCTAAAGTGGTAACCTGTAAAGGCTTTTAAAGGCTTTTAAAAATGTATTTATTTTGTTGCCACTGCACGTTTGTGCGCAATTGTAAAGCATGTCATGTTTGGTATCCATGTACTCGGCCTAAGATCATCTTTTTTATTTCATCAAACATTTGGGCAATATAGTGTGTTTTAGTGCATTAAAATGTAAAAAAGTGTGTTTTTTCCCCAAAAAATGCGTTTGAAAAATCGCTGCGCAAATACTGTGTGAAAAAAAAAAATTAAACACCCACCATTTTAATCTGTAGGGCATTTGCTTTAAAAAAATATATAATGTGTGGGGGTTCAAAGTAATTTTCTTGCAAAAAAAAATAATTTTTTCATGTAATCAAAAAGTGTCAGAAAGGGCTTTGTCTTCAAGTGGTTAGAAGAGTGGGTGATGTGTGACATAAGCTTCTAAATGTTGTGCATAAAATGCCAGGACAGTTCAAACCCCCCCCCCAAATGACCCCATTTTGGAAAGTAGACACCCCAAGCTATTTGCTGAGAGGCATGTCGAGTCCATGGAATATTTTATATTGTGACACAAGTTGCGGGAAAGAGACAAATTTTTTTTTTTTTTTTTTTTTTTTGCACAAAGTTGTCACTAAATGATATATTGCTCAAACATGCCATGGGAATATGTGAAATTACACCCCAAAATACATTCTGTTGCTTCTCCTGAGTACGGGGATACCACATGTGTGGGACTTTTTGGGAGCCTAGCCGCGTATGGGACCCCGAAAACCAAGCACCGCCTTCAGGCTTTCTAAGGGCGTAAATTTTTGATTTCACTCTTCACTGCCTATCACAGTCTCGGAGGCCATGGAATGCCCAGGTGGCACAAACCCCCCCCAAATGACCCCATTTTGGAAAGTAGACACCCCAAGCTATTTGATGAGAGGTATAGTGAGTATTTTGCAGACCTCACTTTTTGTCACAAAGTTTTGAAAATTAAAAAAAGAAAAAAAAAATTTTTTTTTTTGTCTTTCTTCATTTTCAAAAACAAATGAGAGCTGCAAAATACTCACCATGCCTCTCAGCAAATAGCTTGGGGTGTCTACTTTCCAAAATGGGGTCATTTGGGGGGGGTTTGTGCCACCTGGGCATTCCATGACCTCCGAAACTGTGATAGGCAGTGAAGAGTGAAATCAAAAATGTACACCCTTAGAAATCCTGAAGGCGGTGATTGGTTTTCGGGGTCCCGTACGCGGCTAGGCTCCTAAAAAGTCCCACACATGTGGTATCCCCATACTCAGGAGAAGCAGCAGAATGTATTTTGGGGTGCAATTCCACATATGCCCATGACCTGTGTGAGCAATATATCATTTAGTGACAACTTTGTGCAAAAAAAAAAAAAAAAAAAAAATAAATTGTCACATTCCCGCAACTTGTGTCAAAATATAAAATATTCCATGGACTCAACATGCCTCTCAGCAAATAGCTTGGGGTGTCTACTTTCCAAAATGGGGTCATTTGGGGGGGGTTTGTGCCATCTGGGCATTTTATGGCCTTCAAAACTGTGATAGGTAGTGAGGAGTAAAATCAAAAATGTACGCCCTTAGAAATCCTGAAGGCAGTGATTGGTTTTCGGGGCCCCGTATGCGGCTAGGCTCCCAAAAAGTCCCACACATGTGGTATCCCCATACTCAGGAGAAGCAGCTAAATGTATTTTGGGGTGCAATTCCACATATGCCCATGGCCTGTGTGAGCAATATATCATTTAGTGACAACTTTTTGTAATTTTTTTTTTTTTTTTTTTTTTTTGTCATTATTCAATCACTTGGGACAAAAAAAATGAATATTCAATGGGCTCAACATGCCTCTCAGCAATTTCCTTGGGGTGTCTACTTTCCAAAATGGGGTCATTTGTGGGGGTTTTGTACTGCCCTGCCATTTTAGCACCTCAAGAAACGACATAGGCAGTCATAAACTAAAAGCTGTGTAAATTCCAGAAAATGTACCCTAGATTGTAGGCGCTATAACTTTTGCGCAAACCAATAAATATACACTTATTGACATTTTTTTTACCAAAGACATGTGGCCAAATACATTTTGGCCTAAATGTATGACTAAAATTGAGTTTATTGGATTTTTTTTAGAACAAAAAGTAGAAAATATCATTTTTTTTCAAAATTTTCGGTCTTTTTCCGTGTATAGCGCAAAAAATAAAAACGGCAGAGGTGATCAAATACCATCAAAAGAAAGCTCTATTTGTGGGAAGAAAAGGACGCAAATTTTGTTTGGTTACAGCATTGCATGACCGCGCAATTAGCAGTTAAAGCGACGCAGTGCCAATTTGTAAAAAGTGCTCTGGTCAGGAAGGGGGTAAATCCTTCCGGGGCTGAAGTGGTTAACAAGGGGGGCCCCCAGATCCCGGCCCCCACCCTATGAATGAGTTTGGGGTACATTGTACCCCTACCCGTTCACCCCAAAAAAAGAGTCAAAAATAAAAAACAGTACTCAGGTTTTTGACAAAGTAATTATTGAAGCAGCTCCGGCGTCTCTTCTTCTTCTGATTTCTTCTCCCTTTGGTGGTTTGTCTCCCTCCACTGATGTCTTATTCCGTTGCCGGTCCTCCTTGCTCTGCTGTCTTCTGCCTCTGCTGGGTCCTCTCTCTCCGCTGTCTTCTCCCTCTGCTGGTTCTCCTCTCTCCGCTGTCTTCTCCCTCTGCCAGTTCTCCTCTCTCCATTGTCTTCTGCCTCTTCTGGGTCTCCTCTCTACACTATTTTCTCCCCCGTTCTTCCTCCGATGTTCTCTTAACGCTCTCTCCCACTGTAATGCTAGGGCCGCCGTGTGCCATTCCTTATATAGCCATGGGGCGGGGCCACACGGTGATGTCATCCGGAGGCCTCACCCCTTTGTGACACCGCCCCATAATGCCCGGGCGGTAATTTTACAAGGGGTGGGGCCTCCAGATGACATCACTGGGTGGCCCGCCACATGGCTATATAAGTAATGCCACATGGCAGCCCTAGCATTACAGCAGGAGAGAGTGTTGAGAGAACAGCGAAGGAAGAACAGGGGGAGAAGATAGCGGAGAGCAGAGAACCAGCAGAGAGAGAAGACAGCGGGGAGAGGAGAAATGGCAGCAAAAGAAGACATCAGCGGAGGGAGAAGAACCAGATGAAGACATCGCCTGAGGGAGAAGAGATCGGAAGGAAGAGGCCCCCTGCCCACAGACCCCGACAACCAATGGCCAGGGTTGTCGGGAAGAGGCCCTCCTCCCAATCAACATGGGAACAGGGTGCTTCAGGGTGGGGGGGCACAGGCCCCCCCTGCCCCAAAGCACCACCCACCCCCAAATGTTGAGGGCATGTGGCCTAGTATGGTCCAGGACGGGGTTTGTGCGTTTGATCATTTCCCCTTTTCCTGACCTTCCAGGCTGTGTGCTCGGATAATGTTCTGGTATGGATTTTGGGGGGCCCCACGCCATATTTTGGCGTGGGGGGTTCCCCTTAAAATACATACCTCTTCGGCCTGGTATGGTCTTGGGGGGAACCCCACGCCATTTTTTTTTTTGACAAGTTTATCATGATCTGACTTCTATTGGTGCGACTTCTATTCAAATCAATGGGCTTTCATAGGGGACCATTGACTTTGAATAGAGGCAGAGGAACGCTGCTAAAAGCTAGCGTGGCTAAGCGTGCATTAACACCAATGTAAGAAGCTACTAAAAGTATGTTTTTACAGCCGCTTATTCCTGGCATGGGTTTTCTAACATCCTGTGTGAATGAGGCCTAAGTCCAATGGTTTTATGCCCCCCCTAAACAGGGAGTGGATTGTTCCGTGATGATGTGGCTAAACTTATTTTATCTGTTAAATTTCTGTAGAACTGGCTGATTTATTGCTACGAACATTTTTCAGTACCCTTTGTTTTTCTTACTTTTTTTACATTTATTTTTCTACATTTTTCTATACCAGTGTTAATTTTGAACACAAATTTTCATTTCAATTTAGTTTTGACTAAAATAGTTTTAGTCGACTAAATAACATAAGATTTTAGTTCACTAAATCTATAGTAGATTTAATCAATTAAAATGTAATGACCGAGATTACATACCTTTTAGGTTTGCCACCAATCCGGGTTTCAACCGGACAGTCTGGGTTTGGAGTCGGGTGCCCAGATATCAGGCTACCTGAAACCCGGACACCCGACTTAGTAGAGACCGGGCGACAGCCTTTAATGAACTCAGTGCAGAAAGTCATTGCGGAACCGCAGGGCAGCCCGCGACGGGTGCTGGTGATAGGGGAAAAAAGTCCGTGACCCCCTTTGGGCCAGAGCCAGGCCGGAGGGGGTCGCGGAGTGTGTGACTTGTGCGCTGGCACAGTGCACACACCTGTTACGGGCAGCCCTGCAGTTACGAAATGACCGGACACACTGAATTCACATCAGTGCGGCCGTTAATTAAAGGTTGCCATCCGGTCCCAGCTGAGTCGGGTGTCCGGGTTTCAGGGCACCCGACTCCAAACCCAGGCTGTCGGGGGAAAAGCTGGATTGGTGGCAACCATACAGGTATGTAATCTTGGTCATTACATTTTAGTTGGTTAAATCTACAATAGATTTAGTCGACTAAAATCTTGTTATTTACTCTACTAAAACTAGTCTAAAACTAAAACAATTCAGATGACTAAAATATGACCAAAACGAAATGGCATTTTAGTCAAAACTAAAACTAGATCA